>NC_049222.1:41009364-42209364 GCF_011100685.1 Canis lupus familiaris | reverse complement strand
AATTTTAGCCTCCCCCAAAAGAGCGCGTGTTAGGGCAAAATAGAAAATGATCACAGCCTCGGCGCTGAGACGCCCTGAAAGGGGACAGAAGAGGCTTAAACTCGGAGACGCTCATGAAAAGTTAAAAAAAAAAAAAAAAGGAAAGAGCAGCATGGGATGGGGTCGCTTCAAAGACAAGCGGTTTAACGCGAAGGGAAGCCAACGCCTCCCAAAAGGCCCGGAGAAGGACGCAGGGGGAAGCGGGGAGACCGGAGGATTCCGGCAGGGCGCGCGGGCGGCGGCCGGCGCTCGGCCACACGGCTAGAGCCGATCCGAGCCGATCCGAGTCGGGTCCCCGGCCGCAGCCCGCAGCCCGCAGCCCGCCCCGGGCCGCCGAGCTGGGGCCGCCGAGCAGACGCGCCGGGCGGCGGGGCCGGACGGCGGCACCGGGGCCCCTCGGCCCGCCGCACTCCCCCGATGGTTACCCAGAGGCTTCCGGCGACGCCCGGCTTCCCGCAGAAGCGGGGAGGAGGAAGAGCAGCGGAAGGACTGCGCGAGGAAAGCGACACGAACCCTACGTCCTGTCCCGAGAGGGACGCCGGGGACCCGGCCATCGCTGCCGCCGCCCGCGTCGCACCCGCCGCAGGGAGGGAGGCGGTCCCGGCGCGGAGGAGGAGCCGGGAGAGGGAGGGGCCGGGGCTTTAAAAAAAAAAAAATGCGTTTGAATGAAGAAACTTTATTTAGTGCCCGAGGAGGAGACAAACAACGGCCGGCTGGAGGACGCGGAGATCTTCCGGGGACGAGGGCGGGGACAGCGGAGGGCGACGAGAGCAGCGGAATAAGGAAGCGGGCGGAGGCGGAAGCAAGCAGGGACCGGGAGGTCCCTGGCACTAGGGAGCGGAAAAGGTCGCGGCGACGCGGGTCACGTGGTCCGCCGGTCACGTGGCCCCGGCGGCTCACGCTCCGCAGGGCCTGCGTTCTGTGCGCCTGCGCAGTGCGGGCGCCGGGAGGGCCGCCGGGGCGGCGGTGCAGGCTGCGGGAAGCGGGAGGTGCGGGTGCTGTTGCTCTTCTCTTAGCAGCCGCCGGGGCGCGGAAGCTTGCGCGCTTCCCTCCAAGGCACGTCCCTCTTCTTTTCCGGCGGAGAGGTTAGTGCACTGCTTTTCCCCAGTAGCTTGTATGGTTCTCTCACCTTTGATCGCGGCCGCTCGGAACCGCTGGGGTCACAGGTTCCACCGGAACCGCTGCGGTGATCTTTGGCTGACTTAGCTGCGACTACAGCACGCAGTCCACAAACCCTTACGGAACCTTTTTTTGAGCCAGTGCATAGCGCCTACCGCAAAGATTTTTTTTTTTTTTTAAATTGAGTTTAAGGAATTGGAAGGCATGCTCCAAAGGATTAGCGCCGCTCATCCGTTGAATCGTAATCTGGCTGATACTGTGTTACTGTTTGGTATTGTTCTTAAGAAGTAGGAAATGTGCCAGTAGCTGCCTTGTATTTCATTCAGAAAATAGGAGTTGAATACTGTATACTGGGCGCTGTGGCTACAGAAGACACAGCAGGAACGGTAGACACATCTTATCCTCAAGAAGCTTATGTTCCAAAGAGAGGGGAATCTATTCTTTCTTCTTCTGGTTTCTCCTTTAGTTGTGTCACTATTTTTTTAATCGAAGTTTATATATATTTTTAAGTAATCTCTGCACCCAGCATGGGGCTCCAACTCAAAGCCCCGAGGTCAGGAAGCCCCAGGTTCCACCGACTGAGCCAGCCAGGCGCCCCTAGCTTTGTCACTACCTAACATATATTTCACTGACTTACCCAGTTTATGGTCTGTCACCTCCAATGTGATGTTAAGGTTCAAACGATAGGAATTTTTGTGGTTCATTTTCATGAATATTACCACCTTTGAAGAGAAAGTCTGACACATGGCAGGAACTCAGTTCATCTTTGTTGTAAGAATTGACAGATTAGAAATATGAGGCATCCAAGTGATGTTCAATGCAATGGAAAAATAAAAAGTGAAGGAAGATAGTGGGTCTTGGATTGTGGATTTTAAATCAAGTTGTTAGGAAAGACTTCACAGGAGCAAAGATCTGAAGGAGGTGAGGCAGTGAGCTTTACAGGTTCCTAGGAGAAGAACACAAGGAATAGTAAGTACCAAAAAAGTACCAAAAGACAGAGTGACTGCAGCAAAATGAGCAAGGCATAGAGCTGTGGGAGATGTTAAGGTGGAGATAAAGGGCCAGAAAGTGGGACCATGCATCCAGTTTAAGGTCTTTGACTTTTGTTTCATGTGAGATGAGAGGCTGGCATCAAATTTTGTGCAAGAGAAAAGACGTGATCCCTCTTAGGTCTAAAAAAGGATCACTTTGGTTGCTGCACTGAGAAGAATCTGTAGGAGGTAAAGAACAGAAGCAGGGAGACCCGTTAGGTGGCTATTTCAGTAATTGTGGGAAAGACAGCAGCCTGGATCATGATAGTAGCAGTGTTGGTTGAGACCTGGTGCAAATAAAGCCAATCTGACAGATTGGGTATGGGGAATGAAGAGGCAAAGCGGATTATAGGTTATTGCCTTTAGCAAAGATAAGGGTGTAATCGCTATTTTGTGAATGGGGAAGACTTTGGGAAGAATAGAACTTGTGGGAAGATTTTAGACGCTCTGTTTTGAGCATGTTGTATTTTTCATGCTTATTGGAGTGGTTTAGGGATAAATATTTGCTATTCATTACTGCATAGATTGTATGTATATAAGGAGCTGAGAATAGAGGACTGGCCCAAATACTGAGCTGTGGTGCTTTCGATTGTTGAGGGTATAGGAAAACAAAAGAGACAGAAGGTACAACCAATGAGGTAGGAGGAACAATGGCCAGTGTCATATCCCAGAAGCCAAGTGAAGAAGGTACTTCCAGGAGGGTAGAGTGATCAACTTATCTGATGTTGCTGGTGAGTCAGGTAAAATGAAGACCGAGAAGTGACCATTGGAATTAGACATATGGAGGTCATTGGTGGCCTTGACAAGTGGGTTTTGGTGAAGCGGTAGGGATGAAACCCTGATTGGAGTGCATTCAAGAAAATCAGAGGAGTTAGAGACAATAAACTTTTAAAGGAAACTAACTCAGAGAAAAGGTGTAATATGTAGAAGGAAAGATGGAGTCAGGGGAGAATTGTTTTTATAAGATAGAAAGAAATCAAAGCATAGTCATATGCTAATAGGAATATGCTGGAGAGGGGCGCCCCAATGGCCCAGTCGGTTAAGCATCTGACTCTTTGTTTTGGCTCAGGTCATGATTTCAGGTTCCTGAGATCAAGTCACATAGTGGGCTCCATGCTCATCCCAGAGTCACTTGTCCCTTTCCCTCTGCTCCTCCTGCTCTCTCTCTCTCTCTGGTACTAATAAATGAAATTGTAAAAAAGAATAAATAATAAATAAAAAAGAATATACTACTGGAAAGAAGGAAAAATAAATAGCATGAGATAGAAAAGAAGAGTTTAACCATTCCTGCTATAGGCAGGAAGAGTGAGACTTGGTATGCACATTGGGGGACTTGGTTCCAGATGGGACCAGGGGCAGCTCTTCTGTGGCAGCAGAAGGGAAGACAAAATACATGGACACAGAAGCAGCTGGTGAGCAGGTGGATCCTGGTGAGAACCTTGTGGAAATGCTCTTCTGATTGTTTCTGCCCTGTCAACAAAAGAGGAAACAAGGTCATTATTGAGAAGGAGAATGGAAGAGGAGGCATCGGAGGTGAGGAGAGAGCACAGAATAGACTGTGGTGGGGAAACAGTTTATGGTTGTCGAGCAGCATGAAAGGCACTCCTGAAGGAAGCAGTCATGATTTTAAAGTGAGACCAGTTGGCTTGGTTTGTTGGTTGTAGCCATGTTCAGAGGCAGGAGTACACCCACAAATTAGGTGAATTATATTTAATTCTGGTTGATGTGATGTGGAGGAGAGAGGGATGCAAGGGGTTTGAAGTATATGGGAGAGGAAGAGACGATAGGCCACGGAATGTAGACTGAGCGAGCGTGGTGGAAGGGAGGTGTGGGGAGTGAAGGACACTGGAAGGGTGTTTGGATCATTGTATGGTTAGGTCCTATTGAGGCTGAAGAATTGTTAGAATTGAGTAAGAGAAGAAAGAGTGAGCTTAAAAGACCAGACATGGGGTTTGGAGTAGCACACCTGAAATTGAGTGGGTGAGGTTGCAGTTGTTGATATAGACGGATCTAGAGCAAGACCCTCTAGGAGAAATACAGTGCAAGCTATATAACGGCATTTGAAGTTTTCTAGGGGCTTTAACTGTAAAAATAAGTGACATCACTTTTAATTTACTTTACTTAGCTCAATATACTTAAAATATTATTTCAACAAGTAATGTAAAATTTATGGAGATATTTTACTTTTTTGTATGAAGTATAAAAGCCAAGTACAAAAAAATTTTAGCGTTTTTGAGTCACATTTCAAGTGCTCAGTCGTTGTTTGTGTTTAGTGGCTATTATACTGCTGGGAGCATGTGAGCCCGGGAGGGAGTGATTGAGGGAGAATGGAAGACAAGATAGGCAGGGGCTAGCCCCAGGCTAAGGGATTGGTAGACTCGTGTCCACCACTGATCTGCGCAGAGCTTATGCAGAGCTTTTAGAGTAATTAACAATCTAATAAACTTTTAACCTTTAAATTTAGTTTGTGCAATTACAATTTAACTTTCCTGAGATGTGCCCCAGTTTTTAACAAAGCCTAAATCTAGTGTGTGTGTTGGATACCTTAAGTGCTACATCTTTCTCTGCAAAGACAAAAGACACACTTCTTGTTTGTCCTGTAGCTTTTGCATTCTTTGTCCTAATGCTTTGCATGGCCTCTATATTAAGGCAGTCTCTGGTTTCAAGGTAAGAATTTCCTAGAAAAGAATCAGTGTATACAAATTTCTAACTTTTTTTTTTTATAATTAGGTTCTTCAAAACCCACTGGCTCAACTGGCAGGGAATAGTGGTAATTAAAGGTGAACTATAATAGCTAATTGGACTAGAACTAAACACAGAATTCCAGAAATATTTTTGAAAGCTGTAGCTTCTAAACGTTGTGACACACCCTGGTCCTCCTCTAGGAGGTGGGAGATAGAGCACAGTGGTTAGGTGTCATCTTTGGAATTGGAAAAGCCTGGGATGTAATTACATCTCAGTAACTTCCTACCTGAGCAGTTAGCCTCAGCTTCATCATCTGTAAAATGCCTCCTGGGGTTTTGTTCAGGTAAAACCCAGAGCCTCATGTGTGACAGTACTCAGTGAGTAAGGTCTTAGTCTCTCTGTTCCTTTTCTACCTGTTACCAAAGATAGGTTTCTTAAACATACATCAGATCGTGTGAGCGTCTCATTTAAGACCTCTAGCTTCCCCCTATCTGTAAACACTCTTTTGCATCACTCACTGTCTGATGCCTGGCTCCTCCTCTGTCCTAATCTCCTGCAGTTTACTCCTGCCTCCCCTGTGATTGCACTCCAGTTGTCAGATAAACAGTAGTCTATATCTGAGGTGTTTGATTTGATGATTCCTCAGGCTTTTTGAGACCCAGTTCAGATGTCACCTCTGTGAATATGTCCCACCCACCCATTACCCCAGATGCTCCCTCCTCTGGGCCCCATAGCAGTTGGTACATTGCTCTGTTCAGAACTTATTACATTATTCTGTTTACCCAGCTAGACTGAATTCTGAGATGACTGATCCACTCATATACCCCTAGCACCTAACATGCTATTTTTATAAATTATTATTATTGATTCCCCAGTATAGGCTTTTTAAGATTTTACTTATTTATTTGAGAGAGAGAGAGAATGTGTGTGCACAAGCAGGGGGAGGGGGAGAAGGAGAGGGAGAGGCATACTCCCTGGGATCCCAGGACCCTGGGATCAAGACCTGAGCCGAAAGCAGATACTTAACCATCTGAGCCACCCAGGTGCCCCAGGCTTACTTTTTTTTTTTTTTTTTTTTTTAAAGATTTATTTATTGGGACACCTGGGTGGCTCAGTGGTGGTTGAGCATCTGCCTTTGGCTCAGGTTGTTATCCTGAGATCAAGTCCTGCATCAGGCTCCCAGCATGGAGCCTGCTTTTCCCTCTGCCTATGTTCCTGCCTCTATCTCTGTGTCTCTCATGAATAAATAAATAAAATCTTAAAGAAAAAAGATTTATTTGAGAGAGAGAGGAATATGTTAACAAGTGGGGGAGAGAGAGTGGGAGAGAAATCCTCAAGCAGTCTCCCTGCTGAGTGTGGAGCCGGAGGCAGGACTCAATTTCAGGATCCTGAGAACATGACCTGAGTCGAAATCAAGAGTCAGATGCTTAACCGGCTGAGCCACCCAGATGCCCCTATAAATTAGGCTTGCTTTTAAAGAACAAATATTTTGTGCTGTAAATAAAGGGGGAATTACATATGCAGTCTCTTTCCTTTGGAGTGTTTCTTTCTCTCAGTGCCTCACATCCCTTACCCCCACTACCAGGCCCAGTCTCAACCTGAAAAGCACTTTCCTATTCAAGAAGCAGCTCAAATCTTTCTGAGAGCCTTTCCTGACTCTTGATGTAGAATCAGGAGAGCTTCTTGTATGTTTCCTCTGCACCCTGTGCTGTAGATTTTTGTAGAACCTAGGACCTATCCCCCTGAGTTATAATGAGCTGTTGAAAATGTCTGTCTCTAGGAGACCACTAGCACTGGATGGCAGGGACTGTGCCTTTCATGGATGCATCCCTGGCCCTAACTCATTGTATATCTCATTGAATAAATTTTGAATAAAGGAATTCAGGAGAATCGTTCTTTTAAATGGTTCATATGCCAGTGAAATATGTGAAGAGATCCCATTACTGTGCTTTTTTTTTTTTAGGTCCTTGTCATGTCATTGGCTTTATAGTGTTGTAATCTTCCAGAAAGATGGCCAAAGGTTGATCAAAGGAAACGTGGTGGAAACACCTGAATTTATTTTTTTAACTTCATTCTTGTACTAAACTCAGGTTTAAAGTATGTTTGTTTTGTAACTGTTTTTACAGAAATCTGTTTATTACTTAGGAAAATATTGTATATATTTGAAAATATGTAAAAACAAAACGAAAAAAACAAACTTCTAAAACTCTTTTTCTTTTAGCTTGGGATGTGGTAATGTCATCCAGACTTTTCAGAGCCCTGGCCGGATCTCACTGTATTTTATCAAAAGTGTGTCAGTGCCAAAGACTTGTCCAGCAAACGTTAAAACCACTTAAGGAATTTAAGACTACGACATGCAACACCACAACGAGAGGTCAAAACTTGGATTTGTTCTTTCCTGATACAGCAGCTGGTGGTTTGAATAAGTCCCAGGTCCTGGAAAGGAATCAGAAAATCTCAAATACAAGCATACCCTCTCCATTAAATGCTGTGCATTGCCAAGAAGAAAAAGTGCACCTTCCAACCAGGAAATCTTTTGGTACTCACAGGAAAGTGACTCACAGACCAAATCTATTAGGTTCTAAGTGGTTTATAAAAATATTAGAGCGGCATTACTCATCTATATCAACAGAAACACTTGTTCCTAAGCAAGACTTTCCGCAAATCAAGAGACCACTAAAGGCATCGAGGACCAGGCAGCCATCCAGGACCAACCTTCCAGTTCTGTCTGTCAATGAGGTAAAAACGTGTGGTGGTGGCAGTCTGTTTTATAATCATTGCTTGCACTGTAACTAGTATCCATGGCACCACAGCTGTACCGTGAACATAAGAGGACTGGCAACAAGATCTTTGAAGCCTAGTAGTAAAGCCTGTGATATCCAAAGGGAATCAGCATTTTTTTTTTTTTTTTTAAGATTTATTTATTTGAGGGCATCCCTGGGTGGCTCAGCGGTTTAGAGCCTGCCTTCGGCCCAGGGCATGATCCTGGAGTCCCAGGATCAAGTCCCACGTTGGGCTCCCTGCATGGAGCCTGCTTAAATCTTAAAAAAAAGATTTATTTATTTGAGAGAGAGCATGCACATATGAGTAGGGGGAGGGGCAGAGAGAGAGGGAGAGAATCTCAGGCAAACTGCGTGGATGGTGAGTGCAGAGCCTGATGTGGGGCTCGATTCCAGGACTCTGAGATATCACGTGAGCCGAAATCAAGAGTTGGATGCTTAACTGACAGCCACCCAGGTATCACAGGGAATCAGCATGTTAGTTTTAAGAATTAAGAATATGTTTAAAGACAAAGTATAGGCAATTAAATACAAAAATAGGGCAGCCCGGTGGCTCAGCGTTTTAGCGCTGCCTTCAGCCCAGGGCGTGATCCTGGAGACCTGGGATCAAGTCCCAGGTCAGCTACCTGCATGGAGCCTGCTTTTCTCTCTGCCTATGTCTCTGTCTCTCTGTCTGTCTCTGTCTCTCTCTCTGTTTCTCTCATGAATAAATAAATAAAATCTTTTTAAAAAATTAAATACAAAAATACAGTTTGTGACAAGTTCCAGACTTAAGGAAACTGAGAAAGAAGACTAGTATTAAGTCCAGTGTTGGAGTAGTACCATAAAAACACCCAGTTAAAAAATTTCAAACTATAGAAATTCTTCATCAAATTAAAATGACCGTTTTTTTAGTAGCTCTGCAGACAGGTGAGTGCTCATTAGTCTGTGGTAACTGTATGGGATGGGTTAGTGAGATGACATGGGAAGTACACTCAGAAAACAGGGTTTTGCTTCTTTAGCCTTTGAGGTTTAAAGGGGGTTTTTTCATTCACTGTTAAGTTTATGGGAGTTTCTCAGCTACAATTGCATTTGGCTTCTGAATGATCAGTACTATTTAAGATCAGGATTGAGCCCTTTGCTAACTCTTGTATCTTGCATAATACCTAGGACTGTGCCTTCTATTTAATAAACATTTGTTAAATTGGAAAAGAGGGAAGAGAGACAAGGGATCTTTGAGGTCCATGGTCATCAACATTAATACTGGAAATATAAAATATTCAAAACTTGATCAGGTCTTCTGAATCTATCAGAAAACAGATTAAAATATCAGTCTTAAAATTTTAATTCTGAGGGTACCCTAAACATGTGTAATTTGTGGGGTTTTTTTCCTTACTGCATAGTTGACTTCCTTCAAAAAGGTCTTATAGGCCTTCAGTATTGATCCTCAGGTTATGAAGTTAGGAGTTGATTCATGATTTTTAGTTTGGACTCTAGCTTTATTTGCATTCTTGTGTGGGGTCTCTGAACCTAGAGTAGAAATGAAGGAAGTGTTGCATGTGTGCTAGTCTTTTCCTTGTAGCTCCTGATTTTTTAATTGTATTGTTTAGCTTTGTGGTAGTTTGGGAAATTCAGCATTTAAGTGACAGATGATATTAGGTATAAAAACCTGAATTCATGGCAGATCCAAGAAAGAGGAAGATCTGCTCCCTTTGTTCTTTTGTTATATCTAACATCACAGAATAATCAAGTTTCTTAATAAAGAGGCTGATATAGTGGAGATGTCACTTTTTTGTAGTTATTGGTCGTAAACTATCTCAGAGGCATTATTTCTTTGGGCTATCCTCAGACTTGGAGGCAATTTTTTTGAATTGTTTTGTTTTTTCTTTTTTAAGGGTTTGTTTTTTTTTTCCCTGTTTCCAGGAAAGGGTTTGAGGTAGATTTTCAAAATTCAGTGTAGTTTTAAAGGAGCCAACAATTGACACAAAGAGAAAAGTAACTGGCTCCAAGTACCTGGTATGTATATTGAGTTCTGAGAAGCCCAGTGATTAAAGAAAAAAGGAAATCCTCCTGGGTTGTACATTTGTTGTTCTTTAACAGGAAAAAAAGAAAAGCATAACAATATTTTATGAGAAAATCATGATTTTGTACCATGGAATTTAAGGAGTCCTATTTCGTGGGTTCTTATATCAGAGATATGTAACATGACAGATGTGACCTCAGTTGGAGTTTTGCAAAAACAGAAACAGTGTGTTGTCACTGTAAAAGCACAAGGAAATCATAGAAAACTTAGGTTTGTGACGGCATTTTTAGAATTTCAGTTAATACAATTTTGGAACTTTTTTTTTGGTTTATTTATTTTTTGTATTCTCTACACCAGCATGGGGCTTGACCTATGACCCTGAGATCAAGAGTAGCATGCTCTTCCCACCAAGCCAGCCAGGTGCCCCATGGAACGTTATTTGTGATGATCTTACTTTTCATAGGTGAGCATAGTCTTGAGATGTGACTGGATATTCTATCCCCAAGGCCAAAGACTGGCTTTTGTCTGGCCCAGATGGAGGGCATCATGGGGCTGACAAATCCTTTTTGGCGGTATAGCCCTATCTCCCCTTCTAGACTGAGACAAGAAGGACTCTGCTTTGTACCAGAGAGCGGATGTGCTTTCTCTTGTCCCCATTCATGCTTCTGAACTCGCCCTCTTCGTCTGCCACATAGCATGCTCTCAAATTGACTGAATGAGGTCAAGCACCCTCTCCACTAGAATCAAGTCTTTACCTGGTGTCATTTTGCAGAGATCATAACCTACTAAGGTATTCAGCCCCATGTGCCATCGGCTCATAGTTTATCATGGCAGCAGCAGTGCTCCCTATTGGTGTGTCCTGTCTCTCAGGAGGAACATGCTGGAGGATGACAGCCACTGTTCTGAGCAGCATGGAGGTGGGCACGAAAGAGAAGGTGGTGGGTGCCTGCTAATGATTTTCGGAGGATCACCACTGTATACTGTAAAGTTAACTAGTGGGTTGTTAATAGTTGTTTGTTTTGGGTTGGTTGGGGTTTTTTTTTTTTTTTTTTTTCTTTTTTTGTGACTAGAATAAAAAGCATCAGAATGTATTACTGTGGTAGAGCTAAATACTATTTTGTGAATTTTCTGTGCCAATTACTGGTATGTATGCACATATGCATATGTGTACTATGTATACAAAAGGCTTTCTCACTATGGAGTGTAGTCAAAAAACTTGAAAGCCGAAGCATTGTACTGCTAACATAAGATGTATTTGTGTTTTAAAACTTTATCTCTAATGTATACATAACAGGAAAAACATGCATTCTTTGACAGTACAGAAGTAACGTTGCAGTAATGCATTAAATTTCTTTAGTACTAGAATATGAATAAAAATAAACTTTCTTTTTCAAGAAAAGCATTCCATCAGAGTGTGTAATGTGCTAAAACAAGAATCATATATAGATTTCTAGCCCCATCTGCTGGAACATGTTTTCTGTGGCCAGAAAAATGAAACACATATTGAAACACAGGGGCTTTCTTGGCTTTGAGTTTGAGGGGTTTGTTTTTGTTTTTGTTTTTGTTTAACATTTTAAAATAGAAAGGCCTAAACGTAGGTGTTAAATGCAGTAACTATTTTAGGTTAATTTGGCACATTTATTTAAGAATGAGTTGTTAATCCTTATCCTAAACCCTGAAATTTGCACGCTCTCTCTCTATTTATAGATATGTGATTCATTATAAAAATCCAGAAAAAGACATGTATGGAAACAAAAGCTTCTCACAGTGTAACAATATAATAGGGAAAAAATGTGACTAGAACACATTCCATGGGCCTATCTTTCCCTTTACCAAATAGATTGAGTACAGTCCTGAAATTTAAAGGATATAAAACTTAGAAAAGAGCTAGCAAATCAAACTGAAAAACTTAGTGCATCATTTATTAATAGAAGCAGCCACAACGTAAAGAGAGACTGAGATCCAAGTTGCTTCAGGAGGTAAGTGGTAATGGGTATCAGGGAAGGCCACAGTGGGCAGGAGGGAAGTAGTGTGGCAAACCATGTAAGCTGTGTGACACTGGCCGGAACTTTGAGCCAAACCAAACAGGAGACAGAGAAGGAAAGGTGACAATCTTCAGAAAGTCTGCAAAAATCCTTGGAATGGCTAAGTAAAAACAGATTGTGTTTCAAGATTTATTTTTAATCTCTTTGGAATCAATATACTTTCTCATGGAAGCAGCGACTGCTTTGTCCCATCCTTGAGCATGCACAGTAATATACCTTTTTAGCATGGATGGGTCTGGTTGGTGACAAATGATGTTAAGGCAGGCAGGGGACAGTAGGGAAGGGGAGGGACTGGGTTGACTGGAGAACTAGACACACACACCCCCCCCCCAATCTTAGTTGATCATTGCCAGATATTCCACTTGATCAGAAGGTGGTGGAAATCTGGGTTTTGTGTGAAATTTTAATTCGTTGTTGATGAAGAATTCAAATCTTCAAAACACTGGATGGGTCAGCTCTTGAGTTGGTTAGTTCTCTGAGCTGCCAGTCTACAATTCTGATTCTAGAGACAATCAGCCTCTGCCATTTTCAGTACAGTTCTGGAAAGATCCTCCACTAGAATAGTTCTGGGACTGGGGCCCCCTTATCTCATCTCTTTTAATTTTTTTAAAAAAATTTAAGTAGCCTTCACACATAGTGTGGAACCCAGTGCAGGGCTTGAACTCACAACCCTGAGATCAAGACCTGAGCTGAGGGACACCTGGGTAGCTCTGCATTTGAGCATCTGCCTTCAGCTCAGGGCATCATCCTGGGTCCAGGGATCGAGTCCCACATCAGGTTCTCTGTGAGGAGTCTGCTTCTCCCTCTGTCTGTATCTCTGCCTCTCTGTGTGTCTCTCATGAATAAATAAATAAAATCTTAAAAAAAACAAAACAAAACAGATATGCCTGGGTGGCTCAGCCGTTGAGTGTCTGCCTTCGGCTCAGGGCATGATCCCAGGGTCCTGGATCGAGTCCCACATTGGGTTCCCTGCAAGGAGCCTGCTTCTCTCTCTGCCTGTGTCTCTGCCTCTCCCTCTCTCTCTCTCTCTCTCTGTGTGTGTGTGTCTCATGAATAAAGACATAAAATCTTTAAAGGAAAAAGAAGACCTAAGCTGAGATCAAGAGTTGGACACTCAACCGACTGAGCCACCCGGGCACCCCTCTCCTCATCTCTTGCCTTTTTGTGCCCCCTGCCCTTCTCCTTCCAGCCCAGACTAAAGCGTGTCAGGTGTAGTAGTCGCAGGAGTAATTCTGACATCCAACCTAATAGACTGATTTTTCTTGGCAAGCTTCGATAAATTTGTTGGGTCTCCTGCAGAACCGAGCCCACCCACTGTGGCCTTCCCTGATGCCTGTTACCAGGATTCCTCTCTTTGATCCGGCTTAATCACATGTCCTATCAGCTCTTTCTAACACCATGGAGCCTTGAACAGATAACTGCTAGCAGTTCTAAACCTGGAGCATGTAATTGATGCCTTTGTAATCTATACCATGTATACTCTGGCTCTACGGATCCATATGATTTGTGTATCAGTATGTTCTTACCCTTCATGGTGACTCTGGGAATCAGCTTATCAGCCTACCTGAAAAAAGAAGGGGTGCTACATCCATTTATCCTCACATTTCAACAACAATTTCTGCATCTGACTTTCCTTTTCTTTATCCCCCCACAATTAAGTTAAAATCATTTTGCTGATGAGTGGATATTTGATTGATCTTAGGCTTTTCAGTTTGTGTGTATTCTCAGGTCCTCTGTTTATTACTCTGCTACTTTTTAAACCACACATTAAAACAGTGTAACAGACTAAGGAAAAGGCAAAGCAGTGTTAGGCCATTTCTTTGAGATAGGACCAGGAGTTAGGTAACAAATGTGGGATACCGGAAGGAATAAATATACTACTTTTCTGAAATTTTGTACTAGGCACGTAACACAAAGGGAAAGAGTTCAATGCTGAGATGAAGAACTCTTAGGAGGAAATTTTTTTTTTTTTTTTTTTTTTTTTAGGAGGAAATTTTGAATCAGTGACTCATAAACCTCTTTTAACCAGTGATGGGCAAAAGCAGCATATATATCAAATGAGTATAGAATCACTCATGTCCTGATCAGAAATATAAAATGATGACCATATGAAAATTCAGATGTAAATTACTAGATAAACTTTTTCACCTCCCATAAATGTTGATGGTTTAAACATACCTGTACATGCAACAGAAATGACTATAATCTAACAAATAATTGATCGTTTGTGCTAGCCATGATTTTGAGCAGCTGACATCAGCTTGTTTCAACTTCACAACTCTGTAATAGGCATTTTGTCATTCTGATTTTTTAAAAAATACTATTCAGATTCTGTGCTGAACCCATGAAGCCTTTGCCAATAGCTTTTAATCTTAATTGACTTCATCCCCTAGTGAGAAATATATTTTCTGTTATACATACTTAGACACACATAAGTGACCAAAAAAATTTCATAAAATAACATTTAGCTTTACTCTGAATAATGGACTGTAACATTTTCTATTTTATTGTATTTAATTTTTTTAAAAGCTGGTTTGAGCCACCTCAATCGGTAGCAGGAACTCACTGATGGGCTGTGACTTACAATGTGACAGAAGCACTGTGTTGTGCCATGTTCTGTACTATATAGACATACATAGCACAGATGTACATGTTTGTACACAGGCAAGATAACATGCACTAATGAAACTGGGACACATTCTCAGATAAACAGAACTTTTTATTTAATATTAACCAGAGTAAAAGTTCTGTGCTTCCTTTGTAGATTTGAAATAATCTCTGCTGTAGAAGGCTAGTGACAAATTAGATGACCTCTAATAATTATGTTGCTGTGAAAAAGTCCTGGAAGCAAAAGGTTTGGAGAGACTGTAAATATCATTCCACCCAGGGCCATATGATGCCTTATTCCTCTCCATATCTTTTGTTCAATCTGTGCTTGCAACACTACCACTGGGGGAGCAGCTCTCTTTTCTGGTTAGCGCATTACATCTTTTTGGTGGCTGGCAAGAGAAAGTCCTTTCACAGATTGATCTGAAATCTGTCTCCCTATACCTTCTTTCTCTTCACCCTTATGGAACCTCTTGTATGAACTTTTGAGATGTCTATTGAAAACTCTCAAGTGCTTGCTTTGCAAAATGGAGTCCTGGAAGATGATAGCCATCACAGACATTTTAACCTCTTGGTAACCCATGTCATCCTAATCTCGCCAACACAGGACCTGATGCACTGCACAGCATTTGCAACTGCAGATGAGTATCATCTCGGGACTCTCTCTCAAGATCTGACCTCCCGTGGATATGTTGAAGTAACAAGCTTGCCTAGAGGTACATCTTGAACCTGGGGCCAAGTATGTTAAAACGTATGAGAAAATAATTTTCCTCTGATATACCTTAAATATGCATTTGTTTACATTCCATTTTCTTTTTAAAAGATTATATCAAGGGGCACCTGGGTGGTGCCCTTAGTTAAGCATCCAACTCTTGATTTTTGACCTAGGTCATTATCAGGGTCATGAGATCAAGCCCAGGTCATCGGGCTCTGTGTTCAGCAGGGAGTCTGCTTGGGACTGTCTCCCTCTCCCTCCGCCCCTCCCCACCCCCTGCACTCTCATGCTGTCTCTCTTTGTGTCTCTCTCTCTAAACTAAATCTTTTAAAAAAATAAAAGATTATCACAAAAATGTTGAGTCTCTTTATACAAATGGCAAAGATAAGAAATCAAAATGTATTTACAGAGAACTTAGTTCACAGATTAAAATTAGTATGATTTATTAAGCTTTATTTGTAGGATCACTGTGATTTGGGATGATCAAAGTCTGTGACACTTCATTTCTATTGCATTAAAAAGTTGTTTCAGTATTATAGAACCATGCAATTGACAGAAATATGGGGGAGAGCCTTTAAAGAAAAATTTACCAGTACAATCTGATACTTTAAAACTAACAAAATGAACTAAAAGAGAACTACAAAGAATATTTAAAAAGAGAATTAAAATAAAAAAGAGGCCTTTAGGATAATATCAGGAAGGATTCTTGGAAAAAAAAGCCTATTTTATATTAAAAGATAAGTAACTTGGAACACTCTGATGGAAATTCATGAATTTACCACAAGGTAGCAAAATTAGCAGGTTGAAAACCTCCCTGCTACATAGAAAATTCTTCAAAGAGTCATTGACCCCATGAGAAACTCTTGAAATGTCATTGTGCTCTTTCAGCCTCAGGGATCGAAACAGACTCTTTGTGCTGTTTGATGGCAGAAACAAACATAAATTGACTGACAAAAACAGAGTTATATCCAGAACCCTGAAGATAAAAAAATTTCCCAGGTATATCCTTGGCTGATTCCAAGGGGTGTCAGCAGGGTGACCCTGTTACCCTGGCTAGCTTCTAGCACCAGTCCCGCAGCCCTGGCAGGTCTTTGGCAGGTCTTTTCTATTTCATTTACGTTGCTCTTGGCTACATGGGTGAACTTTACCCTCAGTAGGATGTAGTGCCTAAGGAAGTTAGAACTCACCCAAAAATGGTAGTTTAGAATTTGGTCTTTATCTGAACACCCTGTACCCCAACCTCTATTAGAAACTTGAAGTTTTGTTGGTCCTACTTTTTGGTTAAGAAATTACATATAATTTTTTGCGTATTAATATTAGTATATGTATTGATATATTCATGTATGTTTATAATTTGTTGTAGAATATTTACATACTTATAACAAATATTAACTATGCTTATATAGAAAGCAACTACTCATTGATGAATATATGTATATAATATGTATATTTAATAATATTTGAAAGGTTAAAATATTAAAATAGTTATGGGTGGCTACTGTGGTAGTTCTCATGATTAATTGAACTCAGATATGTTTTGAAATGGTCAATATCTTCATTTCTGTATATTTTCTCTATATAATTTAAAATTCATCAAAATGAGTTGTTTTGTATATTATATTTTTAATAAAATGGTATTTAAAAGAAGAGAATTTTGTAGATAATTTAAGTCTTGAATCTTAGTTGTATTAAAACTAAGACTTCTAATAATTATTAACTGGACTAGTGACTACTGAATGAAAATGAGTGTCAGTGAGTAGTTTTAAATAGTACTAATAATAGTGTCACAGGTGTTTCAGTGTTTTGTGAAAGTAATTTCATATAGTCTTTTCATTTTCAAATGTCAAATACTTTCAGAAACCTAAAATTGGGTAGAATCTTACTGAACACTCAATGGTATATGAAGGAATGATCATAAATACATTATTAAAAGTTCATAGGTGACTCCTAAACCTTGTATCAGTTTCTGATTGTAGCTTTTCACTCATTTATTTTAAATCACAGATGCAGCAAATATTTTGGTGATGGGTGTGGAGCATTCGGCAAAAGAAGGCGATCCTGGAACAATATTCTTCTTCAGGTAGGACAAGTGAGCAACCCTTACTGGGAAATGGCCTGCTGTCAGATAATGTGGTCTTTTTTTTTTTTTTTTTTTCGTCTCCGAGTGGTAGAACTACAGACGGTTTGTTTATTTTTGTCTTTCTGCATTTTGCACATTTTCTACGTTGTAATATTTTTTTCCTTTTTCAAATTTTCATTTAAATTCTAGTCAGTTAACATATAGTATAATACTGGTTTTAGGGGTAGAATTTGGTGATTCCTCACTTATAAATATAACACCCAGTGCTCATCATAACAGGTGCCCTCCTTAATGCCCATCACCCATCTAGCCCATCTCTCACCCACCTCCCATCAACCCTCCGTTTCTTCTCTGTAGTAAAGAGTCTCTCTCTTATGGTTTGTTTCCATCTCTCTCTCTTTTTCTTTCCCCTTTTCCCATATGTTCATCTGTTTTGTTTCTTAAATTCCACATATGAATGAGCTCATTTGGTTTGTCTTTCTTTGGCTCACCTATTCCACTTAACATAGTACACTCTGGCTCTATTCACATAGATGCAAATAGCAAGATTTCATTCTTTTGATGGCTGAATAATATATATATACACATATATATTAAGTTATATATATATTATATATACTCATTATATATCTATATATACTACATTGTATATATACCACATCTTCTTTATCCATTCATCTGTCAGTGGACATCTGGGCTATTTCCATAGTTTGGCTATTGTTGATAATGCTACTCTAAATATTGGGGTGCATGTGTCCCTTCAAATCTGTATTTTTGTGTCCTTTGGGTAAATACCTAGTAGTGCAATTGCTGGATCGTAAGGTAGTTCCATTTTTAACTTTTTGAAGAAACTTTGTTCTGTTCTCCAGAATGGCTGCACCAGTTTGCATTCCCACCAACAGTGTAAGAGGGTTCCCCTTTCTCCACATCTTTGCGAACATCTGTTGTTTTCTGTGTTGCTAATTTTATCCATCCCGACAGGTGTGAAGTGGTATCTCCTCATGATTTTGATTTGTATTTCTCTGATGATGAGTGATGTTGAGCATCCTTTCATGTGCCTGTTAGCCATATGTGTGTCTTCTTTGGAAAAAATGTCTGTTTGTGTCTTCTACCCATGCCTTAACTGGATTATTTGGGTGTTGAGTTTGAAAAGTTTTTTATAGACTTTGAGTACTAGCTCTTTATCAGATATGTCATCTGCAAATATGTTCTCCCATTCTGTAGGCTGCCTTTTAGTTTTGTTGATTGTTTCCTTCACTGTGCAGAAGCTTTTTATCTTGATGAAGTCCTAATAGTTTATTTTTGCTTTTTTGCCCCTCGCCTCTGGTGACATGTCTAGTAAGAAGTTCTATGGCCGAGGTCACAGAGGTTGATGATTTCCTGTTTCACACTTAGGTCTTTCATCCATTTTGAGTTTATGTTTGTGTCTGGTGTAAGACAGTGGTCCAGTTTCATTCTTCTGTATGTGGCTGTCCAGATAACATGATCTTTAAACTTTAAGGTGCACCTTCTCCGTTAATAGTAAATGTGTTCAAAACTTACTGTGATTTAAATTTCTCCTTAGATTCTTATTTGATCTGGGAGATTTTGTCAATTTTAGGAATTTTCTGGTAAATCCTCTTATAAAACAATTTTTAAAATAAATGATTTTTCCATGGCTTGTCTTTACAAGTCTGGATTTTTGTTTACTGAGAGTAGGTAAAGTATCCTGTTTTTCATCTGCAGTGCTCCTTATCAGACTCATGCTCCCACCCCTCTGTCTTTTCTTCCTTTTTTTCTCCTTCTGTAGCTCCTTTGCTATAATTTCAGACCACCTTACCCCTCCAGAGACTTCAGACTAGAACCTTGAGTCACATAAACTTAATCCTTTTATTTAAAGGTTGTTTTAATACCAGATACTCCCGAGTAGCTGATTGAGAATGATTATGATAATAGAAACCACTTAAAATAATTTTGTTTGTCCTCACAGCTCTTAAGGAGCTGGGGAAACTCAGTGTGAGAGAGTTTTTTTTTTCTTTTCTTTTCTTTTTTCTTTTTTTTTTTTTTTTAATGTGAGAGAGATTCAGGGAATTAACCACAATCATGGGACTATTCTGTGGCAGAAGAGAAACACATAGAATGTCTGGAAGAACCCAAACTTCGATAAAATGTTTGTGATATCATTTTGTGTAGTTGATGATAACTGGCAGCTCCAGCTTGCTTCCCATCAGTGCCTTACCTTCTTTTGACATAACTTTGGAGATAATCAAGAGTTCAACATTCAGCCCAAGTAGAATAGCATCCCCTTTAACTCAGTGAGGAATTTGGATTTCTGAGGTCCTCTATATTAGCACCATCCAGTAGAAACGCTAGGCAAGCCTCATATGTAATGATACATTTTCTAATAGCCACATTTTTAAAAGTTAGAAAAAAAGATTTGAATTTGAACATGAATTGCATTATATTGCCTGAAAATAATTTTAATAATGTGTTCTATTTAACCAACATATCTACAATGCTCTCATTTCAACATGTGATCAGTCAATATAATTAATGAGATTTTTACACTGTTCTTTTCATAGTAAGTCTTTGAAACTCAGTGCATGTTTTACATTTCCAGCATTACTTGGTGTGTACCAGGCACATTTCAAGTGCTCCACAGCCCACATGGTCTCTGAGTACCACACTGCATAGCACAGCTCCCTGAAGGGACAAGGGTATGATCCCCAGATTTCTCATCTGCCTAGAAGTGATAGTCTGAACTAAGAATACTCCACCTGTGGCTTTAGATACCAATCACATCTACATCATAGATCCTACACTGGCTGGTTGCCCAGCTTGCTTTCTGGTCCCCCTGCCTGTCCACTCACCCCTCTGCCAGTCTGCTTGCCTGTATATAAACAGGATCATTTTTCAGTAGGTGCTTTGGATCACTCCACTTTCCTTCTTAAAATTCTGTGGAACTGGACTAAACTCCTTGTCACTGTCTCTCTGGTCTGATTGCCTCCTGCTTGCCCGCATCCACAGCCTTGCAGACAACTAGCTATCTATTCTGAGATGTTGTCGTGCTCCTCATACCTCCTCACAGAGCCAGAGTGTTCCCTCTGCCGTATTGCCACTTCCCATTGTCTCATTTGGCTAGTCCTACTCGTCCTGTGAGAACTGTGTCCCTCCCATGGACATCCCAGAGTACAAGCTGCATAACTCCCAGAGCACCAACCACGCCACACTACAATTAGAGGTCTATCTGTCAGTCTTTTCTAAATTGACAATTCCTTGAGGATAGGAACTAGGCCATACTCATCTTTGTATTTGATGCAACACTCATATCCATACATATACTAAGCACGGTGCTTAAGAAACATTTATTTATTTATTTTTTTATTTTTTTAAATTTTCTTAATTTATTTATTTATGATAGTCACACGCACAGAGAGAGAGAGAGAGGCAGAGACATAGGCAGAGGGAGAAGCAGGCTCCATGCACCGGAAGCCCGACGTGGGATTCGATCCCGGGTCTCCAGGATCGCGCCCTGGGCCAAAGGCAGGCGCTAAACCGCTGCGCCACCCAGGGATCCCAAGAAACATTTAAATAACGGTCGGGGACCACAGAATTTTTACCTTCTCCTTCATTTCCACCTTTCCTTCCTCCAGTGCGGTAGTAACTCAGAGCTATAACTTCTCTCTCTCTCTTTTCTTCTCTCTCTCTCTTTTTTTTTTTTTATTTACCACCAAAAACAGTTCACCATGTCAAACTTTAGGAATCAAAACAAGTTCATTCATAGTTTTTAGACCCTATATTCTTTCAAAGCCAGAACTAGATGGCTTCATTGTACTGCTCCAAGCACTGTAAGGATGGGTGGCATTTTTCCATGGGTGCTTTTAGCCATCTTTGGCTTTAATTTATCTCAGTCTCTTTATTCCACAACTATTAAAAGCATGATCCTTTATTCTTTTCCTATAGCAGAATCTGCCTAATGACAGCTAAGACGGGTCCCAAAATTTTCCTTATTCTGTACATCAGAATTGAACCAGGTATGAAACAGTCTAGATACATGAAGTTATATAGTATTACAATAATATTTATTCTGCAAGCCATGTGAGAAGTCATGAATTTGGGGGAGCTCAGGTTTTATCAAGAGTTCAATAATAGCTCTTGTTTTAGCAAATCCGTCTAGGAACCATAATGTCAAATAAGTAATAAATCACATTTTAAAAAATTGCCTTCTGGATATATTGTAGAAGTTACCTAAGCATAGCTTTATGTATGGCCCTAAAGAATATATTCCAGCATTAACTTAGTTGATTATTTTATTCTTTTAAATCAGAGAAGGAGCTGCTGTGTTCTGGAATGTGAAAGACAAGACTGTAAGTATATATAAAGTATAAAAATATAAAAATTTAGTTTTCTGAGAAAAAGAATTGTTAATTATCACTCAATAATCAAACCACTAGAAGATAAATTAGCAGATAATTCACAACTTATTTGCTCTGCATTATGTGTCATTATTTATCCTAGCATTTTTGTCTTCTAAAGTGATTGTATTTTGGCTTACAAGTTTCGTCCATTTTTTTATCCCCTGGACTTACCTAATTTGTGAGAATCAGAACAATCCTAGCTACACTGCAGACAGAAAGACGTATACTTTGTACATAATAATCTAAAAAGTGAAATACAATTCAGTGGAAGCTGGCTGCACTAAATCTTATTTTAAATCAAGTTTTCGGGGAGCCCGGGTGTCTGAGCAGTTTAGCGCCACCTTCAGCCCAGGGCCTGATCCTGGAGACCCGGGATCGAGTCCCATGTCGGCCTCCCTGCATGAAGCCTGCTTCTCCCTCTGCCTGTGTCTGTGCCTTTCTCTCTCTCTCTCTCTCTCTCTCTGTTCTCTCATGAATAAATAAGTAAAATCTTTTAAAAATAAATAAAGTTTTCTAGAACCTACTCATGCACAGGAAATAATTTCTTTGTTATCTCAATCACAGTTTGTTACTACTATTACAGTCTTTTTAGAGACAGTTTGGTAATACACATCAAAGCTTTATATTTAACTCAGCAAAGTTTTTACATCTTGAAAATTATCTAAAGGGAATAATCACAGTTATGTGTGATAAGTGATGTACAGATATGTTCATCAGTGTACTACTTACTGTGGTCAAATTAGAAATAACCAAAATATGTAATAGGCAGTTTATTAAATATCTCCATAGGATATACTACAGTTCTTAAAAATCATGTAGAAAAATATCTATTCCTAGGAAATTGCCTAAATTAAAAGAGCAGATTATAAAATATAACCATTATAATGCCAGAGCTGGTGAAAAAACATGCCTCATACAATCCCAGTTTTACTAAAAGGTAATATACCTTCCCTACACACACACACACACACACACACACACACACACACACACGTACACACGGCAATGGTAGGGTGGGGTTTTCCTGAAGAAAAAACAAATATAAATGACTAATAAATTAAGAAAAATTGGCTGTTTGAAGTGGCAGAGATATAAAAAGCTGATAATACCCAATATTTTTTAAGAATGCTCTCCTAAATATTTGGATTCTAAAACTGGAAAAAAATGTTGCTAAGAGTTTAGCAACATTTAACAAAATTGTAAGTGTGCATGTCTTTTGATCTAGCAGTTCCTAAGGAAATAGCCCCATAAGACCATGAAGATACACACATAAAAATAGTACATTTGTGCCCTTGTAGCAGTAGAGAGTAGAAATAATCTGTGGGTGGACATTGAAGAAGCTTAAATAAATTGTTTCTGAATTAAGAGAATATCACTGAAAATGTTTACATGCGCAGTATGATCTCATGTTCTATAAAAAGCAAATACATATACCCATTTTTAAAAAATAAGGTATGGAAGGATATGCAGCAAATTAAGTGAGGGTTACCTTTGGGAGTTAAGAATTCAGGAAAGCAGAGAGACTGTCACTTTTCTTTACCTTTATGTAGTTTAAATTTTTACAGGTATGTAACTTACATATTTTTTTAAAGATTTAAAGGATACAAACCATGATGTTAATTAGTTGGTTTTCTTTAGGTTCTGGAATAAGATAATTTTAATTTTTTTCCTTTTGTTAATCTGTGTTTTCTAAATATAAAAACAATATATTATCTTGATGAATTTAGTATCACAAAGAATTTGCCTTTTCCTTAAAAACTAAACAGAAGACCTTCGCTCAGTGGCAGGATCGTAGCCAATGAGGTTTCTCTGAGGCACAAGTATTGTTAATTAAAAACTAAACAGAAGAAACGTCATCTGATGTGATGAAAAATATTATAAGCATTTAACACTGTACCATAGTTTTGTACTGAGAGAGTCAGGTATAATTTTGGGTTGTCTTCCTTCTTTCCTAGATGAAGCATGTGATGCAGGTCTTAGAAAAGCATGAAATCCAGCCCTATGAAATCGCGCTGGTGCACTGGGAAAATGAAGAGCTTACCTACATAAAGACAGAGTAAGCATTTTATCGAGTTTACGGAAAGGGCACTTGGCATAACTTGGAGGTGATAAACAACTTATGTGTCTGGAGACTGATTTTAAGAAAAAGGTTATTGGTACAAATAAAAAGCCTAAACTATATAATAAATATTAGTAGGTAAACATGATGGTTTGCACTTGTTAGGCTACCCATAAATTAAAACAAGTAGATAGTTTAATCCCAAAATGATTGAGTGTCCTAAGCAACCTAAATCAGTAAAATGCTCTGCCTTCATCAAAATGAACCTGTCAAGTAACTATAGTAAAGGTTTCTCATAAGTAAGTCCGTTTTTTCCCTGTTGATTTTGAGTACAGATTAGGTTGTGATCTAAGAAATGGGGATGCCTGCAGGAAGTGGGGGCCTCACAGCATTCTCAGGGAAGGTGCATGGGTAGGCAGCATACCAGCTGACTTTCTTGTCTCAGCAAGCAGGGAGAGATGAGGAGACATGTCAGGGTGGAGAGAAGGCAATGTGATCAAAACTGCAATGCCTTTTTCTTCGGGGAGTGACCTATCTAGTGGAACACGGAAAAAGAATTCTTTGTATTAAGAATGGAAGAAAGGAAGTGATGAAAGCAGAGCTTTAGGAGAATCTGGAAGAGACACCAGCTGTAGACAGACAAGATGGGATCAGAGCTAAATAATAACAGCCAACAAAGATAAACCACTCGCCCTGCACCAGGCACTGTTCTGGGTGCTTACCAGGCATCCTTTCGTTTAATCCTGACAAAAAAAAAACCCTGCAAATGGCATTAGCCAGCTTTTGGACAAGGTTTGGAGATGTTTCGTCCTGCCCTTGGGCACCTGACCAGTGAGTGAGGGCCTGGGCCCACAGTGTATATACTTGAAAGTCAGGTTGTGAACCTGAGAGACACAACAGAGGAAGAGCTAATAGAATGTTATTCATTTTCTTATTAAGCACTCGGCCTTGTGGTTGTTTCCCCGGAACTTCCCTTCTGTACTCTACATCCAGATTAGACTGTTCCTGGGCACTTACAGACACACACACAGGCATGCTCACTTATTACCTCATAGTCTGTGGAGGGGTAAAGTCCCCACCTGAGATTTCTTTGGATCCCAGATCCCATATTTGGTTTTGTCAAAAAGCCCATCATAGCTGCCACCACTGTGGCTGTTACGTGAGTCCTGCCAATGATTCCAGCTGTTTGCTGACTCCAGCAGTTCTGTGGTGTTGGCTAGGCTTCTTCATTAAAGCATCCTATTGACTCTGCTCTTTCTCCTCTTTTCTTCTTCCTTGCACCTGAGGTTGTCAGCACATTGTACCTCACTGCTCTCCATTAGGCCTCCTGGTCCACAGCTTTGCCCCTCTCCTGCTTCAATCTTCCATACGGTTTACCCTATATTTTTCCTATTTGCTTTTGACATTTCTATTCCCAAATTCCCAGTCCTTCCAAAGCCCTCACATGTGCACTTCACTTTTTTTACCGCTTCCCCACCTCCCTCCCTGTTTCCACCATGTCATTGTGGCTTTAGGTCACATTGTATAGATAGCTTTATATTCACCATGTGATCAGTTAGCAATTTATTGTGATCATGTTCCTTTTCTACAAAATATCAAAACATGCTTATTAATTTTTGCCATGTGGATTTGCTATAAGTGAACCATTCCCCTGTTGAGCATTTAGTTTCTTTCTTAATTTTTTACTGTTAAACATTTGACTGTCAAAAAATTTTTCCCACACAGATCTTTCTTTGCATCTCTAATTGTTTCCTTAGGATAAATTCCTAGATGTGGAATTACTTGGATCAAAGGGCATAAGAACATTTATTTTTTTATTTTTTATTTTTTTAAAGATTTTATTTATTCATGAGCAACACAGAGAGAGAGAGAGAGAGGCAGAGACACAGGCAGAGGGAGAAGCAGGCTCCTCACAGGGAGCCCGACATGGAACTTGATCCCAGGACTCCAGGATCACACCCTGGGTGGAAAGCAGGTGCTAAACCGCTGAGCCACTCAGGGATCCCTAAGAACATTTATAAGACTTGGTACAAATTGCCAAAATGACCTCTAGAAAGAGTATAAGATGACTACTTCTTCAAAAGAAAAAGTTAAAAAAAAATTTAAAGGCTTTTTAAGATTTAGAAGGTCATTTTTTTCCCTCTTCACAGGGGACAGTCGAGACTTCACAGAGGGGAAATCAGATTAAATTCAGAGCTAGATTTAGATGACGCCATTCTAGAGAAATTTGCTTTCTCTAATGCTCTTTGTCTTTCAGGTAAGTTATTGTTACTTATCAGAAAAAATGTTACATAGTGTTCATTTCATTGGGGAAGTTTAAGCATTCAGTAAAGATTTCGGCATATTTTCAGATTACTCAGCAAAGCCATAACATTTCTTCTCAAGAGAAAAAAAACATATAGAGAATAGAGTATCTGTGCTGAAGCTGTTCATTCATTATTAACTGTATTGATAAAGCTTACCCTCTCCAAAAATATTTTCTGTAGTATCATTATTGTCTTGGTTCTCCTGTCCTCTCCAGCGTGGTTGTTGCTCTCAGGTTGTTGCTGATCCAGGCAGAGAAAGCCCCAGGCCTCTGTGAAAAACTGCACACCAGTTCTCACAGCAATGGGACAGAAACGCATGCCCCTGAATAAAACTGCAGAAATTCTCTAAGAATTTTTTTTGAGTGCCCCCTCCACAAGGCTGCGTCTGACATGGCCTTATCCACACCACTCTCGAGGCTTCGGGGACTTGGGAGCTTTACACAGAGCCCCAAGGAAAGGAAGGAGGGTGGGGGAAGGTAGAGGAGGCCTGGCTCCATTTCCCTTCAGGATGTACCTTACACACACTCTGGGCTTCCGAGATCCAGTATTAGAAAATCAAGAATTCTACTAAATACCGCTTTGGTCTGCCAGCAGGGCTTGGGTATCTACTCTGTATCTTCCATCTTTTTCACTTTAGTGCTGCCCTTTATAATGATAATGAACTATTCTTAAGTTTTCAGTTGTATATTGTTAGCGCATTGCTTTTTAAACTCTTGTTGAAATGGCAGCAAAGGTACTGGGCAGTTAATTTATGTATTCTGTATTAACATGAATATTTTGATGAAAAAATGTTCCATTGTTGTTATTTTTTTCCTCAGTGAAACTGGCTATTTGGGAGGCATCACTGGATAAATTTGTTGAGTCTATTCAGTCAATTCCAGAGGTAATTATGCCAGTTTTATGCTTGTTTTCAAGAATTGATTTGTATTTGGGAAAAACACAAATTTCCCACCTTAACAATATACTTAGGAATACAATAAAGTAGTAATAAACACTACACTGAATTTAAGCAAAAACAGAACACTTGTTACATATATAATAAAAAATTTTATAGGTTTTTTTTTTTACTTTTGAAAACTTAAAATTCTCATTACTTCTTTCTGATGGTGTAATATTTGTAATGTAACTGAATTTTTTTTTAAAGTGAGCTGTTTACTCTCTAAGGAAAAAGTTTATGACCAGTTATCTTGATTGAAAAGTGCTTTGCTGAATTATGAGACAAATAGTGACTTGAAAATACATATAAATTTTTTTTCAGAATACACCAAAACTTGTGTTTACTGTTATTTTGTTTTTATTGTAAGAATAATGGAGTTATACTTGAGAAAAGAGGTCCTGCTTTTTTTTTTTTTTTTTTTTCAGTAAGAGATTAGAGATAGATACTAGAAAATGCTAGTGAGAAGGGAAATAGAACAAGGGAATAAAAAATTTCTACCTAATAAGATGTTGAAATTTCAAAGAAAAATGACTCAGAGACATCATCCAAGAGATGTCATTTACATCTGCTCTAGAATGTGCTTCATGGTTCTGTTACTTGTTGGAGAGATGTTTGTACGTATATGTATGTATGTGTGTATTTTTTTCCCTCCCAAATAGGCTTTAAAAGCTGGGAAGAAAGTGAAACTATCTCATGAAGAAGTTATGCAGAAAATGGGTGAACTCTTTGCCCTGAGGTAGAATTTTCTCTGTAAATAAAATTAATGTATGTAGTTAACAGTCTGAAGAAGACATTCCTGTACTTGTATAATAAAAAGCAAACATGTGTCTTTATGGGAAGTGCAGCCATTTATATCTCATGGATTTTAAGCAGGGGAATCTCTTACCCATTAGAGGCACATGGGCTGTACTAGGACTGTGCTGCAAGAAATTCTGCATATGCACAGAGATCATAATTAATCTACATTAAAGCTATGTGAGGGAGCCCAGTAGATGCTCTCTGTAGGTAGAAAGATATATTCTAGAATTTGGGAATGGGAATTCTCGGTAAAAATATCTCATTTCATCCAGAGAGTATAATGCTAAGCAAAATAAGCCAGAGAAAGACAAACACCATATGATTTCACTCATATGTGGAACTTAAGAAACAAAACAGATGAACAAGGGAAAAGGAGAGAGACAAACCAAAAACAGACTCTTAACTATAGAGAACCGATAGTTGCTGTGGGTGGGGGAAGTAGGGGAAGGGGATTAAGAATACATCTTATCTGGGGATCCCTGGGTGACTCAGCGGTTTGGCGCCTGCCTTCAACCTGGGGCATGGTCCTGGAGTCCTGGGATCGAGTTCCGTGTCGGGCTCTCTGTGAGGAGCCTGTTTCTCCCTCTGCCTGTGTCTCTGCCTCTCTCTCATGAATAAATAAATAAAATCTTAAAAAAAAATACACTTATCATGACATGCACCGAGCAACATATAGAATTGATGAATCACCATATTGTACATCTAGTATGACCAATATAACACCGTAAACTACATTGGAATTAAAAGAATATATATATAAAATTGCCTATCGCTAAGTAGAAGCAAGTGCTATAGAAAATTTGGGATCCCTGGGTGGTGCAGCAGTTTGGCGCCTGCCTTTGGCCCAGGGCGCGATCCTGGAGACCCGGGATCGAATCCCACGTCGGGCTCCCAGTGTATGGAGCCTGCTTCTCCCTCTGCCTGTGTCTCTGCCTCTCTCTCTCTCTGTGACTATCATAAATAAATAAAAAATTTAAAAAAAAAAAAAAAAGAAAATTTATGTACCATATTGACTCAGACACACAGTAAGACGCCACAGCAGAGACAAATGCTGTCAGTGAAGCTATGATACGATGCTTTTTTATCACAGAATTCACATCTTATGCTGAAATAACTCCTTTAGCTGTATTTGGGTGTGGAGTCCATCACATTCCCCCTTGGGCATATGTAAAAGGGAGGCAAGAGGGAAGTTAAGGCAATGACAACTAAGTCCCACCTGCCACCTGTAAGACATCATCAGCTTTAAAGCTGCCGTCCATTTTCAGAGACTGGAAAGAAAAGTGTCTTAAAACTGATGAAGTACATCAGTGCGTCATTTTAAATAAGTTTCTGGAAAGGTGTCCAGTTTATTTTATTTTTGTAATTTTCCCAGGATTTATGGAATGAAACATCCTGAATCTTGGCATTATTCTTACCAGGCAGCATTATTCAAGGTCTTTTCCCTCAAAGTCTACTGTGTGAGCTGCTAGAGATCGTTGTAAATAGTTTAGAGTTGTTTTTCCACATTCCCCATAGAGGTTGGCCTGGAGAGAAGTGGTCCAGGATTTCTTCATCTCTGTGTTCTTCATAACCCAGGGGTCCTCATTCAGGATGCCAACAAGATGAAAACCCATCCATCAGGAGCGTTCTGTAGCATATCTGAAGCGTTGAGCCTTGAGTTCTCTAAGAAGCGAGGTAGAGAGTGTCTCTATCCTCTTCTCTTGATGATGCCAGTAGAATTTGATACGGCAGATTAGAATCCTATCAAAACTCAGAAGTCAGGACTAAATATACGTAGGTTTGTAAACAGTTTCTACAGAGTCTTCCTGTTCTTATCCTAAGTTTTCTTCTCTTTACAATAAAAGTGCTTGTGTGTTACTAAGAGGAACATGGTAAAATCTATGAATAGATACATGGCAGGTGGGGATCCCTGGGTGGCTCAGTGGTTTAGTGCCTGCCTTTGGCCCAGGGTGTGACCCTGGAGTCCCGGGCCAGGCTCCCAGCCTGGAGCCTGCTTCTCCCTCTGCCTGTGTCTTTGCCTCCCCCCCCCCCCCCAATGTCTATCATGAATAAATAAAATCTTTTTTTAAAAAAAAAGGATACATGGCAGGTTACAACATTGGGTGAAAAATCAAGTACACATTATGTATGGTATGATCCAACTTGTATAAACAAAAATGAATATTCATCTTTATCTTGATATGTATGCATACCAAACATCTGTGTTTGTGTATGCACACATACATGAATATATGCATAGAAAAGGTCTGGAAGGACACAGTAGAGTGTTTACAGAGCCTAGAGGATTTGGGCTGTGTTTTAGGGTAAGAGGACCAATTACTGTTTTCCGAGTTCTTCTCTAGGGCTTTCTTTGTTATACTGAACAGCCACTTACGTGTTACTTCCGTGCCTTAAATTTTCATTTAAAAATAGACCTAGGGGGGATGCCTGGCTCAGCAGTTGAGCGCCTGCCTTTGGCTCAGGGCGAGATCCTGGAGTCTCAGGATTGAGTCCTGCATCAGGCTCCCTGCATGGAGCCTGCTTCTCCCTCTGCCTGTGTCTCTGCCTCTCTCTCTCTCTGTCTCATGAATAAATAAATAAAGTCTTTTAAAAATAAATAAATAAAAGTAAACCTAGGTGTCTCACATAAAAAGAAAATAAGAGTTTGTGTATGCGTGTATTGTCCAGCGTTTGCAGAAACACTGGAAGAACAGAGGAAGGGTTAACCTGTCATGGGTGGGAGAAAGGGAATGATGGGAAGAATAGGAGGGGGATTTGTCAGTTTACCTTTTCTGTCTTTTTTACTTTAAAGCCACATAATTACTTACCAATAAAAAAAATGTATATATGTTGTAAAAAAAAATTTTTTTTTAAGATTTTATTTTTTCATGAGAGACACATAGAAGCAGAGACATAGGCCGAGGGAAAAGCAGGCTCCATGCAGGGAACCCAATGCGGGACTAGATCCCAGGACTCCAGGATCATACCCTGAGCCAAAGGCAGACGCTCAACCGCTGAGCCACCCAGGCATCCCTATATTGTAAAAATTTTTAAAGAAAACAAAAAAGCTCAGATATTGAAAGCAAAATGAGAGGTTTTATTTTTCTAACAACATAAATAACATTAACGTTAAGGATTGAGTTAATTTGGTTGCAAATTTCAAAATGCTTATGTAAATTTTTGTATTTACATATTTCTCAGAAAGGTCAGCATTAGTAGATGTTTTCATAAAGTACTTTGTAAAAAGAAAATAAGGACTGATTTATAATTCAGAATTAAAAAGTTATCATTTTGGTTTTTTTAAGACACCGTATAAACTTGAGTTCAGACTTCTTGATCACTCCCGATTTCTACTGGGACAGAGAAAACCTGGAACAGCTTTATGATAAAACCTGTCAGTTCCTTAGCATCACTCGTAGAGTTAAGGTATGTATTTTGCACTTTTACTGAGAAAGACAATGCTCTTCTAATTTGTGTGACTATGTGAAGAGAAATTTTAAATGAAGTTAATGTGTTTAGTTTTGGAGAAATACTTTGACTTTTATTCATATCTCTGGATTTCCCCTTGCCCATCTACTAGATACAGTTTCCATCCTGTTTCTTTGTTGTATCAAATCATGTTCTGATACTTGCTCTGCAGACTAGATAAAGGTAGTGAGTTTAGAGGCCTACTCTTCCATTAGCAAGCTCTGATCAAGTCTCAAGAGTTCAGAGGTCCTGGAACTGTGTTGGTGGCAGTGAGAATAGAAATGAATTCAAGAAAGAATTCTCTGAGACAAATATGACTGACGTTTGCCTGTGAGTGACAGATAGGAAGATGACAAAACAAACAGGTGGGGTCAAGGGGAGTGTAAGAGCAAAACCGAAGATATGGTGAGAGTAAGTGGCAAGAAACCATCCAATGAGAACCATCACGCAAGCATTTAGATGCATGGAAGTAAAATTGAGAAGAGTGACATAGGTATCAAGAGAATGATGGAAGTGGATGGAGGTGATCGTGATGGAGATAAACCACATGATGGAGATGGGGAAGGAAGGTTGGAAACAAAATGGATGTTGAATGACCATTGCACGTAGTTCTCTGTTCTATGTTTATTACATTACGGTCCACATAACCACGCGGTTGAGATGCAGAGCTGTTCTGTCACTACAAAGATCTCGTTGTGCTGCCCCTTTCTTGTCACACCACCTCCCCTCCCCCACCATCCCCAGCCCCTGACAAGTAATCTTCCCCATCTCCATAATTTTGTCATTTTGAAAATGTTACATCAACTAATCATACAGTGTATGACTTTTGTTTTGAAACTGACTTTTTCACTGAGCATAATGTCCTTGCCATTCATCTAACTTGTTGTATGTGTCAAACCCTGCCCTCCTGTGCATTACTTAAACATTTTTTGGAACCCTATTTTGATTTATCTGTTTTTAGTATATCTCTTAGGTATTTAATGGTTGCCTTACATGTTACATTATATATATGTAGTTTATCATAGTCCACTAATTTTGACATTTTACCAGATTAAGTACAGAAATCTCCTACCCTTCACATCCCTTTACCCTCTACCAGTTGTCTGAACTATTCTTCTGCAGACATTGAAAACTCCGTCAGTTACAATTTTTGTTTCAGCCATCAAATACAATTTCAGAAACTCAAGAGGAAAAGGAGATTCCATTGTGTTTACCTGTATTTTTATTCTTTCTGTCATTCTTTTTTCCTTTGTGATGTTCCATGAGTTCTTTTATTGATTCTTTTCTATTTCAAGAATGTTCTTTAGTTACTCCTTTAGGATAAATCTGTAGAAATAGATTCTAGAGCAGCCTTGGTGGCTCAGCGGTTTAGCGCCACCTTCAGCCCAGGGTGTGATCCTGGGGACCCAGGATCAAGTCCCAGGTCAGGCTCCCTTCATGGAGCCTGCTTCTCCCTCTGCCTGTATCTCTGCCCCTCTCTCTCTCTGTCTCTCATGAATAAATAAGTAAAATCTTTAAAATTAAAAAAAAAGAAACATTCTAATTTTTCTTCATCTGAGACTGTATTGATTTCCCCTTCCTTCCCAAATAATATTATTACCAGCTCTAGGATTCTGGGCTGGCAGTTCTCTTCCAGCACCCAAAAATTGCTGTGGCACTTAGTGCTGGGCTGCTTGGTTTCTAATGGGATAACATCAGGTTCTTTCTTACACTCGCATGCGTATGTGAGGTTCTGTTCACTTGTTTTCTCTCTGTTGTTTGAATGGGGTCATTTCCATCATTCTGTCTTCAAGTTCACCAGTTCTTTTCTTCATCACCCTCATTCGGATGCTAAACCCATCACTGGGTTTTTAAATTTTACTTATTGTATCTTTCAGATCTAAAATTTTCCTTTGATTCTTATGCTGTCTATGTCTTTGCTGAAATTGTATTTTTTTTAACTTGTTTCAAGCATGTTCGTAATTGCTTATCGATAACCACTTTAAAATGCTTGTCAGATCATTTCAGAATCTGACTTATCTTGATGTTAGTATCTCCTGATTGCCTTTTTTTCAATCCCTCTGTCAGTACCTCTAGTTTTCTCTCAGTACCTCAGGTGTTATGTTTGTTTTTGCTTCATATACAAGGACCTTCATGTTCTCTACTCTTCCTCAGTCTTATTTCCTACCACTTACCCACGTTCATCCTACGCCCCACAAAAATAAATGACTTACAGAGTGCCTGGGTGGCTCAGTTGGCTGAGCATTCGGCTCTTGATTTCAGCTCAAGTCATGGTCTCAGGGTTGTGGGATTGAACCCTGCATCACATTCTCTCCCTCTCCCAGCTTGTGCGCATGCACACTCACTCTCAAATAAAATCTTAAAAATGACTTAGATTTCAGCAGCCCATCATGGCTCATTAAATACTATGGCAGCTCTGGTATCTACATATTTTTTCTCCAGGCCAGACACTTGCCCTTGAATAACATTGAATTTACCTTAGTTGTCACTGACCTTGTTACCAACCCTTCCTATACAAGCATCTTCCAGCACAGGAGAGTGGAGGTCATTGCCAGTGGTTGGGGAAAGAGGCCCATCCCAAACTATATTGCTTTTAGTTGACCCAAAAAGATTGATCAGTGATACTATGAGATTCAAACTTCAGTGGATTCCAGTATGGTTTTAGATACTACATCTAGCTAGACAGGATTTGACCATACAGATGTCTGGTCAGACATGAAAAGCATTGGACTTGCATGGTTGTGGACCATGTAGATAGGCTGAAGTCAGGGGCTATCAAAGGGATGCTGAAAGCTTTACAGAGTTGAAGGATATCTTGTGGTTGTATTAGTTAGCTATTCCTATAGAACAAATTATTCAAAATCAAGTGGCTTAAGACAGCACTTACTATTTTACAGTTCTTTGGGTCAGGAACCCAGGTCCAGCTCAGCCAGGTCCTCTGGCTCTCTCCTAAGGCTGCAGTAATCTCAGGGATCGGCTGAGAAGGTTAACTTCCTAGTTCATGCATGTGTTTGTTGTTGACAAGATTCAGTTCCTCTCAGGGTGTTGGGCTGAAGTGTCAGTTCCTTATGAATTCTTGGCCAGAGGCCTCCCTCAGGTCCCTGCCACATAGTCTTCTCCAGAGAGCAAGCATCTCCCAACATGGCTGCTTGTTTCATCAGGGTGAGCAAGTGAGAAGGGGTCAGAGCATTGCCAAGACAGACTCTAAAACAATCATTTGTAAACTAATCACAGCAATTACAGCCTATCACTTTTGATATTTTTGTATTCTTTTTGTTAGAGACAAGTCACTAGGCCCAGCCCACAGCCCAGGGGAGGGAATTGCACAAGGGTGTGAGTGCCCAGAAACCGGGACTTTGGGTGGCATCCTAGAAGTCTGCCTAACACAGACTTCAGGTTTTGAAAAAGGTGGAGAAAAGTTTAGAAGCCTACTTGGGAGGCACTGTGACCCACATCATCCTCATAGTGCTGTTACTTTAGTGATTCCTTCCTTCACACCACCAGAGGTACTGCCAGCAAGCATCACTGGTCTCATGTTCTGAATCATCAGTAAGCCAACTGCCATGGCCACTTGGCTTGGGCAAGAAGGTTGATGCCAAAGAAATTATCTCATCTTCCACCTGGAAGGTGACCATCTTTATTTGTCTATCCTCACAATACTAGATGGAATTATTGGCATCAAGTCTGCAACTGAGGACACCTTGAGTGATGAATACCGTGACAACCAAATGGTCAACTAATTCAAGTGCAAACATAAGAAAAAACATCAGTGACAGCAAAAGAGCTGTGTAGGCTCCCCCTCTACTTATTGTATGCTGAGTACTCTTGTTTTCAAGTATCAGGCCAATTTGAGGTTGTGTCCCTCCATGAAGGTATTGACATGTAACCACTGTCACACATCAGCAGTTGGGAGAATCAGATGCTAACCTGTCTCTGGGTAGAGAAAGTCCATGCAGTTCCAGCTATTCAAGGCACTAATCCCTGTGGGTGGTTATATTTATAGCCGCAAGATTTAACATCTTTGAGAAGAAGTAAAACTGAATTTATTCACAGATGATAGGATTTTATATGTAGAATATCCTAAAGAATCTACACAAAGCAACTAGAACTAATTAGTGAATTTATCACGGTTACAAAATTCAGGGTCACTGTATAAAAGATAATTCTTTTTCTTTATAACACCAATGAACAATTGGAAAATGAAAAATTTGAAATATCATTTACAATAGCATCAAAACCTCATATTCCTTAGGAAAGATTTTTAAAAATAAGATCTGTACCCTGAAAACTATAAAACATAGCTGAGAAACCAAATGAATGAAGACATGTATCATGTTTATAGAACAGAAGACTCAACATTATAAAGATCTAACTTCTGGAAGTTGACCTATAGATTCAACTCAATCTCAATAAAATCCTCAGCAAGGTTTTTTTATTTTAGAAGTAACAAGCTGATTTTAAAATGTAAATGCAAGGAGGCTTAAACTAGCCACAGCAATGTCGAAGAAAGGACAAAGTTGTAGGACTTTTATTATCTGATTTTAAGACTCACAGTAAATCAAGCTACAGTAATCAAGATATTTGAATATTAGCATAAGAACAAATATATAAATTAATGGAATGGAAGAGAGTTGAGAAATATACATAAAAGCAATTGATTTTTGACAAATATAAATCAGTTCAATAACAAAGGAATAATATTTTCAGTAAATGGTGCTGGAACAATTGGATAGCTGAACTCTATCCTTTACTTCACACCATTTTAAAACAGATCAGAGACCTAATGTAATAGCTAAAATTATAAAACTTCAGGAAGAAAATATAGAAAAAAAGCCTTATGACCTTCAGCCAAGCAAAGATTTCTTAAAACCAATTAAAAAAATTTTTAAAAGGCATGAACCTGGGGGGGAAAAAACTTGATAAGCTGAACTTTTTCAAAATTAAAAACTACTGCTCTTTGAGAGACTGCTAAGAATGTGAAAAGGCAAGCCACAGTCTGGGAGGAAACTTTCTCAGTTTATATACCTGACAAAGGACTTATCCAGCATATACAAAGAACTCTTTCTACTCAGTATTTAAAGAGCAGCTCAATTTTTTAAATGGGCAAAAGATTTGAATGGACACCTCACGAAAGAAAGTAGTGCAGATGGCCAAATGAACATGAGAAGATGTTCAGTGTCATTGTTCACCAAGGAAGTGCAATTAAAACTACAATGTGATATCACTACACACCCATTAGAATGGCTAAAATTTAAAAGACTAATGCCAAGTGTTAGTAAGGTTATAGAGCAATTGGAACTTTCATCACTTGTGGGAATGTAAAGTGGTACAACAGGTCGGCAGTTTCTTGTAAAATTAACCATTGTGTTACTATAAGACTCAGCCATTCCACTCCTAAGTATTTTACCCAGGAGAAGTGAAAACACATGTCCTCCCACTCTTTCATATACAAATGTTCACAGCAGCTGTATTCATAATAGCCCAAAACTGGAAGCAGTCAAGTGCCCATCAGTAAGTGAGTAGAAAAACAAAATGTGGTATATCCATACAGTGGAATACCACTCAGCAACAATAAGTTAATTATTGATCCATGCTACAACATGGGTGAATATCAGAATGATTATGCCAAATGAAAAAATCTAGGGATCCCTGGGTGGCGCAGCGGTTTAGCGCCTGCCTTTGGCCCAGGGCGCGATCCTGGAGACCCGGGATCGAATCCCACGTCAGGCTCCCGGTGCATGGAGCCTGCTTCTCCCTCTGCCTGTGTCTCTGCCTCTCTCTCTCTCACTGTGTGCCTATCATAAATAAAAAAGAAAAAAGAAAAAATCTAGACACAGAAACATATGTGCAATTGTATTTATGGGATCTAGAAAGGCAAATTGAATCTAGGTACAGAAGGTACATCAATGATTCCCTGGAGCTGGGGCGGGGGTGGGTGAAATGGGGCTGTAGTTTCCAAAGGAGCACACAAGGAAACCTTGTGTACTTAGAATGGCTTCATTTTATTGTATGTAAGTTATGCCTCAGTAAAATTAATTTTAAAATAAAGCCTTTTGTGAGAATTCTTTAAAAACAATACTAAACAAAATCATCAGTATTGATGAGATAAATACACTGGGGATGAATTTTTTTTAACTTTATTTTTATTATATTTTTTTTAAAGATTTGTTTATTTATTCATGAGAGACACAGACTGAGAGAGAGAGAGAGGCAGAGACTTAGGCAGAGGGAGAAGCAGGCTCCTCACAGGGAGCCCAATGTGGGACTTGATCCCGGATCCCAGGATCACGACCTGAGCCAAAGGCAGGAAGCCCTACCGCTGAGCCACCCAGGCGTCCCACAAGAACACTCAGTATTAATGTTCTTGGATGGGAATGGAGATTTGTGGAATCATGATCATTGTGATGAAGTGTGGTAAGTCATTTACACCAAGCAGATACGAACCTTCTCTCTACCTCTTCTGATAACCAGCCTGCTGTGCTTAATTGAATTAATGAAAGTGGCTGAGCAATAACCAAGATAGCCAGCTGCTTGGAAGTTTGAGCTCAGGCATGCTCCCCCAGCCCATCCTGTCTTCCCTCAAACCATGTTTCTGTAATATTGATGCCCAAGGTGTCCCTCACATGTCCTTGTGGACAAGATCATGGTCACCAGTTATAAAGGTGATTTGAGGCAATGGTTCAGAGGAGAAGTATAAAGAATAAGGATGTCTTTCAAGAACTTGCTCAGCATGAATGCTACATTCAACAGGAAAGCCAGTTTTAAAGGTGAGAAATGTCAAAGCAGGATTAATAATGAAACCAGAAGTGCAATGAAATAATCAACTAGTGGGACCAGAATCAAAATGGTAAGAAGAAAGGGGAAACTTGGAGAAAGTGCCACCGCATCATCACTGATGCTAGACCAAAGAGGGCACCTCCAATGGAGACACCATTGGAAAGTTGACTGTGCAGCCCAGAGAGCAAATAGGGTAGGGTCCAGTCAGTCCCAAAATTGGAAAAATCCTGGAACAAGTCAGTTCTGTAGCAGTTTTTTTTTAAATCTCATATGAACTATATATAACTACAGTACTATTTGCTTCTCAGTCCTTAACTGAGTACATAAGGAGAATGCATACATTGCAGATAATTAGAATAAAAATAAGAGTCTTTTTAAATTAGGCACCATCATAGACCTATCTGTAGCTTATGTTCTTCCAAGTTGATACGATTTGATTCATTTGATACCTTTGGGCCAGGACCATCCCTGGTTGCATTTTGCCTGATGAGCCCAAGTGTCATGTTCTGGGAAAGGTGTCCCATCTGGTCTGTGTTTCTGGAATACTTGGTCTGCATCCTTCAGCTGCAGCACTTCACACATCGCATCTTAGTGTTCTGATTACATGTGCAGACCGAGTTCCTGGCGAGGGCCTTCTTCTGGTTTATAGACCGCCACCTTCTTGCGGTGTCCTCACGTGGCTGTCTGATGTCGCCTCCTCTTCCTAAAGGACACTAATTCCATCATAGGGACCCCGCCCTCACCTCCTGAAGGCCCCCTCTCCAAAAACCATCACCGTTGGGATTAGGGTTTTCACCATCAATTTAAGGGGGACACAAACATTAATTCCATAATACCAACAGTCCCTGAAAATCCACTTTATTTTTTCTTTTGGAGCCAAAAGTCAAGATTCATTTTAATTATCTTTATAAATTACATATTTCTACCACATCTTTATTGGATTCTATGTTAGGAACTGGGGCAAGATTGCTAAAAGTAGAAGTAGCAATGTATTAGGGGGGAAAGGGACTTAATATGAAATTGGAGCTACACTCGTGGGATTCCCCCTCTCCTTAAAACACAGCAGCTAAAGGGATAGAAGCTACTTTCCCCCGAAATATCTAAATATATAATGAGCATGCCAGAGACAGAGGGATTATTTGGCTCATGGGCCCAGAGGGCAAGGTATGTGGATTGGGATCTCTAGCCCGTAAATGGCTGTTGAGCATGATGGCCACGTGGGTTTGAACTACATTTCATTTTTATGTAATGGATTTGGAGATTCCGTTTCTGAAAACTCAGTATATAGCAGCTAAAACTTAAGGCTCATCAAAATTCCTTTGGTAGCTGCCAATTTTTATGGAACTCCCCTCACATTCCACTGACTGTCTCCCCTGTTGCAGAGGTGCCCTATAATCATTACCATTGTCACCTTTGTGGCTTGATTCAGTCATTACAGCTAATTGTTCATTTCCGAGACCCACTGTGAGCCATCTCTTCGGTGTGAAATCTTCCACGAGTTAGCAAGCATGCTTAAAAGTTCCCAAACTACATTTCTCAGAGTATTTTCTTAGCACACCAAAGGCAGTTAAGACTCGCTGGGTTATGTGAAGATTATTTAGAAGGAGTTAAAAGAAATTAGCCTTCCTTAGCATGCTGAATACAACGCTGGCGCTTTACTTGATACAAAAGAAAATTAAGAGCAAGCTTTACTGTCTAATAAGAAAATGCACAGAACAAAGAGAGTTAGTGGTAATGCCAGGAGAAAGTTGTTCCTTGTTCCATTTGTTTGTTTGGGTTGTTGTTTGTTTTTTTTTTTTCCTAGAGGAAAGAATCTTGAAGAAAATAAGAGTATTAGGAGGCATGAGATGTGCTGAAAGCAGTCCACGAAGCTGTGGATGGGGGTCAAGACATTTCATTCAGTAACTAAGCCCTGGAAAAGATCAGAGAGAAGTTCCAGAAGTGCAGTAGGGGCAGAAAAGCCAGGTGGCAGTGGGTCCCTCACCGCACCTTCTCTATTGATGTTCCCCAACATTCTGTCCTGGGCGCTCTCCTCGTGCGGCCTGCTCCAGCAGTGCTCCTGTTCGTTTCCTTCCACTGCTGTTTTGTCCTGATGATTTTCAAACAAGTATCTGTAACCTCAGTTTTCTGCTGGCCTTCCAGGTGTTTCCTATTGCCTACTAAATCTCTCACGCTTCCACACTGACCTACCCTATAGCATCCCTTTGAGAATCAATTCTCTGTAGCACTGCACACTGGAATGTAGGCTCCCTGAGACCGGAGACCAGGGTTATTTTTTTCCCTGTTATATTCCCAGTTCTTGGCAAGGCCTCACATAGAGCACATGCTCAGCAAATACTTGTAGAATTAATCAGTGATTAAGATTTCAAAATGAAACCCATGGTATTCTCCCAGAAAACCCTGAATCTTCTCTATTCTCCATTTCAGCTTGTGGCAGGACCACTAGCCTCATCCACCTGTCAGTCAACCAGAAAACTGACATGCACAGTGGTTTCCTCTTTCTGCTTCACCCTCCACATCCTGTCACGCCTTCCTTTCATTTTCTCCTCAGTGTCATTCGTTCATTGCCAGATACTTATCAAAGGCTGTAGGATAGGCTAGTAAAAGGCGGGGGGGACACTGCACTGACCCCTGCCTTCAGGTCCCCCTGACATTCCTGCTGCCTCTCACCCTCCTCTCCGCCGCCGCCCCACCCAGTCTCAGACATTCTTGACTCCCTCCCTGCCCACCCACCCCACCCCCACCTCTCCACTGGCCCCTTGAGCTAGCACCATTCCATTTCCTCACCCAGCCCAGTATAGTCAACACAACCAATATTTGAAGACCACACAGGACTTCACATTACCTACAGAATAAAATTCCAGCATTCTAGCATGATGGAGTGGAGTAGGTTTCTCTTGCTGCTGTAACAAATTACCTGAAACTGGCTTAACACGAATGTATTGTGTTATATCTCTGTACGTCAGAAGTCTGACATGAGAGTCACTGAGTCAAATCAAAGTGTTGGCAGGGCTGTGTTCCTTTCTGGAGGCTCTGCATAGGAAAAGGCTTTCCTTGTCTTTTGCAGCTCCTACATGCTGCCCACATTCCTCAGCTTGCAGCCTCTTTCATGTTACAGAAGTGAGTTGAGGACTCCTCACGGGGCATCACTTTAAGTGTTCCACTTGCCAGTTCCACTTGTAAGGACCCCTGTGATTCCACTGGACACCCCTCCCCCTGATAATCTAGTTTCATCTCCCCATCTTAAGGCCAGCTGATTTGGAGTGTTAATTCCATATGCAATCATAACTCTACTTTGCCATGTCATATTCACAGGTCCCAGCAAGTAGGGTGTGAATGTCCTTGGGGGGACCGTTACTGTGCCTACCATGTACAGTCTCCATTTCCTCTCACAATTTGGCACTAACTTACCTTTTTAACCTCATTTTCAAGCACTTTGTCCAACTATCTAGCATGCTTTGCCTCTGTGCTCTTTCCTGCGATGCTCTCCCCTTCCCGTGGCTCTCTACCCTTTCTTCCTAGCACCTGCCTATTTAGAGCCTACTTCACATTTACCACCCTTGTGATACCATCCATTTTCTCGTGTTCCCTTGTGTGTGCATGTAACATGCAGGACTCTAGCTAAATGAAGTCGGAAGCATACACTAATGGAGACCCTCTTGCTTGCACACCAGAGAAAATTTTGAATGAGCTTACCTATCACCATGTACGGCTGAGAACAAGGTTAGAGCAGGAGAATAGTGTCTGTAGCAGACCCAAATAAATCAATCAAGACTCTTTCCTCAGCACCTTCTGTGCCAAGTGGGCCTCCTTCTTGCCTCTCAGTGGCCTTCTCTGTGAGAATGGGGAGAAATGGGAGTGGGAAGAGGGAATGTCCCGAGTTTATATTTCACTCTACCTGGCAACATCAAAGGATTGGGCCATGTGTCCAAGCTTTGACCAACCATATGATGAGGGAAGTGGCCATTATGGTCGACTAAACCTGGGTCTTATATGTACCCCTTCCACTCCGGAGCTTTTGGGGGGTGCTGGGATCATGATTGGTGGTTGAAAATTGTGGAAGAGTAACTCCCCCAGAGGGTGGGGGTCAGCAGGGCAGGGTGCTGGGCAGATAGCTGAGGCAAAATGAAGGAAGCACTAAAACAAAGAAACAAAGTGTTCTAGGAGCACCACAGAAAGAGCACATTGGGAAGCATAGGATGCCATGCACAGGACCAGATGATCTTTGGGATTCTTTGATGTTTCAAGAAGGCAATATATGGTAAAATGTTTAAAGCCATGATACAGAGGAGTGACATGATCCAGCTATTTAGAATGAGAACGCTGATGCCCAGGGAGAGGGGCAATGGATCCATTCTTAAATAATGACTAGTTCATAAAGACCTACTACATAGTATTAAGGAATGCTAAGAAAGGGATAGATCCAGGACTGTCCACAATGGTGCATAATTGTAGGGAGTGGGATTTAGAGTCTCCACCCCAGGTGACTGGGAAGACAGTATAACCAGATAAAAGGGGAAGCCAAGAGAAGGGATAGACTTGGCCAGGTTGTCAGTTTTAGCTTGAGAAACATTAAATTTGAGATGTGGTCAGGAAACCCATAAGATATTTCATAGGCAGTTAGAAATCCAGAGAAGAAACCAGGATTAAATAGTTCTATTTGGAAGTAGAAAAGAAATAGTAGTTTAAGTCTTTCCCAAAATGTGGGATACATATACTTGTTCAAGAGATGAATTTAAGGGCAGCCTGAGTGGCCCAGTGGTTTGGCGCTGCCTTCAGCCTGGCGCGTGATTCTGGAGACCCGGGATCAGGTCCCATGTCAGCCTCTCTGCATGGAGCCTGCTTCTCGCTCTGCCTGCGTATTTGCCTCTCTCTGTCTCTCTTTGTGTCTCTCATGAATAAATAAAATCTTAAAAAAAAAAAAAAAAAGAATATAGGTAACACATGGACCCTGAACTGAGTAACATTGAAGCAAGTCATAGTTCTCTTTACTGTCAGGAGAAGCACTTAGTTTGCTTTTAGGGTCCTGATGGGCCCTCTGGTGTATGCTGCTCCACTACTTGCCCAGGCATCAGGCTCCGCTTCCTGTAGGCAACAGTTTCACATCACACTGTTGTCCATTGATGGTAATGACAGTTTACTTTTAAAATAAACATATTAAACAAAGTCTTTTGGAAATTACATAATAGTACAGGTGGCACATATACATCACAGAAATAGTGATGGTGGGATGCAAAGTGACTGAAGTTTAGGGAACATCTACACAAGCCAAAGTGGGTGAGATTGTGCAAGCAGAGCATAGAGCCAGAAAGACAAGATCAGGACTTTGGGGAATGTCATCTACAGGCAAGAGATAGAGAAACCCCAGGAAAAGAGGATGGTCAGAGGTAGAACCTAGTTCTTAGGGGAGAAAAAGCCAAAGGAAGTGTGCATTTCAAGATGTTGTCAAATGCTTGAGTTGATTGAGATTTAGAACCAGGAGAAGTTGTTAGACTTACTAAATCTGCAGACTTTTGGAAGTTTCAGAGGAGTTGTAATATGCAACTTCCAAGGGCTAAAGAATAAACGGGGTGACAGGGTGATGAGGAAGTAGAAGGAAGAATGTGTCTGTCTACTCAGAGATGAAAGTGGAAGAGGGTTGGGACAGCACCTTGAAGACAGAAGCAAGCCTGAGGATGAGTGTGTTTATAGACCAAGACGGAGCAGCCAATAGAGAAGCGAGGGAAGGAGGAAAGGAGGAGGCAGTGTTCTAAGCATTTACAGAGTAGAAACTACAGGATGGCCATAAAGGCTGGGAACATGGCAAATATATGCGTATGATTGTGGTTCCATATGTTCTCATTGAGGCGGTTTAATGATCTGTACAATCATTACAAGTACATACGGCACACGAATGCATTTCCATCAATCCCCAACATGCATCTGTGAGGATTGTCTGAGATTTCCAGACCAAACCCACACCCTCGGCGTGCTCCGTAAGTAATCAGGGGAAGTCAAACTTAAAAAAAAAGTTTCCAGACTTTCCGAGTTCCAAAAGAAAATGAGATACAGGGATCAAGGAGGTAGAACTACCGGTGGTCACATCCAAGTCTTAAATTCAAAGATTCTGTTTTCTGGGGGCACCTGGCTGGCTCGTTCTGTAAAGATGCGACTCTTGATCTTGGGGTCATGAGTTCGAGCCCCACATTGGGTGCAGAGGTTACTTAAAATCTTTTAAAAAATCCCAAAGACTCTGTTTTCTGTGACCCCACCCCCACCAACATGTGGTGGAGGCATCAGAACTCAGAAGCTCTGCAGTCTAGCACTGAGAGCAGTACCAACTAGTGGCACATGTGCAGCAGGTCAAGTGGTACAGAACCCTAGGGGTTTGCACAGAACTTGAAGAACTGTAGAAGGTAATCCTTGTTTTTGTCATCTGTAGGGCATGTTTTGGCCACAGCAACATGTTTCAAGTTTGCCCTTCTTAACTACTACACTCCCAGGGGCAGGTTACCAAAAACAAGGACTCAAAAACTTTTTTATATCTTCTATCAAAATCTTAATGTAAGAGCATCAGTAGGCAAAGTACTTCTTGCAGTTCAATCTGTACATTACAAAATGTCTCTAGGTGGACTCTTTGACAAGAGGCAGGTACTGCTGGCAAATGGCCACGGTAACGAAGAGCAAGAATTGAAGGATAAATTCTCACCATGTACCTACTTTAGACCTTTCAAATTTTGAAGTGTGCTGTTACTTATTTCTTAAACTTAAGTGTAAATACAAGATATTTCCTAAGGTTTTTCTAACGCAGGTCATGAATGAAAAACTTCAGCACTGTATGGAGCTGACAGATCTAATGCGGAATCACCTGACTGAGAAGAGGGCGCTCCGCCTGGAGTGGATGATTGTCATCCTCATCACCATCGAGGTAAATAGCTTTTTAAAATGAAAGTAAGAGCACCTGGCTGGCTCAGTGGAGCGTGCAACTCTTATCTCAGGGTTCTGAGTTCAAGCCTCAAATTGGGTGTAGAGATGACTTAAACATTAAAAATCTAAAAAAAAAAAAAAAGTTTTTTGACATAGAAAATGACAGTGGAAAAGAGCTTGGCTTTGTTCTGATTACTAAGTATATTTGGAAGTGAGGTTAAGTTTCAAGTGACTGTGGTAATATTGCAAACGCATGAAGTGTGATTTTGGGAGAAGTTCCATTTTTAAAGACAGCATTTAGAGAAAGTTCTAGCTGCATATTTTTCATGTACGACCCAGCAGCAAGTATCTTTGCCTCAGATCTGCAGCTTGCCGTATGGGAAAGACTTTAGGAGCATTTTTCATTAATCACAATTTTGGAAAAGTCATTTTTAGTTTTTACCAGTGGCTTGCTGTGAAATTTAATAAATCTCACTTTTTACCATCCTAAGGTAATGTTTGAGCTGGGACGTGTATTTTTCTGATCAAGTGATAACCAGAGAAGAGTTAACAGTACAAGAGATATTCAAGTTCTACAATCAAAAATAAATGCTCACTGTTGGGGAAATCTCTTAATAGGTATTTAATTTTTTTAAATCAAGAAGTTATGATGATCTTTTTCAGCTCCTAAATGTATTGCTGCTTGAATAAAAATTATGAAATATCTGGTGTTTGGGTCTTTAACACTGAGAATTTATTTTTTTTATTTTTATTTATTTATGATAGTCACAGAGAGAGAGAGAGAGAGAGAGAGAGGCAGAGACACAGGCAGAGGGAGAAGCAGGCTCCATGCACCGGGAGCCCGACGTGGGATTCGATCCCGGGTCTCCAGGATCGCGCCCTGGGCCAAAGGCAGGCGCTAAACCGCTGCGCCACCCAGGGATCCCTACACTGAGAATTTTAAAGAAGATATTTTAAAGAACTATAGAAAGCTTAGCACCTAGGATACGCAGGCAGATATTTATTAAAGCCAAAAGGCTTAGATTTTGGACACTACCTCTCACCTGTCTCCAAGAAATATCAATCCCAGCCTAGGAGAGCCAAATAGGAAACTCTGGACTGTTGAAATAAATACAGGACAGGTTTGTGATGACTAGAATGAATTTTATATACGTACTTTGGATGGCATAATTTCAGTATGGCTGCTCACTGGCACTTCTCCCTTTATTAATCAGGACTATCCATGCTTTTACTACCAACCTAGTCAAAATATTCTTCCCACACATTTTTTTTGTTTCACACATACTTTCGGGAAATGAAAAAATGCCAAGAACAAAGAACTTGACATTTATGTGCTTACCATCTTGAATTGAACATTTTTAAAAAGCAAAGTCCTTTTGGGGCACATGTGTGGCACAGTTGGTTAAGCTCCTAACTCTTGGTCTTGGCTCAGATATGATCTCAGGGTCATGAGATCCAGCCCCATCTTGGGCTTAAGACTCTCCCTCTTCCCCCTACGCTCTTAACATCTTTAAAATAAGTCTTTAAAAAGTAGATTCCTTTAAAAAAAAAAAAAAAAGGCAGATTCCTTATCTTCATTTTTATGCATAACCTCCACTTGCCTCACCATTAAATATTCTATTTTTTTTCATGCATTATAGTTGACCCTTGAATGGGGGGGGGGGGCAGGGGCTAGACATACTCACGCCCCACAGTTGAAAATCTCTATAACTTTACTCCACCAAAACTTAACTACCAGCCTATCAACTAATTGACTAAGTAAGAAGCCTTACTAAGTCAATTAACACATTTCTTGTATTTTTACTGTATTCTTACAATAAGGCAAGTTGGAGAAAGGTTGAGAAATGCATTTACATACTGTATGTACTGTGTTTATGGAAAAAAAATCCACCTGCATATAAATGGAACTGTGAAACTCAATAAAACCTGTTGTTCAAGGTTTATATCCATGAAAACAGTATTACTGTTCTAACTTGATACTTATTTTGCAACTTAATTGCTACACACTATTTCACAAAGAAAATATACATATACCTATACCCTTACCAGATTTACATACTTATTTGCTCTAATAGTGCAAAGGTAAACATCTTAGTACCATTTTCATTTTTAGCACAGTGCCAGAGTTTGATTAGCAGTCTGCTAAAACACCTATATCCTATATCGTAAGACTTCCCTAGGAACATGTGGGCATGCAGAGTTCAAGTAATGCATTCTAGATCTTTAAGTTCCACAGAAGCACTTTTATATAAAGCTGCTATGCCTGTATACACACCTGCAGCCAATGTATGAAGCCTGAAGCCTGTTCTCCCCTTTCACATCTTCCCTTCTCACCCAATCTTCAATGTTAGTTTGGTCCACTATATTTAAAAACCTGTAAGTGTATTTAACCTATATCTAAAAATTTTGGGGAAGCCAACAGGAAGACAATTTGAAATAACTGGTCAACAAAGCTTTCTAATTTCATAGGAACCATATAAGCCCCCACCTATTAAGAGGGGCATTTCTAATAAAGTTTTACTCTAAGTATCATATGTACATTTGCTGTGTCAACTGTGTGTTAATTATAACAATTTTAACAACAAAATATGAACATCTGGTGTCTTATGGTCATTGCAAAACCTAACATTTCAACTTATATACAAATATGCCACAAAAAACAAAAGGATCATCAATAAGACCTTCAAGCAAAAATTTATTAGGTAAACATTTTGTGGGAGGAATTAACAGTTTTTCAAGAAGAAAAAAGGAACAGTTAAGTATGAATTGTTTACTTATGTTTATTAAAGCAATCATGGCAGACACTCATTATGGTATTACATTCCACTAGATACATTAATGACAAATACCTTTATTTTTAAATACCAATACTTAACGATTCATCAGAAACTGCATCTTTTTCAATTCCTTAAATTTATGAAAAAGCTTCAACTTAAAAAAAAAAAAAAAACCTCTTTCCTAGAACTTGATTTTATTTATTGGAAAGAAGGAGAACAAAAGCAGGGGGGAGTGACAGGAGAGGGAGAAGCAGACCCCTGCTGAGCAGGGAGCCCAATACAGGGCTTGAACCCAGCACCCTGGGATCATGATGTGAGCTAAAGGCACCCAGGTGCCCCAGTTGTTTTATTTTTTCTTTTAATTATTTTAGGTGTAACAGAAGAAAATTTTTCATGATCACAACTTCTTTAACAACAAAATGAGAAATCCTACCAGAAGACTAAGGAAAGCCTAAAGTATCTTCATCTTGGTGAAGCACTCAAAGTGGTATCAAATTTCTATCACTCATGAGAGGAGTGACTAAGACCAACCTAGATGTGCATTCCTCACCACCACCTACTAGCTCTATCACCTTGGGCAAATCACTGAACCTCTCTGGGTCTAAGTCTCTTCATCTGTAAAATGGTTTTAACAGTACCACGACCTCAGAGAGCTGCTGTGAGGATTAATGGAATTAACACATGTGAAGCTACCAGTTTACTGTTATTACAAACCATCTGAGTATAAAATCTATTGGATTCTGAAATAAAACAAGTTGACTATTCAGTGCATGCCCCAAAAGGCTTTTAAACTCTACATATTTTGTATGTACCAGGCAGCTGCCAATAGGCATTCTGGGGTTGCCGCCTTCAGATAATCACAGCAGTCAGAAACAGGAATATTTTTACATATAAAATTAATATACTGCTTCTACTCTCAGAAACATTTTTTACAAAACTTAATCATATTCACCTATTTTTAATTCCAAAGTGTGGTGCTCAGACCAATTCCCCAGCAAACATTTAGGTGCCCCTGATTTATATTCCTGTGTTTTGCAATCAGGATTTCTGAGGCTGCAACTAAGGAATATTTTTACAACTCTCCAAGAGATTCCCATACTCCCTATACTGAGAAGCAAAGATACAGATTTTTCAGTAATTCATTAGCACCTTCTTGTTCCATTTAATGTACTAAGTACTGAATCTCCTCAGGTAATTCCTTTTCTTTCCCTACCCCAATCTCCTCATGCTCTCCTCTCCCTGCCTTTACAAACTTTATGTGTGGGGCCCTTGCTGTGAGGTGATGAAGATGAGTAGAGGAAGCTTTTCCAAATACTTCCAATCCAAGCCTATTAACTTTCAATTTTCCACTGATTATGAATTGCCATTTTTAAAAGAAGTTTTAAGGTCACTATTCCAAATTCCCTTTCCTCATGGGACCTTTCCTCAGGGGTTTAAGGGAACAGGATTTTTTAAAGGCCACATTTTTTTCACTCCTTCTGCACAATTTGAAACATAGATTTAAATGTTATCTTTAAAAAACAAAATGTTTCAGAGCACCAGGGTGGCTCAGTCGGTTAGATGTTCAACTCTTGGTTTCTGCTCAGGTTCTAACCTCATGAGTAATGGGATAGAGCCCTGGCGTCAGGCTCCATGCTCAGCGGGAGTCTACTTGGATATTCTCTCCCTTTGCCCTTTTCCTGTGCCGTGCCTGTGTGCTCTTTCCAAATAAATAAATCTTTTAAAAATTTTAAAAATAAAAAACAAAATGTTTCAACATGTCCTAGCCTGTTATGATAGAATAGGCTGGAAAGCACACAATTGTAAAACCTAGTCACAGAGACACTCCTTTTTTTCATGTAATACAACAAATAACTTACTCAAGTTAAGATGTGCTACTCTACGCTCCAAAATATAGTTGGCAGAGATCATGAAAAGGGCTCCTACTTTCATGAAGCTTACATTTAAATGAAAGTTGTAGGACAAGTAAACAACTAATCTGCTTAAAGATAGCAGATGTTCCACAAAGAAATCTCTGAAAAAATCAGGAAAGGTGAACACAACAGTTAAACTAAAGAACCTAAAATTTACGTGCAATTTAGACAGCACTAGAACTGAAAAGAAGCCCAAAACAGGAGAGATCCTGGTTAAGTATGAATTTGACTTTCAAATCTATTTTTTTAAGACTTATTTATTTATTCATGAGAGAGAGAGAGAGAGGCAGAGACACAGGCAGAGGGAGAAGCAGGCTCCATGAAGGGAGCCCAATGGGGGACTCGATCTCGGGTCTCCAGGATCACACCCTGTGCCGAAAGCGGCGTTAAACCACTGAGCCACCTGGGCTGCCCCTAATCTAGCTTCAATACACAAGTCTTAAAAACCTGCTTACAAGAATTTAATATTGCTAATATAGAAATATGTAACTTGACTACTTCTTGAACTCATCACACAAAAACTTACAGAGGGCAACAAACCAACAAAAAAATGAAGTAATTCCAGTCAAATCTAAGCCACCAAACACTAGTCTTTAAAATCAGAGTATTGATCTTAATCTAAAAAGTCTCATGTGGTTTAGGTTCTGGTTACCTTAGAGATTTTGACTCTAAGCACTCTGATGGCAAGTATGATTAGTTTGAATACTTGTCCTGTGGTTCACTAATGAAATCTGATAAACTGGAATCCTCAAATTTTATATGGTTCTTTCAGATCCTGGATTTCCTGGCGCTGAGAGGTTTCCTGCAGCAGCCAGACTTCCAGTGGTAGGCTAGGGAAGGCCTGAGCAAAGCAGCCAGCTGATTATCCTAGCTTCAGACCACATTTTAGAAATTAATGTTTAGACAAAAAACTTTTTCACAGGAGGACTCTCCTGCCACTCGCAGATCTTTAATATGGATAAACTACTAAAAATAGGAATCTAGGGGATCCCTGGGTGGCTCAGCGGTTTAGCGCTGCCTTCAGCCCTGGGCATGATCCTGGAGTCCCAGGATCGAGTCCCACATTCAGACTCCCTGAATGAAGCCTGCTTCTCCCTCTGCTTATATCTCTCTGCCTCTCTCTCTCGCTGTGTCTCTCATAAATAAATAAAATCTTTTAATAAATAATAAAAATGGGAATCTTCCCCACCAGTGATCAATCACTTTCATAAAGAAAAACAGGTGGGTATCATACACAGACACAGTTACCAGGGGAAGTAGTGTTTCCCTGTAAATTTCGTCACTGATTTCACTTTCAAACATAAAAATCCCAAGTCAAACACAATTCTATGAACAAAAATTCAGATGCAGATTTCTAAGAAAGATTTCTAAATTAAAATAAATGTCTTAAAAATCAGTTGTGACTACTGAGATTTATGTTACAATTTGGAGTCCTTCACCCAATTTGGCTGAGGAAAGAAGCCAAGGCTACATATTACACAACTCCATTTATAAAACATGCTAAAAGAGACAAAAATGATGATGGAGAACAAATCAGTGGCTGTCGGGGATATCAAGTGGGAGGAGGTTAAGTATACAAAAAGACAGCATGGGCGAGTTTTTTGAAAGTGGTAGAAGTGATATGTATTCTAACTGATGGTAGTTACACAAATATTTATCTATGTTACTTCATAGAACTATACACCAAAAGAAAAAAATTTCACTGTATAATTTTAAAAATTTCTTTAATCAGTGATTACTTCAAAAATACCTTAATGACCTTATCATGTACTGAGGTACTGTGCTAAGCCCCCTTACATACATTCTTATTTTATAGGCACACAAACCTGAGAGGTAAATATTATCCCTATTTGAGTAAAAACAAAAACAAAAACAAAACACTGAGGCTCAGAAGTGAACATGCCCAAAAGCCAAACTACTTAAGGTTACAGAGCAGGATTCCAACCTAGATTTGACTGCAAAGCCTATATTCTTCATCAATGTAAATATCCTATACTCTCTCCCCTCTAGTCATAAATACCAACCACTCTGTCTCCTCCATTGATGTCAGAAAGCTATTAAATTTATTCATTCTATTCCTAACTCAATACATTATAATAAAGTGAAAATATGCAGATGAGCAAAACATGATTCTACAGCAGCACAGTCCAAGAGAACTTTCTGCAACAATTGAAATGTTCTGTATCTGTGTTGTCCAATAGGTAGCCTATATCCACATGTGGCTAGTGTGACATTAATTTGCAAAGGCATGTGTGGCTAGTAGCTAAACTGCATTGGACAGCACACTTCTAGAGAAGTAACTTAAAAAGAACATGCATGAGAGAGAAAAAAGCAACTTATCAAAATATGGCAACTCAACAATAAAACAAAGGTAGATGTATAATAAAGGAGTAAAGGTGAGAAATGCACAACCACTTGGGGCACATGGGTGGCTTAGTTAAGCGTCCAACTCGATTTCAGCTCAGGTCATGATCTCAGGATCCTCGGGCTCTGAGCTCATCGTGGAGTCAGCTTGTCCCTAACCCTCTGTTCCTCCCCGCGCTTGCTCTCGCTCTCTCAAATAAATAAAATCTTAAGAAAGGAAAGAAGGAAATGCACAACCAAACAGGTCACAAAACTAAGTCTATTTTTCAAACATCTACTCACCCTTCAAGATTCAGTTTAAATACCAACTTCATTTATACTACCACTACACTTCAAATATGTGTATATAAAGAACTGTATATAAAGCATATGACTGTGTTTTCCGCCACTGGACTGTGAATATCTTAAGGACAGATATTAACATATATATCACCAGCACCTCCCACCTGTATCCAAAGGCTTTGTACAATAAACATTTTCTCATTCAGTTCTAGTGGGAAAAATTATCTTGTTAGGTCCTTCAACTACAAATTCAATTCTGCAAGCATTTGAGTACCAGCAATATATAGGAAAGAGAAGTCCCTGTAAAAAATTTACAGTGGGGATGGGAGTTACAAGACACAGGTAAACAAGAGCAATCACGTAAGTATAATGCACATAAGCATGTGCTTCATGGCTGAACAGCAACTGTCAGGTGTCCTGATGGTAAGAGAAACTGGAAAGCAGTTTAAGAACAAAGCAGCTATTGTCAATTCTGCAACAGCAGAGGTGTAAGAAAATTTACTGTATCCCCAACCTATTACTCAGGAAAGTCTACTGGATTTAAAAGAAAAAAGTTAAGGAAGGCCTTCAAAATTTATTCTGGCTCTACTCACATTATCCATGTATATCAGGGTCCCATCCTACTCCTTTATACCACAAAGAAAAAACCGGTCTTAGAACAAATCTTACTAGATCCAAAGTTTCCATGACTGTCTCACAGCAGAGGGTGGTATCCATTTCTTTCATACTCAAACCCTGATTATCTTTGTTATAATACCTTCTTTTAGGTCCTAGAAATGTGCTATCTGGAATAGTTACAGAGTACAGTCTCCAGGTTGGTATATATGCAGCATCTGGAGCTAACAGTAAGTAAAGTCCTTCAGAGCAGCCCAGGTGGCTCAGCGGTTTAACGCCGCCTTCAGCCCAGGGCATGATCCTGGAGTCCCGGGATCAAGTCCCACATCAGGCTCCCTGCATGGAGCCTGCTTCTTTCTCCCTCTGCCTCTTTCTCTCTCTGTGTCTCTCATGAATAAATAAGCAAAATATTTTTTAAAAATAAATTCATTCATTTAAATCCTTTAAATTCATAAGTATATTTTGTTTCCTCTAAAAATCAACGGGAAGGCGGTACTGCTATGAGGAGTCTGCAAATTCACAGACATCAGGTATTATCTGTAGGCCGAATAAATTGAAAGTATTACTATCATGTAGAAGTGTGCAAACCACGAGACTAGGAAACAACAGTTCTATACTATAACTTCTTTATATATTTAAAAATCACTAACAAGTTTTCTCATCTTAATCAGCACACACATCATTCATGACAAAAAAAAAAAAAAGACAGAAAAATCTGTTTAATGTTCCTACACTGAATGGCCATGCGCTGGCTAATTACTTAACTTCTTTGAGCCTCCCTTCTCAAATTTAAGATTGAGGGCGTGAGACTAAAAGCCCTCAGAGAAAAAAACTGACTTAATTAACTAAGATAATTACTTACAGATTGACTTCAACAAGGCTTCTGGTTCAATCCTAATTCACCCATAAACAGGAAAAACACAGAACTGTGGTAGTTATTAAAATATGTCATAAATTCTTTGATACTCCACCCTTCAAGATATGGAACTTAATTCCACTGTAGGCTGGACTTAAGTGACTTTCTTTCAACTAACAGCATGTGGCAGTGGTGTGGCTTCCTCCTTGCTCTAGCTTGTACTGAGGGAGACAAACTACCATGTTGTGAGGACACTCAAGCAGTCTGAGAACTAAGACCTGCCAATGCCAGCATTAACCTGCCAGAGATTAACCTGCTTCCAGCCACCTTGGAAGCAAATCCTCCAGCCCAGTCAACATTCTGACTGTAACCTCATGAAAGACCCTAACCCAGAACCACCACGCTATCCTAGTCCAGATTCCTGGCCCACAGAAACTGTATGAGATAAGCAAATGTTTATTATTTTAAGCCATGAAGTTTTGGGGTAATCTGTAATAGCAAGAAAACGAATCTACCAACCAGTGTTTTTCAAAGGGTAGACCTTGATTCATTTAAACCACCAATTTTTTTTTAAGTTAGAAAAAAATACATTCTATAACTCAGAATAACAAGTACTATTTTCGGGGATCCCTGGGTGGCTCAGTGGTTTAACGCCTGCCTTTGGCCCAGGGTGCGATTTTGGAGTCCCGGGATTGAGTCCCACATTGGGCTCCCGGCATGGAGCCTGCTTCTCCCTCCTCCTGTTTCTCTGCCTCTCTCCCTCTCTCTCTCCCTATGTCTATCATAAATCAATCAATCAATCAATACATAAATCTTTAAAAAAAAAAAAACAAGTACCATTTTCTGAAAACTGCTTAAATTTTATGCATGTGTACCAGGTAGCATTTAATAAAACGTACATCTTAGAATTATAACCAAAAAGATTTGAAACCCCAAAGCCAACACTAATGGGATTAAAACACAAAGTCCTCTAAAGTATATAGAATCCTTGAGGGAATATGGACTCAGTAACAACCACCTATAAAATATGATTTCTTACAAACTTTGTAACCAAACCAATGATATATAAGACACTCAAAATAATATCTTTTCTTATATTTTAAACTTGATATAAAACACAGAGGGCATGGTAGACTTAAGCATGTAAAATCATGTCATTTTCCTAATTCAAGAGGTTACTCAGGAGGACATCCTTATAAAATTATGTAGTGAAAAAGCTGCTTTAGGATCTACCCACATCTATTACTTCCCCGATCACTTTTATCGGTTCAAGGAAACTCCATCTTCCACCTGAGCACAAATGCACAAATTTTTGCAAAAAAAGGAAAAAAAAAAAAAAAAGTAAGTACAATACTATTAAATTGCTTTCTGCCCACTGTCCAAGTCTCACTGGAATTATCCTCTTCAGAACACAAGCAAGTGCCTACTTTTCTAATTGTATTTCAGCAAAACATGCATCAAAACTTTCAGCAGCACATGACTGTAGCTTATTTATGCATAACTCAACATTTGATGAATCCACTTAGATTATTTGCTTACACTGTGATTTTCTTTGAAGGAAAATGTGTGAAACTATTTTTGAACTCCTAATTTACCAAATTTATTTTCAAAATACCAAAATAAGTCAGTACATAAGCACTAAAGAGATGATTTAATTTCTGATTTTTCTTATAACTGAACTCAGGGCATTTGTGGCTCTCCCACAACCAGACAGCCTTCCTTGTCCCAATGCTGAAATACACTACTAGTTCTTTACAAGGACTCTTTTCTCTCCAACCTTTATATATGTATCCACCTAAATATTCCACTTCAGCAAGTTGCAGAAAGCAGATATAATCTGTACGGCATTCCTTATAATGCTATTACTTAGCATACTTGGCAAAATTCAAGTAGGCATGCCTATGCCTTGAGAACACTGGCAGCAGAGCAGCCCCGTTCTAAAGTCAAGAGCAGCAGCTTCTGAAGAGAAGACTAGGATGCTCCTGACAGCACTTTCTCTAGGAATGTGATCCAGGGTTTCAGGAATAACCCTAGTTTATTTCTGTAAAACTATGTAAGAGTACAGTACTGAGAAACTATTCACTGGTCTTAAGAGAAAGTAGTTACTTTGAGACTCAAGGCCAGTTACTCTAGACACAATGGCTAAAACTAACCCAAAACTTTAGCATCAGTTTTGTCCACTTTTTTTTTTTTTTGTCCACTTTTTAGTTTCCCTCAAGTCAGTTCCCTCTCCATGTAGGCACTCCATCAGACCATAAACTTGAAAGTTCACAGTCAAGGTCTAAAAGAATTAAGAACCCAAAGATCTCCAACTATGACTGTGTACCAATCAGAATCACTTTAGTTTCCAAGTAAGATGAAACAGACTTCAACTGCAGAGCCAATCCAAGGAACCTGGCATGCCAGTCTGAAGGCCAACTTTGATGTGTTAGTGATAGTGCACTAGGAATACTTGTATCAGGGTCAGAATTTAGTTTTGCAGGCAGACATTTAACCACTCAAGTCATTTATCAAGCTGATCAAAGAATAAGAAAGTTCAAGGCAGGTATGTATGAAATCTATTATTCACTTTTGGACCACTAAAGTTACACAGCTGCTTATTTTGTCTTCAAAGAAGGAGGAATTAGTCATCGGTAGCCCTGGGTGTAACTGGATTACTAAATCAAACTCAGATTTTTAGGAGGGGACACTTCTGTATGTCAAAGTAACTGTCTTAAGATATTACGCTTACCTTAAATATTTTGGGAAATATGTGCCAGATCTCTTTGCTAAAGTCTGGCTCTGTAAACCAAAATGGGTTCAACATCAAATTAAGGAACTTCTAGCTGAATTGCATGCTTTAAAACCAAAGCGAATCCTGGAAACTGCTACCTCCATTTCCTTAACAATCAAGCCATATTCTTTTTAAATCTCCCCAAATCCTAACTGTGTAAAACACAGAAATCATTATATCCAGTCCTCAAAAATTGTACTTCCAAAGACAAAAATAAAACTCTACTAAAATGGCAACACAAAAATAAACTTTAAAATGTTAAAAATGACCACCAGAAAATCTAAGTCCCCCGCCTGCCATGTAACCTGTTACAGGACCTCCAAATTTAACAGAATGGCCAACTCTAAATCCACTCTAACAGTACACCTCAGAGACCGAAAACTTTACAGGAAAGTGAACTGTTCTTAAGCAACAAACATACTTTTTGCAAACTGGTTTTTTTTTCTTTTTTTTGGACCAACGCTTCATAAACTAAAACAATTGCTGAAATAAGCATCAAACTCAATACTAACAGGCACGTCTGACATCACACTCAACCAGTCTGTTAAGGAAGCACTTGCACCTCTTCAAACACAGCACAGACAGACATATCTACTTCGGTGTGACTTTTCAAATCCACTGGTGACGGAAAGGTACTAGTGATTTACAAGTTTCTCCCCAGTTCTCAAGTCCACTCATTTCAACTCTCCAGATGAATACTTATGACACACGGGAAATAAAGGGACGATGGTATTGGCCAAGAGATGTCAAGCACAAGCTTGCAGAAGGATCCGAGCAGTTCTGCATCCCTACCCCGAGCATCTCCAGGATTGTCCTACCTAAACACTTTATGTAAACATGGGGCTTGTGACTCAGGCCTCCAGCCCCAATAGGTGGAGAGAAGTTTCCTCGCCTCGGCTGCACATGGTTTGCAGAAGTTTGGCTGGAGCAGAGCGGAGCCTGGGTGGGAGCGGCAGTGTAGTTAGTGCTGCAGGCGGCGGCGGCGGCGGCAGAGCAGCAGGAGGCGGAGGCGGGCGGGGGGAGGGGAGGCGGCTGGGGGGGCGGAGGGGGCTCTTGCCGCCACTGCTCTCTCGCCGCCTCTCCCCCCCGGCGGGAGCCGCTCTCAGCCTCTTTGCACTAGTCGCTCCGCTCTCTCGGTCATGTGACCTTAACGTAACCGGACAGGAAAAGCCCCGCCGCCGCCGCCGCCGCCGCGCCGGAGACACCGACCGCGGCGGCAGCAGCAGCAGCAGCGAGAGGCAGAGGCGGCGGCGGCGGCGGCGGCGGCGGCGGCGGCGGCGGCGGGGAGAGCACGGCCGAGGCTGCCCAGCGGTGCCTCCTCCACACCCCCCGCCGCAGCAGCACCGGCGACAGGTAAGCGCGCAACGCCTCCACCTCCCGGGGCCGGTGCCCACGTGCCGCCCCCAGCCCGGGCTCCGGGAAGGCGGAGGGGGGGCGGGGGCCACCGGAGCTCGCAAACGGTTCCGGCACCAACGGTGGCAACAAAGAAGACGAACGACCCCGGTCCCGGGGCTCCGGGTGAAGGCAGGCGGAGGGCCCGGACCACACGGGGACCCAGTTCTGGGAAGCGAGGGCAGGGGCGCCCCGCGGGGGCGGTGGCGGCTGCGCCTGGCGCCGGGGCTCTGGCCGCCTGACAAAACCATCCCCCGGAGCCAGGCGGCGGCGAGTCGGCGGCGGCTCCATCCGGGGCTTTGCGGGAGGGGGAGGGGACGGAAGCCGAGAGGGCGGGCGGCGGATCGGAGGGAGGGAGGGAGGGAGGAAGGGGAGGGGGGCGATTCGCGTTCCGTTCCCCGTTGCCGGTCCCTCCCTTCTCGCCGCCACCGCGAAGCGCGTCCCGAGCGGCGGCGGCCGGTGAGCGTCCCGCGCTGGAGCCCTGAGAGGCGGGCCCGTCAGGTGCGTAATCCTTCCGACGCCTCGCCGCCGCCTCCTGCTGCTGCCGCCGCTGCTGCTTCGGCGGCAAGGCCGCGAGCTGCGGAAGTGGGTTTGGGGGAGGGGAGCGGAGAGGGAGGGGGAGGGGAGGGATCCGGTCCGACCGGAGCAGGCCCGGCCTCTCTGGCGCTTCTCCCAGCTGCAGCGGCTCCTACAGCTGCTGCCGCTACTGCTGCGGCTCCGCCTCCCCGCTCGCGGGCGGGGGCGCGCACGCGCGCTTCCGGCCTCCTCGGGTCTCGCGCTGTCTTCGGCTCTCGCGCGCGCTCTTCCCCTCGCCCTGCCTGACCACCCCCCGCCCCCGGCGCCGGAGCTGTTGCGCCAGCCGGGGCGTTGCGCACGGCGTAGGCGTCGGCATTGTGTTAAACTCCGCGGGACTTGGGGCGAGCGCGCGCGCGCACGCGGGACGGAGGGGAGCGGAGAGCGTGCGGCGCGGCCGGAGTGCGTCGCCCCTCCCCTCCCCCCTCCCCTCCCCTCCTCCCAGCCCCTCGGGGATGGAGGCGGGGCCGGGGTGCTCGGCGCCCGGGCCCGCCGGGTGCCCGCCGGGTCCCCGCCGGTCGGGCCGGCCCCGCCCCCGCCCGGGCGCCCGCCCCCCGCCCCCCGCCCCCCTCCCCGCGGGACGGGGCGGGGCGGGGCGAGGCGGGACTGGGCGGCCGTTGGGCTGCCGGCCTCCTGGGGCGCCGCCCGGGTGGACCGCTGCGGCCGCGGGCGTGGGCGCGCTGGGCCGGCAGCCTCGGGCTTCCGCTGCCCGCCGATCTGCGCGTCCGCGGAGGCCGCGGTTACCCCGGAGCTGCGCTGTGGTTTCTGGCTGCTTGCTCCGCCTGGGGTGTGGGCCCGGCGTCCGTGCCGCGCTCCCCGCCGGCGCGGCCCTCGCGACCCGGGGGGGCTCCGAGAGGGGGAGGCTGCCCCCGGGTCCCAGGCGTCTTTCCGGCGGAGCGGAACCCCCGCTGACTTCTAAGCAGGCTGCGAGCAGAGCTGAGAATACAGATGTGCTTAGGGCGCGGGGTTCTTGATGCTTTGAGCTGGCGGTGAAAGCAAGGGTAGCGGAGCGGGCACGAGATCGGGCAGGGCGAAAATGCAGGCAGTTACTGCAAGAACTTGAGCTGCTGAACTCGACGGTGCCTTAGGGAAGTAACCCCCCACCGGCTGCAGTGCTCATTTGCTCTTCAAATGCAATGGGCCCACGTAGTGTGGGAGTCTTCACTCTGTTCATTTTCATAGGCTATTGTTTGAGTAAAATAAAGCGCTAAAAAGGTCAGAGTTAGGGGCTCACACAGACTTGGGGGTGCTCAGGGTTTCCTTAAATGGGCTGCCATGTCCTGTTGAGGACAGGCCATCCGTGTAGAACTGGAGCAGGGTGGACCTATCACTAGCATTTTAGTTGGAGAGGCCTGAGACTTTAATACAAAATCAGAATGAAGACATTTCAAATCCTCACGCCTGCGATTTCTTAAAAGCCAACATCAATTGTTAAAGTAGGTCTTATTTTGCATTCTAAATAACCTTGGTGTGTATCCAGGGTGTTTTCAAACCATTAAAAGGTAATTTTTAAGAAAAAAAGTTCCACACTACTTTAAGCTGGGCATTTCTCACTGAATAAATTGACGGTTGATAGAAGTGTGCTTTCTAGCCAAAGAATTGACCTGTTATTGACACCATGGTAAGATCTCCCAAGTACAAGTTCATACCAGTGGTGTAATGCCGCAAATAGTAGTGGAGGAATCCTTTAAAGGGCGACAGATAAAGCACCCCTGAAGCTTTGTTATATATAATGTTTAGTCCAACCACTTGCCGGTTTTAAAGCTGCTCTCAAAGAGGGTGTAAATAAATGGTGCTCTGCAGACTTCCACTGAAATACTCCAGCAGCAGGGTAAACACTAGGCATGTTTTAGATCACAGAATAGCAGCTGCCACGATGACATTTTCTTTTTTATCGTAAAGATTAATACAACTTTTGCACTGTCCTCAAAGATCTGCACTTTTGTAATATAAAAATTACCTAAAATATAAAAATTTTTTTCACCATAAAGCTCTAAGAAGATGCTCCTTGTAAATAAACACTGCATGTCCTATGTATGGGGATATGCTTTCCCCAGCTTGAGAATTCCTGATAACGGAGGTAGAAAGTGAAGGAGGCCTCTAAGGCTGATGTGTGGTATTGGCTTGGGAATGGCTTTGGAATTGGGAGACTTTTGCCATCTCTTCTTAACTGTCTGGGTACTTCATGTCTAGACCCACTGACTTTTCCCTGAAGTCTTTGAAACATTGAGCAAGTGGTGTGGTTCCAGCCTACTGCTGGTCTACTGAAGAGTACCGTAAATTTCAGAATGCACCGGCAGAAACGGGAATTTATCACTTTTCCTACTTCCTTACGGTCACAAAGCATGACTCTAAAAACCTCCAAGGGAATTGAGAATTCTTATTTTCCTGAAGAAGAAAAAAAAAATTGTAAACATTCTAAGCATTAGACTGAGAAGATTTTCTAAAACTTTTTTATGCTCAAGTAAGTTATAATTTTATTCGTAAATTAAATAGTGAAAGTATTACTTTGAGTCAATAGTAAATAATAGTGTTTTACAATGCCAGTATGCCATTAAGAGATGGAGTCAGTAGCCACAAAATACTTACCAGGAGTTGGCAGTCCAAGACATTTTAGGACCATTCTTTTTCTGTGTTATAAGGGCCAAGTTAGAGGCTGTGTTTATACTCAAATACATAATTCCCAGTTCACGTAGATGAGGTATACATCATATGACTTTCTCACTTCAAGAAAGCTCCATGTGCAAAGATAGGAAGTTGTAAAGCATTTTGATGTATCTAAGTACTTACAAAACAGTTTTTTACTTTACAAGAAGTATAGTTCTTTAAATTGTGCAGGCACCTAAGTTCTGCATCAAGCAAGGATGAACTATCAGAAGCATCTGAGAACAGTTTCAAAGTGTCTTTGTGTTCTACACCACACCTACCTGCTTAGATTCTTAGCCCTAAAGTGATTCTGACCAAGGGTTGTCTAAGTGTGGTCTACAGACCCTTCTGAATCTCCATGAGGTCTAAACAATTTTTATAATAATGCTAAGATGTTATCGTCCCTTTTAACTAATGACAAAATGTGTCAACGTTGGAAAGATCTGCTGCATAACTCACTGAGCTGACATTTTCCAGTGACCAATGGGTGATGCTCAAAAAAACCACACATGGGTAAAAGATCTGTTCAAAATGCAAGCTAGAGCAATGTATTTTACTATAACAGAGAAGGAAAATTTCATTCGTTACTTTTTTTTAAATCAGACTGCTAACCTTTAAGAAACTACAACTTGTTAAGTTTTGGTATAGTATCAAAGAAAAATATCCACAATTACCTGGAAAAGTTATTAATATATTTCTTTTTCTCACTACATATGTGAGTGAGGTCGTTTTTTTTTTCAATACTCAACCAAAACAGATATCACAACAAAGTAAATGGAGAAATAGAGTAAATGCAGAATCCTGTTGTCTTCTGTTAAAGAGATTTGTAAAAATAGCAAATTAGATTAGGTTTTAAATTTTGCTATGTAGACATACGTATTTTTCCTTAAAGTTGAGTATAGCGTAATGCCTTTAGAATGGTCGCTTTAATATCAACTTTTATTAGCCATAAATCTCTGACTTGGTTCCCTTTGACACAAACTGTCCTGGAACTGCCTCCTTCTGACCTTCACTTAGAAATTAAAAACTAATTCCAAAGTTAACATCAGCAACCTGTAATTGAAAAGACAATCTCTTACAAATTCAATGCTTTTCAAAGTCAAAATACTTGCTATTGATTAGCTTATGTCCCACCTTTTTCTAATTACTGTGGAAGAGGATTGACTAAAGAAATGTTAAGAAAAATACACCAACCTGTCACCACAACTCATTAAGATACATTTCCTAGCTTTGAGTTACAATTTTAAAACATTAAAATTCAAATGACCAGCCTCATTCAGGTTTACTTTATAAGCTATGAATATTAATTATTAATAATACTAATTGAAAAAGCAGTTTTTTCATCCTGGTAAGTGGTCTGAACTACTTGAAAGAATCAATCTTACTTGTGGGTAGTGCTTTTTCTGTTAGTGATGTGTTCTGTGCATTACAGTATTCATTTATGTTTCACTTAAATAAAATTAAGGACTTCAGAGGACCCTTTTAGTGCCCTCGAAATGGGTAGTCTAAGTGGTATTTAGTATCTTAGGAGAGCTATTATCTTTAAAAAGTGAGTCATCAATTCCCAAAAGTTGTTTTGGTCTACTTATACTGAAAATGTAGGCGGAAGTTGGGTTGTCAAAATATAATGTGATTGTTTGTCCCATTCAGCTGCACCTCCAAAAGATGAGTAACTTATGTAGGAATCAGCACCACTTGTGCTACATGTTGGACGTGAAAGCACTTGACATCTAGGCAGCATCGCATTATCGGTGTGGAAAACAGTGGTGAAGCGTTAAATAATATGAATGGTCATTTATATTTGGCTCTGCAAAGTGTTTTTTACATATTTCAACATGTGTCTCCCAGTCTCAGAATTTGCTTAAAAAAAAAAAAAAAAAAAAAACTTCATACACCTATACATGCATAAAGAAGGCATTTTCTGAAAACCCACTTGTAAGAATTGCTTCCCCTCCCCTCAGGCACCTGGCTGGCTCATTCAATAGAACATGCTACCCTTGATCTCAGGGTTATGCATTCTAGCCCTACACATTGGGTGTAGGGATTACTTAGAAACAAAATATTTTAAAAAAGAAAAGGATTGCCTCCCCTCTCCCATCTCTGTTTTGCTTCAGTTCCTTTCTGCTCACTATTCTGATTTAAGAGAGACATGATTTTTTTTTTTTTTTTTTTAGTTTGGGTTAAGTTCCATTTATAGCGTTAAATGGTTGGGGGCTTTATATAGGTCTTCAGTTTGTCAAGATTTCATGTCAGCCCTCTGTGACTAGGGCTACTAAGAATTTTGGGGACTGATCTGTGGAGCCAGGAAGGACAGAGGAAAACATGTGTAATCTACACCCCAAAGACAGAGTTCAGTTGCCTCCCGTTTATACCCATAACCTCTCATGTAGGGATGGAAGGTTGGAGTCAGATATACCCAGCTTCTCGAAAGACTCGGAACATAAATCCCAGCAGGGACTTCAGAGCCCCAGACCAGTGTAACTAATGTCTACTGTAAACCTCTCCTTGACCTCTAGCCCCCAAATTAGACCTCAGTTTCTTGACCTCGTAGTTCCTTGTATTTTTCTTCACGTTGTAAATTGGTGTCTCCTTGGTTGTCTCAGAAGTATCTCGGTCCCAGCATGCCTGAACATAACCTCATAATCCTTTTCCCCCCAAAGCTGGCTTTTTGCCCGTGTTCCCTCTCCTGGCAGGAATCCCCACAATCTCTCTAGCTACACAAGCAATAAATCTAGTAGGAGTTGTCTTGGACAACTCTATTTCCTCCACCCTCTTCCATCTAACTTACCAACCAATTCTGTTGAGTCTTTATCTTCTAACTACCTTTCAGATCCCATCCCTCACCATCCATTCAGATCACCACCACCCAGTCATCTCTCTTCTAGAACCATGGGAAGGTCTCCCCTCCCACCCTCACCTGCCTCTTCACTCCCCTCATCAAATTTGCCTGGCTTGGCAGTGCAACCATCTGACTACTCGTCCTACAAAATCCCCTCTGGTGGCTCCCCCTGCTTTTCAAATACGGACCAAAACCCTTAAGAAGACCTGAGTCTCCCAACTTTGCCCTGCCTCATTCTCTTCTGGCTCTTTGACCTTCGGTCACATGGGCCCTCCCAGTTCCTCAGCTTCACCTTGTTCCTGCCTGTCCTAATTAGGGCCTTTGCATGCTGATCCCTCAGCCTGGACTACTCCGTCTTCACCCAGTTAACTCTTCTCATTCTTTAAATAGCTGCTTACCGGGATCCCTGGGTGGCGCAGCGGTTTGGCGCCTGCCTTTGGCCCAGGGCGCGATCCTGGAGACCCGGGATCGAATCCCACGTCGGGCTCTCGGTGCATGGAGCCTGCTTCTCCCTCTGCCTATGTCCCTGCCTCTCTCTCTCTCTGTGACTGTCATAAATAAATAAAAATGTTCAAAAAAAAAAATTAAATAGCTGCTTACCTGGCATTTCCTCACGAAAGCCTTCCCTGACTTCTAGCCCCCAAATTAGACCCTAATTTCATGACCTCATAGTTCCTTGTATTTTTCTTCACATTGTAAATTGGTATACTGATTTGATTCTGCCCTCAAACTCTGCATTCTGCATACCTTTGTATCCACTACACCCAACACCTCAGAAAGCTCTCCCCAAGTACATGACTACGTCCCAGATCTGCTTCTTAAGAGCTGGACTACATGTGGACAAGTTACTTAACTTCCTAAGTCTAACATTTCTTCTGGAGAGAGGGTAACTGGCCCTTGGCACATAGTTGGTCATTTATTATTAATGCTATAGTTATTAATATTATAATTAATAGTGCATGCAGAGTAAGAAAATGATTTACCATGGTATTATTGAGGATTAGATGATGAGTGTAAAGAGTTACTATAAAATATAAAGCACTATTTAGAACTTAATTGTTAGCATGAAGAAACACAAAGTGACATTTAAATATCAAAAACTTTTTCCAAAATATTGCATCCTTTAAACTGATGTGAATTTTTTAGGTTAATCTAGGATAAATAGAAATTGAACTCTTACTCCATATCACCCAGCTACTCAGGGACCAAGGACTCAACATTCTTCTCCTCTCTGAACATATATTTTTTTTAACAAATATTGAACACCAGACAATATGCTAAGTACATGGAATAAAGTAATAAATGATAAGACTCAGTGCTGGCTTTCTGGAAGCATCATACAGACTATATGTAAACTGGAATGTTCACAGATGTTCCAGAGATAAGGACAGCCTCCCAGACTTGAGGGTCAGGGAAATTCTGCAGAGGACAAGTAGTAGGGCTGGGACTGGGGAAAAGAGGATGCAGTAAGTGGTGGCTCCCTCTGGAAGGGGCATGTTTGAAGGTCCAGCATAGAGGTTCTAAGGCCCCATTCAACAGGCCCCCACTCTCAATGGTGGGAGTAGAAATCTGGTGCTGGGTTCAGCTTTACGAGTAAGGCTTCTGAGCAGTGAGTGTTGCAGACTGCAAGGAGTCCAAGAATGGCCTGGGCTTTCGGGCTAGTTATAAAGAAAAAGGCCCTTTTTCAGCTTATTTTAATTCATCCAGTGTTTCTCAAGTGAGTGAAATAACATCATTTTGTCTCCATTATCATCAACATACTCAGATGAAACTGGGTTTTTGGTGATGGCCTTAATTTCAGAACAAGTTGGATACTTGATCACTTCGTAAAGATCACTGAATGGGTAATCTTACATCAAGAAGACAATTAGGCACAACTTAATATCATAAAGTAAAATTTTACACTGTGATTTTTTTTTTGCATTAGAAAATTTTTCTTCCATGTAATGAATATAGTGCCAACAGTCCTTCCTTTAGAAAAGCACTCTGACCGTATGTCCTTTGTGTCCAGTTATATTTAGAAGTCCCCCATCCCTACTGTGTATGTGAATATTTTGTATCTTTTCTTGCAAAATAAAGAGGGACTGATATGCTATTGGACTGCTTGTTTCAAGGTTGGTTAGTCTGTGTTTTAGTAGGTCTGTGAAACCCAAAAGTTTGGAAACCATTAGATCAGCATGAGAGCGTGTTGTGCAGAGTTAGGCAGGGGTTGGGTCAATGCGGGATCAGGTAAGCTATGCTGAAAATTTTGGGTTCCATCCTAAAGGCAGTAGGGAATCAGGAGAACTTTAAGCAAGATAGTAACATCAGATTTGCCCTTTGGAAAGATCATTCTTGCTGTTCTATGTGGTTGGATTCAAGAGCTAAAGCTGTAAATGGAGAGATGAGTAGGGAGGCGGAGCTAAGCATGGTGGTGGGATAAGGAGTTGAAATTAGTGGGCTGTGAGTGAGTGAATGAGTGAGTGAGTAAGGAATTAGGGAAGCAGTGGAGCCCTGCCTGAAAGGGGGAATTGGGATTCCTGGTTTGGTCAAGAGATGGGTGGTGGCGCCATGCACTAAGCTGGGGATACAGAAGGAAGGGATTTGTGTTCATGGCTTTTACTTTCCTTTGGAGGAAATGAGGGTGAGAAGAGGAGGGATTTGAGTTTTTTTTTTTGCTATTCTGAATTGAGGAGTCATGTGAGATGGCCCAATGGGAGTGAACTGGATCCCCACAGAGAGTCCCCAGAATGAGAAGTAAGCTGTGGACCAAAGACACAGGAACATCAGCAAAAGAGGTCCTCTTTCTTGGTAGAGATTAAAATAGAACAGCCAGAGGTGAGAGAAAACCAGAACACAGCAGCCTTGGAGCCCGAGACAATATTTATGGAGCAGAAGGAAGAGTATTTTAATACCGCAGAATGGTGGAGTAAGCTCAGTGTGGGGGGCCGGGGAGTAGAGGTCCTGGGTGACCTTGCTGAGCCATCTCAGTGCACTGGGCAGGAGTGATGTGGCCCATGAGCAGTGGATGGAGGTGGGGAGCGAAGAGCAGAGCCCCCCATGAAGATGCTGTAGCCTCAGCCTGTGCAGCATAGGCTACATGGCAATGGCTCTGAAGGGGGCTGTGATGAAGAAAGGAGATTTAGGAAAAGGGGATGCTGTCAGCTGGGCAGGGTCGGGGGACACCACCCGAGATGCCTTTCTGATGGAGTCCAGGCTGGAGATGCCCCTCCAACCCCTTTTCTCAGACTCATTCACATGTGTCAGATCTGCGGGGGTGGGGGGGGTGGGTTCTGATTTTTCTCTTGAGAAAGGTTTTTTTGGGTCTCCAAAGTAAGATTTTTAAAAATTTATCTGTGCAGAGTTTTGTCTTCTCTGTGTGAATTTTGAACATAAGACTCGTTCTTTCCATGTTTCCTCCTCTCGTTGGGCTTTTTCACATCCCTGAGACTCCCATACATGTATTCTTCTCTCTGTATGTGAAAGACATGTTCAGTTTGTTTCCTATTCTAGATCGAATAGGAAATCTCTAAATCGAGATCCTATAATAACTGAATAGACCCTCTTAAAAAAAGAAACATTTCAGAGGTTTTTCATGGCTTCATTCTTACAGTCTGAAAAAAATACTTAACCTTAGTCTTTTTGTGGAATGACAAGGAGCTCTACCTTTTGTTATATCAAAGGAGATTTTCACTGTAAGAACAAATGCTTCAAAAATCCTATAAAATACTGGAAGTTTGATGACATCACAACATAAAATTATACGTTAAAATTCTCTATAAAAGAAAACGAAAAGAAAGTGAGAAAAATGTTAGCGACTTATGTGATAAAGGGCTCATTTTTATTCTATACAAAGGGTTTCACAGATCGATAAGAAAAAGACAAACAACCTGATAGAAAAACGGCCAGAGCTCATGAAAAGATAGAAGAGGAAATGTAAATGATCAATAAGCATAAAAATATACTTCCTCTCATCACTAAATCCATAGAAGGTAAGAAAAGGAGAATGGATTTGGCAAAGATTCTGGAAGAAGAGGTAATACCCAGGGCTGTCAGAGCGGAGAAACCAGCAGGGGTGGAGTGGATGGGCAGCTCGCCTCTGTGCGTCCGTGAGAGTCGAATCTCTTCTAACAACTATAAATACTTAAAAGCAGCAATAAAAAGAAGGTTTCCGATTGATTTTAAACACACTGGCGCCGAGCACGTTCCGACAAATCAAACAACCCGGCTTAAGTCTCACTTTGTGCCCTTACTGATTCTGTAGTCAGGGGCAAACTAGCGAACCCCTCGGCCTGGTTCCTCGTTTGTAGGATATGCGTTTGTAGGATATGCGTAGCAGTCCCTCAGATAGACGTCGGTGTGAGATTAAATGAATAGCATATGGAAATGAATGGTCAGCGGTAAACACTCCTCCATAAACAAGAGCCACTCTTGTCATTATCATCAGGGAATAAATAGTAACGTGTTACCATACTTGAAGCTGCTGTCAGTGAAGTGACGCCTGGAGCGGCGGGAGCATATTCGGGAACCCCACTCAGAGACAGAGCGCAGGAGAGAGCAGCTCGATGGTAACATGCTCTCAGAGGATGTTACACTTTTTTCTAGAGAAAGGAAGGTTAGCAAGATGGAAAAGGAAGTATTCTGGCACTTTTCAGCCAGCAGCCTTGGAGACCAGCTTCTAAGGTTAGATCCTGGTGAGGTCAGGTTAGGGTGATGTTTCTGTGTAACCCCTGGGCCCCCATCACCTGCCACCAACTCTTGTTTTCATCGTCAACCCCAGGCCTTGTTTCTGTGTCCCTTTCCTAATCTTAGTGCTTTTACTTCTCTGACATGTGCAGAAAATATCGGGGGAATTAAGGTCCTGATACACTCCCTGGATGTGGATGCGTAAATGAGCCAAACACCTAGGTCTCTGCACTCAGATTGCTGCTAACTCAGGTGACTCTCCTGCCTTTCATCCCTGGAGAAAGCTCTTGATAGAAAATATGAGACTTGAAGCACCTGGGTGGCTCAGTGGTAGAGCCTCTGCCTTTGGCTCAGGGCATGATCCCAAGGTCCTGGGATCGAGTCCCACATCAGCCTCCCTGCAGGGAGCCTGCTTCTCCCTCTGCCTGTGTCTCTACCTCTCTCTGTGTATCTCTCATGAAGAAATAAATTAAATCTTTAATAAAAAAAAAAAGAAAGGAAGGAAGGAAGGAAGGAAGGAAGGAAGGAAGGAAGGAAGGAAGGAAGGAAAGAAAAGGAAACATGAGACTTGACAACCTCGATCCTTGCTTTGTGATCTGATGGGTCTCTCAAAGTATTGTTCCATTCCATTCTTTTCTTTTAGGTCACACTTGTTAATTCTGCATCTGCTGTAGCATGCCTAGAACAGGAAGGAGAGTGGGGAGCTCAGTACCAGCTGAGTAAGAATTGCCATGGGTCTGCTTTGTTTTGTTTTGTTTAAAGCTTATTGATAATGCATTCTCCACAGTAGCTTTCCCAGGTCTGCAGTTAAGCATCATAGTTATCTTTTTCTTTTGAAATCTGGCTAATTAATTAATGTATGGTAGGACTTTCTTTTTTTACTTTTTATTTTGAGATAACTATGCAGGTACAAGAAATAACAGAGATCCCATGAGCCCTTTACTGAGTTTCCTCTGATGGAAACTTCTCACTGAACTGTAGCTCCACATCACAACCAAGGTGCTGACCTTTATAGCCAAACCTATTTCCCTCCTGCTCCCCTCACCCTCTATTACTAATCTGTTCTCTGTTCCTATGATTTTCGAGAATGTAATATACGTAGAATTGTACAGTGACCTTTGGGGACTGGCTTTTTTCACTCCGCGTAAATCACCCACCTTGCCGTATGCATGTATCAGTGGTGCATTTCTCCTTACCGGCTCTGTGGTTTCCTATGGTGTGGGCATACCACACTGCCTAACTGTTCATCTACTGAGGGACATCTGGGTTGTTTCTAGTTCTTGACTATTAGGAATAAAGCTGCTATGGATATCTACAGGCAGGTTTCAGTGTGAACATGAGTTCTCATTCTCTGGGATGAATGTCCATGAGCACTGTTGCTGGGTGGTACAATAGTTGCATATTGAGTTTTTTTAAGAAATTGCTCTTTTCCACAGTGGCTACCCCCTTTCACCTTCTCCCCACCCATATTCAGTTCATTGGCATCCTTGCAGGCATCGGGTGTTGCCATTATTTTTCACTTTGGCCATCTTGACAGGTACATAATGAAATCTCATTGTGTGGTTTTGTTTTGTTTTGTTTTGTTTTTTAAGATTCTATTTATTTATTCATGAGACACACAGAGAAAGAGAGGCAGAGAGAGTAGCAGGCTCCATGCAGGGAGCCCGATGTGGGACTCGATCCCAGGTCTCCAGGTTCACACCCTGGGCTGAAGGCAGGGCTAACCCCCTGAGCCACTTGGGCTGCCCTCATTGTGGTTTTAATTCGCTTTTCCCAGTCACCAACGAGGTTGAAGGTGTTTTCAAATCTTTATTCACCATCTGCATAGCCTCTTTGGTGAAATGGGTCTTCAAGTCTATTACCTATTTTCTAAATAGTTTTTTTTTTTTCCTGTTGAGTTTTGAGAATTCTTTATGTATTCTATATACCTGTCTTTTGTCAACAGTTTGCGGAGGTTATCAAGTATTTTCTCCTGGTCTTTGTCTTTTCATCCTCTTAACAGGCTCTTTCACAGAACAAAAATTTTTAATTTTGATGAAATCCAACCTACTAGTTTCTCATTTTATACTTTTGATGTTCAGTTTAAAAGCTCTATACCTAACCCTAGATCCCTGAGTTTTTCCCTCCAAAAGTTATAGTTTGGTGTTTGCCTTTGTGTCTAGGATTCACTTTTTCTTTTCTTTTTTTTTTTTTTTCTCTTTGCCTATGGGAGTCCAGTTGATCTAGCGCCATTTGTTGAAAAGATTACTCTTCCTGCAATGAATTGCTTTTGTGCCTTTGTCGACCATCAATTGTGCATATTTATGTGGATCTATTTCTGGGATCTCATTCTGTTTCATTAGTCTGTATATTTATCTTTTTGACAATACCACACTGTCTTGAATACTGTAGTTATTTGATGCATCTTGAAGTCAGACTGACTCGTCCCACTTTAGTATTCTTTTTAAAAGTTATTTTAGCTATTCTGCTTTCTTTGGCTTTACATTATACATTTTAGAATATTCTTATCTCTATAAAAAATATCTTGCGAGAATCTTGGTAAGAATTTTGTTAAAACTATATATTGACTTGGGAAAAATTTGTTTGTACTATGTTGAGTTTTCCTAACCATAAATATGGTATGTCTTTCCATTTCTTTAGATATTCTTTGATTTCTTTCTTCAGCGTTTTAGAATCTTCAACATACAAGTCATATATATGCTGTTAGATTGACAACATATGTATTTCAATAGCTTGAGTGATTGTAAATGATATTATATTTCTAATTTCATTGTCCACAAGTTCAAAGTTGTATATAGAATTGCAGTTGACTTTTACATCTTTATCTTATAGCCTCCCTGTGGTTGTTGCCAAACTTATTTATTAGTTGTAGGAGGTTTTTGTAGATTCCTTGGGATTTTATAGGTAACAACCATGTTATCTGGAAATAGGGACAGTTTTTTAGTTCTTTCTTTCCTGTCTATGTGCCTTTTATTTCCTTTCTTGCCTTATTGCACTAACTAGAACTTCCAGTACTATGTTCAGTAGTGAGAGTGGGCATCCTTGCCTTGTTCACGGTCTTAGCGAGAGAGCATTCGCTCTTCATAACATTGAGTCTCCTGTTAAGTACAATGCTGATCTATGTGTAGTGGACTGTTATAAATGCTCTTTGTGGGAAAGGAGCAGTCTACAGATTTGATGAACCATCTCCTTTAGAGGCAGTTCCCCTACTATGTGGATGATACAGGCCAAGTGGTTTACTAGGATGAAGTGTGAGAGTGAAGACCTTAGAATTTGGAGTCAGAACATTCCGATTTCAGTTTGGGCCCTCTTACCTTCTAGCTAGATGGCCCTGGGCAAATTATTTCCACCTCTCAAAGCCCAATTCCTCCTCCACAAAAAAAGAAGAATACCATCTTACTTCCTCCCTCCATCCTACTTCTTCCCTCCCACCTTACAGATGTCCAGGGGAATAATGGACGGGTCAGTTATTATATCCTTGTCAGGGGCAGCCCTGGCCACACAGCAGGAGCTGGGAAATTGCCCCAGTTGGGTGATATTCACCCTATCATGCTGTGGCTTCACCCCAGGAAGCCTTAATTTACCTTAATTTACTGATTTCTCCAAAAGGTTTGACAACCTCTGATAGGTCGTTAGAATTTGCATTTTGGAATGGTAAACCTAAAGACTGAATGATCTGGTGATGTTTGCTGTATCCAGAGCAGACAACCGAGTTCCTTCCCTGGCTCCTCCACTGACTGTTTGTGTAAACATGAGCAGGCCATGTAATCCCCCAAGTCACTGTAAATGCCATCATCTGTAACATGGGAGTGAAGATAGAGCAGCTCCTTCACACAGCTGCAGTGGAGACTGAGTGAGTGAATTGATGCCACATTGGTAGCATGTCCTGTGAGCTGTGCTCATTACTATTGGTGACTATAAAGGACACATACTTACTTGTGAATCACCTTCTTAAAAAAAAAAATTGTTTGCTTTGCAGATTTTTAAAAAAATGGATTTGGCCAACCATGGACTTATTCTCCTGCAACAGTTAAACGCTCAGCGAGAGTTTGGTTTCCTGTGTGACTGCACGGTTGCCATCGGCGATGTGTACTTCAAGGCACACAAATCAGTTCTTGCTTCATTCTCCAATTACTTTAAGATGTTGTTTGTCCATCAGACCAGGTAACTAACGTGCTTGATAATAATCTAATGACTGTCGACGCTGAACTTCGTGGCCCTCTTCCCCCCCACCCCCGGAACCTGCTCTTAGCCCATCCAGACCATGGGGCCCGCCTCCCCTCCCTGGAATCTAGGCTCCCAGTCTCCCAGTTTCCCCTCGTGACCTCACTGGCCCCCTTGCCCATCCTGGTTACTCACACTTTCACTGACCTTCACGTCCCCCATGGCCCCCCCACCCCAGTTCCCTGGCCAGGTGTCCCACGCACGACAGGATCAGTGGCCCCAGCCTCCAGAATCCCTTTCTCTGACACTACTGGCTGCTGCCACACACACACACACACACACACACACACACACTCACTCACACACACTCGCTCCCCCCCCCCCCCACTCCCTTCCCTATTTTTATCCTTGTCTGCCAGCCTAATAAGAAGCTTGAGGGCATGGATTCCCCAGTTTCCTCCTTTTCTCTCTTGAAACATTTCAGTCTCAGTATCTTTGCTTGATCTTTCCTTCTCATCTCTCCCATCTGGAGAAAAGGACCCTTGATGTCTCAGGAAAAGTAATCTTCTCCAGCTCTCAGGCTACCAGATCCTACCTCTTCCTCTCTGTTCTGTACCTGTCACTGTGCACTCCCCCCACCCCCACACCCAAGTCTCTCAAGGACCCAACACTCCCCTGCCACCCTGACAGTGCTGTCTACTTGACTTATGGGGCAGCTTCTCCTTTATCTCACCAAGAAAGTGTTCAGAGGGTGAGCCATGACCTTGCTGGTGTTCCCCCCGCACCCCTCCTCGCTGGTGGCACTGTGGTTTGTGCTCTGTCTCTACCAAAATCATTTCTCAGAGGTCACCTCTTCATTAAAACCATGACTCTTCTCAGCCTCTGACATCCTTGTCCTCGGCAGTATTTGCTACTGCTTGCTTCCTCTTTAGGGCCATCATCTGCACTTTGATAAGGCACAATGTTCCCCTTTCTCCTGCCTTCTGGGCAGGACCTTCCTGGGAGTTGTGCTGAGTTTTGGTCTTGGGCTGTCCTTGTGTCTTTCCATGTGCACTCTCCTGAGGGGAGCTTCTATTTCTCCTGGATTTGGCCACCACTGGAAACTACAAGTTTACAGTTCTGGCTTTGACCTTGTTCTGAGTCCTCTAGAACTCTGCTTCCCCAGGCTGTGAGGCTGGCTGCTCAAGGGACAGAATTGAATGCCAGCGTGTCTGACGCTGAGTTAGGCCTTCCTGGGTCCTGACTTCCCTGTTTATCTCCAAGTAACCCGCACAATATTGCAATGGCAGCCCATTCTCTGGGTCCCCAAATCCTCTTTCCCTCACAGTCCCTTTTGCATTAGCCCTTTCCTTCCCCTTCTTACTCCCTTCCATTTCCTGATCATTCCCATCAGATTAATATTCCTAAACAGTGCTTTGATCAGAAACTCTACTCCATGCTGTTACTTTTTTGATCAGAAACCTAGAGGATATCCGTCCATTGCACATCAAAACAGCACACAGATTCTTCCCCTTTCAAAGCCCCACAGACTGGCAGCCTGACCTCCAGCCTCCTAGGCCACCTTGCCACCTCGGGCCAGCCCCTCTGGCCCACCCAGTCCCTCAGCCCAGCTCCCCTATCACCTCTTCCACGACCCCTCCCCGAAGTGACCCAAACCCATCTCTTCCTCTCTCACATTTCCTAGTACTTTATGCCCATTGACAATATCAGCACATTTTCCCTGTGTTATTCTTGGTGTACTTATCTCCTCTCCTCATTTGTCAGTTTCCTGAGGGCAGAAACTGGGTTTGACAAATCATTTTGAAGGCCCCAGGGTATAGGTCAGGGATTTGTACAGAATAGCCACTAGTTCAATGTCTGGAGGAGCAGAGTGGGTGAATAATAGGAATAGTGGCAAGCAGAGGATGCATTGTCTTACTACACTAACTAAAGATCTTCCCTCTTACCCCATTGTAGGGACTTCATAACTAATGGGTTCTTAGAAGTTATAGTACACTGAATTGAAAGGGGGAAGATGTTCATTTTGAGGAGTAGAAGAATACAGTTTAATGAGTTTTAAACAGATACAAGAAACTTAAGTGTAGGGCAGTTAAATGCCTTTGTAAAAGGCATTCCATTTTTAATGGAAGTGTGGTATCTGTGTAGGTAGGAGTCCCAAATGGAAGCAATGGAGCGCTACTGTGCTAGAGGCAGTACAAGCCTTTTCTCTTTTAGACAAAGCAAATGTAAGGCAAAGGCCCAAGGCCCCTTTCTTAAACCAGCGCCTTTTTTGTGAGGTTTAAAGGTGGCCTGAGGATACCGTGTTTTCAGTTGGCTTAAGAGTGTTTAATGTCTGTAGTACCACTAGATGTCTCTGTCTCATGTGCACCACTCTCAGTAGTCAAGTTTTAAATCCTGTGGGACTGCAGACATGGAACTCCCTTAAAAGCAAAGCTGCAGAAAGGCTAGTTTTGCTAAAGCACAACCTCCTGATAAGGTCAAACATTATTTAAAAGTTATTTCCAAAGTTCTTTAAGCCCATCTTTTACTTAGAGACTCTAAGTAAAGGAAAAATGAAAAATGCAAAGTTTTACGAAGGCCCCCCCCCCGCCCCCCGCTGTGCTAAAACCATGTTTTCCCTATAAAAGTGTTGTCAGGCAGACATCTGCAAATCAAACCACGAAGGTGTAATTATCTGGTGGAGAGCTGTGTCCTTCCAGAAGGACTTGGAAATGACCAAAGTCTGGCCCATAGGAGCGGAGAGGTCTAGCTGCCTGGGAGGGAAAGCAGTCAAGGATAGAAATTGCTAGAATGCAACGTAAGGAACTTTTTAAAATAATTTTTAAGTGTTTCTGTGTGTATATGTGTGCATGTGTTCTTCTGCTTAAAAAAAAAAGAAAAAAAAACTAAAATCAAGATAATTGGTTTCTAGGAACCTGTGTGGGCCCCAGGCATTGGCATTAAATCCCAGAGACTGGCTGCATCTCTCTCCCCGTGGTTTCTCACCAGCGCCCCTCCCCCCTGGAGAGAGGTTCCTTTCAGAGCCCTTCTCCAGCCTGGAGGGGTCTCCCAGCCCCTGCCTTCAGAGATGGCGCACAGTTCTGGAACACCTGAGCTCTACTCAGTCATTGCCCATCACAGGCAGTAGACAGAGGACAACCTATACAATAATAAATGAAAGAAAATCATAAAAACTTACAACAAAATTTTGATGGAAAGGGGCCCTGCTTGGTAGTTACCACTCACAGATGCTATAATACGTAGCCCTTCCCCAACTCGTGAGATTTCGCCTGCTTCTTCTCTTTCTGTCCCTTCTGCCTGGAGGAAGGTTCCCTCCTGGCAGAACAAAGGTGCCCTGTAGTTCCCTGGGAGTACTTTGTATCCTAAAGGCCGATGGTTTCCCAGTTCTCTATTTTGGAGGTGATTGTTTATGTTATTAAAGTATTCTTCACCATGCAAGATCCCTGAGCCTTTATTTTGAATATTGAACTTCCCTAGAGCCCCATAAACGTATTCTAGTATACACATAGTATTGTTGGCACTCACCCTGTGCTTGACGGGAAGGCCACCTGTAATTGCATTCCTATTTAAGGGAATATAAATAAAGGACTATAAAAAGACTCTAAAGGAAGAGTGAATGATCTGTGTGTCTTTTTAAAAAATAGAGTCACATAAGGTCTGTTCTTTTCTGCCATCAAAATGCTACTAGTTTTTATGCGTCATCCTTATTCTTTGACTTCCATACTTTGTAGTCATTTTTTACATGATTGTTTGTATGCAGTCATCTTGAAATATACACACATTGATAGCAAGACAGGAATCATTCACATCTGTTCTGTCACAGATTGCTATTAAAATCACTCTTTTAAAAAATAGTAAGTGTTAAATTTGTAAGAGCAAGGTCTACTGTTACTTTTTTAGCATATTGGAAAGTATTTATTAGTAAGATAAATAGCTAAAGGAGACCAAAGGTTACAAGAAGTCGTATAATCAAAAATGATTATGAATTCTAAGAACCCTATTAAATAACTGATCCACTTAAAAAAATGATTATACATTCTAAAGGCACTCAAGGAAGCTGTCTTTGAAATTAAAAATGCATTGTCTGTAGAATATATTCCACTCAGTGGATGATAGCACATACCTCATACTGTATAGGTATAATCATTACTTTCTAATGATGTGTTAGAATTTCTGTCATTAGTGATGGTTTAGGGAGAGTTCTTTGGGACTTTTTGATGATAGCTGCTTGATCAGAGTGATGTTTCTGGAATGAGGCCAACACTAGCATCTAAAAGTTAGAAAATCAGATGCTTTAAGTGTCTCAGATAAATCACTTAACTTTTGGGGATCTGTTTCCAGATCTCTCAAATGGGAACAATCAGATCTACCATAACTGCTACACAGGATTGTTTTCATACTCTAAACAATTTTGGTGGCATGGGCTTGGAATGAGACCGAGGTTTAAATCCCTCTTACTGACTCGTGATATTGAGCAAGACATGAAATCTTTTTTTTTTTTTAAAGATTTTTTTTTATTTATTAGAGGCAGAGAGAGAGAGAGAGAGAAGCAGGCTCCATGCATGGAGCCTGCTGTGGGACTCAATCCCGGGTCTCCAGGATCACGCCCTGGGCAGAGGGCGGTGCTAAACTGCTGGGCCACCAGGGCTGCCCTACATGAAATCTCTTTGAGCCTCAGTCCCTTATCTGTAAAATGAGAATTCATGGCAATTTAATGAGATAATGCATGTAAAGCCCAGTGGTAGTTCTGTTGACAGTGCTGGTTTACATTTGGTAAGGAAGGGAGTTGTCCTGGAACCACTTTTTAATGCAATCTAGCAAATACTGGGAAGGTGATCTGACCCCATTAGAGCTAGATGTTTCTCCATCTCTTACAGTGCTTCCACTTTCATGCTGGACACAGATCAGAGAGCTGCAGAGCACAGAGAGAATTCGGCTTTATTTTTCTCTCACTTGTGTCGTGTCGCTCTTAGCACTTGTTCATGCTAGTCCAGCTCCCCTGTGTCATTTTACAAATGAAGAATCGTGTTCTCTTCGGGTAGATTGTTTGATTTGCCTGAAAAGATCTCCTGCTGAGCCCAGGATGGCATCGGATCAATAGAAAATCATAGACTTTTAGCCAGAGATCTGCTGGGTGGGTGGTTCTTACCCGTCACTAGGTCACAGGCCACTTCCAGAAAGCAATAGGTCCTCTGCGCAAAACACACAATTTTTTTATATATATAGAACTCTTGGAGTTCTATCTAAAAATATAATATGACTGAATTTCACATACACCGTGAGGAGAAAAAGGGCTTCAAGAGTCTGAATTAAGACGTCCTGACTTAAGACAAGTCTGAGATCAGAGTTAAGCTTGCCGTGAACCTTTTCTTTCTCAGCCCTTGAAAATACGTTTAATGTATTTCTCCCTGTTCTTGATACGATTAAATTACATAGGTTCCAGTAATCTCCCCTGAGGATTCCATTTCATGAAACGCTAATAATAGGAAACGGGGAACACTCTTGTTTTATTTGCCTTTAAAAGGGCCCCCTGGGGCACCTGGGCGGCTCAGCGGTTGAGCATCTGCCTTTGGCTCAGGAAGGACGGGATCCCAGCTCCTGGGATCAAGCCCCACCTCAGGCTCCCCATAGGGAACCTGCTTCTCCCTCTGCCTCTCTCTCGGTCTCTCATGAAGAAACAAATAAAATCGTCTGAAATAAAAGAGATCGTGTTATCGTTGGAGACTCGGGGTGACACTTACAGACTGTTCCCTTGTTTCTTCCAGCGAGTGTGTCCGTTTGAAACCAACTGACATACAGCCGGACATCTTCAGCTATCTCTTACATTTGATGTACACTGGCAAGATGGCGCCCCAGCTGATTGATCCCGTTCGCTTAGAGCAGGGGATCAAGTTCCTGCACGCTTACCCGCTGATCCAGGAGGCCAGCCTGGCCAGCCAAGGAGCCTTCTCTCATCCCGACCAAGTTTTCCCACTGGCTTCCTCCCTGTACGGCATTCAGATCGCAGATCACCAGCTGAGACAAGCCAGCAAGCTGGCCTCAGCACCCGAGAAACTCGGGCGGGAACCGCGGCCACAGGCCCCCCGGATGAGCCAGGAGCAGGTGCCCGAGGCCTCGCAGCTCTCTCAACTGACTTCCAACCTGGCCCAGGTGAATCGGACGCACCTGACTCCCTCGGACCCGCTGCAGACCTCGCTGTCTCCAGAACTCGTGTCCACCCCCGTGCCTCCCCCGCCTCCCGGGGAGGAGACCAACCTGGAGGCCTCTTCCTCCGACGAACAGCCCGCATCCCTCACCATAGCCCACGTGAAGCCGAGCATCATGAAGAGGAACGGCAGCTTTCCAAAGTACTACGCCTGCCACCTGTGCGGCCGGCGCTTCACCCTCCGGAGCAGTTTGCGGGAGCACCTCCAGATTCACACGGGAGTACCCTTCCCGCCCAGCCAGCCCGGTGAAAGCCGAGGGCCCCTGTCCCTCTGTAGCAACGCGGCCGACCTGGGCAAAGACGCCATGGAAGTGCCTGAGGCCGGGATGATCAGCGACAGCGAGCTGCAGCACATCTCCGACTCTCCCATCATCGACGGGCAGCAGCACTCGGAGACGCCGCCGCCCTCGGACATCGCGGACATTGACAACTTGGAGCAGGCGGACCAGGAGAGGGAGGTAAAGAGGCGCAAGTACGAGTGCACCATCTGCGGCCGCAAGTTCATCCAGAAGAGCCACTGGAGGGAGCACATGTACATACACACCGGGAAGCCTTTCAAATGCAGCACTTGCGACAAGAGCTTTTGCAGGGCCAACCAGGCGGCCCGGCACGTGTGCCTCAATCAGAGCATCGACACCTACACCATGGTGGACAAACAGACTCTGGAACTCTGCACGTTTGAGGAAGGCAGTCAGATGGACAACATGCTGGTACAAACCAACAAACCCTACAAATGCAACTTGTGTGACAAAACATTCTCGACCCCCAATGAGGTGGTTAAACACTCATGCCAAAACCAGAACTCGGACGTGTTTGCCCTAGACGAGGGGCGGTCCATCCTCCTGGGCAGCGGGGACTCCGAAGTCACGGAACCTGACCACCCGGTGTTAGCTTCCATCAAAAAGGAACAGGAAACGGTGTTGTTAGACTGAAGGTTACTTTATCTTTTTAAAAACTGTCATTTTTACAGAGACGATCTCCCTTCTCTTCCCCCAGTACAGAACTGTAGTTCTCCATGGCATGATACAGATACAGACAGGTCCCTGGTCCCTCTGTCCTCCCCACGCCCTCCCCGTCCCCAGCCCTTCCTCCACAAAGGCTTTGTGCATTATAAACCTGGAACATATTTACTTCAATTCAGGGGATATTGGAAAGATAATGGTCAGTAGTACTTATAAACTCAAATAGATTTTGAGACGTTTTAGATTATTTAAAAAGCATACTTGGAACTAATGAAGGGTATATAACAAAACAAAACAACTAGAATGCAATTTGGTAAGCTAAAATTATGACTTTCCCTGGGTAATAAGTCTTCCTTCTCAGAAAATGTCAGAAAATACAGCATGCTTCTTAGAGATACCACTGGGCTCTGTACTATGCAAAATCTAGAAGGTGTGGGGAAACTTTAAACCCAAGAAAATGTTCTTAGTATTTATCCTCCAGGGGTCTTATTTCAAAATGCATCCTTTGAGATTATGTCCAGTCAAGAAAAATCATTCGTTAAGAAATCTACTTGAACACAACACAAAAGAGAAAAAGTAATAATGTGATGGCAATCTTAATTTTTGGATAAAACATGACAAAGCTGTGAGTTTGTATGTTTGTAAGAGAAAATGTATGGATATTTGTGATAAACAGGTGTACTAACGCACATGCCTTATCAAATTGCTGGCTTCTTTCAAAGTTGAACAAGAACAAAATTCTATTTTAGTTTCTGATAAATCTGTTGGCTGTTTTAAAAATCAGATCTGAAAGTACTAGTCTATAGATTGTCTTTCTGAAGACAACACGCCATTCCAGCAGCATTATTCCAGTGCTAAGTTTGTTTTAGCACAGACCTGCTGCTTTAAATCAGTGTATGTGCTGCAGGAAGAAGGATGCAGGAAAGTGCGTCTCAGAGGGGGAAGTTGTGGGCAAAGCATGTAGTAACTTTAATGACTTTAAACGTTAATGCTAATAGTTTACCGGCAGCATTCATTGAAGCATCAAAAATGGCAGAGAAAAATCAGGATAAAAACAAAACAAAACAAAAAAAACACCTAATTGCTGTTTGGGAAAAAATTTTATTTTGTTGTTTAGTCTCCACTTTTTTGTTTAAAAAAAAAAACACCTGAAATTTCCTCCATTGGCCTGAAAGCAGTAAAATGTGTCCACTAATCTTTCCTTGGGCCAATCACAGAATGGTCTGACAGGACAAAACAGGAGCCAGAAACAAGGACCGAAGGGAAAAGGGAAGAACAGTTCATAGCTGTGCTGTACGTATATGTGAAAAACTGAATATCCCGTCATCCTGTTTCATGTATAGTTGCGTTCTCAGATTTGTAAGTTTTTATACATACTTTCATTGAATAAACATTTAATTAAATGGGTATTTTATTGTATCTGCGTATGACTTTTGTCTACCCAAATAGATGCAGGGTGGGGGAAGTTACCTGAGGAGGCATCTCCTTGCTGCACTCCTTCTGTCGGCAGGGCTTAGGGCGGCCCCCTTCACTAGAGTGGCATGGTGCACGTCTGTAAAATGAAGACAGTGATGACCGCTAGATCATCACATTGTGGAAATCAAATGAGTAAACTAAATGAAGGTGCTATGGACAGGCCAGCCTTGGCTAGGAATAGGATCTGGAGGCCATCCTACCCATCTTTGTTTTACAAGGAAGAAAAAGACCCCAAGAGGTGTTTAACAAAAAATGACACAAAATCATGCTATATACACCTAGATTCTTTTTTTTTAAGACTTTACTTATTTATTTTAGAAAAAGCACAGACGTATGTGAGCTAGAGAACACACTAGTGGTAGGGAGGACCAAAGGAGGAGGGAGAAGCAGGCTCCCTGCTGAGCAGGGAGTTGGAGCCCAGTGCCCAGTGCCCAATGCGGGGCTCCATCCCAGGACCCTGGGATCATGACCTGAGCCAAAGGCAGCCACTGAACTAGCTGAGCCACCCAGGCGCCCCTTCACCTAGATTCTTAAATACTGAGAGGTTTCCACTGAATTCATCTTTTTGTTTTTACACTACATTCAAATCTCCCAATTTAAATGTGAGTCTTGTGCCAAATTAACCTCTGTGAATATATGTGGAAGGGGAAATCCAGGCATGCCCCCGCTGCCCTCCACAGCACTCCAGGCAGGCTCCAAGCGACATGGGACTCGCCAGAGGCTCTTCAAGAGCAGAAAGTCATGGGAGTCCCGAGGGATACTGGGGGTGAGGCTGAGATGGGGGAGCCACAGCTCACTTCCCACCGTGTGGTGACGGGGGAGGGGCAGGAGCTGTGTGCAGCTACTCCTTATGGGTGGGGTGCAGGGGCTCTTAGCCCTAGCTTGTGGCCACCTCGTCCTCTGTGACAGACCAGCCAGTCCCCCCCATACCCTAGAATGCTCACTGGCTATTTCATCACAAAAGGCTCTAAATTTAACAATTCATTTTTAATTTTTGATGGCACCAATTTAAACAAGCTTTGGAAATTTCAGGTGATAGTATGATCAATCTGAACACCTGAGCCTCAGCATTAATTTAAGCTGTCACTCTCCACACTTCAGCCCTTATTAATGCCACCGGTCCTACAACCTTCCGTTTCATAGGGAAAACAAAAGTGACTCATGGTGCGGGGTGGGGCTGGATCGCTCAGTCCGTTAAGCTCATGAACCTGGAGTCCTGGGATTGGGATCAAACCCTGCATGGGGTTCCCTGCTCAGTGGGGAGTCTGCTTCTCCCTCTGCTCCTTACCTTGCTTTCTCACTCCCTCTCAAATAAATAGATAAAATCTTCTTAAAAAATTAAAAATAAAAGTGACTTGTTTGTTCAACAGATACAGCTAAAAAAATAAATTTGTAAGATATTGTAGGATTCTACTTTACCATGGGAAATATGGCTGTAATGGGAAGAAAGCATTGCCATTAAAAGGCATTTGTTAATTATTCCCCAATAAAACTGGAAAAAAAATATACATCTGTATATAAAGTAGCTTTTAATAATGATGTAAGAATGGAGAATGGAGTGGACTCCAAACATTCTCCTTTATAAAGTCATGGGGGAGGGTGGCGCCTCCCTGGCTCAGGCAGTGGAGCATGTGGGTCTTTGATCTCAGGGTTGTACATTCAAGCCCCATGTTGGGTGTAGAGATCACTTAAAAATAAAATCTTTAAAAAAAAGTCAGGGCACCTGGGTGGCTCAGTGATTGAGGGTTTGCCTTTAGCTCAGGGCATAATCCCCGGGGGTCCTAGGTCCAGGGATCAAGTCCCACATCGGGCTCCCTGCAGGGAGCCTGCTTCTTCCTCTGCCTGTGTCTCTGCCTCTCTCTCTGTGTCACTCATGAATAAAATAGATAAAATCTTACAAAAAAAAGAAAGAAAACAAAAGAAGTCAAGGGTGCCTGGGTGGCTCAGTCAATTAAGTGACTGCATTCGGCTCAGGTCATGATCTCATGGTCCCGGGATGGAGCCCCAGGTCAGATCTGGCTCCCTGCTCAGAAGGGTGTCTGCTTCTCCATCTCTTTCTGCCCCTCCCCTCACTTATCCTTTCTCTCTCTCTCTCTCTCTGTCCCTCAAATAAATAAATAAAATCTTACCAGAAAATAAAAGTGATAGAACCAGCCACTATTGTTATTTGTAACCTCCCTCCCAAGAAAAGGAAAGTGCTGAGGCATGCAGAATGAGCCCTTCAGTTCAAAATGTTAGGCCTTGGTCATGCATTTCAGGTAAAACACTGAACTGTTATGTTTAAAAAGATCGAGGCACTTAGGAGGATGGTTGGGGAGGATGGTGTGGGGGGTACTTCCTACAACTTGCTTGGGAATTATGGTGGGGGAGGGGGACCCCTCCACTCATTCACTAGAAAGGAATGTTGAGATAAACGTATATTCTGCAGAGTAGTTTACTGGAATGGAATGTTCTTGAGGTTGACTGCATTTTTAGGACAATTTTAAGAATCCTCAAAATACTTAAATTGCATTTTGTTTGCAGTTCTCCATTTTGGTCTGGAACAAATTCTTGCTATACATCATTTGCAGGTGAGCAATAATTAGGCTTAGAAATTTTTAAGGAAATTAAAAACTAATTATCTTAAAATCAACTAATCCACATCTTCTAGAACTAGCTCCTTCAACACAAGTGGAAGAATATCAACTAAACTGTTAGCAGCTCTTTACATAAAAAAGTAGACCCAGGGGCAGCCCGGGTGGCTCAGCGGTTTAGCGCCTGCCTTTGGCCCAGGGCGTGATCCTGGAGTCCTGGGATGGAGTCCCACGTCGGGCTCCTTGCATGGAGCCTGCTTCTCCCTCTGCCTATGTCTCTGCCCCTCTCTCTCTGTGTCTCTCATGAATAAATAAATAAAATCTTTTTAAAAAATTAGACCCAGAATCTTTAACGTGAAAAAAAATGGACCAGGATGAAATGATATTCTATGGTTTTATTCTCAGATCAAAATATTTCTGAACATAAAACACGGTTATTCTGGACTCAAGTTTGTGCTATTCTCTGGGAAATACGTAATGACCTGCCCTGCCTAAATTTCCTGTTCGTTATCAATGTCTCACCTTGTGAAAAAGGCATGGTCACAGAAGGGCTGGGTTAGGGGGATGTAAGATCCTCAACTGTGTGCGTCTGCTAGGTGCTTTCATTTACTCTCCCATCCCAGCAGACGTGTGTCCCATTTTTATAAATGAGGAAATTGAGCCCCAAAGAAATTAAATAACCTTTCCGAGGTTATCCAGCCAAATAAGAGACAGCCGGGATTCAAATCCCCATGTGGCTCACTCAAAAAGCAATGCTCTTTCTACTCCCCCAGGGATGTTACACACCTACCATGCACCTATGACCAGCCCTGGGCGATTGACAAGTCCTGTATTGTTGTAATTGACAAGCCTTTGATTCAGCAAAAGAAGTACAAGGCACGGCTTTTCTTGCTCACCTGACCTACTTTTCTGTGTTTGGTTTCAGACCCAGGTTTGTCCAAATTATATTAGATGGGGGGAAAAAGAGATTTTCCCAAATGTGCAAACATTTCTACAGGCTAGAAGCGATTACTGGGGCAGAGGTGCCTGGAGCAGGGAAGGGAAAGCTTTTTCACCTGGTAACCTATTTGTTCTGCTATCGAGGCAATTAACTTAAATCCGTTCTACCGCCTAATATAATTGCAGTGATCCTGAAACAAGCACATCAGAATCTCCTAGAGGACTTGATTTAACAAGACTTTCAGCCTGGCAGAGTGTCTGATTCAGTCCCAAGACTTTTTCATCAGTCTGGAGTCAGGCCCAAGAATTTGCATTTCTAACAGATTGTCAAATGAGATGATGATGATACCAGGAGCCACATATTTTTTAAAGATTTTTTTTTATTTATTTGAGAGAGCATGAGCAGGGGGGAGAGGAAGAAACAGACTCCCCGCTGAGCAGGGAACCCAATGCAAGGCCCCATCCCAGGACCTTGGGATCATGACCCAAGCTGAAGGCAGACCCTTAACCAACTGAGCCACCCAGGCACCCTCAGGAGCCACGTTTTGAGAACCACAGCAATACTGTATTATTTCTACTCTATTACTGTCCTTTCTTAGTTCTACTTGCTTCTCAGAAATGCGATGACCAGGAGAGCTCATAAGGGTCAGACAGGGACCTGTGACATTTCTAGCATTCTTCTTTGAAGCAAAGTGCTCCCTAATGAGATATGTGCACCGTACACATTGGTACAGGAGCTCTTAGAAGAAAGAAGTGAGCTTCATTCTAAACCTCTCTCTTCTTATTCGAAATGGCCCTACAACCTGTGAGCATAGAAAGGAATGAAGCCAAAGTAAACAAATATCCTAAGTAGTTTTGGGGGAGGCCACTTCGCTTCCTCCTTTGTTAAAGAGGCAGGGATTCCGATGAGGCAACAAAATGGCATTAGGTAGTTGGCTAAAGCCACACAACCACCTAGCTGTAGGTACACAGCCCCCATTTCCTCAGCCAGGGCCCTCCTGCTACCATCACACTACCTGGGAAATGCTTCCAAGCTGTTAGTAGTTTCAATGTATTTCTATAATTTTTTGTCAGCAAAAGAAATGGAACTAAAGAATCATCTTTGCAGTTAGGTAGTGATGCCTATAAGCAGATAAGGGTGGGAGAGAACCAGGAGCCTGCATGATACAGTGTCTGGGGGAACCATGGAGAGCCCAGGACACTATGAGTTCAAGATCCCTCCCACAGACCCTCCACCCCATGTAGCATGTGTGGCCTAAGTCTTCCTGGGGAAAGGCACAGCGGGCCACAGAAGCTGAAAATGCAGAAGGGAGGAAAGAAAAGAAATGCAGATGACACCCAAGTGGATGTTTCATGTCTAAAACAGAGCATGTCTGAATAAGATGTATATATTCATAACATTGTAGAAAGATCAGTGTCTTTATTCTGAGTTTATCAAAATCTTCAAGGAGACAGCCATCATTAGCAGTCACGATGTTGCCTCTGGTGGACAGTCTTATTAAAATTTCTCTTCTAGGGATCACTGGGTGGCTCAGCAGTTTAGCACCTGCCTTTGGCCTGGGGTGTGATCCTGGAGACCCGGGATGGAGTCCCATGTTGGGCTCCCTGCATGGAGCCTGCTTCTCCCCCACCTCTGTCTCTGCCTCTCTCATGGATATTTTTTCAAAAATTTCTCTTCTAATGACTAATATGAATGCATCACGATGCATTTTGCTTTCTAGTTTCTAAAAGCACATTCGCAACAGGAAAGACTCGTGAAGCATGTAGTTCTATGTTCTGAAATGACTCTGCTGTGACAAGTAACTAAAGCCTCGTCTCGCTCAGTCACCCAACCAAAGTTTGTGTTGAGCTTTTAAGACACATTGCAGGATCCGTGTAGGTTATTTCCCCCTCTGGGTCTCCAAGGACAGAGAACAGAAGAGCCATTGCTGTCTCATTGTTCTCAACTCTTTTGACACATATCCAGCTACCAATCCTGCTTTTGCCCTTCGATAACTCATTGACCTCACTGAACATTGCCCAAACTAACCACTGTCTCCTGGCCCCCGCCTAGGTCAGGGTTTGGCTCCATATGCAGGCTGGTAACCCAGAAGCTTCCTCCTTCAACCCACTGAGTTCCCATGACAGATAATAAGGCGTCGCCCTGTTGATTCTACCTCCCATTCTCTTGAGCTCACGCAAGGCTTGGCAGCCAAATGGCCATGACTTTAATATCACGTGTTACAGTGAAGCTGCTTTTTTAAGGTTTGAGAGAGTGTACACGAGCAAGGTGGGGAGCAGAAGGAGAGGGAGAAGCAGACTCCCTGCTGAGCAGGGAGCCTGACTTGGGGCTCCTGAGATCATGACCTGAGCCGAAGGCAGATGCTTAACCGACTGAGCCCTCCAGGTGCCCCTGAAGCTGCTCTTACGAGGTTAATGTAATACTTCTTGTGTTAGAATTTTTAATGTCAACAAGCAATGGAAGCATATGCAGAGTTATGAGATCACTCACTCATAACTGGAGGTATGGCACTGTCACAATGTCTTTTATAGTTAGATATCAAAAAAGTAGGGTTGATTTCTAAGCCAGCATCAAAAGAAGTCATGACTATCTTCACCACCATGCCATCCCAAGTCCTGGTCACCTTAGCCAAAACCATAAAGGTTAAAAAGAACAATAGCAACAAAAAACCTTAAGTGACTTAAAAGCTGGTGATCTAAACCTCAGCTTTCTCCTGTGGGTTAAGACCAGATCCCCAGCTCACTTCCAGTGACACAGGCTGGCGATGGTAAGGAATTTAGCGGGGAGGAGAAATCTGCGTTTACACAAGACTGTGCCAGGATGTCTAACAAATCCAATCCCAGAATCAAATTAGAAATGAATAGGCAGGTAGACTTGAAGTTACAGACACCGGTTGGGTGCTTGGTTCCCATCCTCTCACCACCTGGAGCCCTTGGGGGTGGGGCCCATTTCCTTTATGGTAGAGTTGGGGAAGGGGTTTCTAACTCTGGTTCTAGTTACTGGTTGGGATTTCAGGGGAGGTAAGTGGGACTACCCAAAAGCTGTATTTTGGGGAGTTGGAGGTCAGCCAGAGGCTTAATGAGATTCTAACTAAAGGGGCCCTTGGCCCCAAACAGTTATGAATCGCTGATAGCATCTTGTGCATTTACACACATCCCCGATACATTCCAAACTCCCACGATGATTTGTGGAAAATGTTGCAAAGGACGGGTAAGTAATTAAAAGTAGAAGTTAAATTGTGTGATGAGTATCAGGACAGTATTGAGAAAAGCAATCAAAATTGAATTAAGGTGAAATTACAGAAAGAAAATCCATGGTATTTAATTGCATTGCATTTTATTTAGATAAATGAAAATTCACCCCCAAACAGAACTAGGAATCAAATATTGTCTCAGATTAAAAAGAAATGGCTAGGCTTGAAGCTTACTGAAAGCTAAAATTTCCAGCCCTTGACTATTTGTAGCTCCAAACACCAAAGTAAAATATTGGAACACAGTATTTGTAACAGAGAGAGGCAACTTATGTGTACCATTAGCAAAATAACCTGAGGGGGAGCATTTGGTATTCCTCGATTACAAGAAGAGGTGAGAAGTTTACAAGTCTTGCATTGCTTTCTATTGTACATGGCTCTACAGTAATGCCAAAAATAGCAAAATATAGGCACTTGTTCGAACTTTTGCAGTTTACACTTGGCTATTATGTATTAACAGCAGCTTTAGAATTATACTACAGTATTCTATTTCATGCTACTGTTAATTGCATTCCTCTGGTTAATAAAAGTTGCTCAACAGACATTGGTATAGAGCTCGTACAGAAGGAACCCAGGGCACATCCAGGTAGGAGTATGAAAAGCACAGTCACGAAGCAACGACTGCTGGAAATTCACTTGCAATGGCCAGGATAACTTGGCCACATGTGGTCAGAGAACAGAAAATACAGAGTGGAATGGCAGGATGGGGTTTAAACAAACAAAAAACAAAACACAAAAACAAAAAAAATTTCATCTATCACTTGACTATATGAATCTGTAATCTCTTCAAGGCAAAGCCTCCTTGGGCCATAGAGACGAAGTAGGTGTTTGGACCTGTCAGGAGCCCCTTAGACATTCCTCTCATCTCTACTATCTCCTGGTTGGTCTTCGAAAATTGACACCAGCACTTGGATTAATTTTTAAGTCTCCAGTTGGTAAAAGATACTTAGATCAGGGTTGTGTTTTTTTTTTTTTTAATTTGGGGATTTTAAAGCTTAATAAGCTTGGATGACTGTTACATATGAGAGTAACTCCTAAAGGGTTATTAAACATTTTCCAACTACAAGGCCATACACTGTTATCATGAGATGTCTAATATTGCCATTTTAGTTGTCAGGTTTGTTGATATAACATCAACTACTTTCTGATTTTAACAGCCTATTTTCCTTCTGCTAAACTAGTGTTTCTAGAACATCTAGGATGCTTTAAAATCATTAGCTAGCAGGTGAAATTTGGGTTTGCTCACCAGAGTTCTACGTTTCAGTGCAATTTAAGAAACCTTTCTTTATGTGCCACGCCATTTCTACATGTGAAAAAGTGGAACTCTATAGAGTACACAGGCGACTGTGGCAATTTGACAAAACTTTTTACATCTTAGCATGAATCATAAATCATTGACATTTTAAAAAAATTCTAAAAGCACCTGTTAGGTAAGGCATTTTTATCATTAAGCCTTCTTAAGATTTCTTTCTAGACATCTTTCATTGTTTAAGACCGAAACTAATAAAAGAAAATTGACCTTTTCAGGAAGACGCACCACCAGATGGTGGCACTGTGTCAGTACTGTCAGTCTCAAAGCCCTTGGTTTATTTTAGCTGATGCCTCTCTGCTAGGAGTTCCTCGGCACATGACCTCAAACTGGTATCAAGTGGTGACATCATGTGGCAACTACACCAGAAACTTCTACTTTACCTGCTTTTAGCACTCAGGAGACACGCCCCAGGCTTCCTAGTATCTAATAAAACCAGCAAATCTAAGTGAAGCAAATATTTTATTTAAATCAGTTGTCAAATCACAGTTTATCCAAATGAACATAATGCAACATTGTCCTTAAAAGAGTGGGCACAAATATGGCACAGATACAATCCAGTACCTATCAAAATACCATTTGTCAAGAACCTGACTGACTTCATGCTGCGTGTGAGTGTGGTCCAGCATAGAAGAGTAGAATCAAAAACTTAAAAAACAGCCAAATTGTTTTCTTGATAAGATGAAAAACATTTCTCACTGCTTTGCCTCAGGATTTAAGCACACTCATCTGTCCAAACCACCACAATCCAGAGAAAAGGCTTAAAAGTTAATCTGCTACTGAAAAAAACTCCCTTCCAACCCCCACTGAGCTAGAAAGAAAAATTTCACAGTAACAATGGAACATTCTGTATGTTCCCCCCCAAAAAAAGCTTATTTTTAGCACACTGTGCATAATAGGAGAGTGACCAATTTTAGAGCGATATGAAACACAGACCTACTCCTTAGTGGATTTTAAAGTACAAACTATAGCTTCTGATCAGGAATGTTGTCTCCAGGAAGCTGTTTTCACAGGTTACAGCTGAGGCTTAGAGCTTCCCAAGGCTTGACCACGGCTGCATGCCCCCGCCACGTGCTGTGTGATACAAAACTGCACATTTCCTTAATTGTTAAGAAAAAAAAAATATACAATAGATACAGGAAGGGTTACTTAAAACATACATATAAATACATAAAGGATGATACTCCAGTTTGAGAAGCAGAACTAGGTTTGGCCAACTCCAGTTCCAGGTTAAGAATTTAGGACCTTAAATCAGAAACATTATAATAAGGGTATCAAGGGAAAGTAATGGGGTGGCCCTGCGAAGAGGAAACGTTAAATGGCTCTAGCTCCCGATGCAGCCTCAGGGTTGTCAGGGTGCTCCAGAAAGGAGGTCAGTCGAGGGGCCTGTTCTTCGGTTCTGAGTCTGAAACACTGGTCTCGAGTCTCGTCAGCAGCGTCCATTTCCTCCTACCACTCGTCTTCACATTCCGGTCTTGCAGACACTCAGGGTGGACCTGTAGGAGGAAGCAAGAATCAAAATTTGATCAAGTCTCCTCTCCTCTTCGTTCACTCCAGGAGCAGCAGAAGCCCTGACAGAGGAGTGCAGCCCCTGGGAAAGTGAGTGGGTCAGGGCCCACGGCAGGTCAGGCTGGGCGCTCCCCAAACCCGCAGCTGTGGCTCCCCAGCACCAACATCCAGGCGCATCACACGCACTGGGAAATTTTTAAATGCTTGTTACTGCTGATGGGGGGATAATTTTTTTTTCTAGAGAGCTATCAACTAAAATTTCAAGCTGTAGGATATAAACTTATGTTGGACTTCTGGTTATAGGGAAAAATTCAATAAACTGGTTAGTCTGGTGCTGGGAACACAACATATTTCTTATGCCTTCGAGCCAAACATACAAATGCACACACACGCACATACATACACACCCCCTGATTTTCCTTGAAAGCAGTCACATAGGGGTGAACCGAGGCCATTATTTTCCTACAGGTAAGACTGAATGGCACGTCGGTGAGAGGGGAACAAAGGAAGGGAGCCTAGATCTCCTTGATTATTATTCAACTCAAGGTTCTGCACAAAGTCATAAGGATTAAACTCCTGCTTCCCTTAGAACGAATGTGCCATCAAATGGCCACAAAGAGGCAAAGACTGCTTTAGGGGGAAAGGAAGCTTGCTTACATGATGCATTAGGATCCTGTGGGTTCTGATTTGGCCGGTTCTCCCTCTTGTTTCTGTGTCTCGTCCCGTGTTTGGGTTTGAATCTCATCTTCTGGCTCGCTGTGGACTTTGGCTTCCTGGAATTCTACTTCCTGGCCACCTTCCTTCTTTTTGCCTGTTGGTCCATCCGTGTCCGGGGCCTCTTGGCTTACGTCTCCTGGGGCCTCAGAATCTTCCAGGGGTGAGCACGAGTGGTGGCTCTCAGGGTCATCAACCTCATCACCTTTTTTATCTTCTTGGGATTCAAAGAGCGACTCCTCTATCCTTCCTTCTGACCCGGCACCATCACAATCTTCTGGGACAGGCTCGGTTCTGGCTGTTTCTTTCTTTTCTTCAGATGGGAGAGCTGCCTCTTCAAGCTGCTGGTCATGGACGCTTGAACTTTCTACCTCGATGGCTGTGATCTTTTCTGGAGCTTCACTCACAGCTTCCGAGGCTTCAGAAACCTCAGAAGGGGTCTGCTCCACGGCGGTTAGTGGGGGTTCTTCTTTGGCGTCAACAGTGTGGGTTCCATCTGGTGCAGAGGCCTGAAGCTCGCCTCCTTCCGTCTCAACGTGCGGCCTGGCCTCCGAGCTGGCCTCCTGGCCGTCCGCCGTCAGCGGCTGAGCCTGGGTCTGGAGGTCCGCGGCTGTTTCTTCCGCGCCTCCTAACTGACCAACAACTGTCTGGATCACATTCTGTACAAGTTTACTACTCTCGGTCTGAAGTTTCGAGAGGTCGTTTTCAGCCTTTAGATCCTCCTCTCTTGCCGGGACTTCCTGGCAAGCAGCCGGCCCGTCCTCTTCCTCTGAGGTCTGTCTCTGGGGGGTGGTTTTCTCTCCTTCCGGGGCAGCGCTCGTGCCTCCGTCAGGCTCAGCTGATGCGGTTCCCGGGGCAGTTCCCGGGGCAGTTCCCGGTCCAGGTTCCGGCCGAGCCTCAGTCCCCGTGGGCACCTCGACCGCCCCTGGCTGGGCCGTCAGGCCTTCATCCTTTGTGGAGGATTCTTCTTCTGGGGCTAAATGTGCGCCCGCAGGTTCCAGGGTCTCACTGGCATCTACACTCTTGACAGCTTCTCCCAAGACCTTCTCCTCCACCACTGCGGCTGTTAGAGGTAACGGTTCAGAGCTCTGCACTTGGACTTCTGTGCATACCGCTGCCTCTTCAACTAGCTGCGGACAACTTTCTTCCCAAATGGTAACCTCCTTTTCCCCGTCGATGACGGCCACCCTAACTGTCTGCACCAGTTCCTTGCTAAGCTCCTCAGAGACGGTCACGGTGGGTTTTTGCTCAAGTTCTTCTTCGGTGGCTTGGGTTGGCTTTGCTTCTATTTCCTCCTTTTCTACTTGAACTACCAGCTCCCTCCCCACCGGGCTGGGAGAGGGTGTACGGCTCTGGACTTCGGTATCATCCTCCTTCTTCTGAAATTCGGGGTCTTCAGTAGCTTCATCTTGAAGGGCAAGGTCACTCGTCTCTTCCTGACTGATGGTTGTTTCAGGGGCCGCTGTCACATCAGGGCCGTCGACGAGAGCTTCGTCTTTGCTTTCCCTATCGGCGAACTGGCCTTCCTCTTCTATCACGTCGGTCTTTGAAAGAGTGGGTACAGCTTCCACCGATACCTCTTTGTCCGTGCGTTCTAGAATCTCTTCCATTTTTGAATGTCCTTTATCTTCTTCTTCGGATGGGAAAGTAGAAGGTGCTGGAGGCCCCTCTTCGGGTGCAGGAACTGCCTCTGCTTCTGTGACCTGGGGCGGTGCGCCCGATGCAACCTCAGGACCTTCGTGCATCCCCGGGATCTGCTCTGGTTGTGTTACATGGAGAGCTTCAAAATCAGCTACTGGGGTGCTCCCGTTGGTCTCGCTGTCTGTGAGGGTTTCAGCTGAGTCCGGGGCAACAGCCTGTTCCAGAATCGATTCTGATGTTGCCCCAACCAGGGTTTCAGCTTGACAAGTGGTTCTAAGCTCACTGGACTCCACGCTGTCTGTGACTTGAGGAACTTTCTCCAAGCTTTCTGGGGTGGCCTGTACGATTACTTCCCCTTGTGCCAAAGTCTCAGGTTTAGTTTCTTGTGCACGTTCTTCCAGCGCTACCTCCGTCTCTTTCTTCAGGTCTTGCCTTTGTGAATCCTCTTCCGCTTCCTCCACCTTCTCTGGTATCTCGGCTTCTACTCCCCGCGTTGTCCGAGTGGTGTCTTCTGGCCCTCTGGTGTCAGGCAGTGGTGATTCTTCTCTCACTTTTTCTGCAACTGCCTGCAGGACCTCTTGAGTCCGCCTCTCTTGGTCTTCGAGGCGTGGTACGCCACCTTCCACCTCCTGAACAGGCGTTGCTACCTCTGTGGTGTCTGGAGAGTCCGTTAGCTGAGAAACAGCGGACACCATGTCGGCGGTCTCTTCAGCACCAGATGCCTCTGCTGCTTCTTCAGCACAAAGGGCCCCGGTAGCTTCCGCGGCTGTCACAGCTTCCGAAGTTAATTCCGCCTCACTCACGACTGTGTCATCAATGGCATCTTGACCCTCTGGTAGAGGTTTGGTAACAGAGGTTTCCTCTGCAAGGACTTCTCCTTCAAACACGTCCTCGGTTAGGGGTTTGGCTTCATCTTCCGTTTCGTCAAGAGGCTCTGTCACCGAAGCGGATATCCAAGATGGCGACCTTTCTTCCACATTGGTAAGAGCCCTTGCCCCGTCAAGGACAGTCACCGTGACCCCACGTACCAGATCCGTACTGAGCTCCTCTGACACAGAAACAGCGGCCTTCTGCTCAGGCTGCTCCTCACTTTTTTGGGCCTGCTGGGCTTCGATTTTCTCCCTTTCTACTGCATCATACTCGGACAGGGGAACCACGGCCGGGACATCGGAATCCTCTTCATTGACCTCTGCTGGTCCTGCGTCTTCCACAGCGGTTTGTTCTGGTTTCCCATCGGACCTTTTCTTCCGTCGTCCGGGAATGAATTTCTTAATCGAAACCCAAGACTCTTCTTTCCCAGGTTCTGCATCTGAAGCTGAATGTTCTACACCAGACCCAGTTACAGACTCTTCACTTTTCTCTTCCAGTTTTGACTTCGATTTTTTCCTTGGAGTGACTAATCGTTTAAAGGACTCCCAGGTGGAAACTCCCTCCCCTTCGGTGGGGCTTCCAGCTTGCTCAGGTGAGGAGCTTCCTGGCCCTTGATCATGTTCTTGGGAACCAGCAAGGGCAGCGTCTGGTCCGGTTTCTTTGTCTTTTCCTGCATCATCTGGTTTCTGGCTGTCTCCTCCCACGGCTTTTGGTTCCCCTTCATCATCAGAAGATGATGCTTTTCTTGCTCTTTTCTTGGATGATCCCACACAAATTAAAGCTTCCCAAGATACCGAAGTGTCAACTTTGCGCTTCGGTTCTTCTGGTTTCTGCTCTTCTCCATTTCCTTTCGCTTCCTCCTGCAACTCAGAGGCCGCGCTCTCCGTGGAAGACAAGGTGGCACTCTTGACTTTATCCAATTCATCTTCTTTATCACTCTCTGAAAGCCGCCTAACGCGTTTCTTGGGCGTCACCATCTTCTTGAAAGACGCCCAGGGAGTAACACCTTCTCTCTTCTTTTCCCCATCAGAAACAGCTCCTTCCTCAGCTTCGCCATCCTGGTGGGCGTCCGCGATGCCTTTCTCCAGACACGTAATCTCCTCTGGTTCCTCAGGGGATGAAGCGGAGCTCTCGCCCTTCTGTTCATCTGTACTGTCTGGAGACTCTGCTGCAACTTGATGGTGTTCCCCCGACTCTTCATCCCCTCCTCCTCTTTTCCCTTTCTGTTTCTTTCCAGAAAGCTTTTTTAAGCCAGTGCTAGTAAAAAGTTTCTTTAAAGGGCTTCCTTGCACCTTTATTCTCTCTTGCGAGGACAGCATGTCCACTTCACTCACGACGCCCTCAGGGTGTGCAGTCGTCACTTTGTCATCGGGGCTTAGGTCGCTTGGCCGGGTGTGGTCCCCTCCAGGGGCGCACACGTCTTTGGTCTTCACCAGCTCCTCAGCAGGTGTTTCCGCCACTTTTTCAGATGGTAAGGGCTCTACTACTTCTTCTACCTCAGCTCTCTGCTCTTCGGTCTTCTCTGTCATGCTAACGTGGACTTCGGCAACAATCTCGACTTTATCATCAAATACTTCTGTTGCTAAAGGGGCAGGTTTCTCTTCAGGAGGTCCCTGCACTTGATCTTCAGAGGGCAGCTCCACTTTTTCATATTCCGCTGACAATCTGGCCGCGTTAGCACTGTCGGTGGGCTCCGGTGGGTGCGCCTGTTCAGGGGCAGCCAACTTCTCAGGGGAATCTTCGGTCTTTTCCTGTCCTTCTGTGTCTACTTTTTCTGGCTCTTGCTCCTTTTTCTTCTCTGAAGCTTCCAGCTCATCCTCCTTAGGCTTCCTGAAACTGGTCTTTTTTCTCCAGCCGGCCCAACCTTGAGTGAAGAATTTTTTGAAGGGTGACGCTGTTTCACTGGCCACTGGACTAGTGGGAGAGTCTGGAGATTTGGTGGGTTCTTTCTGCTTTTCTTCGCCTTCATCTTTGCCTTCTTCTGCTGCTTGACCAGACTCAGCCTGAAGAGAAATTTGTGTGCTGCTTTGCTCACTTTTAAGGGTTTCTTCAGGTTTCTCTGTGGATTGTTTCAGTTCACTTTCTTTGGCTGTTGCTTCTCCAGTCTCCTGGCTGGGCTCCTGGTGGTCACCAGCCCCATCTGCTCCTCCCACTCCTTCACCTTCATCTTTTTTGACAGTGAGTAGCTGGACAGTGTCAGACTTCTCGGTCTTATCCTTTTTTACAGTGAATTTAAAGCCGACAAACTTAAACACCTTCTTAAATCCAACATCATTAGCCTGGGCCTCAGTAGGTTGTATCAGCTCTTCTAAATTGCTTTCTGAAGAAGGAATCTGTTCGATGGTCTCAGGCATCTCCTCCTGCCCATCCTTTGTGATGTCCTGAACAACTACGGAACCAGCAGCCATGTCTTTTTCTGAGTCTCTTTCACTCACATCTTCAGACTCTCTCTGTCCAACTATTAACAGAAAAAGGAGAATGGTGGGGAAGAAGGGAGAAAATTATTACAGCTCAGAAAAATTACATATTTGAAAAATATAACCAAGTAATACTTTCTTTAATGTCAGGCAATTTCAGGACACAGTAACAGTTGTTTTTTTTTTTTTTCCCCACAGTAACAGTCTTATCAGGATTTGAGAATCTCAGTACATGAGGCAAGTATTTCTTTCAAATGATCTTCAAAAATTCAAGTTTAGAGATACTACTTTGCTCCTTCTATTCCCTGTGAAGGAAGAGTTAATATACTCAAGTACTAGAACATTAATTAAATGGAAATAGCTGCAATATCACTAAAGTGGGATGCCTAGGTGGCTCAGCAGTTGAGCATCTGCCATTGGCTCAGGGTGTGGTCCCGCAGTCCTGGATCGAGTCCCATATTGGGCTCCCTGCATGGAGCCTGCTTCTCCCTCTGCCTATGTCTCTGCCTCTCTCTTCGTGTCTCTCATGAATAAATAAATAAATAAAACCTTTAAAAAAATCACTAAAGTGGGGCAAGAAGATGGCATAGGTTCTGCTGCAGGTTAAATGGAATCAGTCATCACACCCATGATCTAGAATCCATCCCATCTTAGAAAAATAAGCTGACGAAAGAATCTAGACCAATCTAAAAGAGAGGCATTCTATGTGACAACTAGCTGGTCTTTTTAACGAGTCCCAAAAAACAGACCAGAGCCCCATAGGGAAATTACGGAATGGGTCAGGGAAAATACAAGGAACAACTTATTATGACAGAAAGGAGATACTCAATAGCATAACACAGAAACTTGAAGAGTTATTATGTTGTACACCTGAAACTAATGTAACGATCTATGTCAACTGCACTCAAAAAATTAAAAAAGAAAAAAGAAAAGGCAGTGCTCAAAAGCTGAGCGGCGTATTTCAGAGGAACACAGGAGTCAGATTGAGGGGTTTCTGCTGGACAAACACTGAAACATAAGAAAGAATAATGACAATGATGGGGCTTATACAACACTGAATGAAAAAAAGAATCCATGATGGGGGGGTGGCGATGGACAACACGGCACATGGCACCTGGGTGGCTCAATGGTTGAGTGTCTGCCTTTGGCTCAGGGTGTGATCTTGGAGTCCTGGGATTGAGTCCCACATTGGGCTCCCCATAGGGAGCCTACCTCTCCCTCTGCCTATGTCTCTGTCTCTCATGAATAAATAAATAAAATCTCTCAAAAAGAAGAAGAAGAAGAAGAAGAAGAAGAAGGAGGAGGAGGAGGAGGAGGAGGAGAATCATCATCCATGAATCAAGAGTGATACCAAAAAAGTAAATAGGGAACAGGGAATAATTCTTTATGAAAAAATGCCAATCAATATTCTTTAAAATTTCAAAATTCATACTGCATTGAGATTCACATATCATTTATTAGGGACAAGAGTTTACAAAAATGTTTCTTTTATAGCTGATCACACAGGCTCTTCCTAGACCATGGTAAACAGCTGTTCAGCCTTGAAAAATGTGGAGCATTCATTATTGTCTCTATGGATGTATTTGTGTCATTCATCAAGTATGATCCACTTACATGAAATAACACAAGTGGATTTTCTCTTATAGTTATTTAGGGAGGAGAAAGCCATGTTTAGCTCAGTTCATCAGTAGGATCATTGGAACCAGACTTTCAATTGCTTGGGAAAGTAAAAAATCATTTCTCATTATATTAAATATAAAATAATAGGCAACACTGTTTCATGGCAAGTGTGGTTACAAGAAGTTTTACTCTTTTGAATGTGGGTGTGATTGGATAAATTTTGAACTAGTTCTATCTCCATTAAAAATCAGCCATTCAGAAACAAACAAAAAAAGACAGGAGTTAGGGGAGAAGTTTTTACAGAAAAGACTTGAAAGCAAAAAAAAAAAAAAAAAAAAGACTTGAAAGCAGAGCAAGGTAACTCTGATTTATGATAGCTTAAGTGGTCATCTTATTTGAAAAATCCTAGTTGGTTGTTTGTAATCAGATTGAGAAAACTGTTCTTTACCAATACCTTGTAGTAACTTGGGTCAGTCAAAAATCAAGCAATGCTAACACCATTGAGTCAAAGGTTGTCAGGAAACCTATAGTTTAGTGTATTGACACACAAGCAAAAGGAAAAATTTCCTTTACAGCAGAGCAATCAGGCAGGTAGTGCCTAAAACTTAGCTCCCCAATAATGGAACAGAATTGTCATCATGCTTTCTGATGTGAGGCACTGAAAAAGCCAATAAATCACTTCTAGTATTCCTGCCAAAAATGTTTAATAGAATCTAACTGTGAGGAAACAATAAGATAAATCAATGAAGGATATTCTGTATGACAACTAGTTTGGCCTGATATGTCAATATCACAAAGGACAAAAATCAAAAACACAAGTAGATATTCTCCAAATAACTTTAAAATAGTTTAAGGAGAGAGAATGAGGGTAGGGGTGGGCAGGAGAGAATGTGCTAGAGTATCAATAACTGGTGAATTAGGTCAAGTGTATATGCTGTGTATTTATCTATAGTTTTGAAATTTAAAAAATCATTGAGGTTGTTTAAAAAAGTAAGTCAATGTGATTTAATAAAGGGAGGAGGACACTGTGCTAGATTAATACATTTAAGAAGCATAATAATAAGACATGATGGTCATGGTCCTAAATTGGATAGTTAGGGCAAACTAGCCAAAAGACATTTTTGGCTTGTCTTGGGAAAATGTATGATTTGGGATTAGAGGAAATGAACTTTTGCTGAAAGGAAAGAGCTGAAATCTGACTAAAAGAAAAAAGATTACCAAAATAGTATATATACTATGATTTCATTTTGGTTTAACTTCCCTACACACACATCCCAACCTCACCTGATCTCTGGGGGATGGATATGTGATATACTACTTTATTTTATTTTTTTATTTTTAGAAGATTGTTTATTTGAGAAAGAGAGCACATGAGCGGGGGGAGGGGCAGAGGGAGAGGGAAACAGAATGAACCTCAAGCAGACTCCCTACACAGTACAGAGCCCAAAGCAGGGCTCAATCCCACAACCTCAAGACCACGACCTGAACTGAAATCAGGAGTTAGATGCCCAACCAACTGAGCCTCAGACGCCCCTGTGATATAGTTTAGTTTTGCTTCTATGAATTTTCTTCCTTTCTCTATAGGGTATGTACTGCCTTCTCTAATAAACAAAAAAGGTCAATTAAAATAGACACAGAAAAGGTCTTAATAAAATTATACTTAATACCCACAGTGTAAAATGAAACTTAATTATAAGTAGTATCCATACCAATACCTAGAATGTATCCATAAATATATGAATTACAGATATACTTGGAAATAATAGACAACATGCTCCCCCAAATTCCTATGTTTATCCAGGTTATAGAATCTTCCTCATGAAAACAGTCTCATTTTTTATGTGAAATATTACAAATCTATGTCTACAAATTTCCATCATAGTATCTGTTGGGTTGTCTGCAGTCAGGAAGAGACACTGCAGAAGCATTCTATCACTAACCACATGCCACAGTGTAGACAGAGCCTTTGGTGACATCAGTGACATAGCTGTCTCTACCTTTCTCTGTAAAAACTTTGGAAAGCAGCCAATTTTCATTGATTCTAATGGATGTCAGCATCTAAGATAGCATTAAATAAGTAACAAATTTAAGGGCGCCTGGGTGGCTCAGTCAGTTAAGCATCTGCCTTCAGCACAGGTCATGATCCCAGGGTCCTGGGATGGAGCCCAGCATCCGGCTCCCTGTTGGCTCCCTGTTCACGGAGGAATCTGCTTTTCCCTCTCCCTCTGCCTGCCACTCCCTCTGCTGGTGCTCACGCGCGTGGCTTTCTCTCCCTCCCTCTTTCTCTCTCTGAATAATAAATAAATAAATAAATAAATAAATAAATAAATAAATAAATAAATAAATAAATAAATAAATTCTTATAAGAAAAGAGTACAGGCTCTAGAATCAGACAGACATGGGTTCAAATACCAGCATTTCCAGTTAATGACCACTGGTAAATAATATGTGCTCTTTAAAGGCTCAGGTCCCACAACTGAAAAATGACATTATAATTTTCATCTAAAGTACACTTCCTAACAAAGTCTCCTTTAAAAAAAAAATCACAGGATACACATGACCAACTTTAAACTTTCATAAACAATAAAGAAATAATCAGCACCCACACCGCGGCAAATATTTCAAGAGAGAAAAAATCAGACTGTCTAGACATGTTATTAGATGCCCCTAGAGTATCCCACTCCCTCCTTCAAGTTAGAAGATGGATATTCTGCAAATCTTCTGGAAATATTCTCTCCCCATTTATTTTTTTTTGCACCATGTATAACCTTCTGAGGTAAGAGAAAATGCTATAAATTTCCATTTGTTATTATAAACCTTACATTAAAATTTAAAAATTGCTTTAAATTAATTCCATTTCCATGACATAAACTACTTTGTACAAACTTCCCCCAATTAAGGGGCACTTGGGTGGCTCCGTTAAGCACAGACTCTTGGTTTCCACTCAGGTCATGATCTCAGGGTCATGGGATTGAGCCCCATGTCAGGCTCCTGGCTCACAGAGCCTGCTTGAGATTCTCATTTCCTCCCCCATGCTCTCTCTCTCTCTCTCTCTCTCAAATAATTTAAGATATATTTTAATTTCCCCCATTAGGGGCACCTGGGTAGCTCAGTGGCTGAGCATGGCTTTTGGCTCATGCAGTGATCCTGGGGTCGGGCCCTGCATGGAGCTCCCCACCGGGAGCCTGCATCTCCCTCCGTCTCTGCCTCTGTCTGTGTCTGTGTCTCTCATCTTTAATAATAATAATAATAATCATCATCATCATCTCCCCAACTATAAAAGCACACTCAGGAAAAAAACTTGCCCAAACCCTTTTAACGTAACAAAAGAGATGGGATTTTAAAAATGCGTACATTTTTAAATGTACACCACTGAAATACCACTGAATACAGTGTTTTCAATACCACTGAAAACACACTACAGAAAAAAAAAAAAGTCAAACCACAACAATAAACTCCATCCCAGCACAATTGTACTAAAAACACAAATATAAATTAAATTTCCTGCCAGCAAACGTGAGAGCAAAACAAATGCTCATTAGCTAACCTTTCTAAAAGTCACTGGAAAAATGCAGAGACGCTTTTGCTAACATAGTGGGAGAAAACAGGGGTCACATCCCACAGCCAGCCTTTCCTCCCTTTTCCCCCCCTGCCACGCTCCCAAATCTGTTTCCATCTGAGACCCTTTTTTCCTTCGATTCGGGGATGACTGGAGTGTTCAGTCACCACTAGAGAGACAAAGACGAACGGCTGCCAACTAGCACCCAAGAGCCCTGACAGCTGCCATATAGACCCGGTCTCTTCATACAGGTTGGTACTGGGGCCCTTCCAGGGGGGGTACAGGCCCCCCACCCCCGGGGGGCTCCAAGGTCCAGCGTCCGCCTTCGGCCCAGGGCGTGACCCCGGGGTGCCGGGATCGAGTCCCGCCTGCGGCTCCCCCTGCCTGTGTCTCTGTCCCCCTTCTTTCTCTTTTTTTTTTTTAATTTTTATTTATTTATGATAGTCACAGAGAGAGAGAGAGAGAGAGAGAGAGAGGCAGAGACACAGGCAGAGGGAGAAGCAGGCCCCATGCACCGGGAGCCCGACGTGGGACTCGATCCCGGGTCTCCAGGGTCGCGCCCTGGGCCAAAGGCAGGCGCCAAACCGCTGCGCCACCCAGGGATCCCGGTCCCCCTCTTTCTCTGGGATCTCCCATGAATAAACAAAAACAAAAGGGCCGTAGGATCATGGAAAACTCTGAATCCCTAGTCCGCAGTCCGAGGAGCCGGCGCTGCACTGGTGGGGGCCGCGCTCGGGGCCTCCGCAGCCTCCGCCCCGCCGCGGGCCCGGGCGAACGGCCACTGGGGGGCGCTACTCACAGCAAAGGTTACTCCACCAGGGCATCGCGCGCCGCCAGGAGGCAGGGCGGCGCCACCGGGGCCCGGGAGGCCCAGGCTGCTTCTCCCGCCGGCCCCATCGCCGGACGGCCACTGGGCCGCTGACGCCGAGGGCGCCCCCTGGGGGCCACCGCGCGCGTCACAGAGGGCGCAGCCTCCTCGTGGCCCTGGCGGCCCAGAGCTCTGGCCTCGCAAGGCTGCGAGGTGCATCATCACAATGGGGTCCCTTCAAACTCCAGCACGCGCGAGGCTGAAACCCGACCTGGCTAAATGACAGCCCAACGGCTGAACACATCAATGCCCCGGGGGACGCGGCGGTTTAGCGCCGCCTTCGGCCCAGGGCCTGATCCTGGAGACCCGGGATCGAGTCGCGCTCCCTGCATGGAGCCTGCTTCTCCCTCTGCCTGTGTCTCTGCCTCTCTGCTTCTCTCTCTCTCTCTCTCTGTGTGTCTCATGAATGGATGGCTAAAATCTTAAAAAAAAAAAAAAAAAAAAAAAAAAAAAACACAACTGATGGATTCCTGGGCTGCCTCTCTGATCTGCACGAGCTAGTAGGTGGCAGACTCCTAAATCGCAGTGCACAGCGGTGAATGAAGAGGCAGCCGGATCCTGTGCACAGCAAGGGGTTTGCTCGGTTGTACGAACTTTAAATTCTTGGGTTTAGGAACAAGAACTGTGGACCTCGTGCACGTTCCCATGACGGAGTTTATCTGGAATCACAGTGCCTTTGGGCTTGAAGGAAGATCTGGACTTCAAAAATGATTATGTGGTTACCGCACTTTGGAAGACAGTTTGGCATGTTGTCGGCAAAGCTAAACTGCCACCCTGCTCCTTGGTACCTAACCCAAATGAGCTGAACACATACACGTCCACACAAAAACCTGCATATGGGCGTTTATAGGTTTATTCATAATTGAACACACCTGGAAGCAACCAAGATGTTCATTATGCAAATGGATGAATGAATAAACCTCAGAAAATATCCACATCCAGTGGTAAAAAGAAATGAGCTAGCAAAGCCATGAAAAGATAGGAAGAACCTTAAATGCATATCACTGAGTAAAAGAAGCCAATCTGAAAAGGCTACATACGGTATGATTCTAACCATATGCCATTCTGGAAAACCAAAACTACAGAGACAATTTTTAAGAATCTGTATTGCCAAGGATTGTGGAGACAGAAGGATGAATAAGCAGAGCATGGAGGATACTGTGACAGTGAAACTATAAACTAACCCTCAAACACGGGTTTGAACCATGCAGGTCCATTCATACATGGATTTCTTCAATAAGTAAAGCATAATACTGTAAATGCATTTTCTCATATGGTTTTCTTAAAAGCATTTCTTTTCCTAGCTTACCTTAAGAAGAAAGTAGATCATATACCTATCATACAAAATATAATCAACTATAATCAGTAACTAATCAACTATAGTATCAGTAGCCCTTCTAGTCAACAGCAGGCTAATAGCAGGTTAGGTTTTGGGGAGTCAAAACTTACATTTAGACTTTCAACTGGGCCCCTAACCCCCATGTTGTTCATGGGGCAACTAAACGCTATGATAAGGGTAGATACATAGAATTATTATATCACTTGTTCAAAACCCACGGAATGTACATCACCAAGAATGAACCCTAATATAAACTATGGACTTTAGGCGATAATGATGTCAGTGTAATTCATGGATTATAACAAATGTACCACTCTGGTGTGAGATTTGATAGTGGGAGAGGCGATGCATGTATAGGAGACGATATAGGAACTCTCCTCTGTACTCTCCAGTCATTTTTGCCATGAACCACAACTGTTCTAACTATACAGTCTATTTTTTAAAAATGGTCATATGACTTGGCAAGTGTCATATAGTGGGGGTGTGGCATCTCTGGTGGGCCAAAGGCTGGGGGGGGGCAGTAAATAGGAAAACAAAGTTTGTCTTTTTAAAGGAAAAATTAATTCCATATACTTTCAAAGGGTGAAAACTCTTATTTTCTGTAAGTTGTAACATTTTATAGTCTGTAAGAGCCATATATGACAAAAGTATTTAGACATGTCAACTCCCATACTTAGATGGAAAAACCGCTATTGTGTCTTATTATGTCTGATGTAGACAGCACTTTAAATTCTATTTCAGTGTAAAAAAATAGTTTTTGGTGGTTATAGTCAGCTACAAAAGAAAAAGAAAGAACATTTATATCCTACCCACCCACTGGCAGATATTGAGTCAAAAGATCACTCCTCACCTATCATTTTAAAACCGTTACGATAAAAACTGGATAAGGCAAGAATCTATGGGTGCTAAGTGGTGGACGTGAGAGGGAGTGGGTAGGATATTTACATGCCTAATAGTTTTAAGGGTAGGGAAACCCTATATATGGGGAAATTTGTCAAAATCTTAATATCAACCTCCATTAGAGACATATGCATAATGTGTGTGATACTTCGAACAAGGACACAGCAGCATCCGTGGCTAAGAATGCATAACCTAAAGGAGAAAATAAACAAAGGAATACAGTGTGAATGCAGAGAAGAGGGCTATATGCTTCAAACATGTCAGTGTCTTAAAAGACAAAGGCTATAGAAATGTTCCAGATTAAAAGCAGCTAAAGAATATAACACATAATACCTGACACAAGGATGGATCTGACAATGCAAGGTAAGAATTGTTAAACTGCACATTGTTAAACTAGCTGACAAAATTGGAATAAGGATGATAGATCATATACAGTTATTGTAATGATATAAATATAGGACACTGAAAATTGTACTCTGGTTATAAAACAGAATATATCTCTTGTTAGGAAATACACACTTGAGCATTTAGAAACAAATGACGTGGATTACTCATCCTCAAAGGTTCAGACAAATTTTTATCTCCTGCCTATATAAAACATAACAGGAACCTATATGCTCGGTTTTTGGTTTTGTTGCCTTTTCCAACATAGAGATTAAAAATCAAATAATGAAGCAAATGAGGTAAAAATGCTAACAGTACATGAATCTAGATAAAGGATATAGATGTTTTCTGTACTTTTGTTTTTAATTTTTGCACCTTGTTGTAAGTTTGAGGTTATTGTTTTGAAAGATTATGCAGGGATGTGTGAAATAGATAAAAAGGTGATTAAGAGGTACAAAATTCCAGTTATAAAATAACCATGGAGATTAAAAGTATATCACAGGGAATCTATGGTGACAGGTGGTGACAATACCATGGTGAGCAGTGATTCATGTACAGAGCTGTACTATGTTGTACACCTGAAACTAATACAGCATTGTAGTTAATTATACTTCAATTAAAATAAAAACCTCAGGGATCCCTGGGTGGCGCAGCGGTTTGGCGCCTGCCTTTGGCCCAGGGCGCGATCCTGGAGACCTGGGATCGAATCCCACGTCAGGCTCCTGGTGCATGGAGCCTGCTTCTCCCTCTGCCTGTGTCTCTGCCTCTCTCTCTCTCTGTGTGACTATCATAAATAAATAAAGAAAAAAAAATTAAAAAAAAGAAAAACCTCAGAAGAATAGGGCACCTGGGGCGGGGGGGCTCATTCAGTTGGGTGTCTGCCTTCTGCTCACATCATGATCCCAGGGTCCTGGGATTGGGTCCGCATTGTGTTCCCTATTCAATAGAGAATTTGCTTCTCCCTCTATCCCTACCCCTTGGCTCATGCCCTCTCACTCTCACAAATAAAGAAAATCTTTTTTTAAAAATGGAGAGGGTAGTGGTTGGCTGTAGAAAACATTGCTTCTTTACCTCACATTATATACCATAATGTAAGTTCTATCAATGTATTAAGGGACAGAAAAACTACTCTCTCCCAAACCCCTAAGAGAATTCAGAAGAGGGGAAGATAAAAGAGCAGAAGTTCTGGAGACAGATTTTGTTTAAGTTTCAGCTGCACCACATCTAGCACTGGGCCCTTGGGCAAATTTGCTGAGGTTTCTGTTCTTAGCATCCTCACTTAAAGCAGGTCACCTTTCATTCTTCCTGCTAAGGCTTGTTAGGAGGAAGTAACGGTTGGTTGTCTGTAAAATAAAACAAAAACTATAATTTTTTCCCCTTCATTGTCTTCTTCAGAACATGACTACTTAATTATTTTTTTCACCAATTCCAAAACTGATGTATATAAACCGCAGATTTTGAAATTTGGCAAATTGGGAATGACATGCATAAAGACAATGTCCAGAGAGGATCACTATTAATAACAGATTGTGGGAGCAGTGTGAAGAAGAGGCGAGAATGACCCCCAGACCGGCCAAAGCGCGCGTGCGGCCGCATCCCCGCGTCCAGCGCTTACGTCCCGCCGCCGTCGCCACCATGCCCAAGAGAAAGGCTGAAGGGGATGCTAAAGGAGATAAAGCCAAAGGTGAAGGATGAGCCACAGAGATCTGCAAGATTATCTGCTGAACCTGCTCCTCCAAAGCCAGAGCCCAAGCCTAAAAAGGCCCCTGCAAAGAAGGGAGAGAAGGTACCCAAAGGGAAAAAGGGGAAAGCTGGTGCTGGCAAGGATGGAAATAACCCTGCAGAAAATGGAGATGCCAAAACAGACCAGGCACAGAAAGCTGAAGGTGCTAGAGATGCCAAGTGAAGTATGTGCATTTTTTAAAGATTTTATTTATTTATTCATGAGAGACACATACACACAGAGAGAGGCAGAGACACAGGCAGAGGGAGAAGCAGGCTCCATGCAAGGAGCCTGATGTGGGTGGGACTCGATCCCAGATCCCCAGGATCACACCCTGGGCTGCAGGCGGCCTAAACTACTTCGCTACCGGGGCTGCCCTGCATTTTTAATAACTGTGTACTTCTGGTGACTGTACAGTTTGAAATACTATTTTTTATCAAGTTTTATAAAAATGCAGAATTTTTTTTTTAAGCTATGTTGTTAGCACACGGAACACTTCATTGTTGTTTTGGGGCAAGGGCATATGTCACTAATAGAATATCTCCGAAGCTAGATTGATAACAAGAGGGAAAAACACCTTCCCCTTCTAGTTTTGAGAAACTTCCTCTTGGCTCCCAGGAGGAGGGATTCCTTGATGTTGACACACATGAGCCACCTTGGTGGTGTGGAAAAACTAAAATTCATTTTTTAATGTCCTCTTCTCCTTCTCTGCCTTCAACATAGACTCGACTCCCTTAAACCCAGAGACCTGTTGGAACCTGACCCCATGAAATGGTTCCCAGTATGTCAGGCCATCTGGACTTTTACAGTGTCACCACTGAGATGGCATCCCTCAAAAGAGTTCCTTTTTTTTTAGCTTGTGGATCTTCAGATTGATAATTCTGCTATTTTCATTTCATTTCCTGAAAGTCAGGGTCAGCTTGTGAAAAGTTGTTAAACAACATGCTAAATGTGAACTGTCAACCCTCACTCTAAACTTTCCCTGTTCAGAGCATCACATGAAGACTTCATTGGGTTTTATAGCGGCTTTCTGATTTTGGTAGTCCATTGAAGAAGGGAGTTTGAAAGTTGTTGTATACTGTTAACGATCGTCCACCCATGTCCTGCCTGAGATACCATGATTGTTTATGAAAAGTATCTTTAATAAAGCTGGATACAGTTTGAAAAAAAAAAACAGATTGTTTTTTCTAAGTTATTCAATAGTTTTCAAAATTATGGTAAAATGGCCACATAATTCATTTTAATGCCCTCCTACTGGCAGATCATTTGTTGCTCTAATTTTTCACCACCATACTATGCAATGAATGTTCACGTGTAGAAGTCACCGTCCAAACCCCTGAGCAAGTGTTTGAACAGAAGAGGGCAGTATTGAACAGTTTTCAAATGTGTCAAGCGGGAGGCCTTGCAAATTTTCCAGACCTGGGCCAGAAGACAATTCAAAAATCTACCAATCCATAAAGCTTAGGTTCTTTTTCAAATTCTGTACAGTTTAATGCCATATTGCATCTAAGTTTTCCTTTTTGACTCCCAACATAGATACTAAGGGGAAAAAAGGGACACACACATCCTGAATTGGCTCCCTCCCTATCCTTTATTTGCACCATGTGAGGATCTAAATCCTTTACCCCATTTTGGATCAAGTGTGGATCAAACGGAGCCACAGCCCTTTTTGTGGACTCCTTTCTCCCCCACTTTCCCAGCCCAGCTGTACACAATACATTTCCCAGGTGCTGCCTGAAGGAGGCAATGTCTAGAAAAGACCATTCTCATTCCCATCCCTATTCTAGTTTGTGGTTAGCAGCCACCTTTTTCCAGGTTTTATGTGCTGGCTGCATGATGGTTCTGAATGATTTCAAGATCATAGCCCAGTGAGCAAACCTGCTGGCCCGGTTTGGCAGGAGAAACAGCAGGCTGGTGAGAATAAGATCTTCCAGGAAGGACAGGCCAGTATTCACCTAACCCACACTCTGCACAGCAGAATCCCATTTGCAATCACACTCAGAAATGTTTCATTAATAATTTTACTTTTAAAGGACTTCAGAACCTCCTCTGCAATAGTTTCCAACACATTAGCTCCCTCTAGTATTATCTGCTTTAGATTTGTAGGATTGGATAGGATGAGGAAGATCAAAAGGCTTGATCATCTAAGCATCATTGATTCAGGGATGTACATTCCTGGCACCCAGAAAGTCCTTCCTCAGAAACAACTGGTTTTAGAGTAGGCCTTTCTGACATAACATGTTAAGTATCACTCCATGGGGGAACTGAACTATCCAAATTACCTACTATGAAGAACACGGCTATTAATCCAGCAAGTTTCCCAAATTCCTGTAAAGTCCAAAGACAGTGCTCATTTAATCACTGGTGTGGTGACTGGGCTAGAAACTCTACATTCTCGCCTGGCATCAAAGACAGCAAGAAGGCTTGGAAGGGAAGCCCGTCAGCATGTCAACGGGAAAGGCCTCTTAGGAGGCTATGGATGCTGTGCTCCACACAGATACCCCACCCACAAGCTCCACAGATGTAATAAGCAGTTGCAGGTCCAAAGCCTACAGGGTCTTTTTTCACTCTTCCAAATACTTAAAAGATTAAGACAGAAGAATATAACTTGTTTCTTTTACTATAAAGGTTTAAAAGAAGAAAAGAATTAAGAAACATGTCGCCATATATTCCAAAATTTTAAGGCTTTTGTCCAAACTTACCTCTTAAATTCCCATGGCACAAATGGAGTCATTTTGTCGGAGAAAAAGTGCGATATTGCAAAAGCTGCAACATTAATTTTTTACGTTTAGTGTAACCAGTGTGTTCTGTTCTGTAGGCACATCAGGCCTGCTTGAGGCCAACATCTGGATCTGGTTAACTTTCTCCTACGATCTGCAGCATTGTCCTGGATTTTTTCCAGAAATTCTCTGCATTCTAAATCTATCCCTTATATCCTACACACCCAACTCCCCATGTTGTCATGCTCATAAACCACAAAACCTAGGAGAGATATTTAACCGGGATTAAAACTCAGAGAAGCAGAACCCCATTTACAAGAGGGGTACAGGTGATGATCATCTTGACCCTGGCCTCAGTAAGGAGGCTAAATGGTCCCTTGGACATCCAGGCAGGCATACAAAGATAAGGGCACCACTAAAGCAATATTAATATCCTTTACATGATGAGAAAGAGATCCTTTACAAGGTACTCTGAACTGTGGAAGTTGTCATCTTCAACATCTTCAAAGGGGGTTAAATACCCACTTTTGGATTTAGCCGGATTATTAGCAGGATTATTACACAGAAAAATGAGAATGGGCACTCAGTAGGTGGTAGTTACTACTCTAACAGGTGTGAGGGTACTACTCATTTAATGTCTCATAAGTCCTGAGACAACTAACCTGCCTCCTTGGTATACAGAAGCAGCCATATGAAGGATATATATATTTTTTAATCTTGTAAATGGTTTGCATAGAGAAAGGCATTATAAATCATCTAGAACTTGCATGAACATTGGAGGACTCTTCCGTTTATTTTAGAGACAAAGAATAATGCTGCCCTAATTCCTCATGATACTCCAGTTAGCCTCAACGTGTGCAAATTAGAAAAAATAGGGACGATATTTTCAAAGTATCTTACAAAATTAAAAAAGCATTTTTTCCATTAATAGGCTGGTAGGGGAGAAGACACCTCCCCCATCATCATATCTGATCACTTATTTTCTAGGGTTTTTTTTTTTTTCTCAAATTATTTAAATAATCTCTACACCCAGCGTGGGGCTCAAACTCATGATCCGGAGACCAGGAGTTGCACACTCTTCTGACTGAGCCAGCCATATGCCGATTTTCCAGTTTTTAAGCTACGTAAGGCTCATGTGATGTGATGGTAAGATGTCAAGAAAGACCAAGTACGTATGTGAATATGCAATCATTTCATAGTTCAAGTTCTACTCCCTTAATTTCACTGGTAGGGGGTTGGGGGTAGGAGCAGTCCTGTGCGTGGCAGCTTTTCCCTGCTTTCAGAAAGGGAAACTCCTTCCTAAGTACAAAAATGTTATGAGTCTGACTCTTCCTGTTCACTGTGAAATATTCCATGCATATTCCACGTAGCACTGAAGAGCACTAGAATTACTACCTTTCACGTTATTTAGATGAGTAATCTGATATTTAATTAACACTTAATGCCAGTTTTAAAAGCCTCTGTTGCTTTGCAAGATTCTGACTAACTAAAGACCAGTCACTGTAAATCTTCCTTATCAGGATAACTAACGGGGGAAGGGAGGGTGTGACAGTTCAAACTCCCTTCATCCACTGCAAAATGTTTATTTGCTGTTAAATTTTTGGAGGTAAGAATTTCTGTGCACTATCTTTTTACTAGGAAAAAGTACCAAATTTTGCCACATCTTCCATACCAACATTTTAATAGAAGAGAAACTCAGAAGGCAACAGATGCAATTACTTGGAGTTGCCCTAAAAATGAGACCGTCCTTCAAACTGTTTCTGTTCATTTGTTAGCCCATTGGGCTTATTTGAATCAATATCTAAAAGCCCTCCCAAGTACCCCAATTTTGTTAACCTCTTAATTACTTCGAAAAAGAAACACCTTCCTTTCCCATAAGAAATCCAGCATGTGATAAAGCAAACAGTGAATATAATATGGATCATGCTATACACAAAAAGCACCCAGAAGATATAATTATAGAAGGCCCACCACCAGCCGTGACACCCCACAAACCACACTCTCAAGCAGCCTCTCTCAGGGTTTGGCATGTCTATGTTTCATTCAGAGAAAAAGCAATGATCTGGAAAAAATGAAACATTTTGGTTTTAATTTATTTTATTTTGTATAGTCTATTTAATAATAGATTCTAGCTATCTCCTTAAACATAAGTGCAATACAAATGGTAGAAAGGCTTACAGCATTACCTTGAGAAAGGGATTCTAAGGAAATCCCAAAGTAAAGCTAATCTATAGGAAATGAGAGATATTTTTAGTTTTGCTCATCTTTCACATTTATTTAAGATTCCACAGAAGAAGCAGGCTTCGCAGAAGCCATGATATTGAGAAAAGTGTGGAGTCTAGAAATTCTACACTGTGTTAAGAAAATATGTAGATCCGGTGAGCAGTGACGTCAAATAGAATAGAGCTGGTGTTAGAAATCTAAAGTAGCCAATAGTCATTTTATTCTTGAAATGGGAAAGGAGACAGGAAAAAACAGGCAGGCAGGTTCCTAAGGGGTCAGGCTACAGCACAACTGCATAAACGATCAAGTATCAGCTGAGAAGAGCTGTCAGTGTTTTCTACAAATCTGATATATGTGATTCATTTGCTAGAGGTACAAATTAAGTATTATAATTCATACTTACAGCCAGATTTCTAGAAAGCATGCTTTAAACACATACATTTTCACTATTAGTGCCTAAATGCTATGACCTGCTAGCCATCAATTTTATACTGTGTTCATCAAAACCACCATTTAACCAGAGCTAACATTTTAGTCTCCTAAAACCACAAAGTGCATCTTCACTGGAACTTTCTAAGAAGCAGGTCAAAATGCCAAATACCGTAATTTCTCAAAAACAGGAACTTAGGGGCGCCTGAGTTGGCTCAGGGCGAGATCCCAGGTCCTGGGATCCAGTCCCCCATGTGGATCCCCGCAGGGAGCCTGCTTCTCCCTCTGCCTCTGCCTCTACCTCTGTGTGTGTGTGTCTCTCATGAATAAGTAAAATATTAAAAAACAAAAACAAAAACACAGGAATTTACTTTTTCAGGACTACAACCAGGAATTAGGCTTTCAAATTCACCCCAGTCTAACACGTATCTCAACTGCACTCAAGGTCTCCCCCCTAGGTACAGTGAGGAAGATTCCCACGTAGGCAAAAAGCAAACTCGGGGTGCGCTGGGTTCTTTCTGAGCCCCAGAGAGGGCTCCTCTCATCGGAAAGTCAGCAAACACAGAAACGAATGCCCATCAGCGTGCTGGGCCAGGGACCTCGAGGCTCTCCGGGCAATGCAGGTTAGAGGGAAGGAGGCGGTTCCTCCACCTGCCACGGAGGCAGAACCCCGGGGCCTGGCCTGGGCCTTACCTGTGATAGTGATGATCCCCAGCATATTTCCTCGCGCACCTCCCTCCAGGTGAGAGCGACAGCGGGTCCTCGCCCTCCCGGGGCGCTCGCCCACCCGTGCAGTCCTGCTGCGAGCAGGAAGCGCCCACGAGGGAGGACTCAAGGTGCCTGCGGAGCCTCGGCCAGAAGGGAGCGGGACGCACCTCGCAGGCTCATTATAGGCGGCCCCGCCCCCGCCCCGCCCCGCCCCCCGCGCCCCGGCCCGCCAGAGGGTCACGTGCTTCCCTTAAAGCAGGGGCGCCCCCCTCCCCGGAGCTGGTCCCCGTGCACCGTCAGCGAGGCTCCGCACAGACACCGCGGAGGGTGTGAAAGTTGCGCCGAATAACCCGGAGTCAGCAGCGTTTTATCTGAACCGTTACTTCATTCCTGGCGCCGACGTGCTTTTTGTGTCTCAGCTCGTAGCATGACTTAAAGCCAATAACGGCACAGAGGACTACACTCTCCTACTTTTTTTTTTTTTTTTTTAAATACCGCGTTCTGTATCCTTGCTTGTGTCAAGGCTGATGAGGTGCAAAACGCGGTCTGCTTTTTCGCACCTGGAGTATTGTGCAATTTCCCCATCTGCTGGACACACACGAGCTGCACGCACCCGAGGGCTGGCAACTGATGTCAGTTGTCCCGTTTCTTCCAGTCTGCGAGAAGGGGGCTGCAAAGCTAACTCTACGTCTCCAACGCTCGATCAAGGCACCTTGTAAAAAACCCAATAGGAGCAATAGGGTTGTTTTTCCTTTTTTAATGGTAGAAGCTAACTGAAAAAAAAATTAAGATTTTATTTATTTATTCATGAGACACAGAGAGAGAGAGAGAGAGAGGCAGAGACACAGGCAGAGGGAGAAGCAGGCCCCACGCAGGGAGCCTGACGTGGGACCCGATCCCGGGTCTCTAGGATCACGCCCTGGGGGGCTGAAGGCGGTGCGGTGCTAAACCGCTGAGCCACCAGGGATCCCACTAACTAAATTTTTAAATCAAACTATGCCATATTCCAAAACATAGACACTATCGTATCTCTAATAGTTAAGCACACAGCATGAGAATCGGTCAGAACCTACATGGAACATTCATGAAAAATTCCAGGCAACCCCAAATTCTCAAATTCCTTCTTCCTGGAGGTTTAGAATGTTCCATGTAAAGATACAAGATGAGTGAGTGATGAACAAGTCTTATAACTTTGACACGCTCTTGTATGTCAATGTTCTGTGAGGGTTAAGGCCATTTAGACCCCCTGGCTTCCTCTCCTTTTCATTCTTGCCCTGTTTATCACTCCATGCCTTGCCTGCCTTGCCCCATTACCACTGGCTCTTCCCCTCAGCAACAAAAGGAAAGTTTTACCATAGCTGCTCTTCTCTTCAAATGGAGAGGCTCAGGTCTTATTCATTACTGCTTGCAGGGCAGAGAGGCCTGGGATGGAGCGGAGAGGGAGCAGTATAGAGAAGGATGGAGAAGTGTCCAGAAAAAGGAGTGTGGGGATGCTGGCCCACACCTCGTTGCTTCTTCTGGCCACCAGGAGGCGCGACGCACCAGGGTCAGACCAAAACTGAGCCAAGTTAAGGAGGCAACCTTACTAGTACTCAGATCAGTGTTACAAAAATCAGCTTCAGCCTCTCCGTTGACAGGGCTTCCCTCTTATACTCCAGCAAATACCCAGCCTGGCTGTAAATGCCCCCAGGGAACCGAGTGATGAGCTCCTTGTCCTGACGCCTGGGATCTAATGCCCAGAGCAGCCACATCCTAACCTTTCATCTTCCCTAGAGGACTCTTAACTGGGGTTCACAAATTGCCTCAATTATACTGAGCGTCTGGTGTGTGTGAGAGATTGCTGGTGGAATGGCTCCTCTGTTGTCCACACAGCTGAGGGGTCCAGGCAGCTCTGCATCCTCCCGTCTCCCCACTTACGCCCCCAGCCCCAGCCCTGGGGAGTCCCAGCTGTACAGACCGTGCACAAAAGGCTGCATTTGGTGGTCTACATTAAATGGTCTACGGCCCTCCCAAGCACGAGCATCAGCCCAAAGTGTGTGTCCCCAGGTGGAGCCTACATCCCCCTTCCCTGAACTGTCCCAGGAGCCCAGGCTACCTCAGGGATCTGAGGTCTCACTTATGCATCATTTCTCAGCACTGGCTGTTGGGGACAGCACATGGCCATCATCTGGTGCCACCTCGGAAATACACACGTTCCACTGAGAGGTACATTGGCTTTGAGCTTACTTAACTGTATTACTGGGTCCTTTTCTTCCTAGAAGTCTAAGATCTAACAAAACCAGCTGCTCCACTGAGCTGAACTAGAAGAAACCTCAACTGGTTACCAGCTTAAGGCCCCAAACATTTACAGAGATAATTATATTGCTGTGTGATTTTCTTAAACTTCTTCTCTTTTTATGACATTGCTAAAGACATTACCACATCTGATCCAGTATTCCTAAAGAAGTAGTTAAAACCACAAGGCAGAGCAGGTGATCAGGTGGCAACTTGCTGACTCTCTTAGCAGCCGGTTCTGCTTTGATCTCCACCCCTGAGTAATCAAGGACAGGGCGTGTGGCGCAGCTGCCGCCCCCGTGTGTCTGCATTTACAAAGAAAAGTCATCAATCAGTATGAAAGCAGGAGTAAAGCTCAGACCTCTAAGGTCAGTACACTATGCAGGAAACTTTGTTATTCCTTCCATTCCATGTTATTGTTAAATCAAAATTAAGATGGTAACTGAAATGAGAACGAGAAATATAATATATGGGGCTTACGAATTTGAATGACAATTTAATAGTTTTGTAACAAATAACCCCAATAAAAAATGGGCAAAGTGGGATGCCTGGCCGGCTCAGTGGTTGAGCATCTGCCTTCAGCTCAGGGTGTGATCCCGGAGTCCTGGGATCAAGTTCCGCATCAGGTCCCCTGCAGGGAGCCTGCTTCTCCCTCTGCCTATGTCTCTGCCTCTCTGTGTGTCTCTCGTGAATAAATAAATGAAGTCTTTAAAAAAAAAATGGGCAAAGGCTCTAAGTAGACATTTCTAGAAAGTTATGTACAACAAATGGTCAATGAGCACATGAAGAGACACTCAACCTCATTAACCATTAGGAAAATACAAATCGAAACCACAATGAGATACCAATTCACACCCACTAGGATGGCTTTAATCAAAAAGATGGACAATAATAAGGAATCAAGAAATCAGAACTTTCATACATTGTTAGTGGAGATGTAAAATGGTGGCAAACAGTCTGGTAGTTCCTCAAAATGTTAAACATAGAGTTTAACATATGACCCAGCAATTCTAGATATATAACCAGGGGAAATGAAAACCTACATCCATGCAAAAATTTGTACAGGAATGCTAATAGTATTCATTATTCATAGTAACCCCAAACTAGAAGCAACCCAAATAATCATCAATTGATGCATAAAAAAACAAAATTAGATAGATCATGTTATGCAGGAATAAAAAGGAATTAAGTATGCATGCTATAACATGGATGAACAATGAAAACATTGCTAAGCAAAAGAAACTAGTCCCCAGGGGCACCTGGGAGTGGTTGAGTGACTTCAGCTCAAGTTGTGATCCTGGGGTCCTGGGATCGAGTCCCACATCAGGTTCCCCACAGGAAGCCTGCTTTTCCCTCTGCCTATATCTCTGCCTCTCTGTGTGTCTCTCATGAATAAATAAATAAAATCTTAAAAAAAAAGAAAAGAAAAAAAGGAACTAGTCCTCAAAGAGCACATATTGAAATACTTTAAAAATTTATTTGGGAGCAAGAGAAAAAAAGAGCGGGAAGGATCAGAAGGAAAAGGAGAGAGAATCTCAAGGAAACTTGGAGCTCAATCTCACCACCCTGAGATCACAACCTGAGCCAAAACCAAGAGTCAGATACCTAAATGACTGGGCCACTCATGTGCCCCTTGAAATATTATTTAATTTCATTCATATGAAATGACCAGAAGCGGCAAATCAACAGAAAATGGATTAATGGTTGCAGAACCAGATTGGTGGGGAGAGAAGGACTGACTGCTAGTAGGTTTGGGGGTTATTTAGGAGAGGATTAAAATGTTCTAAAATTCAAAGGGGTGATGGTCATCCAATTCTGTGACTATACTAAAAACCAATGAAAAATATACTTTAAATGGGTCAATTGCACGGTATATGAATTATATCTCCTTAAAGCTTTTTTTTTTTTTAAGGAATTTATTATATTAATTCTGAAGACTCCAAGGGATCGTGAGAAGCTTTGGAGGAGAGCTGACACATAATTTGAACTGTGATATTTAAAAGGCTACAGGGGTGCCTGGGTGGCTCAAACACCTGCCTTCCCTGCCACCCCACCCCCAACTCATGCTTGCTGTCTCTCAAATAAATAAAATATTTTATAAATAAATAATAAATTAATTAATTAATTAATTAATAAAAAAGGTTACAGAGAAGCAATGCCAAGGAGCATGATTCATGGACACAGTGGTGAGCAAGCTGAGCAAGGCATTAGGAGTTACGCCCTAACTCAGAGATGCCCATAGAGGGCAGGTGAAGTCGTGTAAATCCTTGAGATCATCCGAAATGGAACCACGATGGAACATGGACAGAGATTAGAGACAATCAAGGAGTAAGTGGCATCAGAAGCCAAGGGTGCAGAGGATTAAAGATGGCAGAAGTGGACAGCAGACTGGTGTGTCACACAAAGCAGGGACACAGATCAGGAACTCAAAGAGGCCTCAGCCGGGAGGGGAGAGGGGGATGGATGGCGGGTGGGGGGGGGGGAGGAGTGACTAGGAGACAAATAACCACCATAAAGATGAGTGCTTTACTCTTTCCTGAGAGGGAGGGGACAGAGGGGCCCAGACACCAGAAAGACCACAGATACTGGCTGCCTTCAGGGGAGCTTGAATATTAAACTCAAATATGAGAACCAGAGAAATGGGGAGGTGGACAGCAAACCCAGGCCTCTACACCCCCTTTCACTGCTTTTCCAAGGTGGCATTAAAGTTGGAGGGAAGGCAACCAAAAACCTGTGAAGTCTCCTCCTCTGGTAAGAAGAAGGCCGGTGAGATCCAAGGGAGTGTCACCACTGTGGCTCCTTTAAAAGGCTTCAAGGGGTGCCTGGGTGGCTCAGTGGGTGAAGCGTCTGCTTCCGCTCAGGTCATGATCTCAGGGTCCTGGAATTGAGCCCCACATCAGGCTCCCTGCTCAGCTGAGAGCCTGCTTCTCTCTCTCCCTCTGCTCCTGCTCCCTCTCTCTCAAATAAACAAAATCTTAAATAAAAGGCTTCAAGATAATCAATCTAAGGGTGAGCTCAAAGCTGCTGAAAGAGATGAACACAGACACTATCTCGATGATGTTGGCAAGTCACATGCAGGATGGGTAGGTTCTGCTGGGCTCTGTCTCCATGCTTTATAAACCCCAACGAATACCAGCTAATCGAATTTTATGGTCCAGCTGAATTGGACATGTTTATATAGACATGGTTACTCTGACTCAAAATCCTCAAGACAAATCATCTCCTCAAAGGGTCTGTCATAATACAACAGAAAAGCTAAAAGGGGATTTAAAAATCACTTCACAAGACAGTTTAAAAAAAAAAAAGGGGGAGGGGAAAATATTTAAAGACTCAATACAAATATAATAAAAGTGAGGTAAAGTATTTATTTCTCCCTTTATTGAGTCCATACATTTTTATATTCTTTGATTTGGCAATTCTGTTTCTATAAAATACACTGCACAAGGAGCACAGACTTGTGTATGAGAATATGTATTGCTTGGGGTGTATAATATTTGAAAAGCCTAAATGTTGTACTAGTAGGAAAATGGTGTCTCTAACCCCTTTGGTGGAATATTTGGCAAAAGGAATATCTTTGAAGCAGTTAATGACAAAGAAAATGGCTACATGGATATGTATGTCTACACCTTTGTTCAGGGCAAAAAAACACCATATAAACTATATATTGAATAGAATCCCAATTCTGCTTTTTAAAATGCATATATATCTGTGAAGGCTGAGGAACAAAGCCCAGAAAGAAAAATAATGAAAGCCAACCATAGTGTAATGATGGGCAATCTCAACTCAATATTTTCCCTTTTTTTTTTTAAAGTAAGCACCACATGGGGCTTGAACTCACAACCCTGAGGTCAAGACCCGAGCTGAGACCAAGAGTCAGATGCTTAACCAACTGAGCCCCCCCAGGCGCCCCAATATTTTCCTACATTTTACAAATCTTCCACAACTTTGTTGCTTTTATGGTTAGAATGCAAGCACATTTGACCCCTGGCTTGGGTTGGACAGGGTGGTCCAGCACTACCAGATCTTGAACCCCAGAGCAATGCCTCTGATATTTTATAAAAACTCCACAGTGGTCCAACTCTCCAATCACTGGAATATAGAAATTAGCAAGCTGACAGCAGATTAAAAGTATGATCTTTTAGGGCAGCCCCCGGTGGCTCAGTAGTTTAGCACCGCCTTCAGCAGAGGGTGTGATCCTGGAGACCCCGGATCGAGTCCCATGTCAGGGCTCCCTGCATGGAGCCTGCTTCTCCCGCTGCCTGTGTCTCTGCCTCTCTCTCTCTCTCTCTCTCTCTCTCTCTCTGCATCTCTCATGAATAAATAAATCTTTTTTTAAAAGTGTGATTTTTAAAAATTATGAAATAAGAAAAACTTGCTTCACTACCAAATCCGGTAAGATACACAAATAGGAATAAATTCTTTGCTGAGTGCCTCATGTTCAAATCCTCCATTCATCTTAAGTCTGAACACCCGTCTTTAGTATTGTCAAAACAGGATTCCAAAGTTTCAAAAGCTGAAGCTTCTAGTTCTGACTCTGTTGGCTGTATGGTAGGGGCCAAGTATTGAAGCTTCAATACTTGGGAGAACTCTGGGCTTCAACTCATAGGAGAATAAATATATCACTTACAGTAATGTTATTCTGAGATACAAATGAAAGTTAACATTAGCACTACTGAGTATGTTCTAGAAGCAGAATAAATGTTAGTTATCAGTTCACTTTAAACCACGCACTTCTCAACAAGTGATATTGCTTCCAAAGGGAAGAAAACTGGTTCAGAATGGGGAGGCTATGTGTGTATAAAGCATAGATAGAAAGAGATATACTGTACATAACAAACTGACATACATCTTGTGCTATTCAAATGTTATGGGGGGTGGATGCTAATAAAATATCTAAGAATATCCCTTACTGGAGCAATAATGAAAAAAAGGTGGAGAAATACTGTTTTCAATACAATAAGCCTCATTTTAAAGAATCCTTTGAAAAATATTTCTGGAAAGGCAAGAATGCCCCTTTATTATCAATTTCTCAGGAATGCATCCTAAGAAGAGAAGTATCATCTTGTGCTAGAAGTAATCACTCTGAGCTTCTTTTCCTCTCACTTTTCCAGAAGAGAATGACAGGATCTTAATTTGCCTAAAGTTGTAGCCAAAAGAAGTCAGGGAGTTGGGGTGGGGTGGGGGAAATTAGCTCAATGTAGACTCGGTATAATGGTGATGACCTGCCTAGCACCCACTGGCATTCCACATCTGTTCTCCTTAATCGCAGTGTGAACCCCCAACTAAGCCACATACACAAGGTCAAATTTTAGATTAGCCACATCAAAATGAATTTTTAAAAAATCAAGGCTAATTTTATGATGCTTTATTTAACCCAATATTAACATAATGTTATGGCAACATATACTCAAAATAAAAAACGATTAATGAGATATTTCACAATCTTTTTTTTTTTTTTTTTTTTTTGTACTTTGAAACCCAGGATGTATTTTATTCACAAAGCACATCTCAAATAGGATTAGCAGAATTTCAAGTGCTAGATAGTGAGATGTGGCTAAAGAACAGCTCGGAAACTTCAAACATAACTGAACATTTCCTCTTTTTCTTTTTTTCCATTTTTCTCTCTTTTTTTTTAAGTAGGCTCCATGCTGAACATGGGGCTTGAACTCATGACCCGGAGGTCAAGACTTGCAAGCTCTGTCTCTGACCCAGCCAGGCTCCCCAAGTATTCCCCTCTTTCTTCCACTTTGCCAATGACAATTCTATACCTTTAATTTCCTAGCCTTCTAGATAGAAATTATTAGGATAATCACAGAAAGGCCCTTAACACCTCAGTTTCCAATTTAAAGCTGGGCTCCTGTGCAGGAATCTTCCTTTGATTGAGCCCTTAAATAAACCTAACTTAGTTGGACTACAGATGAGTTCCTGGTGACCTTTACATGGCAAGGAATAAAACAAATAGATTTAATAGGTAGGTACACCTTGTCTTTTTCATTTACTCTTAGTTTGTTAACATGAGTTAATATGTTTAAAAATCTATTATTTTTCCCACCAACTTTTACTGTGATCATATACATCGAGAAAGTGCTTTAAATGATTTTTTTTTCTTAAAAGGTCAGCCTATATTTAAATTGGCATAAAAAATAATTGCAAAGCAAAAATTGACACTTGCAGAAGAAATACATTTAATCACATATGTAGCCACATAAATTACAGTTTACTTACAAAGATGACTTTTTCTACAAATCTAGACTGTGATTGTTTGAAGTATATAATTTTTTTAAGTCAGTGTAAAATTTACTGTCTAGATAAAGAGTAAATTCTAGATAACAGCATATCTAACTTTTACTCCCTCCAGAAAACATACTCCTGGATCACCAAGACTAAGTGCATAAACTCCAAGGTCAGAAAAACAGAGAAAAGATAAGAAATTTGCAGTGGCAACTGGTTTGACCACCTCCATATACCTGCATCCTAGACTAGCAGTGGATAAAGTAACTCAATTTATGCTACAGAAATCTCCAAAAGCCTCAGGGCACCTAAAGCAAGAAGACTGGTCAAAAGTCCCAAGACGTGGATGAATGGATGAACAGAATGTGATATATACGTACAATGAAATATTACTCGGCCTTAAAATGGACAGAAATCTGGTCACATTATTACAACTCACCTAGGCCTCAAGACTTTATAGACAGGGACAGATTCCTCCTATAGGAGGTACCTAGAGTAATCAAATTCAGAGACAGAGTTCTCTCCACTGGATTGATTCTCTCATCAATCCAATGGGGATTGCCAGGAGCCTGGGGAGGTGGGGAGGGAATGGGACATTTTTTTTAAAGATTTTATTTATTTATTCATGAGAGACAGACAGACAGATGGGGAGAGAGAGAGAGAGAGAGAGAGAGAGAGAGAGAGAGGCAGAGACACAGGGAGAAAGAGAAGCAGGCACCATGCAGGGAACCTGACATGGGACTCGATCCCTGGTCTCCAGGATTAGGCCTCAGGCTGAAGGCGGCGCTAAACCACTGAGTCACCTGGGCTGCCTGGACATTTGTTTTTAATGTACAGAGGTTCAGTTTTACAAGACAAAAAGGGATCTGGAGATGGATGGTGGTGTTGGCTGTACATACATGGCAATTTACTGAGTGCCACAGATCTGGGTGCTTAAAAGTGGTTAGAATGGCAAATCTTGTTACGTGTGTTTTACCACAAATAAAAAATTTTTATTAAAAAAAAAAGACCCTAGGTTTCCCCTCCCATACTTGGAATAGCCAGATACTCTTCATTCACCTGTCCCAGAGATGACAGGAGTGAAACTTAGTCTCCAGGACACAGGAGTGGGAGGTGGAGAAAGCAGAGACGCGAAGGCATATTAGAGCAGACCATCATGAGAAGGAAGTGAGTTTATGCACCCCACTCCCAGACTCTCTCCCTTCCTAGGCTCCAAAAATGAGCCTGAACAATGAAACACGAGTCTTCCTGGGGGAATTTGACGAGCCCAAGTAAAGACATGTTAAGATCAAGCAGACCACCATCGAGGGATGGCCGTTTTGCCCCAGTAACATAAATATCAACTAATTTTTATTGTTTCTTCTTCTTTATTTATTTTTAGAGAGAGAGAGAGCATACAGGAGCAGGAGTGTAGGGCAGAGGGAGAGAACGAGAGAGAATCTTAACCAGGCTCCACGCCCAGCATGGAGTCGGCTGCAGGGCTTGATTTCATGACCCTAAGATCATGAACTGAGCCGAAATCCAGAGTCAGACGCTTAAGCCACTGAACCACACAGGTGCCCTCCCCCAAATCAATTTTTAAATATGAGAAATCTGCCCCCAAATCAGATATGTAATGAAAACACCTGTTATGAAAGACAAAAAAGCAATTTGGAAGAGACAGAGGCTATGCAGAGAAATAAACTTTCAGAGCAATCCTCAGAAAAATAATATAGCCAAAAAAAACCAGATACTTCAAAAATGAATGTTTAGAAAATAATTAATTCTTACCAATTAATAATAAAATAATAAAATGAAATCTAGTCTCTAGGACATCACATCTTCCCATGAAATAAGAGTCAAACAGAAGATCAATAACAGAGGCAAAAAAAAAAAAGTTTTAATGAGGCCCATTCTAGAAGGTCTAAAATCTGAATAATAGTAATTCCAAAAAGAAAACAAAGGAAAAAGAGGGGAATGTATGAAATAATTTCTCAGAAGTGAAGGGCATGGGCTTCTCAGCTGGAAGAACTCCTAAGAACCCAGCGTGTGACAAATGGATTCACAAGGAGATCCATCACTGTCAGACTTTCAGAAGACTTTAAGGACAGAAAGGACACTGTGAGCCATTCCAGGGATTAAGAAGCAGGTCGGCAATGGCTTCCAACAGTGAGACATGTATCAAGACAACACTGAGAGAATCCTAATGTGTTTATGTGACGAAGGGAAACATTAGTGCAACTGGTGTATGTTTATGGCCAAAATATGACACACAGGAGGAAAATCTTACTCTTTTGTAAAAAGTTCATTCACTGAGTTTAGTGAGGCCACTGAGTTGAGGGCTCTGCAGGAGGCTACTAATGTGGAAACTAAAGAATCCTCCATTTATTTGTGACAAGCAATTACTTGCAAAGTGGAGATGATCTTACTCTCATCTTTAGCTCGTGATGGGTAAATACCCAAAGAGTGGCTGTAATTCCAACATTCTATATACATAACCATTGACATTTTCTTCACTCTGCTTGTCTTTGGCTCATTTAGCAACATCCTTGATAAGGAGACTCCTTTGTATGCTTCTCCATCAATGTACTCATCTCCTCTCTAAGCCATTCTTTCAGTACATAATTTGTGGTCTAAAGCAAACTAAGTCCTCACGTTCTAAAGAGCTGGAGACATTATTCTTAAAAGGAGGGAATATTGAAACTGAAACCCAGTTATGCTTGGCAAGCTTCCATCAAGCACATTCATACTCCAAATATATAATAAACCCTAGCATTTTTCTTTAAATGTGAGACAGCTTATTTTCTCTGGAAATGTTTTGCCTAAAGTAGAAAAGATTAAAGCAAAGACAGGATAAATGTTTTCAAATACTTAGAGGGCCACCATGTGGAAAAGGGAGGGGAGTTTGTTCTATGCAGTTCCAGAAGGCAGCACAGGGAACAGAGAACAGCTGGGGGGTGAGAGGGAGGCATGTTTTCCCTGAGGTGGAGTAACTGGCTTCCTGTTATGGAGAAACTCCCTAAATTTGTGTTTAAGCAGAAGATCCTCCAGCGTGGGGACAGGAGCCTGGTCTAGACCACCTCTAAGTTTTCTTCCATTGAGGCCACTAAACCAGATTTTAAAGTTAAATCAATCATGCAGGCAGGTGTTCTGGGCTGAACTATGCCCTCTCCAAATTCATACGTTGAAGTGCCTAATGCCCAGCACATCAGAATGTGCCTCTATTTAGAGAAGGGATTAAGTTTAGAAAGCCAACCTGATAGGCATCCTTTTTTGCCCTTTTTTAAAATGATAGGTATCCTTGTACAAGGAGACTGAGATGCACAGAGGCCAGTAATGTGGCCAGTAATGTAGGAGGAAAGCCTGGACACAGCCAGGAGGTGGCCATGCATAAGCCAAAGAGAGGCCTCAGAGAAAGTACACCTGCTGATGGACTTAGACTTCGCAGCCTCCAGAACTGTTGAGAACAGAAAGTTCTGTTGTTGAAGCCACTGCTCTGTGGTACTTTACAGTGGCAGCCCTAGCAAACTAATATAGCAGGATAACCGCCTTGTGCTTACATGACACTGCACGTCCATGTTAAAAAGGTTGAAAGGGATGCCTGGGTGGCTCAGTGGGTTAAGCATCTGCTTTTGGCTCAGGTCATGATTCCAGGGTCCTGAGATTGAGTCCCTGAGTCGGACTCCCTGCTCACTGGGGAGTCTGTTTTCCTCTTCCTCTGTCCCTCATCGCCACTCATGCTCTCTCTCTAAAATAAATAAATGAAATCTTAAAAAAAAAAAAAAAAAAAAAAAAGCAACTCTATTTTACATCAGTCTTCACAGTCACTTATGATTGAATGACAGTCTTTAGGGCAAATAGATAATGGCATTTATCAATATCTATCACTGAATGGGGCCATAACCAATCCTATTACATGATTCCAATCTCCTATATAGCAGGAGACATGTAACCTTGTTGCCACATTAATGAAGCTACTTATCTTTCTTTCATACCTAAATGATTACCTATTGAGACATTCTTGAATAAATTCTCCCCTCTTAAACTTTTTGTTCATAAATTTAAACTTCAAATCTAGAAGATGACTTTTTAAGGTTTCTTTCTTTTCTTTTCTTTTTTTTTTTTTTTTAATGTCATCTCTTCTCCCAACAGGGGACTCAAACTTACGACCTTGAGATCAAGACTCGCACATTCCACCCACAGAGCCAGTCAGGCCCCAAATCTAGAAGGTGACTTTTGAGATGAGACTAAAAAGTGGTTTTACAAAAAGGCATAATGAAATTATCAGGTCGATTCCCACCTGCCCAAGGTCACCAGGGTGACTTCAAGGGCTAACCCATCATTTGGTTTTCAATGCTTATGTATACTACTAGCAATACTGATGTTACTGAGTCCTAGAATTTCAGAGATAACTGAGGATGCTCGTTTTACATATGAAAACTGATGGGTCAGTGAGATAAAGGGGTAGATTCTATTCAAGGTCACCGGAGAAAATGACTAGAGCAGCCTTAGCAGTGTTTATTCTTGAGAATGAACTGAGCACGTTAAGGGCATGGAGGACCAGAAGTCCTCCTTCTTGCCTCACACCCCTACCATTTACCAAGTAAGAAGGAAAAATAAAGGTTCATTGGACTGCCAGACTTGAATGCAGTTGGAAGGAGAAAGTCTTCTCTGTTTAGGTTAACTGTTAATTACTAAAAAAAAATTCTGTTTCTTTAAAGATGAAAGTAGTAGTTATTTGTTACCAGAAATTTGTCAATGACATAAGTAATTTTAGAGAGGAACGCTAAAAACATTCCTGCAGAGCAAAGGAATGAATAAAAACTGGTTTCCAGGAACTGCAAAGTACAGGACTCCTGATGATGTTCAAGGTTTATTTTCATGAGTGCTCTCCCCTAGTTTTCAAAACATTACAAAACAGGATACAGCTTGAGAAAATGTCATGCAATAATACAGTATTCGAAATACCAAAGCGGGAGTGGGGTGGGGGTGGGGGGGTCTCTTTGTCGGTTGAGCACTCACATTGGATAACATTCCTAGGAGTCACTTCATCGCAAGCAGGTTCCAGGCAACACCTGGATAACCTCTAGTAAGCACCTGTGAGAGCACAGCACGGTGTGTGGAAGAGGATCCAACTTTGCTAGTGCTAATGCACCAAAGGAGATGAGGTCCAAGTATTTGTTAAGCACTTACTATGTGTCAGACACTGTTTAGGGGATTCGGCACAGAACCATCTTATAGACCTCCCACTTCAGTCCAAGAAACCTCTGCCCTCGTGGCACCTATATTTTAGCAGACATGGAGGTAAGGGGCAGGTCCTATGTCACATGTTAAAAACTGATGTGAAAAAAAATAAAGGAAGAATGGAGGGTAAGTAATGTGGGCAACAGGCCATGTATGTCTTCATGAGGATACTAACTGGGTACCAGTTATGTCACAAATTGAAATAGAAAAGCTACGGAATCTGTATTTCTTCACAGCTGAAGAGTGTAGCCTCTCACAGAAGAACAAGTATGGGGGTGGGGAGGGTCATCTTCTAACAGAGACCTGGAAAGGATCTTAGGTACTCACTGTCCAGATAAAGGTATTAAACGATCAAAAAAGCAAAGAACTACCAGTAACTCCAGAATGGATTTTCTGTAAGGTAACAAGGTCCACAGGGAGGGTTGTGATCACTTGGCAGTAAATAACCTTTCGGCCTTCCCATATCCCAAAGGCACTTAAACACCAGACTCTGGTAGGTTTCAAACAGCAGATTTAATAAAAGCTAAGACAGTGACATTAAACACCATGAGGAAAATGATATTCTCTATAATAGGGCAAATTAAGCTGCTAGATAGCATTTTTGTTACTGTATCTGGGGAATAGTATCCAGATGTAGAAAAAGTGGAATCCTGCAGAATGTAAGGACACACATTCTCTTAAAGACTTCTGTCCATTTGGGTGTCTCCTTGTTTTTGAAATTTTCTTGGGAGTTGAGAGGGTGTTTCCCAGGATTGCCTCCTACTTGCAAGTAGTAACCTTCCTCGCCACATTTTAAAAAAAGATGTATTGATTCTTTTAGAGAGAAAGAGAAAGGGAGAGGGAGAGAATCTCAAGAAGAATTCCTGCTGAGTGGGGAGTCCCATGCAAGGCTCAATCTCATGACCCTGAGATCATGACCTGAGCCAAAATCAAAAGTTGTATGTTTAACCCACTAAGCCACCCGACATCACCATTTCTCGCCATCCTGATCAGCATTAACAAAGCCTGTCCATCTGGTTAGCTGGCTGCTACTTTTAATAAATGTGACCTGACAAGATGGAGGAATCATGACATTCACTGGCTTTATAATATCTCTTCTGTCTACTTTGCAGAAAGGTGAATCTCAAAAATGAAACAAATAATTGCCTTGTAAATGGTAAATTAAAATTAAGATCTGAAACAATTACTTGATTATTTGCATATGGCAAAAAAGTTGAGAAGGCACTTTATTTAATGAAAACTATTATTATCCAAATAAAGAAGGTCTTAAGTTTTTTGATTTTGTGATATTGAATTTTCCCATCTGTTTGGAAAAAAAAATCCATGCAACAGATACTAAAGTTAAGGGTTTTTTTTTTTAATCTAAAAGTTTAAATTTGCAAAGTTTTAAATCTAAAATTGGGCCTTGACCAACATGTAATGTTTTAAGAATCATTCCTGTTGAGGCATTAATTCCTAGAAAATCTAAAAGCTACAGACTATAGAAAAATGGCAATTTGGGAAGGAAAGGGCTTTTTAAAAAAATCTTTCAACAGAAGCAGATTTGCCACAAAAAAATGGCACTTATGTGACCCCTGTGAATGCCAGGAATAGCATGGCATGAAAGAACTTTCTAGTTGGGAAAAGGCTGCTGTTCTACAGAGGGACTTTTGATAAACGGTAAACCACCTGAAAAGAATTCAGAAGGACAAATCTCCAAGGCTAATGTAATCTGTTGTGAATTGTTTTCATTTTAATAATTATTTGTTCTCAACCCTGATTGTGTACTTTCTAAAAGAAGGCCCGTGGAATTATATAATCTTCAAGTCCACTCCAGAATCCCTGTATACGTATCTAACCCTGTTGCACAGATGAAAAGAAATTTAGGAAGCAGTTTCTTTCTTCTGTCATTTGAGGAAAGTTTACAAGGAAACAGGATTGTACTTTCATTGTAGGAAGATGATTGGTTCTGAATTACCAGTATGTCTGGTTTCAGAAACAAAGCAAGAAGGTTAAGGTAAGAAGATATTTTCACAGCTGGCTTTCTCTAAATAGATTTGGCCACTTTAAATAAAAAACTTTCTAGCCAGAATACTCCTTGTTCATAGCTTTCTCCCATTAATTGATCCATGTATGGCAGGACCAAATTCTACTGCTGGTCCATCCTCCTGGGAACAAGATGGGTCAGATCTATTCTTACTGCTGTTGACAGTGCTACATACTAAAATTATGCCTTCATTTACAATATAGTAAGCTTCTGTGTAGAATGCATTTCTATAAACAAGCATAAAATCTAACCATAGGCTATCACTGCAGTCAAAAGCATGAAAAAGGGATCCCTGGGTGGCTCAGTCGGTTGAGTGTCCAACTCCTGGATTCGGCTCCGGGCCTCATCTCTTGGCTCCTGAGATTAACCCCTGCATCAGGCTCCACACTCAGCGAGAGTCAGTCTGGATAGTCTCTCCCTCTGCCCCTTCCCCTGCTCACATGCACTCTCTCTCAAATAAATAAATAAATATTTTAAAAAATTAAAGTATGAACAAATTTTTAAATAATTTAACATAAAGACTATCTGTATTTACAATGCTATCCAAGCAAAAGGGAGAAGAAAAACCACATGTACCAAGCTTATTGCAGACCCTAATGAGCCAATGGAATAACAGCTCTGCCCAAAACAGTAAAAGCTCATCCTAGAGGCAGAGCCTCGGGTGGTGGCCTCTGCAGCTCTAGGACACCCACCAGTCATTTCCTAGGTGACAAGGAAACTTTTCAGTATCTTTTTAAGGGCAAGGTATATTAATTACCACTCTTCTTGCAAGAGGTATTTGATATTTGCTCAGAGCGCCAAGGCCATGATCAGAAGCCTGGGTCAGCTCAGGGAGACAATGGAATTACTCGTCTGCTAAGGTCTGTCCTTGCTCCTTCTTCTGTACCTTCTGTTATCAATCGCATACATCAGTGTCATATAGGAAGCCTGCCTGACCCAGGGGCTCCCTTGGTGGCCTATGACAGTGATCCCACATTGCTACCAAATACTTCCCCAGGTGCACTCTGCTTTCATAGCCCTGTTACACTTGGCTTTTCTGGGTTTTCATTCTACTCTGCTCAACTGATTCAGTCACAAAAGACAAGCCTATAGACATGCCCAGCACAGTGAAGGCACAGCAGTTAAGAGCTCATGCTTGGACATCTGCTGATCTGGGTTTGCATCTTTTGACACTGATATGACCTACCTCATTAAAGACCAAAATGCACAAAAGGCACAGTTCCCAGGACCCATAGTAAAAGCTTGCAAAGTGTTGGCTGTTATTACTCTCACTTTGGCTCGCATCCCTTGGCAACAAATCTAAGCCCCTTATCTCCCCTCAGTCCCCAGATCTTACCCACCATCTGACCCCAAAGGATTGCACCACCAGAACTCTGAGCAGCTCTCACTTCTTGCAAAATTCATTTGATACCCACCACGTTGCCTTGTCTTAATCTTCCTTTTATCTTGCATATCCTTCTACAGACCCGCTTCCTGTCCCCTGCGATGGGTAAATGGTGGGCTGTTTGTCAGTTTGTTCATTTTCCCTGCAGCACTGAGCACAGTGGCTTGGCCATAGAAAGCTCCAGAACTGCTGTGGCTTGGCTGGATTCAAAAGTTGCCATGGGAAGGACAAAGCACGGGATTTTGGAATTTGAGTTGGGGCCATTCCAATTCTTTTGGTGGAGATTATTTGAAACTTTCACACCAGGTCATGCAAATCCTCCCTTCTGTGAGACTGTATATATTTCTAACTTTATATTATTCCTGTGGTGTTATATAAAGATCAGTCTTCCCACCAAGTTCAAAAGCAGCTCGCTGCTGGAAGCAGCTCCATGGGGGCATTGAACAAGAAGAGAAACAGGTTCCACATGTTAGGAGAGTCTCATTGAACCAAAGCAATGGCCAGTCTCCTCACATGGGACTTTCTCCTTCATCTGTCTTCTTCACGTTGCATGAAGGCTCACTTCACCCCATGCCAAATCACCATTTTATGTATCCTCGATAGTGGTTGTTAAATTATTCCTTTGTTTGATTCAATGGAATGATGAACAAAGAAAATTTCTTCTTCAACCTGTGGCCCTTATATAAAGACCTATCAGTCAAGGTGCTTGATTATGACCCTATTTGTGGTCCCGTGACTTCACGTGAGTCTACTCAAACTGGTGACAATGTGGTGAAAGATTCACTTTCCAATAACTACCACCACAGGGCCTCTAGGCTCAAGAGCTAAAACAAATAACACTCAGCATATCCTAGTTTGGGCAGAGAGGCATACGCCTTGAAATATACACTTCTAGACAAATCTATGCAAGGGAGCAGGCTACTCGCCAGAGTGAGAGCTACTGACTCTTAAAGGCAACCACGATTCTGAAGTTTCCAACAAGAATTCACATCGACGCCAGACAAGTAGGAGAGACAACTATTAAAAAAAAAAAAAAAATCCAACCTAAGTCCCAGACAAAAATGTCTAAGAAAGATGAAACATGACTTCATATCCTCTACCCAAATTTTGACAGAACTTCTTATACCTGAGTGTAGAGGCCACCCAAAAGGTTATCCTTTTATAACCAATGGATTGTTTTGGTTGTCCACACCATCTGCCCCCAGATGGGACATCGTATGGTCCAACCAGGCCTGTTTTTATTGTTTCCGGTGGATTCATAGCATCTGTTTTAAGTCCCCCAGTCCCTCCCTGCTTCTGCCCAGAGCCTGAAAAGGCACTTACCATCTGTGACAGTGACTTCTTCCTCCTGGCCGTTCAGGGCTCCCTCCTGGGGGCTGAACTCTTCTTCCTCAGCTAAGCCGTTGGCACTAGACAGCTGACCATTCTTCTGCAGAAGCTACAGGGAACACAAAACCATGTAAACTTACTTTCAGTGATAATGAAGATTTAAGTCTTGCATTAGTCTGAATGAGTCAGCTACATTACAAAAGGTACCCCAGGAGCTACTAACCAGCAGTGAGGGCTTTGTGTCTGGGTAAATGAGCACACCACTCCTTTATCCACTCATCCAAAAGCCATAATAGACAAACTCACCATTCCAGGCCTATTCAAGATACAACAAGGAGTAAGTCAGGTGTGGTCCCAGCCCCTTTGAGCTTACAGACTATGAAAAGTAGACTTTTAAAAATTGTTTTTTCAAGGCACCTGGGTAGCAGAGTTGGTTAAGGGACTGACTCTTGATTCTCACCTCTTACTGGCACTGCATGGTCGTGAGCTCAAGCCCAGTGATGGACAAGTAGCCCAGTGTGGAGTCTCCTTAATTGTTTTTCTTTTAAACAACACTTCCTTGTGATGCAAGGTATGCATATTTGACCAAAATATACTTATGTGACAATATGTCCTTCTCAGACAAAAGGACAGACATGTAAATAAACAATTAGGGAAATGGTCTTGACTCATAACAGAGGAATATATACAAGTCACAATAGAGGAGCCCTAACCTATGGGATGTCTGGAGAGGGAGGAAGTACAGACAAAGCTAGATCTAAGTTCCCACACAATGGGCGTGTGAGAAAGGGTACAGGGGAAGCAAGGAAAGGAGGCAAATGTGGAATCCCAAGGATCAAAGATCAGTGTACCCAGAGACAAGAGAAGAAAGAGAGATGGGTAACTTGTGCTTCTGTGAGTCCTTGTTCTTTCCTTAAAATATCACTAAAATGGTCAGTTGTCCTCTACCCCCAAGATAACCTGTGCAATGGATGTTTTCAGTTGCAAAAACAGTAGACATGAGATATGCCCTTACATCATTTTGTAAATCCTGAGAATATGGGTAAAAAGTTTTAAGGCTATTACAAAAAGAGTACAATAACCATTAGGATAAGGATTTCGACAAAGCTTTAGAGCTCATGCACACTTACCATTTTATCAAAACCAATATGGACGGGGGAAGTATTTCCATTTTACAGAAGAGGACACTGGAACTCAGTGTGATCACAGAGGGTGGGGGTTGGCTGGCCACAGGTCCCACACCCTAGAATAGAGGCACCATAGCCCAAAGGCCACCACTCACCACCAACTATTTCCAGGCTTTTCTCACAACACTACAGATTGCTGAAGGGCCTTGTTGCTATGCATAATGATAAAATGCCATTTAGAGTATTCCATAGTCCAGGGACCTACCAACTCCAAGGAACTCTCAAAGCCACGGCACTCCACTTGGCATCATTCCATGCTGTTTAGAGGCTAATGGAGCACACTGGCCAAACCACTGACTTTGATCAGAGTCTTGAGGGGATAGCAAGTTCAAGACCGTCAATCCAGAAGACTAGAACTGAGCTAAATTGATTTCACCTGGCTGTTCCCAGCTCCCAGCAAAGTTGCCCTTCAACATGAGCTGCTTCCTGAAATAATACCACTGTACTTTAATACATACTCTACAGATGGAATAGTTGGCTTCAAAATGTGCATGCTGAGTCTATTTATTAGACAGAATCCTTGGATTACATTTCTACTTTAAGTCTTCTCTTACCAAAATATGAAAGATAGAGGAGTCTTAAATGAAACCTAAGGACAAAAGCAAGGTGGGGGGGGAGGTCTCCACAACGCCCATTAGCAAGAATGTCAGCCTTTAAGAGTATCTGGACTAAAAATTGCTAGTTATGTTAGTATGTCAGACTCAGATTTGATTAACAACATGAAGGAGAACCAGAGAAGGAAAGCAAGAAACACATATTACCATCGGATGCATGGAAACCCAATGACTCTAACCTAAGAAACACTGATGTACACACCATGATATGGCAAACCAAATGGGGATCATGAGAAAGCAGGTTTAATGCCTCAATTTTTCAATGCAATAAACAATGCTCCTTGTTTAGGAAACAGAATTCTGAAGTTTTACAGAGTTTAGAGTCCTACAGAATTTTTTTTTTTAACAGTTTTTTTTTTAATTTATTTATGATAGTCACACACAGAGAGAGAGAGAGGCAGAGACACAGGCAGAGGGAGAAGCAGGCTCCACGCACTGGGAGCCCGACGTGGGATTCGATCCCGGGTCTCCAGGATCGCACCCTGGGCCAAAGGCAGGCGCTAAACCGCTGCGCCACCCAGGGATCCCAGAATTTTTTTTTTTAAAGATTTTATTTATTCATGAGAGACACAGAGAGAGAGAGAAAGAGGCAGAGACACAGGCAGAGGGAGAAGCAGGCTCCTCGCAGGGAGCCCGATGCAGGACTCAATCCCGGGACTCCAGGATCATGCCCTGGGCTGAAGGCAGACGCTCAACCGCTGAGCCATCCAGGGATCCCCTAGAGTCCTACAAAATTTCTACAATTCTTGAAAGAGGTCTCATACTTCTTTATGAATTGTCAAACTCAAGATATCTCATATCCAGAGCCAAATTGAGTGTCTTTAAATGTGAAAGGCCTATAGGATACAGGCACAAACTTTCTTCTGCCCTTAAATGTTACATACATATAACAAAGCACATTAAATGACATCAAATGAATCTTAAAAACTGAGATCACCTGCTAGCCCTCCTTACATACAAAGTTGATCACTGTGGATTAGTTTTTCCCAGTGACCACAGTGCATCTGTCTCTACTTCCAAAAGGCACCTGATGAATCAACTCTGGTAACAGACAACTGATGATAAGGACATTATTAAAAACTGAGTTTTGAGCCAATTTTATTATACGCATAGCTTGGGTCTCAAAGCAAGGGGACAACTCAAGCTTTGACCCCCGCAGGTGATATCTCCAGTGAGCATTCAAAGCAGGTGATATCTCCAGTGAGCATTCAAAGCCCATGACACATCCACACTCCACACACAAAATTAGGACTTCATTCTTAACCATATTTGGATTATCTCCATCATTCTGAGTTTCATTTAGAGAGATGCTGTTTCAAAATCTCATATGTCCATATAGATGGATAATTCACTTTTTCGTGACAAAAAGAGTGTTTTCTGGGGCACTTGGGTGATTCAGTGATTGAGCATCTGCCTTCAGCTCAGGTCATGATTCCAGGGTCCTGGGATGAGTCCCACATGGGGCTCCCCACGGGGAACCTGCTTCTCCCTCTGCCTACGTATCTGCCTCTCTCTGTGTATCTCCATGAATAAAAAATAAATAAAATCTAAAAAAAAAAGTGTTTTCTTTTTTCCCCACCCCCAAACATTTATATACTATTGTTAAAGATCCAGGTGCTTCTGAGAGTCATCAGTAAGTTAAAGTCACCTCAAATTGTAAGAAACCAAGCCCACTGTCCCTTAACATTAAAGTCCCTTTTGTCTTTATGCTTATATATATTCATAAGCATTTGTAAAAAGGGAAGAATATATATTTTTACACTTTATTTGAGAGGAGAGAGTGGGGGAAGGGCAGAGAGAGAATATCCCACTGAGCACAGAGCTCAGTCTCATGACCCTGAAATCATGACCTGAGCAGAAAACCAAGAGTCAGGCGCTTAACCAACTGAGCCACAGTGCCCTGAGAAATACATGTTTTTTCATATGTATTTGGCTTGTCCTCAGTCATTCTCTTTTGTCTGTAATTCAAATGCCCACAGAAGACAAGGATTTATTTATCAATTATGCCCAGGTAAACACCGAGAGCTAAGGACACAATTTAGTGACAGGGGATGAGAATGTTGGAGCCAGATGAAGTATATGAAGGCCATCTAATTCAGGGAAGAAAACAGTTATTAGGATTCAAGTTTCCAAACAAGAAAGAAAATGTCTCCGCTCTTCCACTCTGCAGCTTCCTCACAGATTTCTCCATACCTTTTGTACTTACTTTTACACTTGGACAAACACAATTATAGAACCTTGACTGTTGAGATAGACATTAAACTTGAAAGACATGCTCCCTGCACTTATACACAGTGAGCAGCACCAGAAAACCTCTATTCCCACTGGATTTGTGCTTCAAAAAGGGTAACCGCCTCTTTTGAGCAAATCAAAACCCTTAATGTTTTCAAGCTTATATCCTTTGAGTGGGTCAGCCAGAGTTTATTCCCGTAAAGTATTACCACATTACAACTCAACAAGCTTTAAAAAGAATCTCAATGTTTCCAGCACCGTGTTTTCCTCTCATTGCTCTATGAACAACAGAGAATATCCAAAATGGCAGCCAAAGCATTGCAGAAAAAAAAAAAAAAAAATCAGACTTCTCCATTCCTCTTCCTCCTCCACAGGACTCCCCACAATTTGCTATGAGCAGAGGAAACAGTAGGAGTATCAAGATTTTTTTTTTTTTTTTTGCTTTTCAAAGTAGGCTCCATGCCCAGCATGAGGCCCAACATGGGGCTTGAACTCATAACCCTGAGCTCAAGACCTGAGCTGAGATCCAGAGTTGGACACTTGACCAACTGAGCCATTTGGGCACCACCACCCCCTTTTTTTTTTTTAAGATTTTATCTTTAAGTCATCTCTTCACCCAACAGAGGCTCAAACTCACAACCCCGAGATCAAAATGTCTGAATCTCTACTGAGCTACCCAGGGGCTCCAGGAGTATTAAGCTTTTTAATGAGGAGTGTTAAGCTCTTTAATGAGGGAGTTAAACTATGAGCAAAACAGATGAGTTCTTGACAGCTCTCAGGATGTTGGGGGAAGAAGAGAGGAGCCTGGTTAAGTAACTTTCACCACAAAAGTGATACTCTGTCTACATCTTCACTGGATGACCAGCACAGCTGGGACTGGCCTCACAATCCTGCTGTGCACATAGTAAATGAGGCTCTGATCAGCATAATTCTGGCAAAATGCAAGAACTAGAATTGTTATATGGATGTAGGTAGGACCAATCAGAAGTAAGTCAATATGACAAGGACACACAAACAAATGATCAGAATAAAAAAGATTATCTGGGGGGAATTTTATTTTATTAAGTTTTTAAAATTTAATAAATATACCCAACGTGGGACTCAAACTCATGACCCCAAGATCAAGAGTTGCATACTTTTGACTGAGCCAGCCAGGCACCCTTATCTGGGGGAGGGTGGAAGGAGCAGTATTTTAAATCCCTGACGAATCTGTAAAGAAAACTCTTCAATGTCTTTTTCTTCATTCTAATAGGGAGTGTTTTTGAAGGTAAACCTTTAAAAATGTCAAACAGAAGAAAACATCAGAGAATAAATCAGTATACAATGTCTTTAGAGAGCGATTTGGAAATAAGCTATGAACAGTATAAATATGCATGCCCACCCCACCACACTATTATTTTTTTAAGAGGGAGAGAGCACTGATGTGTGAGCAGGAAGGAGGGGGCAGAGAGAGGGAGAGAGAATCCTCAAGCAGACTCCCCGCTGAGCATGGAGCCCTGCTGTGGGGCTCGATCCCATGACCTTGAGATCATGACTTCAGCCGAAATCAAGAGTCACATGCTTAGCCGCCTGAGCCACCCAGGCACCCCATCCCCCACACTATTCTAATAGATATGGCTTTACATACTTATGCAGGCATAGGTACAGTGATGTACAACACACAATCTGGGTAACAGCACCAAAGGGAATGCAGTAAATCTAGACACTGATATGGGTAGATGTCTCCAGTTTAAGTGGGAAAAGCAAGCCATGGAGAATGTTTGATCCTTTCATGTGTTTAAAATAAGACAGAAATGTCCCACTAACAGGGAGGGAGGGTACAAGGGGAGGAGAGGACTTCCTATGATCTCTGTAAGCATTTAAACAAAACAGAACAAAACTCTGTAATAATAACACTACATAAAATCTGCCTTTGTAGACTTGTTTGTTTTCCCCTTTGGAAAGGTGTTGAGAAAGAGAGTTTTTTTACTAAGAGGTATAACTGATACGTATCATGTGAAGGCATGGTTTCCTTTTTACTCACTCTATCAGTGCAAAGCTGAAAATACTTTGAACCCTAAAATCCACAGATTCTTGGCTATAAACATGCTAATCCTGGATTTCCAGGATTCACAAATCTTTTCAGATCATCTGAGCCATGGGCCAAACTGCTCTAATACAGCTTTCACTCCTCTGTTTGTATGATCTCCAAATGTGATCATTAATAATGTCCTCAGCCACACCGTTTATCAAAAATATTGACCAAGACTTGGAGCGCCTGGATGGCTTAATAGGCTAGGCATCTGACTCTTGATTTCAGCTCAGGTCATGATCTCAGGGTCATGAGACTGAGCCCCAGGTCAGGCTCCATGCTCAGTAGGGAATCAGCTGGAGGATCCTCTCTCCCCTTCCCCCTCTTCCACTCTCCCCCCTCAACCTGGTGCATTCTCTCTTTCTCTCTCTCTCTCCCTGAAATAGATACATAAATCTTTAAAATATATATATTGACCAAGACAGAGCCAAGAATATCACAGCTCTACAGCAAGCTACCAGAGGCCCCTGATACATTAATGCATGTAGCATGGACTCATTTCACAAGGGGATTTAAAATTTTTTTAAAGATTTTATTTATTTATTCACGATAGACTCACAGAGAGAGAGAGACAGAAAGAGGCAGAGACACAGGCAGAGGGAGATGCAGGCTCCACACAGGGAGCCTGACGCGGGACTCGATCCTGGGTCTCCAGGATCGTGCCCTGGGCCAAAGACAGGCGCCAAACTGCTGTGCCACCCAGGGATCCCCCCACAAGGGGATTTATATACATTTGCTAATCTGATCTTCTGCCTTAAGGCAACGATTATCATCACCCCTGCTTTACAGCAGCCATAGAAGCAGAAGCTGAGAGGTACTGAGAGGAACAGAGCCAGGATGTAAAGAAGCTGGGACTCGACCCAGGTGACAGCGCTGCACACGCAGCCTCAGTGCGATAGTGATCTGCCCTGGCACTGAGTTTCTTAAGTGTAGAATTCCTAATTTAGAAAATAACCAGCCAACTCGTTTCACAAAAATGGCAAAGAATACAAGTCATCGTGACAATACCAACCAGCCTGGGTTATGTTTAAGCTAAAAGTTTCCCTCTAATTTAGAGGTCACTTACAGAACAGCAACACAATTATGGGTTTCAAAAGGTTTGCATTCCTTTTATGAAGTAACCATTTTTATTTCAAACTGATCTAAGCAGAAAGCTTTGCAAAACCTAATTTAAGTAGAAAACTTTGTAAAATCCAAGTCTAAACACCATACAAACCTTCAGGTCAGAGAGTGAGGAACAGAAGAGGAGATGCTTTACGTAATGAAATGGGTCTAATTCCCAGTTAATTAAGGTCACTGCAAAAAACAGAGGAAGGAATGCAAGATTTTTAAAAAGTTAACATAAAATAAGAAACTCTTCTAATTATCTAAAATTTGGGGGATGATTATAGCCTAATCTTCTAGGTATTAAAAATGGTACCTACAAAGTGTATATAATAGTATGAAGATGTAGGGCACCTGGGTGGCTCAGCCGGTTAAGTGTCTGCACAGGTCATGATCTGAGGGGCCTGGAATCAAGTCCTGCATTGGGCTCCCTGCTCACCAGGGAATCTGCTTCTCCCTGTGCCTCTGTTTTTCTCGCTCTGTCTCTCATGAATAAATAAATAAAATCTTTTAAGAAATATAAAAGGGATCCCTGGGTGGCGCAGCGGTTTAGTGCCTGCCTTTGGCCCAGGGCGCGATCCTGGAGACCCGGGATCGAATCCCACGTCGGGCTCCCGGTGCATGGAGCCTGCTTCTCCCTCTGCCTGTGTCTCTGCCTCTCTCTCTCTCTCTCTCTGTGACTATCATAAATAAAAAATTTAAAAAAAAAAAAAAAAAAAAAAAAAAGAAATATAAAAAAATAAATACAATAGTATGGAGGTGTGGTTTATGTTGTAATAGTCAACCTAAATAAAACGCGAACTAAACAATTATACACAATGATGACATATATCTATAAGAACATACCATAAAGTAGCAACATTACTAAACTGTTAATATACTAACGTATCAAAATAAAATTGGGGGAGGGACTATGAATATATGATATCCTTTATTTTTCTATTTTTTTGTTTTCTGTTTTTTACCTAAATAACATGATTACTTTTACAACTGGGTGGTGGGAGAGCTTTTCCTTTGCAAGTTATTTTGTTTCAGTTTATTTTTAGCATGGGCAAAAGGCAGCTAAGAAAATTCTGCTTTACAGTGAAGCATTGTAATTCTAATTTCTACCAGTCACATGAATTTTCATGGGAAAACAGAACTGCTTTAAGAAAGAAACAACAGTGAAATCATATTTCAGGAGTTTATTCATGCAAACTAATCCATATTCCCTCCTCAAGGTGAGATGACACAGTGGGCTCAGAAGCAGAGTAGAGGGCTGGGTACTCTGGGGCCTGATTAAGTACTTCAATTCAGCATTTTATAATTACCCCATCATTGTCTCAGGCTGAACCGTGGTAGCTTGGGGCCAGCAAACAGGCGGTGGCCAGGAAAGCAGAGTCTGATCGATGGCTTTAGCCTCTCCTGCCTCCTTTTCTTTCTTTTCTTTTTTTTTTAAAAAATATTTTATTTATTCATGAGAGGCAGAGAGAGAGAGAGAGAGAGAGAGAGGCAGAGACACAGGCAGAGGGAGAAGCAGGCTCCATGCAGGGAGCCCGATGTGCAACTCAATCCCAGGTCTCCAGGATCAGGCCCTGGGCCGAAGGTAGCGCTAAACTGCTGAGCCACCAGGGCTGCCCTCCTGCCTCCTTTTCTCTGTAAAATGGCTAAGAATTTATCTTACCTACCTCACAGGATATTTGGAACATCCCCTGACACATGATAAGTTGGTAGTAAGTCAACTGTTAACCTAAGTTTTACCTGTTTTTATTATACCATTTGCTGTCAACAATTATGATCTAGAAAGAACTATTTGTCCCAGGCCCATTTCTAAAATGAAAGCTTTAAGAATTCTTCCTGACTGGGCCATGCTCTGCACTAACACATCTAGCATGAAGGTTGCCAATGCTCTAATTTCCTAATGCTCTGGGTGGGAAAAGAGGGGCAATGAGTTTACACAAGGGACTAAATGGAGGAGACACTGGAGTGTTTTGTACTGTTGTTTTTTTTTTTGTTTTGTTTTGTTTTTGTTTTTTTTTAACCATAAAAAGTACAGAGGAAACAGCAGACGGCACAGCATGGTTCTCATCAGCTGAGGGACCTTGCTCATTCTCCCAATTATAAATGTGGACTATGATCATCTCAATTTTCAGACTGTTTGATGAGTCAAATAAATATCTAAGAAAGTTTTCCTCAATTGAAAACCTCCCGGAAACTACTGTGTGAGTCTCAGTCCACTTGTACAAATCAAGGTATGCATTCTATTTCAGTATTTTTATATCATACGAAGGCCACCTTTTCAAAACTCTTGTGTTTGTAGTGAGGATGGTGTTGGAATTGGCAGCATTAGATTTGAAAGGACAAGGGGATCTAACAAAATTAGAAACAGCTGTGTACAGAGACAGCATCTCACTCTACCCAATCTTGCACACAAATGGGGCTGCAGCTCAGGACACAGGGCACCACTACAGTAGGAGGGCCATAGCTTTGGAAAAGACTTGGCCACAAGGAAACAATGACTAAAGAAATATCGGCTCTTGTGCCTGGGGTTCTTGGCTGGTCTGACCGTCTGGAAGCAAAGGCAACTTATCCTACTGTGAGAATAAGATTGTACAGGACACCCCCCACCACACAGAGCTGCATGGTATTAATGTGCCCGTCTACCAACACTGCTTAAAAAGTTGACCATCTTGGGATGCCTGGGTGGCTCAGTGGTTGAGTGTCTGCCTTTGGCTCAGGGTGTGATCCCGGGGTCCTCGGATCCAGTCCTGCTAGATCCAGCTCCCCACAGGGAACTTGCTTCTCCCTCTGCCTACGTCTCTGCCTCTCTCTGTGTGTCTCTCATGAAAAAGTAAATAAAGTCTTAGAAGAAAAAAAAAAAGCTGATCATCTTGGGATGCCTGGCTGGCTCAGTTGGTAGAGCATGTAATTCTTGATCTTAGGGTTGTGAATTCAAACCTCATTTTGGGCTGAGAACTTACATAAAAGTAAAAAAAAAAAAAAGTTGACCATTTTTATGACTGTCAACAGCCATGGATCCAATTTACTCTAAACCAAACTGTCCAAACAGCTCACAACTGAATATGGTGAAACTATTTCATCTCTCCTTTTTATTTAAACACAAGGACAAATAGAATTTCCCAAACTATTTTTAAATTTCTAGAAATAAGCTGAAGGCTAAATGTGGAAACTGATGACTCCATCACTAATCTATATTTATAAAAATTGTAGATGAGCCATAGTCCTAATTTTTGTGAGCTAACTGGACTGAATTATTTAATCTCTCTATGGCCTCCCCTACAAGCCATGCTTTCTAACAAGTCAGCCTTACGATGCTCCTCTGTCTGGGTATGAAAGCACTCTACCCTAGGGACAGTCCAGCTCTGGGATGCAAAAACAAATCTTATGAAAAGAAGAGTGGTAACATGATTTTTAAAGGTTTTCTTTAAGATTCCAAAAAAAAGTTGTCAATTCTGTAGTCTGACAATAATAATGTGGTCATGTTATTTTATGAAGTCTTCAACCGTTAGGTCTATAATGATGATGCAGACAAACAATCTTGTATTTAAGATAAGCAAATAAAGTATGTCAATCTTACTTGACAAAGTAAGATTGGGGCACCTGGGTGGCTCAGTTGGTTAAGCATCTGCCTTCAGCCCAGGTCCTGATATTAGGGTCCTGGGATGGAGACTATACAGGTCTCCCTCCTCAGTGGGGAGCCTGCTTCTCCCTCTCCCTCTGCCCACCCCCCCCCCCCAGTTTGCACAGGCACATGCTCTCTCTCTCTCTCTCAAATAAATAAAATCTTTTAAAAAATAAATAAGAAATAAAATTTGACAAAATAAGATCAGTACAATGTTGATCACAGCTGAAACTAAATGATGGGTATGTGGGTGTTTATTATTCTATAGTCCTTGGATTTAGAAAGGATGCAAGATAATCCACAAAACAAAACAAAACAAAAAAAGAAGACCTTAAAACTTGCAAGGCTTTTTAAAGAGAGAAAATGACCTGCTTCTCAAGTTTCAGAGGTATCACCAAAACTCTTCAAACCACATGAAATTGAGAAGAGCACCTGGGTGACTCAGTTAAGTGACGGACTCTTGATTTCAGCTCAGGTCCTGACCTCAGGGTTGTGAGGTCATGGCTCCCTGCTCAGCAAGGGCAGGGAGACAGGTAGGATATGCTTAATATTCCCTCTCTCCTCCCTCAGCCCCTTTCCTTCTCCCCTCCCCCTTGCACCCAAGCTCTCTCTTTCTCAAAATAAATAATAATAATAATAATAATAATAATAATAATGTCCTTATCTTTGAGAAGTGACATTTGGAGATCTTTCTGATCCCAATTTTCCTCCTGAAAGAGGCTCTCCTGAAAAGTGTGGCAGCAATTCTATTTCTTAAAATACTGATGCCCTGAAGCTTCTGATCTTTAAATAAAACCTCTCTCTGCTGGCTTTTAATTTCATGCTATTTCTTTTTTTTTTAAACGATTTATTTATTTATTTGACAGAAAGAGGAAGCAAGCATAAGCAGAGGGGAGCAGCAGCAGAAGAGGGAGAAGCAGACTCCCCACTGAGCAGGGACCCTGACATGGGGCTCCATCCCAGGACTCTGGGATGGAGACCCAAGCAGAAGGCAGATGCTTAACCAACTGAGCCACCCAGGTGTCCCCAATTTCATGTCATTTCTTCCCACTCATATATTCACAAAAAAAAAAACCCAACAAACAAAAGTATCTCCTTCCTGGTTGGTGACATTAAACCAAACTGAATTAATCTGAAGTTCCCAGCAAAGGGGGTTAGGGGTCTCATCGCTATCATCTAGAGTTAATGTGGCTCCCTTCTCTCCAGCCTTACACAAAAACACACACGATCGGACAGTCCATGCTTCGGAGATTTCAATGCTTACAATTTTAGATTCTGGATTATCTGCACAGCACATTGAATCTGTGGGTCCTTAGATGCCACTTTGCGAAGGGGATATATACAAATACAAAGTCTACAGTCACTGTCCCTATTTCTTGTAATTATCAGCAAAATTCATTCAAGTCCTTAATGTAGTTTCAGGAGGAATAACCCAGAGTCACCCCTGGGCATGAGAAAGAATGAAAGTAAAGAGAAATCCATTAAAATCACCAGGTTGCTTTTAGCATGCACAATTAATTCAACTGCATGCTAGTATTCAAATATTTAAGTGGTTAAAAATAATGGAAAATAATGTATCTCATGTTGTTTATGTAAATCTCAAGGCCTGGGCCACTCTAGGTGATCCCTTTATTGGGAATGTTAAGTATAAATTAGGTCTCTAAATCTCAAAGATCAGCATTTTTCAAACAGGTACCCAAGAGTATCAGCACACGAGATGTATCAACATCAGTGTGCCAGGCATTATCTAAGTAATATTCTGGGCTCAAATCATCCTAGAAGACTGTAATCTAGACAAAGTTAAGCATATCTGCTTAAATTTAGGCAATCTTTATGGTGTATACTCTGAACCTCTAAGGAGGAAATCATTGTAACATTTTTAAGATTTTATTTTTAAGTAATCTCTACACCCCGTGTGGGGCTCGAACTCACAACCCTGAGACCAAGAATCACATGCTCTGCAGGACTAAGCCAGACAAGCTCCCCATAGGTAACATTTTCTTAAACGACCTGCCCACAGAACCCTTGAGCCACATCCATGAACAGCCCCTGTAACTAAAGACACCAGGGTAAATGCAATCTGTTTTTTCAGTCAGATCTTCCCCTACTTTAAAAAGTTACAGTTGTTTTAAAAAATATTAAAGATCTTCAGTTCTCTGGGAAAGTATGTGAAAGAAAACAAAGCTCTAAATCTGGTGAGGTGGGAGAGATCAACCATGCTGATTTCAGACAAAGGGAATTTATAAGATCTCTGCTTGAGATGAGGGAAATAAAAAGTACCACCTACCAACTACAGTGATTCACTGCGTGAGGATGGTCTACCAGAATTCCAGTACGTGATAGGCCTACCTGGGAATGTCTGGAGCTCCCTTAACATTTAGATCTGTATCGGACTTAGAACAGAGAGATGCTCAATAAAACAACTAAAGTAACATGTGAATCCTAGGCGATGGATCCTGACGTGCTGACAGCACCAGCATCCTCCTATGTGGACACTATGTGCTGGAATTGCAGGGCATGAGGCATTCCTGGTATCCTCTACTCCAAAACGTGCTGCTTCTGGGTGGTGGTCCTAACACTCCTGGCTAAGAGTCACTGCTCAGCCCCACGAACCAGGAAAAGAACTGTAAAGATTGAACTTTAACTGCGTTCTTTATCTCCAAGTCTTCCCTTAAACCAAGAAAATGTGATCTTACTTATATTAGGTTACATCACTGATATAACCTTTCTAATACAGATAATCAAGGGAACAATGATTGAACTGGTGTGTCCGCTTGGTTGAAACAGACTAAGCAACCCAACAATTCAAGGACAGGAATCAAGCTCCACTCTGAAGTTAATTACTTTCTTGTTAAGCTTCCAAGCAATGCTGAACTTCCATGTTTAACCGTAGTAGGCACCTAACATCGGTTGGTTAGTGAGTTGATGGTGGACTCTCCAGATCTGGCCATGTTAGACATCTCAGGCTATGAATCCCTAAAGCATTTTTTTTAAGGTTTTATTTATTTATTCATGAGAGACACAGAGAGAGAGAGGGGGCAGAGACATGGAGGGAGAAGCAGGCTTCCTACTGGGAGCCCAATGAGGGACTCAATCCCAGGACCCCAGGATCATGCCCTGAGCCAAAGGCAGATGCTCAACCACTGAGCCACCCAGGTGTCCCTAAAGCATATTTTCGAGTGTAATGACATCATAAATGTCCAAGACAGATTATTTTTCCCTTTTGAGTTGTTGCACCTGCAAGATACACAGGGTAGATCAACTGCCTGCCATAATGACTTCATAGGCCCCTGCAGATCCAAATGCAAAATAATCAAAATCTTACTGTGAAAAGAACAATGAGAATGAGATTGGTGAACACAAGATTGGTGTTCTGAGACACTTCTAACTATTCTCATGCCTTGTTCCTTTTGAGTCCCTATACCATGAGGTTCATACTCATTAGGTTCATGGTAGATGCAGAAGATCCCAATTCCCACTTAATCCTACACACCACTTCACACTCACATAATTACTCTCGTTAAGATCCTCTCAAAGGGATCTGCGTTAGGTAGCAAAATAGGATACCACATCCTTGCTTAGGAATTCAAATAATACGGAAAGTTCTGAAATCCACTGCATGCCTTAGAAAGGCTAACTACTTTCTTTTCTTTTTTAAAAAAGATTTTATTTATTCATGAAGACAGACGAGAGAGAGAGAGAGAGAGAGAGAGAGAGAGAGAGAGAGAGAGAGAGAGGCAGAGACACAGGCAGAGGGAGAAGCAGGCTCCATGCAGGGAGCCCGATGTGGGACTTAATCCCGGGTCTCCAGGATCATGCCCTGGGCCGAAGGTGGTGCTAAACCACTGAGCCACCAGGGCTGCCCCTAACTACTTTCTAAGCAGCCCAAGGCAACACAAATTACCACCTCTTGCAGGTTCCACCCCAGTGTATAGAAATGAGACTGTAAGTTTACTGCAAGCTTCGCCCAACATAAGCAGTATTTAATTAGGAGGATAACAGAGGTCAGAGTTAAATAACATGCACGACTTGGCATGCAAATGTAGTGGCTGTACCGCCTTTGAAGCACATTGTTTAAAATAACTGCTGATTAAAATCCAGGTGGAGCAAATTTATCGATCACCCCGTGGTGACTTCAGTTCTACGTCTGTAGCTCCCTTTGATTAAAAAAGAAAACGAACACGCAAAATCGCTTGTCTTATTTTCAGTAGAATGAACTTAATTTTCAAAGACGCCTATCAAAGATAATGTGATTTAACAAAGAATCAACAACTGCTATCCTACAATGTCCGACTCCAAACACTTCTAGCAGAATCACCGAAAAAATGTGATACAGACTAGGAAAGCCACACGTTGCTAAGCCATAGAGCGCCGTGCTGTGCTTGCTAAAGCGCGGATCTATAGCTTCCCAGACTGAATTCTGAACTGCTTTTCAATTGATTAAACGTCTGCCTCACATCTGCTTCTTTCTGAAGCCTGCTAAGCAGGGGGTCCCGCTGCCAGAACCTCTCCTGCCTGGAGCTTTTAGGATGGAAGGGGCTCAGCAAGGAAGGATGCGAGGGGGCTAGGTTAAGCCATCCTGAGGGGCTTCCAGAAATGCCTCCTTTGATGTAAAAAAAAAAAAAAAAAAAAAAAAAATCTCAAAGTTTCTGATTCACCATGGCATGGATTATTTAATAAAGTTATTAAACATTTAGCTCTGATAATGGTCTCAAAGATGCCATTTGGGAGAATCCATTTAGGGTCTGTGGATGGTGAAGAGCAGAATTAAAATGATAAATTGAAATGGGTTTCTCTGACGTGTGTGCTTAGCTCTGGGCTCCCTGGGACTCAGCCGGCCTGCTGCATACCAAAATAAAAGTGACGTGAGTTCAGTCCTGCAGGTCCTTGAGCACGGCCAGTGTTTATCAGTTAAGTCTGGTCCGAGTCAAACAAAGACTGCCTCCGCCCACAGATTCATAAAAGGCAGGTGATGGCAGGGCCATTCCCTTAACTGGTAAAAATTCTACAAAGTTTCTCTAGCCCCAGCAGCATGGCACAGTGCAGGAAAGGGAAAGGCAAGGGTTAGCGTCGCAGCTCGGGAGGGAATCCCAGCTGAGCCTCCTCACTAGCCGAGAGTCGTCTGACCACATTTCTCATCCTGAGCCTATAAAATGGGGATAAAACTTTGCAAAGTTGTTGTGGCCGCAGCCCAACCCAATGAAATCAGAACCTGGGGAGGGGTACCCAGGTATCAGTCACATCCAAAGCTGCTCAGGTGCTTCACAAGGGAAGCCACTGTCTCAGAGACATGATAGTGACCACAGGACACTGACAGTTGGTGAATGGGGACACCAGGTTTGGTCACTTGCCACGGCTGGTAAACAGCTCTCAAAAGGAAAATCAGAATGCGAGTTTGTAGGAGGGGGAGAGGTACAAAGAAGAAACTAGGGACACCTGGGTGGCTCAGTGGTGGAGCCTTTGCCTTTGGCTCAGGCTGTGATCCTGGGGTCCTGGGATTGAGTCCTACATCGGGCTCCCGGCATGGAGCCTGCTTCTCCCTCTGCCTGTGTAAGAAACTGATGAAGGTTGGGAGTCACCACAAAGGGAAGAGGAAAGGAAGCTGACATTTCATAAAAAAGACAGTGAGAAAAAAAAAAAAAAAAAAAAAGACAGTGAGGCAGCCTAACTGAATGTTGAGACCTTAGCACCAGGGGTCAATTGGCTTGGCTTCAAGTTTCCCTCTGGTAGGGATGGAAGAGTGGAGGTGGGATAGAGGTTCAGAGGGGGCCGAGGTGGAAGAGAAGAGATGGCAGCAGGCGCTGCTTCTCATGTCCCGCCGGCCAGCCCAAAACTTGGCTCATCACAGTGTCCAGCTGGCGCAGCAGTGGTGTGCTGGAAGGATCTCCTGACCCAACCCCCTTACAGGAGGCTCAGCAAACACCCAGACACTGCCCAGTGTTCCTGTCACCAATATGGCTCTGATCAAGGTACTAGGACTCACAGAAAATAAACACCATAATACTAGGTCCTATAAGCATTCAGAGGCACTAAAATATTTTTTTTAAGATTTTATTTATTTATTTATTTATTGGAGAGAGAGTGAGCAAGAGACAGCACTAGCCAGGGGAGAGGTGGAGGGAGAGGGAGAAGCAGGCTCCCCATGGAGCAGGGAGCCTGATTTGGGGCTCGATTTCAGAACCCTGGGATCATGACCGGAGCCAAAGGCTGACCTTTAACCAACTGAGCCACCCAGGCACCCCAAAATTTACCCCAATATTTTCCATAAAGAAATACTGACTATTCTAAGAACAGGTTTATATTGGTCAATGCGTTTCTTCTGCCAACAGTAAGCTTCCAAATAATCTCACTCAGGTGCCTCTTCCCAAACCTGGCCTTCTGGATGAAGGAAAAGGATATGAAAACAAAACAAAACAAAAACAAAACTGTCACAAACTCTAAACACACTAGTCATCGTGTTACCGAAGGAAGAGTCACAATCCAGATTATACAACACACATCTCTGTGCATCCCTCAGTTTTCATTCTGAATGAGCTGAGACAGGCTATTTATTATTAATAAAACCTGGGGAAGGAAAGAGGCATCTGGGACACCCCTCTGCCCTCCCCTTACAAAACCAAGCCTTCCACAGTATCTATGTTCAAGAGCCACCATGCTTCTTTTCCCTAGGTAAATCTCAACTGGTTTAGACCGTATTACTCAAGTTATTCTAGGAAAGACAGCACCTAGATAGAAATACGGTAGCTCTGGAATCTTTTCTCTCTCTCTCTTTTTTTTTTTAAGATTTATTTTAGAGAGAGAGTATGTGTGAGCCAGCAGGGCAGACGGAGAGGGAGAGAGAATCTGAAGCAGACTCTCAGCCGAGCACAGCTCGATCTCAGCACCCTGAGACCAGGAGCCACCCAGGCGCCCCTCCTTATTTTCCTACTTTTTAAAAATTTCCCAAAGTTCTTAAATAAAATGCATTGCACATAAACCAACATTCTGCTCGGGATCTAACGCACTCCACTGGAAGGTGTTTCTAAAAAGTGGACGTTCAATAGCTTTATCACCGGCAAAGCCCTGTGAAAAGCACACCAAGTACAAGGTGTTTGGAGTTTTTTTGTTTGTTTGGTTTTACTACTAAATTTATTCCCTCAGGGATCCCTGGGTGGCGCAGCGGTTTAGCGCCTGCCTTTGGCCCAGGGCGCGATCCTGGAGACCCAGGATCGAGTCCCACATCAGGCTCCCGGTGCGTGGAGCCTGCTTCTCCCTCTGCCTGTGTCTCTGCCTCTCTCTCTCTCTCTGTGTGTGACTATCATAAATAAATAAAAAAAAAATAAACTTATTCCCTCATACTTCTGCTTCTGATACCTACAAAGTGGTCAGAATATTCACTAATAGATAAGCAAGCACTCTAAAGAGCATTACCTGATTAAAAGTCCACTCAGTCTGGTGAAGCATCATGGTGAGTTTGCAAAGAAACAAAGCTGTATAACCATCTCTCAGCGTTCGGGATGGGGAGTATTAGCTTGAATCTCTTCATCTGCACTCGTCGCTGGCAGTTAATTATTACACGAATATAAGTGATCCCATACAAGTGCATTTTCCAGTAAAAAAGGAATCCATTAACCTAATTTATAAATCATAAGTTATACCTGTCAAAATAGCTTTTAGAGCTGCCAGCTATCATAGAGAACATCTAGTAATGCCATTAATACCTTGATTTTTAGCTTTATCAGCAATAAAGTGGAACACAGAATAGGCCTCATTACCCACATAAACACACACCAGGAGTCCTGTCCTGATTTACAAGGCAGCATTAATTTTGGAAGAATTTACTCCATCCCTTCAAATGCGTAAGTTTTTACTTCTGAACGGGGCTGGTCAGGGTGGACAAGACAGATGTATGCCAAATCCAACAAAGATATGAATTAAACATTTCAGGAGATCTCTGCAATCCTGAGTTATAACTACCAACTTTACAATAGCACATAATTAATGTTAGCACCTATGGTTTGGAAAGTCAGTTTAAACAGCACGCTCTGGGCTCCTTAGTTTAATAAATTTGCACCCATCTGAGCTGGCTCCACCAGGCCAACAACGGTGGGATCTTGGTCAGGTCCGCACTGGCAGCTCTAGTTCTTGTTTTTTTTTTATTCTATAAAGTATAAACCCAGCACTCTGAGCTCTAACCTAAAACAGGTCATATTCAGGAATCTCAGAAAGAACAAAGGATCTGCTTTGACACCTAGGCAGAGTAGACTGGCTGTTTCATCCATAAATGCTTTGATTAATAACTAGCATCTAAACAGAGATGGCCCACATGGCAAAAACCTCATAAGCAAAGTAAGTGATTTCTGGAAGTTTAGACTGTTTAAAGATAGTAAAACATAGTTTCATTTTGTGATACAGAATACATAATTACCTTTACACAGGAGTGAAAGAACTATACATTTTTTTAAAAAAGATTTTATTTATTTGAGAGAGAGAATGCATGCCCTTGCAGGGGGAGAGGCAGATGAAGAGCAAGAAGCAGAGAATCTCAGACTCGTACTGAGTGCAGAGCCTGATGTGGGGCTCAAACTCAGGACCCTGAGATCATGACCTGAGTGCAAACCAAGAGTCACGCTTAACTGACTGGGCCAGCCAGGCACCCTGAAAGAACTATATTAAAATGACATCATTCCTAAGGTATCACAACACTGAAAAGTATTGAAGATGAAAAGTAGATTTCAAACTTCATTTTCTCCAAAATAAGACTGGCATCTTATGGAAGATAGTGCTTAGGTTCTTGCAAATGCCTTCTTTTCATCATTACATGCACTGTCTAGTTCAAGGGTCTCATCTAAGCACTCATGTTAGGGTCAGACTTCTGTTCCTGGTCCTTCGAATGCTGTTATTTTCCAATTTTATCTGGTTTTAACCTACCCCTTTTATTGGTATAAAACAGATTTTTCTAAACAAAAGAGTAGATTACCAGACAAGTTACAGCAAAAAAGAATGTTGATTAATATTCATTTGTCTCCGATATGTTTTATTTTTCTGAAAAACCTCCATTCCCTCTTTTCCATAAACTCTCCATTGAGGATTAGAAGCTTTCTGGTAATCAGCTTGAAAAAGACACACAAAAAAATGAAATGCAGTTCTAATGTGCATGATCACCTTCTGGCAAGGAAAAATAGTTCAATGGCTAACTCAATAAAGCGAATCACTGCTGAGACAGAAAAATATTATTTGGTATCTAATCATGTCATAACGGCTGAAAAACAAATTAGCAAATGTCTTATAAAACTGTCTGCAGTTACTGCCCATGGGGAGTAGGAGACAACATTCTGCTTTAATAGTTAAGATGGTCTGATGGAATTAGAATTAGTCTTACTTGACCCCAAAACACTCCCTATTCTGTTGTTTCATACTTCATACTGTTGCATCATGACATTCAGTATTTTTTTAAAGACTTAAAAAAATATATATTTGAGCGAGAGAAAGAGAAAGAGCACTTGGTGGGGTAGGAGCAGAGGGAAAGAGAGAGAGAGAGAGTCTTAAGCAAACTCCACTGAGTGCAAAACCCGACACAAGGCTCAATCCCAGGAACCCTGAGGATCATGACTATAGCCAAAATCAAGAGTATCACACTTAACAAACTAAGGTATCCAGATGCCCCAACCTGCACACTATTCTTAAAATAAGTTCATGGACTCGGGGATCCCTGGGTGGCTCAGCAGGGAGCCACCCAGGGATCCTTTGGCCCAGGGCATGATCCTGGAGTCGCAGGATCTAGTCCCACGTCAGGCTCCCTGCATGGAGCCTGCTTCTCCCTCCTCCTGTGTCTCTGCCTCTCTCTCTCTCTCTCTCTCTCTATCATAAATAAATAAATAAACAAATAAATAAGCAAATCTTAAAAAAAAAAAAAAAAGTTCATGGACTCTGGCAATGCAGACCACTACATACTCATACAACTTCTTGCATTTTTGTTCTCCTTACTGACCTGCAAGGTTCACTTTCCAAAGTCTCTGTATTAGCTTGAGCTGCTATAACAAAATACCACACATTGGGTACTTTAAACAACAGAAATTTAATTCCTGGATACTGGGAAGATCAAGGTCAAGGTGCCAGGCAATTTAATTTCTGATGAGAACCTGCTTCTTAGCTCATAGATGGCCACTTTCTCACTGTACACTCATGTGGCAAAGGAAGGAGAGAAAGATACACAGAGACAATAAGTAAGAGCATTCTGATAGCTCTTCTGATAAGGACACAATCCTTTCAATCAGATCCCATTCTAGGTCTCATTTGACCTTGATTACCTGCTTATAAGGCCTATCTTCAAATACAGCCACATTGGAGGCTAGGGCTCCAGCATATGAATTTTGAAGGGGTCAGGATTCATCCAGAGCAAAGAGTAATCCCTGGAAGAGGCTTCTGGGGCACTGGGAATGTCCTACAAAAACTGACCAGGAGCTCTTTACACACATTCATTTTGTAAGAATCCATCAAAGCTACACACTTAAGGTTTATAATGCTTTATTGGATGTGAGTTGACCATAAGCAAACAAAAATTGCCCAAAACATCAATCTGGCTGCAAAGTAGACAATGCAAAAAGCCAAGAATGGAGGCAGGGAGACTGGAACTAGGGAGGAGACCCTGGGGAGAACAATCCCCCCCAATCTGTCTGTCATGTATTTTGGAGTGAAGCCCATAGGACCTGACACTAGGAAAAGAGCTCTCCAATTAAAGGCTTGGTTGTAACTGCCAGTTTGAGTTTAGAAAAAACTCTGCCTGTTCAAGGTTTCTAACCTTGGGCTTTATCTTTATCTTCATTCTCTCATTCTCCCTCCCCTCCCCACCCCAAGTTGTATGGGGTTCCTTAATCTCTAGATGCCTGTTTTGGCCCTTGGTAGAAAGTGGATTCACAAGTTTGTACATATTAGGAGGTGCTTAAGAAAGCAACTGACACATAGTAAGCATCCAGTTAATTTCAGCTATTAGCATTACAAGGAACAAATCACTGCTTTTGTTCCTTTCCTTCCACTTGGCCCCAACAGTTGGATACTGGGGCTTCCTGGATACTACTGCTTCCCAGGAAAGGGAGAACATCCCAAGTGTGCAAAACCTAGACACCTGGGAATCCTCTTAGGCTTCTCTTGCTCATCCCCACATTGATGCACCATCAAGTCCCATCATATTTCATGTTTTCAATGCTGTCGGCATCCATTCTTTGATTCTGCTTCTGGTTCAGGCATCAATACTGCATGTCTGATTTACTGCAGACTGCAGTGTCCTGAGAGCTGACCCCTCTGTTAACTTCAGTTTTCTATCTGCCATGCGAGTCTCCTTTACTTCCTAAATCTTAACTCCTCTCCATCTATAGCATAAGGCTAAGCCTTCTTCTAGAAGAGCCTCTACATTCCATTTCTTCCATTACCCTCCTTCCTTACTGATCACTCTTGAGCTAATCAGGACAAAATCCTCAACATTCTTTGCTAGTCACCTCTGTACTTTTACACAGCATGAATGCAGGCTATACTGTGGGAAGCTAGCGAGGGCTAAGCCAAAGGAAGAAACTATAAACTCATGAGGGTGGGGACAGCAGCTCTTACACAACCAGCACCTTACACATAATATGCTCTAAGTAAACTACTGAATTCACATTTGTCTAGCCTGAACCTCGAGAGTAATAACATGAGATAGAGGAAGACAGCAGGAATCGCATCAAGTCTACACACAAGAGCATCAAGGGAAAGCAATTGCTTCAATAATCCCTATGAGCAATAACACCATTAGACTCAGACCAAAGAACCCCTCCCTTTAGAGTCTCATTCTGGCCCTCCACAGGTCCTCTCCTCTCTAGAGGAAACAAGAGTAGAGACCCACCTGTAATCAATGTCTCACCTGCTCCAGGGCCAAGATCACAGCATTCCCAGGGCTTAGAAGCCAGCCAAAGGGCATCTGTTACGATGAAGGTTGGGGTATAGGGAAAAAGCTTGGACAGGGACTGGGCAATCATATGCATGTGCTGGAGGCCCCTCAAGATGTAAGCAGGGTCAGCCAGGCGTGAGAAGAAAACAAGCTGGAAGCTGGTGCTCCCTGCATCACCACATTCTGGCCTGGAAGCCCTAAGGTTTAAGATTTCTAAGCTGAGAGTTGGCCTTCTTGGTCATTGTGAAGGTTTAATTGTCAGGAAAGAGGATACAACATTTCATTTAACAGTTTATTAGCTTAATTAATAAATTTAAAATATTTTGACATGTGGTATGTGGATCCTCATTTATATTCTTGCCCTGGGCCCTGCCAAATGTTAGGGGTGAGCTTCTATGAGAACCAAATCTGGGTTATGGCCAGTCCATACGTAAAGGGAAAAACTTAGCATGCTCCATTGAAGTAAACCCAGGGAGGTAAAGCCGGTCATCTCTGAAGCCTGATCTCCAAGATTTCAACCCAGGCTCCACTTACTGACGCAGTGTGACAGGAGGCAAGATGCTCCACCATTCAGAATGTGCCTCGGTTTCCCTATGTTGTAGGGTTGTTGAGAGAATTCCACAAGTTGATGTTTGTAAAGTGTCTGAAATAACTCCTGGAACAGAGTATGTGTTTCTTCAATAAACTACGTGTGTGGAGAAAAACAAGGAGCCACAAGAAACTGAGTCCCAAGCTCATGTAGAATGCTTTACCCACCAAAACCCAGGAATCTATGTAATCATCAGGACACAACAGGTGAAGTCAGGACTAGGACCTCTGCCTGGAAACCCAAGAGAAGACGCTGTCAGCAACTCAATTCACAAGAAAAACAATTTGGAAAAATCAGATCGCTGAGGGACTGCCTACAAATGTGAAAATATAAAGCATGAGTTTTGAAACCTATAATAAGACCCCAATAGATCAAATGGGCAATAAATACCCTTCATAACGTGAAATGAAACCAATCAACAAATGGAAACATTATTTGGTCTAAGAAACTAAGGCAATGCAAAAAACAAACCAAACATAAGATATCACCCTTTGGGGTCGCCTGGGTGGGTCAGCTGGTTGAGTGTCTGCCTTTGGATGGACCCCACATTGGTCTCCCTGCTCAGTGTGGAGTCTGCTTTTCCCTCTCCTCCTTGCTCATGCTCTCTCTCACTATCTCTGCCTCTCTCAAATAAATAAATAAAATCTTAAGGAAAAAAAAAAAGATACCATCCTTCACCTGTCAAAGTAAACTACCAATATCAGCCATGTGGCAGTGAAATGTGATCACTTACTCATTCCCAGTGGCATCAAAATTAGCATACCCTGTAAAAGCATGCCCTTAACAGCCTTCTATCCAAGTTGTAGAGGAAGACTTAGAAGTTAAGCCACTTATCTCATGTAAGTGGCAGACTGGGGATTCAAATTCATGTCTTGCCTACAAAACACAAGCTCTTCCCATTCTGTCATCAAGCCTGGAAGCTTCCCTTCCAGAAATAACAGGAGAAGGGCCTGTAAACCAAGCCACGCCCTACAGAATGGAAATCGGCCGTCGGTGTGTTCACTGGCAAATAAAAATAATGGTGTAGTCAACTGTAATATATTTAAGTGACATGATTGAAAGAAAGAAAGAAAGAAAGAAAGAAAGAAAGAAAGAAAGAAAGAAAGAAAGAAAGAAAGAGAAAGAAAGAAAGAAAGAAAGAAAGAAAGAAAGAAAGAAAGAAAGAAAGAAGAAAGAAAGAAAGAAATTTTAGTAAGATGATACTAGGGAACACAATTTTTTAAAAAGATTTATTTTATTCACTTTAGAGAGGGAGAAAGAGGCAGAGAATGTGATTGGGGGCACAGGCAGAGGGAGAGAAGCAAACTCCAGGCTGAGTGCAGAGTTCGATGTGGGCTCCATCCCATGACCCTGAGATCATGACCTGAGCTGAAATCAGAGTCAGCTGCTCAACCAACTGAGCCACGTAGGTGCCCCACAATCTCTTTAAAAAGATTTATTCATTTATTTTAGAGAGGAAGACAGAGCCCCATGAGCGAATGGGGGAAGGGACAGAGGGAGAGAATCTTCAAGTGAACTGCCTGCCAGTGCAGAGCCCCACATGGGGCTCCATCTCATGACCTATGAGGTCGGGACCTGAGCCAAAACCAAGAGTCAGACACTTAACTGACTGAGCCATCCAGGTGCCCCAGGGAATACAATCTTTTAAGACATTAACAAGAATCTTTCCAAGAGTTGGAATAAGATTCTGGGTGTGGGCACTCCAGGCCACTAAAGTAGTATAGGCTGTAATGACACTCAAGGTCTATTGTTTTCAATTTCAAATCCATTGTATTTAAAAATTTATTGAAGGATTTTAGAAAAGCATGAGGTTTTGATAGAACACCTTTAAACTCATTGTCCCAATCTAAGTCCCGAACTAGACATTAACCTTTCATGACTACAGCACCAATAACATCACTGCAGAGAGAAAGAGATCTACGTTCAAAGAATGGACGTTTCCAAAGTCAAAATTCAATTTTGATTGAATTGGTACATCTATGATAACGATAAACAGCACTTGGATTATCCTTCATTGTGAATCTATCCACATTCATACAGTATAAACCCAATGACTATCTTCAACATAGAAATTAATATTAATTCATGAAATTTTCAGTTATTATTGGGCATGATACATTTTCATTATTATAGATTTTAAATAAAATTTAAATATGATTAATAACTTCTACTATCCCCCTTTCACAGTAGTACAAGAAATATTTCTTCCCTACTAAACACACACTCACACACACTTACACACACTTATGAGTTATTCCATAAGGATCTGAAAAGGCTTGTCATGTCTCATATATTTCAGGGATAAACGTTTTTTTTTTAATATTAGGAGATGCACCAGTATCTGGCAAACCAATACAGCAGGAGAATAAATTCTTACCAAATTTACACATTACTCCTAAAATCTGTTCCTATGTATATTCTTATTAGCATTTAAAATGGCTTTTTATGTTTTTTTCAAAAAGAACAGAAGGGAAAAGCTAAAAAAGAAGTAGGATTTATAGCCCTGTTAAAATATAGTATACCAAAGAATATGGTTAAATAGGAGGCAATAGTCTATTTGCAGTTTTAAACATTTTCATTTTAAGAACTAAGTGTGAAACTCATTAAATAAATGTCTATTGTGTGACTATCATTTATTAAGCAACAAATTTTGAGTTAAAGGAATTTAACAGGTATTGATTCATATTATTTCAGTTCTATAAAGTTCTCCCTTTGTAACATCAAGACATTTAGAAATAATTTGTCTGAGTCCTTGTTCCATCCATCCTACATTTTAAAAACTCAAAGAGAAGATCAGAAAATGAGTTTTATCTCCAAGGGTGTGGTTATCATAGGCATATTCCACCCCATAAAGATAAAAATCCAAGTTTTTTTTTTTAATTAAGAGCATACATATTGCTTAGTAAAGCATTCCAGTCTCCATAACATTTATAACTGACAAACATTTATTGCAGCCCCGTCGGATAATAACCACGCTCAGACATTTGTTCAACAGCTCCATCTGCTCTGATGGTAATCGGAGCCCCAGAGCACAGAACCCACCTTTAAACAGCTGCAGAAGTAATTACCCCTAGGGAAGGACGGATTCATTTTCTTCTGTATCTTCAAGATTTTATAAGTTGTTGTATTTGTTTTTAGGTTTGTATTCTTGTTAACTAAATGACTGTGAGCAAGATTTGTTTTAAATTGCTTAAACGGAGTATGTGCCTGTGGAGATGCACACACCAAGAGTTCCACCTCAAAACTACCAGGAAAAAGTCAATCCTTCCATATCAATCCATGAAGGATAGTCTTTTAAAGGACAGGTCCCCTCGTATTCTTCTTTTAAATAGATATATCAATAAAAAGGGACAGAGAAATCAATGGGTTATCTAACTCTTTCATAAAGGTATAGGACTGTGATAAAACACAATCAGTGACTTCCTAGGGAGAAAAAGGTAAAAATAAATGATAAATAAATAATAAGGTCCTCCAAATCTTGGATCTCCAGGTGTATTGTGCTCTTCCAGCCACTCCCAAGTCCTGCTGGCTTCCCTTTGTGTGAGGATCGGGGAGGCTGTGTCCACAGGGAAATGTGCTGCAGTCACTGCAGAGCTGGGTGTGAACCATATCCCTTCAACTGCCAGGAATGCTGACAAAGCTAACTCGGTTTCATTAGCCAACCTTTCTCAGTTCCACTAAAGAAAGCCCTAAGCAAAAACAGAAATATGCAATCACTGACTGTATTGGCACCTATAAAAATGTCTTAATCACTTTCCAACACTTGCAGGAAGAAATGTACATCTTCACCTCCTTCCTGGCCCTCCTAACGAGCCTTTGCAAAAATGACTCCAACCACTAGAACACCACGCTAAGAAAATCAGCTTTTGCAGTTTTAGCTTTGCTACATTTAAATTTTGTTCAAGATTTAAAAGGACTTGGGGAACATGGAAGGGAATCAAATGCAAAATTTATTGTTTACCTCTGCAAATTCTATTTCACGGTCTGTTTAGGCTCTCAATACTACCATAATTCTGTTTGGACACAGAATTTCAGTCTGATCAATTTGTTAATGAACAACTGTTAGACCAAGACAAATGGTCAGTGGTATAGTCTATTAATAATTATGTTCAATCTAATTTTTATTATTTACTAGCTATTTTCTTCCTGTATAGATGAATGCTAGCCAATTAAACAAAGCCAGTCTAGATGTCTAGATAATTAAAACAGTTTTCCAAGCCACTGAGGTATCTTAATGATTTAATCTGCATAAAGTCATTCAACTAAAATAATAAAAACAGGCTTTCTGCAATCCCACACCAGAGTGGAAAATATAAATGTACAACTTGGCGGGTAAAAAATATGTAGGTGGTCCTGTTGAAACAGATGGCAGGAAAATAATTCTATAAAATCTTATGTCTTCTAGTGATAGTGTAAAAAAAAATTATCGTTCGAATTACTGAATCAATATAAAATGTGTATTCTAATTTAAAAAAAAACCCTGTAAATGATTCATTCAAAGGTCTTCTACAGCTAAATGTGAACTTTAGCAATGTGATGTCTCCTATGATGAAATTTCTAAGGGAGTCAAGCTGTTTTTAAATATCACCTTCTTAAGAGGGTAGGGTAGATTCATCTTTCAAAACTGTATTGCACAGTTTTGTTCCCTTTTTTCAATGTAAAATGGACATGCATTTTTTTTTTAAGATTTTATTTATTTACTTGGGGGGGGGGTGGGGCAGAGCCCAAGCCAGGGGAAGGAGCAGAGGGAGAGAGAGAAGCATACTCCCCACTGAGCAGGGAGCCCGTGAGGGGCTGGATCCCAGGACCCCAAGATCATGACCTGAGCCAAAAACAGAGGATTAAGACTGAGCCACCCAGGTGCCCCTGGACATGCATTCTTAAAGGGGTGCTCTGAGGACTCAAACACCAGAAACCTCAAAAGTAACATGAGGGGCAGTCTAGCTCTGGATTCCCTCAGGGGCAAATGTCCTCCAGATGCAGCAGGTGAAGAGCTGGAAAAAAGACATCTTAGGTATCCTTGTTGTCAACACAAAATGGCGGGTTAGTGCAACACCATCAGCCTATGGGCTTGTGAGAACTAGCTTAGAAATATTACCTCCATTTTCATACCATTGTGGCTATGAACTGGAATTTGTTTTTTAATGCTTTTGAAGCTAAAAATTACTTTTTTAAAAGACTTTATTTGACAGAGAGAGCACAAACAGGGGAGCAGCAGGCAGAGATAGAAGCAGGCTCACTGTGGAGCACAGAGCCCAATGCAAGACTCAATCCCAGGACCCTGGGATGATGACCTGAGCCACAGGCAGACACTGAACCAAATGAGCCACCCAGGCAACCCCCGAAGTTAAAAATGATAAAAACTGAAGCAGTTTTCCTTTCTCTAAAAACACACAAAAGAGATAATGGCTGTGTTAAGTCTGAACCTCTACCTTTTTCCCCTGCTACTTTTTAATCTTTCTACAACTTCTAGTTTCCATATTTACAATGCTTAGACACCCTGACCGGGTCAGGTGCAGAACTTCGTTTTGTCTTATCATATGACCCTACAACTTCCTCGAAGAGAAAAAAAGAACATTTCTGAAAAAATTTCTGATTATGTTTCAATGAAATTTAGATCTGCTACTTTAGTGCATCACTTCTGTGTCCCCTACCCGCCCTCCTCCATCACCACTCACAGCCAGATGATCCTCAAGAATTAAGGGTAACCACTTTGGTCTCAATTCTTTCAACCAATAACCATCGAACCATTCTCTTTGCTCTATTACATGTTTCTATCGAGAGGAGTCTTTGAATTGACCTGCTAGGTTTCCTTCCTTCCTTGAGGCAAGTTTGAAATAACAATTGGAAATTTGCTCATAAACTTGTTGAAAAAACATTTTTAACTTCAGGGGGAAAACAAAGGGACAGAAAAGGGTAAAAATGAAAAACTCTTCTCTATGTAAGAATGCCAGGTAGAGAAAAGTAGGAAAAAATGGTGGACAAGAATGTCCATTTTGTAAAGCTCCAATGAAATTCAGGCAAGGATCATCAGTGGATGCTAAAATATTGTTTGGCAACACAACAGTCCACATCAATGTGTGACATTATCCCACAGAGAAAAGCATCTTTCTAATGAGGAGATCTGGTAGGAGCCCTTAACCAAATCAAACTTAGCATCTCCTACAGTGGAGCAACTCAATGGTCTAGGACTCCTAGTGTGATGTAATACTAAGTACTCAATATTAGGGAGGTATATTCTGGCTAAGAATGTCCACCTGAACCTAGTTATAGAAAAACAAATTGGACAAACCCATTATGCATGAAACTGGCCAGGGCTCTCCATAAAAATAAACCCCATGAAAAACAAGAAGGTGGGAGACATACCCTAGTTGAAGAGACTAAAAGAAACATAACAGAATGAAATTTGACAACCTTGAGGAAATCCTAGATCCTGGTTTCTTCAAATACAAGTATAAAACCCATTTAAGGAATAACAGGGGAAGTCTGAATATGGACTTTGTTAGATGATTATCATTACATTAATGTTAAATCTCTCAAGTGTGATAACAGCACTGTGGTTAAGAACGAGGAATTTATTCTTAAGAGTTAAGTGCTAACCTCTTTCGAAGTGAAGTATTGTGATATACAAGAGTTCAACAGCAAAGGGATACCAGTAAGAGAAGGAAAACAAATCTGACAAAATGTTGATGACTGGTAAATGTTAGACAGCTTCCGTGTATTTGGTAAGAAACATTTAGCCAACAGAAATTCTCATCATTACTCCCTGCCCACCATGGAAATATTTTATTATTTGAGCAACTCTTTCATCTAGAAAAAGAACTTCTTAAAGACAAGAGCTTAATAGTCAGGGCTGTAAGGTCCACTTTTCAGAAACCAGAAAAAACATTGCTTTAATTGCCAGGGGTGCAGAGCACACAATGTGTGCTTGGATCCATTATGGTGTTTGTCGTACGCACATTTATTCAGAAGGCAACCTTAATTTTTAGCTTTGCATGAGTGAATAAGCACACTGGAAATGTAGTTGCCTAAAAACAAAATGGAACCCGCTTACATGGCTGGTGGGAAAGTAAAATGGTGCAGTTGCTTTGGAAAACAGTCTGTTAGTTCCTCAGAAAATTAAACATAGAGTTGACACATCAACCCTGTAATTCTACTCCACAAGAGAGGAAAACACAGGTTCACACAAAAACTTGTACACTAGTGTTCATAACAGTACTAGTCATAATAGCCAACAAGGGGAAACAATCCAAATGTCCATCAACTGATGCATGGATAAATAAAATGTGAGGTGGGAAGCCCTGGTGGCTCAGCGGTTTAGCGCCGCATCCAGCCCAGGGTGTGATCCTAGAGGCCCGGGATTGAGTCCCATGTCAGGCTCCCTGCATGGAACCGGCTTCTCCCTCTGCCTATGTCTCTTCCTCTCTCTCTCTTTCTCTCTCTCATGAATAAATAAATAAATAAAATCTTAAAAGAAAAATAAAATAAAATATGAGGTATATCCATACAATCTTATTATCCCACAAGAAGAAGAAATGAAGTACTGACATGTATTATATACCATAGATAAAACTTACAAACATTACACCAAGTGAAAAAAAAACATACATTTACATGAAATGTCTGGAATAGGCAACTCTTTAGAAATAGAAAGAAATTAGATTAGCAGTTACAAGGAACTAAGGGGAAGAAGAAAATGGGAGTGATTATAGGGTGGCTTTTGGGAGTCAAAAGGTTCTAAAATTGATTGTCATGGGGATCCCTGGGTGGCGCAGCAGTTTGGCGCCTGCCTTTGGCCCAGGGCGCGATCCTGGAGACCTGGGATCGAATCCCACGTCGGGCTCCCGGTGCATGGAGCCTGCTTCTCCCTCTGCCTATGTCTCTGCCTGTCTCTCTCTCTCTCTCTCTCTCTCTCTCTCTGTGACTATCATAAATAATAAATAAAAGAAAAAAATTAAAAAAAATAAAATAAAATAAAATAAAATTGATTGTCATGATGGTTAAACAATTCTTTAAAAAAACACTGAATTGTACACTTTAAGTAGTGAACTGTATGTGAATTATATCTTAATAAAGCTGTTATTTAAAAAACCAGGAACAAGGGGATCCCTGGGTGGCTCAGCGGTTTAGCGCCTGCCTTTGGCCCAGAGCGCGATCCTGGAATCCTGGGATTGAGTCCCACATCAGGCTCCCGGCATGGGGCCTGCTTCTCCCTCTGCCTGTGCCTCTGCCTCTCTCTCTGTGCATCTGTCATGAATAAATAAATAAAATCTTAAAAAAAAATTAAAAACCAGGAACAAGGGGCATCTGGGTGGCTTAGTCGGTTAAGCATCTGATTCTTGGTCTTGGCTCAGGTCATGATCTCATGGTCCTGAGATGAACCCCACATTGGGCTCTGTGCTCAGCATGGAGTCTGCTTGTCTGCTTGTGATTCTTCCCCTGTTCCTCCCACTGTGCTCTCCTGTTCTCTCTCTGGAAAAAATAAAATCTTTAAAAAAACAAACAAAACAAACAAACAACCAGGAACAATTAATACTCTTTCAGCAATTGAGACTAGTAAATACCTCCAAGTAAAGTTACCCATAGATATTTTCTGGGATAAATTTATCTGCTGCAGGGTGTTCATTTCCGATTAATCACAAGATCTACAATGTTTCTTGAGCAACAGTAAAATGTCATGACAATCAGATCTGAGTGGTGTTGATTCCTGAAGGAAAGCAAATACATTCTTTAATTATGAAAGCCTCCTCCAGATATCTTGGCAAGGTCTTATGGTAGAAATAAGCTTCCTCTCTCTCCACTAAAGTTGGAGGGGAAGAGAGAATATTGATAGAAATTCTGCACGAAATAAAAACTTTAGGAAGGATATACAAAATAGAAAAAGAAAGAAAGAAAGAAAGAAAGAAAGAAAGAAAGAAAGAAAGAAAGAAAGAAAGAAAGAAAGAAAGAAAGAAAGAAAGAAAGAAAGAAAGAAAGAAAGAAAGAAAGAAAGAAGATTCAGGCAATATTTGGGGATTACCATTGATTCTACTGCTAGGTGACAGCTAAACCTAGGAAAGCCATTGTAGCATCTATATTCAAACTGCCTACATCAGTTTGAATCAGTTCTACATCAAAGATTTCACCTAAGATTGAACATCTTTCATCTTAACCATGAAGTTCACTCATCTAACATTAAATGTTTCCCATACCCACTATTGGGAACAGCTTCCTTCCTACATTTGTAACATGGTATGTATAGTCTACTCAACCTTGATATATCCCAAGTTTTAGTTTTCTTTCTGGAATATTAAAACAAGGGTCTGAGAGTCGAAGATACCCTGTAAATTATAAACACAAGTCTATTCTAAAACTGAAACATTGAACAGAGCTGGAAGTTTCCATATAACACAGGTATTTGGTTAGATTATCAGGCCTTCTCTCTCTCTCTCTCTCTCTAAAGATTTAATCTATCCATTTATGAGAGATACAGAGAGAGAGAGAGAGGCAGAGACACGGGCAGAGGGAGAAGCAGGTCTCCAGGATCACGCACTGGAGGTGGTGCTAAACTGCTGAGCCACCAGGGCTGCCCAGGCCTTCTCTTATAAGCAAAAAGACCACTATTTACAGATTCACATGAAACTTAGTTTGATATACATAGCTGCCAAAGTTTTATTTTTGTTGTAATTACATATATTTAAGAACATGTCCCATTATCCCAATACTGGTACCTTGCTCAGTCCCATGAAGGTCTCCCTGAATTTAGTTTAGTAGGAACTAAAAAGATAAAATGGGTTCTTGGGAAAATGGCATCTGTCAGGCAAGAACGTGACATCCAATGAGTGTGTGCAGTAATCAGGATTAGGGAGGGCTTAAGGATCTCTGGGCTCTTTCCATCAGCAACCCCAAAAAGAAAGGTTCAAACGGCCTGAAGAATGGATGTTCCCTGTTGGCAAAGGGAAAAAAATGGCCTGGATACCTTGCCCTTGAATTATCTCAGCTGCCACTAAAAAGAAACCACATCCTACACCTTCCATGGAACTGTTCACACTGTAAGTTCCTGTGATTATCTCTGTGATTATCTCTTTTGCCTTTGAAAAATCCTCCTTAATTAAGAGTGATACTTCACCAACCTGAGGATAACTATGGTATCTTTCTACAGCTGCATTCTAGAAATTTAACAGGCTATGTTAACAGGGATCAAAAATCATTTACAATGGCTATAGACACAAAATCTGGTCCTTTGTTCTTTAAGTCTATAACTGACCTTGCAAAATTTGCAGTGGAAATGGGACTGGTCCTCTGAAGACCATCTTATTCCAAATAATCCTCCTCAAACCCCACATTCTGTCACCAGAGTTTGGCATTTTATGGACTCTGATGGGGCAACTATTTGTCAAGGACCTGAAAACTACACTTCTGACTTTATTTTTTTTAATAAATTTATTTTTTATTGTTGTTCAATTTGCCAACATACAGAATAACACCCAGTGCTCATCCCGTCAAGTGCCCCCCTCAGTGCCCGTCACCCAGTCACCCCCACCCCCCGCCCTCCTCCCCTTCTACCACCCCTAGTTCGTTTCCCAGAGTTAGCAGTCTTTACGTTCTGTCTCCCTTTCTGATATTTCCCACACATTTCTTCTCCCTTCCCTTATATTCCCTTTCACTATTATTTATATTCCCCAAATGAATGAGAACATATAATGTTTGTCCTTCTCCGACTGACTTACTTCACTCAGCATAATACCCTCCAGTTCCATCCACGTTGAAGCAAATGGTGGGTATTTGTCGTTTCTAATGGCTGAGGAATATTCCGTTGTATACATAGACCACATCTTCTTTATCCATTCATCTGACTTTAATGTAGCAATATCTGACACTAAAATGTGGCCCTGAGGCACCTGGGTGGCTCAGTGATTGAGCGTCTGCCTTAGGCTCAGGGCGTGATCCCAGAGTCCCGGTCGGGCTCCCTGCAGGGAGCCTGCTTCTCCCTCTGCCTATGTTTCTGCCTCTCTCTGTCTCTCTCAGGAATAAATACATCTTTAAAATAAAATAAAATAAAATAAAATGTGGCTCTGTCCTAAGTACAATACTCCATACGGACCAGTGCAAACTTATTAATACAGCATAAGTATATATTTGAAATGCTGTGTATTAGCCATCCTCCCCCATTTTATACCATTGTGATTAAAACCAATTAAAACCCCCAGCTTTTTTTTTTTTAAGATTTTTATTTATTTATTCATAGAGATACAGAAAGAGAGAGAGGCAGAGACATAGGCAGGGAGAAGCAGGCTCCATGCAGGGAGCCCGACATGGGACTCGATCCCGGGACCCTGGGATCATGCCCTGGGCTGAAGGCGGCACTAAGCCGCTGAGCCACCCGGGCTGCCCAAACCCCCAGCTTTTTACTTCCCTCCTGCTTATAATTTAGATCCTTTCAACCTCAATTCCCTCCCATGTTGATCTGCTGGGTTTTCAGTAATCATAAAAAGGAAAAATACTGAAGTGTTCTAAAACACTGTCATTCTAACACCTCTTCATTTTCATGTACTCCTTTCAACTTTTAGCCACATACATAGACTTTGAGTACAGTTCTGCATATTTCTCCCATCCTGAAACCATATATTTGCTCAGGATGCTAGAAATTCTTCTCATGTCCCTCAATGACAAGGATACGGTATATGCACCACACATAATTCACTTTGCTGATCTTTCAGTATCTTAAACAAAACAGTGATAAATACTGTAATAAACATCACAGGGCATATAGTTTTCCTTCCCTTGTATTATCTATTTGCTGAATTTCCAGATTTAGAAGTGCTGGAATAAACGATGTGAACACTTAATACAGTCCAATGCACTGCCAAATTGCTTTATAATTTGATTTTTCAAAAACATAAGAATCAATGCATTCCAGGGTGTTTTTCTTCTGTTCTGTTAGATGCACTTCTCTCCCTGTCCTTACACAGACCCAATACCTTTGTCTGTCCTATACTGTGTGCTCTGGTGCATGGAGAGCTATACTGTCCTTCCCCTTTGTCCCAACTCTGTGGCCATGTCTACATTCAAAAAAATATATAATATAGCATTTGCTTTCCATTCAACTTTTTAATCATCTATCAATTTGAGACATTTGCCTTCACTTCTTATGCAAGTTGATAAAATATTAACTCTGGGTGAGGCCAGGTAGAGTTCTGTAGCCGGCAACTCTTACTAGGATGACCCATCAATTATGTTTATTCAACCGTATGTTTGACTGGCCTACATTTAAGGAGAGTTACTGAATTATTCAGTTTTGTCAAATCTCTAGTGAAATCCAGAAACACTATCAGTCCATTCTCAAAAATCCTATAATACAGGAATCTGAACAGCAACAAAAGATCAAGAAAGGAAGAACAAAAAAGGAAATTAAAAAAATGTGGTTACTCGGTTTATTTTTAGTGAACCCAACCTGACTCCTAGTGATCACTAATTTTTTTTTCACATCTGCTGTGTAATCCATTCTCAGGCCAAGAAGAATGTTATAACCTCTGTTAACTGTGGCTCTATCAGATGAGGGTGATTGATGGGAGGGATGGATGGGTATGGAAAAAGAATTGGCTTTTGGGGTGCCTGGGTGACTCAATCAGTTAAGCAACTGCCTTTGGCTGAGATCATGATCCTAGGGTCTTGGGATCCAGCCTCACATCGGGCTCCCTGCTCAGTGGAAAGCCTGCTTCTCCCTCTCCCTTTTGCCTGTTCCCTCTGCTGTGTGCACTCTCTCTGTCAAATAAATAAAATCTTTAAAAATAAAAATAAAAATTGGCTTTTACATACCTATGTATTGCTTGATTTTTAATAAGCATTATTATCCTTTCTCCTTAATATATACAAGTTGGGGTTTTTTTTTTTTTTTAAGATTTTGTTTATTTATTCATGAGAGATGCAGGGAGAAAAGCAGAGACATAGGCAGAGGGAGATGCAGGCTCCCTGCAGGGAGCCTGATGTAGGACTTGATCCTAGGACCCCAGGATCACAACTTGAGCTGAAGGCAGATGCTTAACCACTGAGCGACCCAGGCATCCCTCAAGTTTATTTTCCTCAGCAACATTTTTTTCAAGTTCATTTTCTTCTATTGTATTTTAAATCTACTGGATGGAAGTTAATCTAGCTAAGTGATTTAATGGAAACCCCTACACTAACTAAAGTTCAAATAGAACCTCCTTATACTTTGATTTTCAAAAAATTAAGAAGGACCAAGCTGACTTAAATAGCCATAAGCACCTACCTCAGATCAGTCATTTGCTTCCAGTTGTTCAAAGATAATTTTTCAATTAAGATTTAATTACTGAAAACCATTGAACTGCAGACTTTAAATGGGTAAAATATATGTTATGTGAATTATTATCTTAATAAAGCTTTTGCAAGAAATAAGAATGCTTTAATTTACATTTATAAATTTAATTTTGTCCCTAAAACAAAGTTTTAGAAAAATTCTGTTTTCACAGATTTAAGCTTCAGTATATTATTTTCTGCAAATGAGATTTTTAAAGCTAAATTCTTTTTTTTTTCTTTAAATATTTTACTAAATAAATAAATAAATATTTTACTTATTTGGGACAGCTGGGTGGCTCAGTCAGTTTAAGTGCCTGCCTTCAGCTCAGGTCATGATCCCAGGGTCCTGGGATGGAACCCTACTTTGGGCTGCCTGCTCAGCAGAGAATCTGCTCCTCTCCCTGTGTGCTCACTCTATCCCTCTCAAACAAACAAACAAACAAACAAACAAATCTATCTTTTAAAAAAAGATCTTACTTATTTGAGAGAGTATGCATATGTGCATGCATATTTGGTGGGGGAGGACAAAAAGAAGGAGAGAATCTCAAGCAGATTCCCTTGGGGGGGAAAAAAAAAAAAGACAATGGAATAGGTGTCCCAGGTAGAGATGGATAGTTTCAGAATTCAACAGCACATAGATGTAATGGAAGCTAAGTTAGTGAACACTGTGATCTCAGAGCCTAGGAAGTAGTAATGACTGAAAAAATACCAACAGAAGCAATTGAGAATTAAAAAATATATATTTTTTTAAGATTTCATTTGAGAGGCAAAGAGAGAAGCAGACTCCCCTGCTGAGCAGGGAGCCTGATGTGGGGCTCCATTTGAGGACCCAGACCCCAAAATCATGACCTGAGCCGAAGGCAGATGCTTAACCAACTGAGTCCCCCAGGCGCTCCAGTGGAGTATTTTTTGAATGGATGCCTCATAGACCAGTTTGCAAGGCAATAACTATATGAGTTCTGAGTTAGACAAAGTCCAAAGCTACTAGTTCAGGAGGTGGTACTTCTGCTTTTAGGTACCACACTCTCAGAAATCAGCCCGTGAGTCAGAAAATTTAAGTTTAAGAAAAGAAAGGACTCTGGAAGTCACATCAACACTTCTTTTTACACATACAAAAAATAAATCTAAAGGCTGCAAACTGAGCAGCCCGGGTGGCTCAGCGGTTTAGCGCCACCTTCAGCCCAGAGCCTGATCCTGGAGACCAGGGATCGAGTCCCATGTCGGGCTCCCTCCATGGAGCCTGCTTCCCTCTCTGCCTGTGTCTCTGCCTTTCTCTGTCTCAAGAATAAATAAATAAAATCTTAAAAATAAATAAATAAATAAAGGCTGCAAACTTTGGGTAGTAAACTACCTTTGGTTTTCAGGCAAAGGAAATGGGCTTAAACTCTAAAGTATAAGGAAACCAAGACCCAGAAAACTGGTCAAAACCTTATACTTGGCAGGCATTGTAGAATGTCTCCTCAGCTTTAGAAGGACGAGGGAGGGGCTGAACCTGCCCTTTTTTTTTTTTTTAAGATTTTTTTTTTTATTTATTTATTCATGAGAGACACACAGAGGGAGAAAGCAGAGACACAGGCAGAGGGAGAAGCAGGCTCCAGACAGGGAACCTGATGTGGGACTCGATCCTGGGTCTCCAGGATCATACTCCGGCTGAAGTTGGTGCTAAACTGCTAAGCCATGGGGGCTGCCCTGAGCCTGCCCTTTGAGATGGTATTCACCTGTGAAATAGTCCTGATACACCATGGCTTCACTAAGATCTCTCCCATACTAAGCCTGCTGTTTGTAATAAAAATCATAAAGGCTTTAGGGATTTTCTCTTTTTGGAAATGGGGAGAAGGAAAACAAAAACTTTTTCAACTTCATTAATTCACACCATACACTATTTGTTGAAAATTAAAACACCAATAAAATCAAACATTTGAAACTTTAGGTCAACTGATCCTACTTCTGCTTCAAACAGAATTCCCAAAATAAAAGCCAATCTAATAACAAAATAAATTTATAACCCAAACTACAATCATGTTTCCATACAAATGTGATCAAGATTCCATACTCTGTATTTACTATGCCCATGGTGGTGGAAAATTTACTTTAGTCGTGTTGACTTTTCTCTCAGGCCATGCTGCTGTGCTACACAGAAAAGTTCTGAAAATTAAACATGCAATGAAGAAAACTTCTCATTACCACATTCATTGACTGAAAAGAAGAAAAATGTATAGAAGATAAAAAAATATTTAGTAAACCATTGTTTTTTGTCTTCTCTCTCAATGCTCAAGATTCAACTTGGGAATGAACCATAAGGGAATGATAGGTGCACGACTAGAAGCAAAGCAAAGTCTGGAGAGCTTTATATACCTACAAGCAGAGGGCCTCTCCAATTACAGGGTCCAGGGAACTTCTACTTTATAATCACCTACATCTATAAAGCAATTATATAGAGAGAAAAATAGCCAGAAGCAGGAAGGCTAGTGGGTTTTTTCAATTTTTAGAAACTATATTCCATCACCTTTATTTCCATTTTGTTTGCCTTTGCACAAGAGCAGCTTATGAACATGCAGTGGATGTTCCTACCCACTTGGTGGCCTGAGCAGAGGAAGCTGGCAGACCAAGTAGGAAGACTAACGTAGATGAATGCTGCATATATTGCATAGAATAATTAAAATTGGGAAATAAGGAAAAGGTCTAAGGAAGCAGAACTAAAACCAACAGAACTTCATGGCAGCCTGGACATTTGATCAATGACAGGAAGAGCAAGAGGAAGATTGGGATACCATTCTCTGAGATGGCCAGATTCCAAGAGGGTTCCCAGAAACAGGCAAAAGGGACAGAAAATGTTATTTGTGAGGTCCACTTGTCTAATTAATACACAGATGTATACATGAGACTGAAAGTTGGTGGACATAATTTAGTGTTAAAACCCTGGGAGAGGACAAAATGTCCTAAGGACAATGCCTTGATCACAGAGGGCAAATCAGTTGGAGGATGATCCTAAGGGAGGAAATGTGTTTAAAATGGAATGGAGTTCAACAGGGTACAGTGGGACGGATGATGAACTGGGATGTCAGGAGGGCAGAGCAAAACCAAAAGGGAAAAGAGGGTGATTATATGGGCCTGGCACTCAAGTATACCCAAATTAAAAAGAAAAATACGTGGTATCGATTCATCTAGGTTATATGACTCGCCTCCAAACCCAAATTGCTTATACAACCTCACATCAGCTATTTCCAGGTCATGATGGGGTAGGAAGAGTGGGGTCAGTGGAAATAGGTTGGCTAATAAAAACTAACCATTCGACATTTACAGATGGAGTAATAGATTATAAGATACCTAGAAAAACAGAGGGCACTGGTATCACAGGAGCTATCTAGTATCCAGAAGTTAATAAGAGACAAAAAAAATAAAGAGACATCTCTTTGGCATCATAGCCAAGACCCCCTACACACTGCAGTGGTTCCATACCCACCAGCCCCAAGACTGGGAGCTGAGCAAACCACAGGGAGACCTCTAGTATTGAACACAGGAGCTAGTGAACCAAAGCTCTATTTCCTAGTTAAATTTTCATTTTGCTGGCTCATCCCTATCCCTCATAGGGATACCATTTACCACACAGAAGCTATGAGCTATTGGTAAAATAAAAAAAAGTATGTAGAAGAGCCCCAAAAAACTGCCTGGGACCTAATGGGTACTCAAAACCGACAAACATTAGTGAGTTGACAGTTATTTAGAGGAGGAACTCTTAAAATATTTCTATATAACTTGACCTTACAGTTTATACATATCTTTAATTCATTTTCTACAGATTTCAACCTTGAAATCAACACAGAAACACACCATGCACAACTGTGTGGAGATGTCAAACATAGGCAAAGACACAAAACTGACGAGTCTAGTCCCTGGACTGACAAGTCTTCTTCCCCTGAAAACAAGTTAGTGCATTGAAAATAAGCACAAAAGTTACACTTTAGAAAAGAGTAAGTGAGCAATTCAATTAATATACTATGCATACACTAACTTAAAAAACAAACACAGTGGGCATCTATCTAGGTAGCCTAGTTGGTTAAGCATCTGCCTTTAGCTCAGGTCATGATCCCAGCATCCTAAAATCAAATTCCCCATCAGCTCCTTGCTCAGCAGGAACTCTGCTTCTCCCTCCTCCTTGTCCTCTCTCTTAGACTCGCACTCTCTCTCTCCAATAAATAAAATCTTTAAAAAATAAAAAACAGAGTAGGACACTTGGGTAGCTCAATCCGGTTATACCTCCAACTCTTGTGGGACTGAGCTCCACATTGACTCCGTGCTGGGGGTGGGGCCTGAATGGGATTCTCTCTCTGGCTCCTTCTGCCCCTCTCCCGCCTCATGCTCACTCATGCTTGCTCTCAAAAAAATAAATAAAAATATAAATACAGTAATAGCAAATATTTATTTAGAAGCAAGAATCAGTAGCTTATGCTTCAATTGAATTGTTCCTGCTTATTATGGCCTAAAATAATCTTACAAGAATAGTCCTACATTGATTTTTAGGTTTTAAAAGTGGCAACCTTCTTTAAAATTTAGCTTAGTTGCAATCTTAAATACAGTTATTTGCTCTGATTTGCTTTGATCAGACTGAAGAAAATACATCAGTGTCTTTCTCAACTTCTAATCCAAAACCCAAGTAAGCCAGCTGATCAGCTCATAGCAAAGGAATCATAAGCTTTGAGAATTTTTTCTTCTTCATGACCATAAAAAGCAACAAAGGGTGACATTTCTCTTTACTCTTATTTGCCAGAGGAAGAATTTGCAATTCCATTCAAGAAGGCTCTATTTTGACCTTCCCCTGATCTTCGTTCAAGTTCACATACAGTTACAATACCTCTAGTATTCACTGTAGGAGCTGGAAAGGGTTTGAGGAACACAATAATTGACAGCATTTAACTCCACAGTAGTCCAATTGTCTTTGGCTCCAGAAAATACGGTTAAAGGAAAGTATGAAAGCATAACGTGGTTTCTGCTAGGATGTTTAGCTCTACGTGCAGTTAAGTGCCAAAGAAATAGAGTCTATAAACATTTCTTAGACTCGCTACAGATTGAAGATAATCTCAATCTGATACAATTATCTGGATTATCTGAACAATGGAATTAATCCAAACTATCTTCAACCCCCCCAATTTTAATGATCCTGATTGTTGCCTAAACTTTCTACTTCTCTCTCCTCCCCCCACCAAAAGATATTCACAAATCTAGACATCACTTAATAAAGATATGAAAACATGAAATATTTCATCTCAGGATAATCTGAGGCATTTCCCAAATAACATACATTTAAAAGCTGGGACACATTCCACATTTTCCCATTTTAACCAGAGGAATCTCTCTACATGTGATGTGATTAATTTAAAAATTAGATATACAAAAAAATGCAATCATTTTTGATATGAATGAAATGAAAACTCATCTTTCCCATGGCCCCACCAAAAAGCACAAATTTCCCTAATGTTTTATAATTATTGTCTCGGATTAGAAACTAAGTGGCAGTCCCCGCCTACATGCTAACAGATATAGATTTGGATCCCAATTATTGGCTTCACATTGCCAATCACAATAAATGCAGAAGTCAAACCTAGAATTCAATATTCTCCACAACAGAGCCACAAGCTACCTCTCCAGATTCCTCACTCTTCCAGCTTCATTCTCTTCTCTAGCCCAACATTTTTCAATTGCATTTGGTTAAAGATGCCAGATATTAAAGATTCTGCAAAGTTCTGCAGTTAAGAAAGAGTAGGTAGCCCAACTTTTCCTAGACTGTTTTCACTCAGTATTTCTCCCAATGTGACAAGGTTCCCTCTTGCTTTGTTTTATCACTTTTAAATATTTATTATTATTATCTTACTATTTTTCAATTTTCTTGCCTCCTCTCACGCATCTCCATTCTTCAACAATTCACCATAAATTCCATCTCTTCTGCCTTAGTTGGGGATGCTATGACAAGTTACCATAGCTTAGACAACAAACATGTATTTCTCACAGTTCTGGAGGCTGGGAGTCCATGATGGAGGTGTGGGCCAAGCTGGGTCCTAGTGAGAGCTCTCTTCCAGGTTTGCAGAGGGCTGTCTTCCCATTTTATCCTCACATGGTTAGTAGAAAGCAAGCTGTCTGTCATCCCTTCTTATAAGTTAACTAACCCTATAATGAGGGCTCTATCTTCATGACCTATCCCCTCCCAAAGGCCCCATTTCCTAATACCATCACATCGAGTATTAAAATTTCAGCATATGAATGTTAGGAACACTCCATCCATAGTATCCACTATGCCACCTTCCTTGGTACCTTAGTATGTCTCTTTCCCTTGCCTTCAGGGCCTGTCATGTTCATGATTCCTTGTCCAACATTCAGCTACAGTTCATGGCAAAATATGGTTTCAATGAGCTTAAGTCCATGTGGGCACTGTGGTCAACATGTAACTACAAGAAACCCACCTGGTCTCCTGCAGGGCTTAACACTGGCAGCCAAGAAACACCCCCAGTTCACTTAAAAGGAATTCTGAATTTCCTTTTCTTCCTATATATTTACTGTCTATCATCACTTGCCTATATACTCTTTAAATAATTTCTAGGCTGAGATCATGCAGTTAAGGGGGAAAAAAAACACCCATTTATCACATCTATGGTTTTTCTGGTCACTAACCTAGAGCCTCAACTGTCTTTCTGGTGTTGCGAGTTCAGGCGAATATGGTGGGGCTGCTACTTCTAGTCCAGCCCTCCTAATTTGCCTAAGACTAAAGCACCCTGGGTAAGCAGGAACCCAAGCACCATTGGGGCTACTTGAGAAACTTTCTCTGACAAATGTAATACTTTAAACCATGACCTAGTTCCCTGAATACTTAAGCATTCTTTGCATTCCTCCCTGTCCTGGAGGACTGTTTATCAGGCACGGTTCCAGAAGTGACTTGAAATCTCTTTCTAGATAACATTGTTGGTCCTCTTCAATCACCACAGACTCAGCATATAGGACAAAAATCTTTTGAGCATTCAAAAGACCTTACTATGTCTTTAATTAGTATCAAGAGAATAACCAACCTTCGTTTTAATCAAAACAAAACAACTTTCTATATTGTAAACAAAAGATAAATCTAAAACTACCATTAAATTGGGTTTAAAGTTAACTTAAACTCTTGAAAGTTTTACAAAGAAAAACATCAGATCTAAAACCAAACCAACTGGGGTTTTTCCCCCATTACTGTCAACTACTTTTTGTTTAAATTTTATACACTAACTTTTGTCAGGATTGGAGAAAAGATGGTAATAATCAAGACTGATTCAGTAAACATTAGTGTGACATTTTCCACTACTTTTCAATAACTTTCTTCATATAAAACAGGGCCAAAGAACAAAAATTTCCATTTAAATATTTAGATTAACACTACAGGAGTCAGAAGCTCATGTCTAAGTGTTGAATCACAAAACTGTACACCTGAAACTAATATTACACTGTATTTTACTTCACTGGAATTTAAATAAAAACTTAAAAAAAAACTCATGTCTAAATATTGGTTAAACATGTCATTTCTCAAATAATTAAGGAAAATTCATCATAGAGAGACTGGCTAATTCTTAGCAAGGTCCTACAGATGATAAGCCTATCTCCAACCCTTCCTCCCTTCCACTGCAGTGTCTATCATGTAAATTCAAAGTCGACAGACCACATCTAAGGTTGAACTTTGCACAGCCTGTGATTTGTTACGGGTATGGAGTAAGACTGTTTTACATAAATATCCAAATGAAGGATAACTTCAAACCAAAGTTTCCTAAGAGGCATTCGGCTAACTTAGTGAAAACTTATCACTCAGCACTCACTGAGAATGTAAACAAAGATTAGACACCGTAAAATCCATCAACAATCTTGTTTTATGCACTACAACAACATGTATTGTATTGAGTAAGGAAGACTATCAAGGGTATAACGAAAGGGGAGGAGGGCGGGGGGTAGGGGTGACTGGGTGGCGGGCACTGAGGGGGGCACTTGACGGGATGAGCACTGGGTGTTATTCTGTATGTTGGCAAATTGAACACCAATAAAAAATAAATTTATTATTTTAAAAAAAAGGGTATAACGAAACAAGCTCCCCCAATCACGCTTTCTGGTCTCATTCCCCCCCACTCTCCCAGATGATCCACTCATGTGGCAACTGCATCTTTGCTGTGTTATTCATGAGCAGCCTTCACCAGCTCTCTGCTGCCTGTGAAGCTCTCCCGATGCCCGGCGGCAACCCCATGGATCATGCTCTTCCCACCCCTCCCTTACAAACATGCAGCTCCTTCATCTTCTGGCACTTTTTGGACTCCCAACCAATGGCCTCATGTGCCTGCCACACCTTTCAAAATGTCCTTTTCCTTTCCCAGAAGCTACCTGGACAATTCAACTGGACAATTCACTGAGAAGACAGGTACCAAGCAATGGTGATTCTTCTATGGTCTCTCCAGTGTGTCTGAATCGTCGTTATTGAATATTTCCTAGAGGGACCCTGTCACCTCACCTAGATTGAGGCACTCGGGGATAATGCTGCGTGTTCCTGTCTCTTCATCTCTCAAAGCATCTAGACCAATGCCTTTCACATGGTAAGTGGTTATGGAACACGTGGCTATTTCTTTCTAATGATTTTATTTATTTGAGAGAGAGAACACAAGCCAGGGGACAGGGCAGAGGGAGGGGGAGAAGCATACTCCTTGCTGAGCAGGGAGCCCGACGTGGGGCTCGATCCAGGACCCCAGGATCATGACCTGAGCAGAAGGCAGATGCTACCAAGTGAGCCACCCAGGCACCCCTGGAATACTGGACCAATTTTAATGCATGTTATTACATATCAAGAAAAATTAAGTCTAGAAGATAACATCTGCTTCCCACTTACTTTTTTCTAGTTAGGGGTGTTTCAACTTACCAGAGCCATGGCAGGCCAGGTGTCTCGGTGTCTCAAGTGGATGGGGCCCCCAAATGTGAGGCATAATCAGGTGGAAGCCGGTGGCACGGGCTTCCTCCAGGGCAGAACAAAGGAGACAGACGTTTATTGAACACACTGCCAGAGAGCGGTGGGCAGGGCAGCAGAGGAGCATCTGCCAGGAGGCAGCAGGTGGGGGCGTTTTTTAAGCAGGATGGTGAGGGGGTATAGGGACATACGAAACTTTCCCTTTTTTGGTAACTGTAGTCCATGGGTCAGCTGGGGCTCATGGATATTTTGAGGTGGGTCACCCGATGGGCCTGTCTGGATTCAGCTGTGGGACCTTTTGCCTTGAACAAGTTTCCACTGCTCAATCCGGCTGCCTCAAAGAGGTCTCTATAGGTAACACCTAAGATGTCGAATACAAAAGTATTTTAAACTCCAGGCTTGCTATTACAACTGACTACATTTTAGTCACCCCCTTAATGCATTTAATTTACTCTACAAATAAGCACAGTAGGGAATTTGTTTAAAGTGAGAGAAAAAAAAAAAAACAATAGCAGGTTTATGCCTAATGCGGAAGCTTAAATTTTAAACAGGAGGTGCTATTTAATCGATACTACTGGAAACAACAGGTAACCGGTGTGGAAAATGAAATTTGGATCTCTCCCTCCAGCTATAAAACAATTCATTTCTAGCAGATTCAGAAGCTAAATATGTGGAAAGAAAAGCTTGTGACTTGTTCAGTCCTCGGTTCTTGGAGCTCACTCTGTGTATCCCCATTTCCTGGCACAGCGCCTGCAGTACAGAAGCTAATAGAATGTTTATGCAATCAAAACTAACTAGTAAATATAGGATGGGCAAAGCCAGAACCCTACTCTGATCTGCAACCACTTGGTTAGGTTTTAAGATTTCTTCAAGGATTTTTGGACCAGCCAAATACCATTCACTGAGCTCTCAGCTACTCCCTACTTACCAGCACAGTGGAAGCTGTAAATTGATAAATGAGGGAAGGTTTAGGAGGCATCAGGTGGAAATGAAAATGAACACTGACAAGCAGCTCCTTCTTGCTCAGAAAAGATAATCACATTGAATTCAACATCTATTTTTCCTGAATAGCACATTCCATTTAGAAAAGCCTCTACTCTCAGCACACTTGTTTTCAATGCAGTAGAATAAAGGGATGAAATTATGTAGGAGAAATATTTCCCTTTGTTTTTTCTTGAAAATGTGTGGTGGGGAGTCCTACTCTCCCAACATCATCTCAAACTCTCCCTCCCATACAGGCTCCAACCTTGGTCAACCTATGCTGTCACCTTGGCCTGAAACACATCTCCCTGGCCCTCTATTGACTCCTACATCCTGTACCCCTTCCTTAAGGCAATGATAGCCACACCAGGCATATCAGAATACCTGATGAGCAGTAAGTCCATTGCCTGGGATTCTGATTCAATGCACCTAGGATGGGGTCTTTGAAAAGCTCCCAGGTGATTCAACTGTACAGTTAGATTTGCAACGTCTGCACATAACAAAAGATCAGCCAATGTGGGCAGCCCGGGTGGCTCAGCGGTTTAGCGCCGCCTTCAGCCCAGGGTGTGATCCCAGAGTCCCAGGATGGAGTCGCAGGATCAAGTCCCACATCAGGCTCCCTGCATGGAGCCTGCTTTTCCTTCTGCTTGTGTCTTTGCCTCTCTCTCTCTCTCTGTGTCTCTCATGAATAAATAAATAAAAATCTAAAAAAAAAAAAAAAAAAAGATCAGCCAATGAGTTGCAATCATCTCCCCTTCTTAAATTTTGGCTTATCTATTCTACAAATCAAACATAAAATTGGTATTTTGCTAAAATGAGGAGTAAAGCTGGGCAGAATAAAACCACAGGGTTCCCTCCTTTTTTAAAAGATCACAGACAAGCTGCATGGAAGACAGAAACCTTTAAACTTACATGAATGCTTGTCTTAAGAGAAGCCTAACATGGTCTGGGAAAGATCTTTTCGTTTCTGTGCTTTGGAGCATCTACTTTTTTTTCTGGGAGAGGACATTTATTCCAGTTAACAAAGGCAGGCTGTAGTTTGTCATGAGAAGAAGAACAGAACCCAAGGGAAGGCCTTCAGCCTATTGTTTCCCAGGAGTGGAATTCTGCTGCCCCCAGTCCCAGGCCCAGGTTCCAAAATTTCATGGATCAGAAGTAGGAAGAAATTTCTGGCAACTGGACGATTTTAGACTGCTCCCAGAGGAAAAATTTAAAAATTGTTTGCTAAAGAAGTAGGTCCCTGTCCAAGCAAACAAAATTAAGACCATTTATGAATTTGGGAAGGAATGAGTAAATACAAGTAGTACCTGAGCCACCTTTTTACTTTTTTTTTTTTTTTTTTTTTATGATAGTCACAGAGAGAGAGAGAGAGAGAGAGAGAGAGAGAGAGAGGCAGAGACATAGGCAGAGGGAGAAGCAGGCTCCATGCACTGGGAGCCCGACGTGGAATTCGATACCGGGTCTCCAGGATTGCACCCTGGGCCAAAGGCAGGCGCTAAACCGCTGCGCCACCCAGGGATCCCCACCTTTTTACTCTTAAGCTTGCTTCTTCACCAGCCAGAGGGGTGAATGCTTGGGGGATGAGGAGGTAATAGGAGGTTTTTATTTTTACCGTACTCTACAAATCAAAGTTCTCAACCATTAACATTTAAAAAAAAAAAACAAAATATTAAGGGCACCCTGCTGGCTCAGTCCAGAGAGCATACGACTCTTGATCTTAGGGTTGTAAGTTTGAGTCCCACGTTGGGCATAGAGATTACTTAATAAAAAAAAATAAAAATAAACACTAAATAAATCCTGTTATGTAATGCTTTTATTTATTTTTTTAAGATTTTATTTGTCTATTTATTCATGAGAGACACAGAGAGAGAGGCAGAGACACAGGCAGAGGGAGAAGCAGACTCCATGCAGGGAGCCTGACGTGGGACTCAATCCCGGGTCTCCAGGATAAGGCCCTGGGCTGAAGGCGGCGCTAAACCGCTGAGCCACCCAGACTGCCCTGTACTGCTTTTAAATAAAAATTATTGCAAGAAGGACTTTTGATCTTATGAAGACTTTGTGATTCAAGAAAGTCAGATTATGTTTAAATAAATTATTCAAGATAAGAAATATGAAGGTATGTATCACTGACATTATTATAGATTAACATCTTCCCCTTAATCCTTTTATTAGATGTACAAAACAAGTACAAAACAAGAGGATGATCATACAAAACCCTACCCTTAGAATCTCTAATACGGTGCTATCTTGCAAGAAAATCATCTAAAATCTAAACAGGCAAGTCCATTATAATTAGATTTTGAAAATTTTAAAGAAGTTTACATTTATAATATACAGTGCCTCTCTCTTCCAAACACAGCTTTTTTTCATATTTTTCCATTATTTGAAAATGAAACATTCTATATTATAATTTTTTCAGGTTATAAGAGAACAAAGAATTGTGTTCAAGGATATTTAGTTTGGCTTTTTTCATGAGATAAAAGTACTGATATCTTTTTCTCACTGCTATAAATTCTAGTTTCTCACTTCATGAATGGACTATAGCATATAGAAGTATAGAGGACAAGGATAAGCACCATGTAGCTTGATTTTCCTTTCAGTGGTATTCTATAAGACTGAATGTGTTACAGCTGATGGAGAAAAGAAATAATTTCATAATGCCTTTTTAAAGCAAAACATGTTATTTCTGTGTGTGTTTTTTTAATATTTTATTTAAGAGAGAGAGAGAAAGCATGAGCAGGGAGAGGGGCAGAAGGAGAAGGAGACTCCCCGTTGAGCAGGGAACCCTATGTGCAGCTCCATCCCAGGACCCTGAGATCATGACCTGAGCCAAAGGCAGACGCTTAACCAACCAAGCCACCAAGTATCCCTGTTTTATTAATTACCCTGTAAAATACCAGATTAGAATAATCTTTATTCTAATTGCTTTCAAGTGATCAAAGCAGACATTATTAGCAGACCTAAAGTAGATTCAAAAGGATGCATGTTTGAGGCCTGTTCATTATAGAAGTATTTCGAATGGAAATCTTCACTGATTTCACACATCCACTAACCTACGGGGATAACCTATAACGGATTAAAGGGGTGGCACTACAATCTATGTCTCCTAAATGATCATTCTCCTACCACATCTCCAATTTTTGGACTGTGTTCTACTCACAAAGCAGCACCTCTTGTAATCTGGGGAAAATCCACAGGAACACAGGTAGCCACACACACACACACACTACACCACTGTTAACAAACATTTAATTCTCTCCTAATCGTCCTAAATTCTGGCCCTTTTATTATAAAACTGGTGACATAATCACACTAAGGTCATTGTCGTTCTCCATTCCATTCTGTAAACAGAAGACAAGTGGGACAAAGTATCCTACCTCAGCCTGGGAAGAAATATGAAATGCAGCTCGCCAATTCAGTTGTCTGTTTTAGTGCATAAAGAGCAAACATATCCTTAAGTCTACCTATCAGATGATTTCTATTTGTGTACAGCTTTATGTTTTGGTGATTCATAGCTCTTGTAACCAAACAGAACCATAGGGAGGGCTCCAAGGTGGCTCAGTCAGTTAAGTGTCTGCCTTCGGCTCAGGTCATGATCCCAGGGCTGGAATGGAGCCCCTTCTTGGGCTCCCTGCTCAGTGGGGAGTCTGCTTCTCCCTCCCTCTCTGCCTGCAGCTCCCCCTGCTTTTGCGCATGCTTTCTCTCTCTGGCAAACAAATAAAATCTTTTAAAAATCTAAAAATTTTAATGGAACCATACCCAGGACATAGAATAATAGTCCCCATGGGCCTCATGGTTGCAACTGACCACTGCTCCATTTTCAGCTCTGAAGTCACTGATTGAGCAGAAAATACAACAAAAATAATTCACAGAATTATGATTGTCCAGACTGAACTTACAACTTGGCTCAAGAAATCAAGATTTGCCAGAGATTGTAAGTAAATTTGTTCCACCCTATATTGCTATATTAACATCTGAGTGAAAATATTCTTTCAAACTTTTAAAAACAGGTGATTGGGGAACAGGAGCCTCTATTTGCTACTTGCATTTAGGTAGTCTATATTTCCACCCCTGCAGTGGCCCAAATGGCCAAGTCTCAAAATTAAACCTAGCAAATAACTGATCACACCATCACCCCCCCCCCCCCGCCCAGAATTTACACATATAAGACTGTAAAAGACTGACTGTAAGATAAGACTCCTTCCATTCTATTGAAATACACCAGATAAGACTCCTTGCATTTTATTGAAATATACCAAGGATAGGATCTCAGGGTTGCTCAGTGGTTTAGCGCCTGCCTCGGGCCCAGGGAGTGATCCTGGAGTCCCAGGATCGAATCCCGCATCAGGCTCCCAGCATGGAACCTGCTTCTCCCTCTGCCTGTGTCTCTGCCTTTCTCTGTCTCTCTATGTCTATCATGAATAAATAAATAAAATCTTTAATAAATAAATAATAAATAAATAAATAAATAAATAAATAAATAAATAAATAAATAAAAAGAAATACACTAGATAAACCTAAGACATGTACCTCGGTGTGCCTGAATGTTAGGCTTCAGTAATCAAGGTTTTTTACACTCCATCTGATCTGATAGAAATGATATTCAATTAGTGTAATGTCTTTTGAGGGCTGAGTACTTAGTAAATGACAGATAACTACAACTTACAAAAAAAAAAAAGTAAACTGGATTACTAAATAGGCAGCAGGCAACTGATATAACTACTAGTTATATAGCGAAAAAAATCTGTTAATAGACTTTAATTAATGATCAGCACTCTACCAGGAAAGGGGAGGTTGTATTAGTCTAAACCCCCAAATGTCCACACATCCAATCAAGATAGCTCAAGATGCGATTCATATCTAATTCAAAGGTTGTCTTTTTTTTTTCTTTAATTTGAGAAAGAGCGTGAGAGAGAGAGCACAAGCAGAGCAGACGGGAGAGTTAGAGAAACATACTCCCTGCTGACCAGGGAGCTGGCCCAACGGGGGCTGGATCCCAGGATGACAACCTGAGGGATCATGACCTGAGCCTAAGGGAGACGCTTAACCAACTGAGCCATCCAGGTACCTAATTCAGGACTAATTTAATGTATGAAGTGGCCTCACTTGAGCCACTTGCATTTATAATATTTTGTCTATTTGAGATTAAAGACAATTCGAAATTGCAATGCTAACAAGCCACTTTATTTCTGGAAAAGTAGAAACCAAAGACCGTAATTAAGCATTTTTTGCCAAAATATTTCCTCAGTCTATTAATAACAGGGCCTATTTGGTTTAGTCACTATTTGATACATGACGCAGAGCACAATAAGGACACAGTGAAAGGTTAAATTGTAGAAAAAGGAGATGGCCCAAGGTATTTCCAACTTGACAACATCCAATCAAAACCAGAGAGGTAGTATTGTCTTCCATGCCCGGGATCATGACACACATGGGGGAACACTTGGGCAAATGCATGGGGGGGGGGGGGGCGGGGCGGGTCCCATGCTCTTGTGGAGCATCCAGAACCAGGTGAACACTAACCCCACAAATGTAGAAACTGCTAGGATGGGTCAGGGGTACTACAGGAGCCTGGAAAGGCAGATGGGATTACTCAGGGGTCAGCAACTGAAGTTTCACAGGGCCAAGAGGGGAGGCAAGAGCTATGTGCTGAGTCATTCTTAATTAGGGAGTTCTTTTGAAAAGGACTTTTGAAAACCTGTGTAATAAATTTTGCTAGTTGAAATGAAAAACGACACCATTTTCCAAGGATACATGTAAGTGTATTGATTTGTCTCCAAATTGATAACTGGGCAGTGTGCCAGAGAGTTCAATGATAGTCTAGATGTTATTTAAGTAGTTTTTTTTTTTTTCAAGGAGGTTGCTTGGCTGCTTCAAGATGGTGACTAGGAAAGAGGGAGGGTGAGGTTATGGCATAAGGACAAAAAGAACGGAAGGAATATTTTTAAATGAACAAACTCAAGTTTCCAGGAAAGGGATTAAGTATCCTATTTCAGCATGAACTGTTAAGAAGACCTGAAAGTAGTAAAAACCAAGAAAAAAAAAAAAATGTCTCCAATTGCAAGCTTTTAGCAATTACACGTTAAAACTACGTTCACTACCAGATTCTAAATACTGGTTATGTGGCCATGTTGGCAGTAGTTGGCATCAAAAGGTGATGTACAGTAGGTATTAAAATGTGACTTAGACCTCTACGGGCTAGCACCTTATTTATGCCCGAAGCTTTGGCATGTCTTAGAAAATTAGATATTCCAGCAGTTTTTACTGGGTAGTATCTATAGCTCTAGGGACCATGGGTTTTACAAGTAGTTATAAATTAAAGACTAGAAGTAATCTAATTAAGAGCCGTCTCTCCGCCCAAACTAGACTAGGACAGCTAAAAGAGGTCACGGCAATGAGGTCACAGTTCTGTGAAATTTACCTAGATTGTAAGGGGGGAGGGGTGTTTTTCACACTGTAAACATCTACAAGTCCTCACATTTTGTATCCTCAGATACCACACAGGTTGTAAACCCATGTAAAACATGGGTTTAAAAAAAAAAACACATAAATATGTAAGTTATCCACCATCTTCCCAACCCATGTAAAACATAGATTTTTTTTTTTTTTTTTTTTTTTTTTTTAATATATGAGCTTAAGTTATCCACCATCTTCCTATCAGGATATCGCCAGACAGGTTAGGTGACGCCTTGCTAACCAACACACTTGCTGGAAAATAGATCTAAAATACAACGATCCAAACAAGTCACAGTCTTGGCGGCTGTAGTGGCCAAGAAGAAATATTTCAGCTTTGAAGACAGAAGACTATAAAATACACAATCCCTAGGAGGTTCGGCACTGCGTCCAGAGACAGGGGGGTCAGGAACGCTTGCTGAGCCTCTGACCCAGCCCTGGAGAACTCGCAGCGACTGCCCCGGAGTGTTCATCCACTGGAGCCCCCGGGCCGCGAACGGAGCGAAGAGGAGGACCTGCCTCGCCTACGAAACCTGTCACCCCTCCGGAAGGGCAGCGTCTGCCCGGGTCTTCTCTGGCTCCGAGCGAGCTACACCCCAGGCTTTCTCTGCACCAGGAAGGCGGTGTCGGCGCGGGCCGCCGCGGGACTGGGTACCAAACCCGGTGGCCCCGGGCACCGCCGCTGCCAGGACCGCACGCGGCCGGGCACCCACGGGGCTGGCTCGCCACGCTGCGCCGCGGGTCCCGGCCCAACAGCTCACTTTCCGCCTCCCGGGAGCAAGAGGGGCGGGGAGCGGCGGTGGGGGGCGCGGGACCCTCGGCGGGCGGGTCCCTAACCGCCCCCGCCCGGATTCCCCCGCGCAGCCCGCGAGTCTCGGGCTGGGTCGCCCCCACCGGAAGAGTGCGCAGAAAGGCTGGGCGAGCGGGGGGCGGGGGGCGGGTTTTATTACTGCGGATGGCGCAGTCGCCTCCCCCGGAGACCCGCGACAAAGATGCAAGCCCGCCGCGCCCGCCGCTGCTCCGGTCCCGCCCCGGCGCGTGAGACCCTGGAAAGCTGGAAACAGGGGTACGTGCTCCCGAGTTTGCAGATGGGCTGGACGCGCCGGGAAGTTCCCGCCGGCTGACACCCGGGGGGGCTCACGCCGCCCCCCGCCCAACCCCCGTCCCCGGGGCAGGTGGCCCGGCGCGCCCGTACCTTGGTGGCGGGGTCCGCGGCGGCGATGGCGGGGTCCCCCGGCTCGCCGGGAGCCGCCTCCGCCGCAAGGCCGCCGCCGCCGGGCTGGGGCTCGGCCGGCGTGGTGCTCCCCGCCTCCGGCTGCTCGGGGCTGCGCTGCTCCGTGGAGCTCCCGGCACCCATGGCTCCCCGGCGGTCCTCCCGCGCCCGGCTGCGGCTGCGGCTGCGGCTGCGGCTGCGGCTTCCCGCGGGTCCAGGGACGCGGAGAGGAGCAGAAGCCGCGCGCCCGCGAGGTCCCGGGAGCGCCTTCCTCTCCCGCCGTCCTCCTCCGAACGCGCCCAGACTGCGAATGAACGAGACGCGCTCGCGGCAAACTCCTTAAAAGAAAAAAAAAAAAAAAAAAAAAAAGCCACCTCTTTGCCTCCTCCTCCTCCCCCCCTTGTTTTTCCCTCGCTTCATCACATGAGCGCAGCCCCAGACACGCCTTGCAGCAGCATCTCCCCCCGGGCCGTGAGACCAGAGGCGCACCCGAGCCTCAGCCAGGGTCCCGGCGGCCCTCCGGGTCCCCGCACGGCGACACCAGCCGGGGGGACGCCCAGGCTTGCGGAGGGGAAGGGGAGGCCAGAAGGCCCCCAGGGGAGATTGGATTTGCTGCGGTTTATTAAATGATTGATGACCCAAGGCAGAGCTGCTGCGGCAGCGCACTTTCCAGTCGCCCCGAGGCGGACCCCAACCCCCGCGGCTCTCCTTGGGGCTGTGGGATCGTCGGCTGGTCCCAGCCTCCTCCTCACTAGCCCGGAGACAGGCTAAGGCTCCCCGGCTTCTCCGACCATATTAGGACACCTCACGTGGCAGCAGCAGGGAACCGCGAGGTTAACGCAGTCAGGCCACGGATGAGGTGGGCCCGGCGCTCGCCTATCATCCGGAACCGGTGATGTCAGGCGATGCCACCAGCGACACCGGCTGCCCCCCTTCCCCGGGGAGTTGGGGCAAGTGAGACTGTGGCTGGAAATGGCCCGGTCCCCCTTGGAGGGCGTGATGCTGGACGCCCGGGCCACTTCTGGCTGCCAGGCGGAGACACGATGACACAGATCGGTTCATTTGCCGTCAGTAGTTCTCCACGGACAAAGGCTTTAAAGAGGATCAGCCCGGTTGGCTTGCATTCTCGTCCTTCGTACTCTTGAATATAGGAACAGATAGAGAACGCAGCCGACGCGTAGTGGAACGGAATCAAATTTTGAGCTGGATTGCTTGGCACTTAAGCATGAAGGTGGTAGGACTCAAAGAAAAATTATCCCCAGTTTTAAGTGACAACTAAGTGCCTTAGTTTTCTCAAACAGTTGGAAGAATGAAGAACCTCGGAATATCCACACGAGATACCATATAAATATCCCATACTCAGATTTTGTACAGGTTAGTAGAGAATTGATGTCAGCCAGCAGTGAGTTCAGCGGTAGAATATTCTGTGCCTAATTAATTGTGGCATGTAGTATAACGGCATATGGTGATCCAGCATAAAATTTTTCTAAACATATCATTTTTCGTTGAAGAAGTACATAAGAGCCACCTGCTCCGGAATATATCGCTTCTTAAGCAATATATTTGCAAAATGGTTGGTCTTCATGATTTTTAACCATTTCATCCATTTCAACTTAAATTCTTATTACTTAGGAAACATTCCAGTACTTACTATGTTCTAGGCACTGTTCAAAGCACCTTGCATATCTAGTCATATTTAATCTTTACAACAACTCTAGGAGATAGATCCTATTATTTTCATTTTACCAATGGAGTGGAGGCAAGTAGGCCCAGAGAAATTACATCAGGTGCTCAAGATTTCACAGCTGGTAGGCAAAAAGGACAGGATTCATCCCACACTGAGCTTGAGTACAACACTTCACTCCCCTTCTGTAGGAAGTTTCCAATGTGTTCTCTCTTCTCAGGGTTATCTGTGAAAAACAGCATTTAAGGCCTCACCTAAGATACTAAGGGCTAAACCTCCCATTAAAGCCTATTGAGAATGATTAACGTCAGCACATATGAAAATGTATCAGTAAGTAGTACAAACACTATCAAAATGTCCCATTCTGTGAGATTATACTTATTCAGTTCTTGGGAAATTCTTAACAAAGCTTTTCACATAGAGCTTTCAAATTTTCAGAGGCTCTAATTACAAGGACATAGGTTTCAAGCCAACAGTATACAACGCACAAGCTGAGGAAGACATCACCAGTGTCTGCCTAGATTAGCAATTGCTTGCTTTGGGTTTATTTTTCAGGCCATGAAAATGCTCATATTCTGATTTTTTAAAAGCAAAATCTTATTTTCTTTAAAGATTTTATTTTTAAGTAATCTCCACACCCAATGTGGGGCTCAAACTCACAAACCTGACATCAAGAGTCACATGCTCCACCAACTGAGCCAGCCAGGCACCCAGGCAAAACCTTATTTTAAGAAGAAATACACACATTCTAGTACTCCCTAATCTGCCTGAAACAGCTCCCTGATAAGGAGTTATTAAGAATAACAGGGAAAGAAGAAAAGAAAAGAAAAGAAGAAAGAAGAAAGAAAAGAAGAAAAGAAAAAAAAGAAAGAAGAAAGAAAGAAAAAAAGAAAGAAAGAAAGAAAGAAAGAAAGAAAGAAAGAAAGAAAGAAAGAAAGAAAGAAAGAAAGAAATATCTACAAAAAGATTCACACAAGCACCTTTGGTTTCTGGACTGCCCAAAGAATCCTCTTCCATCTTACTTGTAAACTGGGGAGTTACTGTCATTTTTGTTAAGAAGAGTAGTTGTGCTATTTATTATCCCTATAGCAATGACATGTCCCAACCTCTTGGATATACTATTTAGAACATTCAATATAATAGAACATATGCTATTCAGAACACTATATTCATTTCTTTCATCCATTTCTTTTTCCTTCTTTCTTTTTTTTAAGGTTGTATTGTTTTAGGTAATCTCTTCACCCAGCATGGGGCTCACACTTACAACCCTGAGGTCAAGAGTTGCATGCTCTGCCTACTGAACCAGCCAGGTGTCTGATTCCTTTATTTCTCAACACATATTTATCAAATGCCTCTTAGGTACCAAGCAGAGTTACTGTGCTTTCCCCTCAAGGCTCTAAGTCAAGTCACCAAGGTTTTCTTTTTTTAGGGTTTTGGAGATACCTTTAGAATTGCGTGGATTAGCATCAACCATAGAGAGGAAGGCAGCTGTTTTCGATTTTCCACTTCTCAGTCCAAGGCTGTCAGTTACCCCAAATTCTGGCCAGCGGCCCTTTCTCTTCCAAACAGCGGGACACAGGTGTCCCACACATCGTCTCCCATGGGGCAGCTGGTGGTTGAGTCGTTTCCCTGAGAGAGTTGATACTCTCATAAAAACAGTTTAAGATTTTTGAAAAACAAACACACGTTGCCCGTACAGCAGGCTGAACTTGTATGCTTCATGTGTAACTTCCCAGAAAGACAGGTCACACAAGATTTACCAATGAAAGCTAAAGTCATAGCTGGGCATCTTGTGCATGTACCAAAACATCTTCAAATATGTTTTCAATGAGTTCACAAACGTGAAACATGTTACCACTGAGTTAACACAGACCCCCTGAAAAGGCAATAGTTACTATAATTGTTAAAATAATTTAAAACCAGCACTTAACTCTACCCTCACAGATTCATTCACTAGCTACAAAGCCTTCAGGCAATTTAACTTAGAACATGGAAACTCAACTTTCAACCTTGAAACTACCACATATTACTTCATTGTATTCACTAAATAAACCTACTTTTTTTCTGAGCTAATTACTTACATCAAAATATCTATATCACCAAAGAACCCAATTCCTCCTCTCCTCTCTTGAATTGGCTAATTATAAACTAGAAAACTATAAGAATTAATAATTTTATTTTTTCATGACTAATAATCCAACATTCATATAGAAGCTACAGAAAAAGTTCAATATACAGAAGTTCAAAGATCAACCAACTGTAGACATACATCATAAATACAGCCAAATGCTAAATTTCTAAACTTGAAGAAATCTATTGCTTTGGGTTAACTATAAAGCCAGATTTTTGTATCTGTTTCATTTACTAAGATTTAAGATTGGCTCCTGACCCAAATCTAAGATTAAGCTAAAGTAACAAAAAAGGGTAGCGGGGTTGAGAGAAGTTACTATATATATATCTTTTTTTCATTTTTGTGTTGGTACACTGGCTGGCTTAGTCAGAGGAGCCTGAGACTCCTTTAAAAAAAAAAAAAAAAGATTTTATTTATTTATTCATGAGACAGACAGACAGAGGGAGAAGCAGGCTCCATGTAGGGAGCCCAATGTGGGACTCTATCCCAGGACTCCGGGATCATGCCCTGGGCCAAAGGCAGGCACTAAACCGCTGAGCCACCAGGCGTCTCAAGCCTGTGACTCTTGATCTCAGGGTTGTGAATGTAAATTCCATGTTGGATGTAGAGATTACTTAAATAAATAAAACTTAAAAAAAAAAAAAAAGGAATTTTCACTGAGACCTAGTTTGACATAACTGCCACACTTTGTTCAAGATGTTCTAAATCTAAACAAACAAATGTATGAATACAATTGAAATGCAGTCACCAATAAACCAGGATAGCTTTGACTCCTCATTTTTCTAGAGTTAGGCTGCTCTCCACCCACTTGATTAGAACCGTGGTTAATGATTTGCCAAATATATAGAGAGATTTCTCCAGGCAAATTTTTTGGAGGGTATCCGAAAGTATCCAGAAGGTTCCTACTCACTAGGGCCGACCAAGTTACTGTCATCCTCATAACTTCAAATCTTTTCATAAATTCTACACGGGTCCTGTAAGTATCCAATATTTTTAAAAACTGTATTTTATTATTATTATTTTTAAGGTTTTTATTTATTTATTCATGACAGACACAGAGAGAGAAAGGCAGAGACACAGGTAGAGGGAGAAGCAGGCTCCATGCAGGGAGCCAGATGTGGGACTCAATCCCGGGTCTCCAGGATCACACCCTGGGCTGAAAGCGGCGCTAAACCTCTGAGCCACCCGGGCTGCCCTAAAAACTATATTTTAACATACTAATTCAACAGACTTTTATTGAGTTAAGTACCAGGCAAAATGCTGAAAACTTGGGACTTTTCAGAGCTGAAAACTTGGGTTTCATAAGTCAACATTGCTGACTTGTGAAAGACATTAAGAAACACACATTGTAAATTACTGAGAGATTTTTATGTTCCTCTATGAACTTGAATCCCTTTTTGAAAAAAATTTTAAAGGTTTTATGTATTTATTTTTAAGTAAACACTACACCCAACCTGGGGCTCGAACTTCTAAACCTGAGATCAAAACTGACAGAGCCAGCCAGGCGACCCCCGCCTTCCACCTTGTGTGAATTTTTAATCTCAGATCTACAATATGTTTGCTGTCTTTGACATCAGAAAATACTTCAATTACTATTTGCAGTAATTGACCAATGGTTGACCTGAAGAATTACCAAAATCAAGTATACAGGAGCGATTGACTATTTTAGCCCATTTTAGAGAGTTCCCATCTAAATCTCATTTGAAGGCCTGGTAAGAGTCTGTATTCCTGGAGATTGATCTCAATTCTGTTGGCTGCTTTTTTATTATCATTTTTTTAATGACTTCTGGTTACTCCTACAAATGCAATATCTGTAGGAGGGGTAGCTGTGAAAAATCAGAATAAAAGAGGGATCCCTGGGTGGCACAGCGGTTTGGCGCCTGCCTTTGGCCCAGGGCGCGATCCTGGAGACCCTGGATCGAATCCCACATCGGGCTCCCAGTGCATGGAGCCTGCTTCTCCCTCTGCCTATGTCTCTGCCTCTCTCTCTCTCTCTCTGTATGACTATCATAAATAAATAAATAAATAAAAAAAGAAAGAGTGGGAAATCAGAATAAAAGATAAAAAATCAATAGTAAAACTAGATATACTTCCCCTTCCTTCCCTCCTCTCAGCATGTTACTCCATTATAACTTCATTGGGACCATAATTAATTACATGAAAAGGATTCCAAAATCTGCAGCTGCTTATGCTGCTAAATCAGTGAAAACTTTGAAAAATGAAATAATCATTTAGATATGTTGTTTTGAATGTTATTGTGCTCTCGAGAATTCTTTGGAAGAAATTATGAGTAAAATATTCGAGTTTTACTTTATCTGAGAGAATTTGAAACACTGAGTATTTCAGAGTGCAAAATTACGGGGTGTTTTCCTAAGTAAAAATGATGGGTTGGTGAAAATAATATCTAGTGAGTGATTGCAGTATTCAGTATTTCAAGCAAAACTATACAGAACAAATTCCCTGATTGAAAGTTGCCAACAGTCCCTTAGAATATTTTTTGACAGTTTTATTGAGGTATAATTGGTGTAGAAAGAACTGTACACAGCTAAAGCATACAATTTGATGAGTTTTGATAAATGCATACTTCCTTGGAATCTACATCATAGTCAAGATAATGAGCACAATCATTTACCCAAAAATCTCTCCATGTACCCTTGTAATTCCACTCTCTAGCGCCCTGGGCCCCACCCTGCCTTCTTAGGCAGTCGCTGTCACTATAAATGAGTTTGCATTTTTTAGAATTTTATAGAAATTCATAGAAATGGAGTCATCTACTGTACATATACTTTTCTTGATCTGGCTATTTTTATTCAGCATAATTATATTGAGATGCATCCATAATTATATTGAGTTATTTTACATTTAACAATAGTTATAGATGATTTTTATTTAAAAAATTTTTTTTCTTCTATGACTTCCCTAAATACTCCATAATGAATATGTATGAGTTTTTTTCCCTGTAATGAAAACATTGAGGCACATGTGCCTGATATATGCATGCATATCCCATTGAAATCCAGAGAATAGTAAATCAACTGGCATTTGAGTCTGAATTAGAGCTAGAGGCAAATCCATTCTGTATTTAATAAGTCTATATTCACTTTATATGCTTTTGCCACTTCATATCATTATTCTAATCTAAGTATTGAAAGATCTAGGGGAAAATGATAACTTAATTATCTTCACATAATATTTATGAGTTTGGCTGCAAATGATGCATTTTTGGCCATAATTCTAAATTTATGCAATGATAGCAGAGGTATCAGTTGTAATTTGTCAATTTAGGGGGAAAATATTCTGGAAAGGATAGTCATATACTTTTTTTTTTTTTTTTAAGATTTTATTTATTCACTTGATAGGGAGAGAGAGCACAAGCAGACAGAGTAGCTGGCAGAAGGAGAGGAGAAACAGGCTCCCCAGTGAGCAGAGAGCCCGATGCAGGGCTCAATCCCAGGACCCTGAGATCATGACCCAAGCCAAAGGCAGACATTTAACTAACTAAGCCACCCAGGAGCCCTTTAGTCAAATACCTTAAATGTTGTTTTATAACAATGTAAAATGACTTTTTAAAAGTATATCTTAACTACTAATATCCATAACTTAGATCAAGGTGTGTATGTAAAATTTGTAAAAATTATGACATTTTCAACAATTTTGACTATTGCAAAATTTGACAAAAACTATAGCAATTATGATCATTGCAAACCAATATTAATTTCACACTTTCTGTTATTGATACTAATTTATTTATCAGATATCTAAAATAACTTAGAAAACTATACACTATTATCAACTTTGATAGGATAAATGCTGAAAACATACATATGTATATACATATTTTTTAATGTATGTATATATGCCTATAAAAAAGATGAGAATATTACTATAATTCTTTCTGGAAGATAGAATTTAAAATAATTTTTTCCTTCATTATGCTTGCTTGCTTTTTCAATTTTCTACATTGAACGTGGGTTACTTTTGCCAACAGAATAAAAAGCATGTTAGCAATTGTTTAATTATCCAAGGAACACTACATCCTGAAGAATATAAGTTCGTAGAGTATATTATGACAACCCAGTATACTGCTATCACAGTATTGAGTAATAAATTATGCTAACAATAAGTCTCATAAAGAAGTAAAGAGTAGGGATCCCTGGGTGGCGCAGTGGTTTGGCGCCTGCCTTTGGCCCAGGGCGCGATCCTGGAGACCCGGGATCGAATCCCACGTCGGGCTCCCGGTGCATGGAGCCTGCTTCTCCCTCTGCCTGTGTCTCTGCCTCTCTCTCTGTGACTATCATAAATAAATAAAAAATAAATAAATTAAAAAAAAAAAAGAAGTAAAGAGTAGTTCTCAAACTTAGCTGCATACTGGAATAACCTGGGAATCTTAACAAATACTGATGCCTGCATCCCAACCTCAGTGATTCTGATTTAATTGGTCCAAGGTGCAGCTTGGGTATCGGGGTTGTAAAAAGCTCCCTGGGTGATGCTACTGTGCCACTGAGCTCTAGAATGACTGCTCCAGCTTTGAGATTGAACTGACTTTCTTGGTTTTGCCTGGCTTCCTGATGGGTATTAACAGTCAGCTAAGCAAGGATATGGGAGAAAAGCAATTTCCTTTTTGCACAGTTTTTTAAATGATATTAGGAGAAGGGAAGTCTATGCTCTGGAATCATCATAATTACATATATTCAATCAGGTCCTTCCAAGGAAATCAATCCACCTGGAAGGGATCCAGTATAGAGCCTCATGGCGTAATGAATTTTGTGTTATGTTGGAAATACCTTATAGTAAGACTATACATTTTAAACTCATGCCAAAGAGGATGGTTATTCCAGTATAGAGTTACAGATAAGTATAAAATTATCTATATGCAATTATATACTGCTTATCATTTTTCTAAGCAGAAAACCATTAGGTTACAAAATACTGAATATTTGCTCCAAAGTAAAGTATAGAATTTAATCACTATAGAAAATATTTGGTCAGCCAAAACCTACATGCCTTCAGTCATGAAAATAATCAGAGTGTGAGCTGATAAATATCTTAACTAGTAATAAATTAAAGAGAGGCAGATAAGTTGGTCTAAGATTTCTTTTGCATTCTTTTAAGTTGACTTGCTAAATGCCTTTAAAATGAATGTAAAATAATTTTATAACAATTTTAATAAACCCATTCAAATATGCACAACTGATTTCTCACAATTTGCAAAAGCAGCTCAAGGGAGGGAAGATAGCCTTTTTAATAAATGGTGCTGAACATTTTGGATATGCATAGGCAAAAAAAAAAAAGTTTAACCTTGACCTAAATCTCATACCTTTAAAAAAATTAACTCCAAATGGATTGTGGATTTAAATGTAAAACATAAAACCATAACATTTTTCAAAAAATAAGAGAAAAACAGGATATAGATCTAGGTAATGAGTTCTCAGATTTAACATAAAAGGCGTAAAAGGAAAAATGGAAAAATTGAGATTATCAAAATTTAAAACTTCTGCTCTGCCTAAGACCCAGTTACGAGAATGAAAAGACAATTCTCAGACTGGGAAAAATATTTGTAAATGATAAATCCAATAAGGACAAGCATCTAGATGTACAAAGAATTCTCAGAACCCAAGAGTAAAAAAAGAAGAAAAAATGGGCAAAAGATTTGAAGACATCTCACACAACAACAAAAAGAAACAAACTATTGGTATATATGATCACCTGGATAAATCTCCAGAGAATAATGCTGAAAGCAAACCACCGATCCCCAAAAGTTACATACTATATGATTCCTTTTATAAAACATACTTAAAATGACAAAATTATAGAAATGGAGAAGAGTTTAGGGTAGCCAAGGGTTAAGGAAGGGAGAAGAGGGAGTGGCTCTGGCTATGGCAACAAGAGATCCTTGGATGAGAATGCTCTGTACTTTGACTGTATCAATGTCAATATCCTGATTGTGATATGTGCTATATAGCTTTGCAAGATGTTACCATAGGGAAACTGGGTGAAGGGTATTTGGGATCTCTGCATTATTTTGTACAACTGCATGTGAATCTACAATTAACTGGGGAGGGGGGAGGTTTAATTTAAAAAGAAAGAGCAATGTATTTATTATATATTCTCAGATGGGCTAAATTAAGATCCTAGATATCTGTTTTTATTCAATTTCCAGTCTTCTCAGTTTTCTAGCGTGCTTAAAATATCCTTTAAAATGAAAACTAAACCAAATTAGATGTCAACACACTGTTAAGAGGTTGGTATTTTGTTTAGCTTCTAAGCTTTTTAACTCTGAAACAATCAGACTTGATAAAATACAGAAACAATAGATTTCCTGACTCGGCCCCGCTGTATAAATACGCCCTTTTAACTCCTTGGTTTCATCTTGCCAATAAAGAAGGAGTGGATCCACCTGTAATCACCTTGTCCGATATCATGTCCAAGTTCGGCTTTTGAAAGACCTTAAAGGAACCAAACCAAACAAGAAATGAAGCAAGAGGAGCAGTGAGATCAGCTACGAGGAACGTCTCACCCTTAAGAACAGGTTCTGCAAAGCTCCCTGTCTTTTGTGCTTCCCTCATCACTAATGTTTAGCAAAATACAAATTGGTAAATCTAGCAATATCATATCAGATATCAGATAAAGAAAGATAAAAGAAAGCAGATAAAGAATGGGAGGGGGTGCTTCCCTGTTTTAAAATGTCAATTTACCAGAGGCACCTGGGTGGCTATCAGTTGAGTGTCCAACTCTTGTTTGGCTCAGGTCATGATCTCAGGGTGGAGAGGTCACATTGGAGCCTGCTTAAGATTCTCTCTCTCACTCCCTCTGCATCTCCCTCCCTCCCCACCCAGCACAGATGCACTCTTTCTCTAAATAAAATTTTATTTATTTTTAAAAAGATTTTATTTATTCATTCATGAGAGACACAAAGAGAGAGAGAGAGAGGCAAAGACACAGGCAGAGGGAGAAGCAGGCTCCATGCAGAGAGCCCAATGCGGGACTTGATCCAGGGCCTCCAGGATCCATACCCTAGGCCAAAGGTGGCGCTAAACTGCTGAGCCACCTGAGCTGCCTGAAATAAAATTTTAAAATGTTAATTTCCCAGGGTAAATTTAACTTTAACAAAAATTGACTGTTGTTTATATTTTCTGGCTTAAAAAAATCCATATCCTTCTTTGGCCTATATTTAATAACTGTTATATATTTGCTTGTCTATCAATATTTGTGACATTAAAGTCAATGCAGCAATGTAATCCCCAAGATTAACAAATTGATAATGCCTTATAATCGTATTTTTTAAAAAGCTTCAATAATGATAGCTAGCACCTAGTGACCACCAACATTGGAAGCTGATTTTTTAGGGGGTGCCTGGTTGGCTTGTTCAGAAGAACATGTAACTCTTGATCTCAGTGTCCTGAGTTCAAGCCCCATGTTGGATGTAGAGATTACTTAAATAAATACTTTTTTAAAAAAGATTAAGAAGCAAAAAAAAAAAATAGATTAAGAAGCTAATTTTTAAGCAGAGTAAGACATAGACATTGGTAGAGGAGCTAGACTTAACCTTATAATATCCATATGAGATGAATTTTTATTTCCCACATTTCATTGGATTCAGATAAAATGGTTTCTAGACACGTTGGAGATGCAGAGAAAAAAAAAATCCATCTTAGCCTTTCTTCAAAAATAATAGTAAGCCTAATTTTTGGTGGCAGAGAAAAGGGATAAGAAGATTTTTAGAGAATTGAATGGTTTAAAATAGCTTTTTTGCCAGTCTGGGAAGGAAAACACTCAGTTGTCTCCATTCCTGAAAAGAAAGGGCTGACAGCACTAAATCACTGTCTCTGGCTACAGTGTTTCTTGGATGCCCCTGAGATAGCTTGGTGTGAAGAAACTAGCAATTAAGTTAAAGAATGATTGCCTTTATTATTGAATAATTTCCCCTTTTACAGACATAATTTTTCTCAGCACAAGTTGCAAAAGCAACTCCTTTAAGTTATCATTCCCAAACTCAAAACCATGTAGATAATTAAATGGGAGTCCCCTCTCTCCCACCGGAGCCACAGTTGGGATTCAGGAAAGTGTTTGGAACCGGTAAAAAAAACAAAGAAATTGGTCTTGGCTTTCGTTTGACTTCTTTCCTAAAGCTGCAAACCTCCAGTTTGTCTCCTGTCACTACCTCTTTATTTCTTTATTTTGGTCTGGTTCATACATTCAGTGTGGAAATTGCTGTTCCGATTTGAAGGCCCCTATGCCTACTCATCCAACCCCAGCCACCCACTTCTTGCTCCCCCTGTCCTGCCTTCCACATCCTGGGGATGCAGTATGGGGGCGCGTTCTGTAGCAGGAACTCCTCAAGAGCTGCCTTGCTCTTCATGGCACCTCTGCAGGCTGAGTCAAATGGCCTGGAACCTCTAGACTCTTAGAGAAGTGAGCCCAGTTTTGGGTCTCTGGTAAGGTGTTAGCAAGGAGGAGGGGCCGGCCTGGGGAGGCCCACAGACAAAGATATTTCTCTCTTGATAACTTGAAACATTTTCAACTGGCACATTTTTCTTTCTTTTTTTTTTTTTTTCTTTTATCTTTTCAGCCATGAAATAGGAAATTGTATTTTATTTTATTATTTTTTAAGATTTTATTTATTTATTCATGAGAGAGACAGAGAGGCAGAGACATAGGCAGAGGGAGAAGCAGTTTCTTTTTGGGGAGCTCATTGCAGGATTTGATCCCAGGACCCTGGGATCATGCCCTGAGCCAAAGGCAAATGCTCAACCACTGAGCCACCCAGGTGGCCCAAAATGGGAAATTTTAAAACATAATTTACTTCAACTATGGTAGGGTCATTTGAGAATTCTATTGAGCAACAGCTAATGTGCAAGACTGGGTTCGATTATTACTGGCTTAGCCAGTAATCGAGGAATGTTCTAGAGGAAGCATTGGTGGAAACAAAAGGAATTACAGCCTGTTTAATCTGCCCTGAAGACCAAGAAAATGAGGAAGAATTACTTATTTTGAAAATAGTCATCCGGATTTCATCATTGAAGCAGCTTTATTTCAGGTGATCTCTTCCAGTGGTATTCTGGGCTTATCATAAATTTCCACTAATACAAGATTCTGAGATTCTCTAGGAATTCTTCATGAGCAACCCTTCTGAGTGGGCACAAAGGTGCATCTCAGAGGGCTGTCCCTAATGGGCAGGTTCTCAGAGGACTCATGAGAGGCAGGAAGAACACAGGAAAACTTACATTTTTAATCTCATACTATCTAAATTACTAATTTGAATATATTATGTGATAAACATAATATATTAGTGCTATTAGCATTATAAATATATATAAGTAGAAGTATGTATATAGGATCTGAATGCTCAGTTTTTAAAAAATTGATGGTGTATACAATCAATAAGGCTAGAGACCATGTTGCTAAAGGCAGAGAAAATCAGTCTTCGTCACTCAGATCCATGGAAATGACTTGTGGTTTATAACCAGAAATTCAGAACTATCATTAGCGGTTCCCTGTTAATTCATTTACACATCGCATGTCTCCTTTTTTTTTTTTAATATTTTATTTATTTATTCATGAAAGACCGAGAGAGAGAGAGAGAGAGAGAGGCAGAGACATAGGTAGGGGGAGAAGTAGGTCCCTGTGGGGACCCTGATGTGGGACTTGATCCCAGAACCCTGGAATCACGACCTGAGCCAAAGGCAGACACTCAACCAATGAGCCACCCAGGCATCCCCATCACATGTATCCTCAAGGGTGGGCCACATTTACACATTTTTGTTTCTCCGTGACCTAGCACAGTCCCTGAAAATGTCAGAGAATTGGGGATGCTTGGGTGGCTCAGTCAGGAGAGCATGTGAATCTTGATACTGGGGTTGTGAGTTTGAGCTCCACGTGGGGTGTAGTGATTATGTAAATAAATAAAACTTTTTTTTTTAATATCAGAGAATTGTAAATGGAGAGTAAACTGGATTGTGAAAACTGGGGGTTGAAAGGATGGAGAGAAGCTGTTTCTGTTAGTTTACCTGGAATTGAGTTTTGGTCAGCCACTTAGCAGCTGTGTGACTTCCAGCAATGTATTTAATCTCTCTGTACTTGGTTTGCTCAGCCGTACAGTAAGAATAAAACTAGAAGGACGTAAAGAGTAATTGTGAGGAAACATATAAAAGGCTGAGAATAGTGCCTGGCACCTAGGAAGTATTTCCAAAGCAGGATTTCTTTCTCTCCAGAGCAGTAGTCTCCAGCCTTTTTGACTATATACTCTTATCAATTAAAAAAAAAAAAAAAACATTTAGGGGTGCCTGGGTGGCTCAGTTGTTGAACGTCTGCCTTTGGCTCCTGTCGTGATCCCAGGTCTGGGGATTGAGTCTTGAATCAGACTCCCAGAGGGGAGCCTGCTTCTCCCCCATCTATGTCTCTGCCTCTCTCTGTGTGTCTCTTATGAATAAATAAATAAAATCTTTGAAATCAATCATTCAGTTTTAACATATGTGAATGCTATTTATTTAAATATTCTTATTTATAATTTTTTTCTATTAAGATTTTTTTCAAGATTTTATTTATTTATTTGAGAGAGAGAGAGTGAGCATGAGTGGTGGGAGGGGCAGAGGGAGAAGCTCTCTGCTGAGCAGAGAGCCCAACACACAGCTGGATCCCCAGACCCTGGCATCATGAGCTGAACTGAAGGCAAATGCTCAACCGCCTGAGCCACCCTGGCACCCCAATATGTTCTTTTATTAATCCACACCCTTAAGCATTGATACTACAAAGCAAAATGCTACATGTTATTTTACCAGGATTGGACTGCATGCCTGATTAATCACAGAGATTGGGTTATAGAAAGACCTCAGCTTCCATCCTGGATGTATATTGTCTCTCTCTCCCTCTTTCTCCTCTCATCTCATCCTCCGAGAAACGCAGGTTGCCATCTTGTGAGCAGCCCGGCGGAGAGGCCTGTATATAGTGGAACTGAAGCCTTCTGCCAAGGGCCAGCTAGGAACTGGTGCCTACCAGCCACCATGAGAGTGCACTGAGAAGTGGTTCTTTTTTTTTTTTTTTTTAAGATTTTATTTATTTATTCATGAAACACAGAGAGACAGAGAGAGGCAGAGACACAGGCAGAGGGAGAAGCAGGCTCCATGGAGGGTGCCTGATGTGGGACTCGAACCTGGAGCCCCAGGATCATGTCCTGGGTGGAAGGCAGGCGCTCAACCGCTGAGCCACCTAGGCGTCCCTGAGAAGTGGATTCTTGAGCTCCAAGTGAGCCTAGAGATGATGCCAACCCTGACTGACAGCTTGAAGGCAACCTCTCCAGAGATCCTCAGCAAGAACCGCTTAGCTGAGCCATTTCCGGGTTCCTGACCTTTAGAAACTGTGAAATAATAAGTGTTTGTTGTTTCAAGGTGTTTAAAAATGCTCTGTGTTTGTGTTTCAAGGATGAAGAAACCACACTGGAATTTGCAAGCCCAAGAATTTTCAGAGGTTTATAAAAGAAGGTGGTAGATTCTAATGACTTTTAGCAAATGCATATTCCCAGTGGTCATTAGACCTGAGCTGAGACCTTGGCGTTTGTCATCTCATTTTGACGACAGCTGTGCTCTGCGAGGTTTTGTTTCCGACATGATCTGGATGGAGCTCTCAGAGGCAGATGTATGACGAGGAAATGAGCTCACTGAATGGCAGGCAGAGCCGCAAAACACTTTCACAACAAAAACGTTGCTGCAAAGAGGACCTGACCGCAGAGCCAGGATCCGCTGTGATAATCCATGTGCAAATAAAAACTCAGGAGGCGCTCAGTGCGAACCAATTTAAATAGGACTGGAGATGCAATGGCCTTTTTCTTATACTCCAGGGTTGTTGAAAGGGTCCAGAAATTTATAAGATGACACTAAAACAATACCTATTTTCAGATCTAATAGTGGCATTGCAAATATATGTAAATTTAAATACAGAATTTTATTTTTATTTGTTTTAAAAGATTTTTACTTATGTGACAGAGAGAAAATGAGAGAGAGCACAAGCAGGGGGAGTGGCAGGGAGAAGGAGAAGCAGGCACTATGTTCTTTGATAAATGGGACTCCATATGTAGTATATACATATGTATTTTTAAGTAGGATCCATGCCCAAGGTGGAGCCCAATGCGGGGCTTGAACTTATGACCCTGAGATCAAGACCAGAGGTGAGGTCGAGAGTCAGATGGTTAACCCACCACGCCACCCAGGTGCCCCTCTCCCCCTATTTATTATCAGGGCAAAATGCAGTAGGAAATCTCTTATGTTAAACTGTTATTTTGGGGGATCCCTGGGTGGCTCAGCGGTTTAGCGCCTGCCTTTGGCCCAGGGCGTGCTCCTGGAGTCCTGGGATTGAGTCCCGTGTTAGGCTCCCTGCAAGGAGCCTGCTTCTCCCTCTGCCTGTGTCTTTGCCCCCCAACCCCCGTAGGTCTTTCATGAATAAATAAATAAAATCTTTTTTTTTTTATAAATAAAATCTTTAAAAAAAAACCTTTTATTTTGAAATTGTAAACGACGGGCCTTGTGTTTTTGTCTCATGTTTCATAATTATGTCCTCTACAGGAGATAGCTGTGAAGAGGCTGTTGTCCTTGTTGCCCTCGGTGCATGGCAAGCAGACAGCCCTGGTCGCCATTCACTATAGGAGGCCTGTGGCTCTGGGTTTGTGTCCAGGTAGCATATCCCCACGTGAGGCCTACTAATATACTCCAAAAGCATCAGCAGTGCCTTTGTCCTTATTCTAGTATCCTAGCATGAGAGGACAGAGGCCTCTATCTGAATGATGGGCTAGTGTTCCTCCATGGGCCCCACAGAAAGGACCTCATCCCTTCCCTCCATAATTCTCTTCCTCTGTTGACTTTTTTCTTCCATATAAATGTTTAAATCTATTTTTCAAAGATTTTATTTATTTATTTATCTATCTGCGAGTACACTGTAGGGAGGCAGGGGGACAAGCAGACTCCACGCTGAGCACAGACCCCGGTGCAGTGCTCGATCTCACCACCCTGAGATCATGACCTGAGCTGAAATCAAGAGTCAGATGCTTAATCAACTGAGTCCCCCAGGCTCCCCTAAATCTATTTTTAAATTATTTTTTATAAGCAAGCTCTGCAAACAATTTGAGGCTTGAACTCAAAGTGCTGAGCTCAAGAGTCAAATACTCTACCAACAGAGGCAGCTGGGCTCCCCAAAATCTATTTTAGGTTTAAAAACAAGCAACAAGTAAATGCCCTTAGAGACTGCCTTTGTTTCACAATCAAGTTTCTTGGGAGAAGTCTCTACAGTTCATTGGTCTTCACCTTGCCCTCCATCACTGCTCAACACACTGCCATCTGGCATCTGTCACCACCCCCTCGGCAAGCTGCTCTCTGCTCATCTAGCCACCACCAGCAGAGAACATGCCTCAGCCTCCGTCTTCGGAACCATTCTGCAGTTTGATGCTGGGGACCTGTCCTTGGAAACATTCTTCTTCTTCTTTTTTTTTTTTTTTTTTTTTTTAAAAGATTTTATTTATTTATTCATGAGAGACACACACAGAGAGAGAGAGAGAGAGGCAGAGACAGGCAGAGGGAGAAGCAGGCTCCATGCAGGGAGCCTGATGAAGGATTCGATCCCCGGACTCCAGGATCATGCCCTGGGCTGGAGAAGTCCCACATAACTAAACTGCTTATGGAGTTATGGAGTCCCACATAACTAAACTGCTGAGCCACCCAGGGGTCCCCTGGAAACTCTCTTCTTCTGAGGCACCCCAGTTTTAACTTTTTCTCGGGCTACTGCCCACTGGTGTCTTGCAGCTGTGCTTTCGACCTTATGTCAAGGCGATGTCTCATCAAGGCCCTGCCCCAGCAGCTCTCCTGTTCTTCTCTTGCCCCATCTCACATTCTGTCTCCTTCCTGAGTGAGCTCAGCCCCACCACAGCCGCAGCGGCCACTCACTTGCCGAGGATGTCCCAGCGCATCTCTCAGCCCGAGTCTCTTTCTGGGATCCGGGACAGACTTTCTGCTGCCCTCTTTGTACATCGGAGAGCACTCGAAAATGAGCTCACCTCTCTTCCCTAAATACTTACTCCCATTCTATTTCATGTCTTGCTAGTTCATCAAGCCATCAAAAGCTGTGGGTCAAGCAAAATTCCACCATCACCCTCATTTGCTCATCCAGTAGCCAAACTCGATTAATTCTGTCCCCTGGAAGTTTTTGGCACCTGTTCCCCTCCATCTATTTTTCACTGCTATTGACTCTTCTTATTTAGACTCTTCTTATTCTTCCTTGTTAAATTGTCCTAATCGATAGCTTCCACACAGACATGCCCAGTGTGACACGCATATGCTTGTGCAAGTTAACTTTAATCTACTTTCTAAGAGTGTGTTTTTTAAATTGTATTTATTTATTTGAGAGAGAGAGTATGAGCAGGGGGAGAAGGAAAAGCGGACTCTCCACTAAGCAGAAAGCCCAATGAGGGGCTCTATCCCAGACCCTGGGATCACAGCCCAAGCTAAAGGCAGCTACTTAACCAACTGAGTCATCCGGTCACCCGATCTAGGAGTGCTTTGTTGACAGTTAAAAGACCCTGATCATAATATGATTCAACCTTAAAAAAGGAATGAAATTCACATATATGGGATCCCTGGGTGGTGCAGCGGTATGGCGCCTGCCTTTGGCCCAGGGCGCGATCCTGGAGATCCGGGATCGAATCCCACGTCAGGCTCCCGGTGCATGGAGCCTGCTTCTCCCTCTGCCTGTGTCTCTGCCTCTCTCTCTCACTGTGTGCCTATCATGAATAAATAAAAATTAAAAAAAAAAAAAAAGAAATTCACATATATGCTGCAACATGAATGCAACTTGAAGACATTAGGCTAGGGGAAATCAGCCAGACACAAAAGGACAGACTTACATGAGGTGCCTCAAATAGTCAAATTCCTGGAATGGGAAGTAGACTGGTGGTTGCCACAGGCTAGGGGAAGGAATAATAGAGAATTAGTGTGTAATGGGGACAGTGTTTCAGTTTGGGAAGGTGAAAAATTCTGAAAAATTCTGAAAATGTACAACACTATGAAGTATTTAATGGTTTGGAGAAAAAAATTTTTTTTTGAGAGAGCAAGGGGGTGGCGCAGAAGGAGAAGGAGAAAAGCTTAAGCAGACTCCATGCCCAGCATGCCACTAGATCGCATAAACCCTGAGATCACGACCTAACCCAAAATCAAGAGATGGATGTTTCACTGACTGAGCCATGCAGGCACCCCTGGTTTGAAATGATTTTAAAATAGTTAAAATGATCAACTGGGTTTGTATATTTTACCATAATTTTTTAAGGTGAAAAAAAAAATACCCTAATCAGAAGCTCATTCCCAGAAAGCCCTTCAAATATCTCACTTAATCTGACTAGAGGATTTATTGATTAGAATAAGAGATGTTAAAGGTCATTTTTAATTGGTGAACAAGGTGATTGAGACATGTTTATTATTATTATTATTTTTTAAAATATTTTATTTATTTATTTGACAGAGAGAAAGAGAACACAAGCAGGGGAAGTAGGAAGCAGAGGGAGAGGGAGAAGCTAGCTGCCCGCTGAGCAGGGAGCTCAATGTGGAGCTTGAATTCAGGACCCCAAGATCAAGACCTGAGCTGAAGGCGGACACTTAACTGACTGAGCCACCCAGGAGCCCCAAGATAGCCCCAATAGCAGGTGGCTATTAAAAAGAGCTGTTCAGGTACTTCCTCTCCTGGATGAGTGGGTGTAAAAACAGGGTGACTAGTGTAACACCATCAAAGTGGCTCCTTAGATCAGAAATTCTAGAAATCTGTTGGTGTACCTCCTTCCCTCCCCGCACTCCCCCATTAACTGCTGCCATCCTGCTGTCCCTCAGAGCATGGTCACGTTTGCCATGGATTGGCTCCTTCCTGAGAGGTGTCTGGGTCCCCAGTGCGCAATACACAGGATTGCTTCCTTGTTTGCTTGCTCCTGAATGTTAGTGCCTCTTCTAACTCTGGGGAGGCTGCTTTCATTCAGCATACAGCCTCAAGTGAGCTTGTAGGGGAGAAGACAGACAGCTCTTGGCTGCCTCCAATCCTTGTTAGCACTGAATTTCTCCAGTAATCTTCCTAAGATGCAAATCAGGTCATGTCAATTTCTCACTCCAGATTCTTCCGTGGACCCCCTCCCTTACCCCCACCTTCCACTCAAAGAGTGAACTCCCAGTGCCTAATGTGGTACAAGGGCTTTTCCAGATTTGACCCTGCCTTCTTTTTCCTTCTTGCTCTCCACTCTATCTTGTTCTTTTTTTTTTTTTTTTTTTAAGATTTTACCTATTTATTCTTGAGAGACACCCACACAGAGAGAGGCAGAGACACAGGCAGAGGGAGAAGCAGTCTCCCCACAAGGAGCCCGATGTGGGACTTGATCCCGGATGCTGGGATCATGCCCTGAGCCGAAGACATGCTCAAATGCTGAGCCACCCAGGCGTCCCCACTCCATCTTGTTCTGACCCCAGCACACCAACCCTTGAACCTGCCTTCATCTTTCCTATCTTCATACCTCTGCACATAGCCTTTTATTCTTTCCCCAAAGCTCTTCCCTATACATGCTGGCTTTTGCTTCAGGGAACACAGCCGGATCAGGAGCACCAAGTCCTGGCCTAAAATGACAGCATCTGTGCCTGGAATTTTACCTTTTTTACACGATATTTTCAGCAGCTATGAAATCATTCCATTTGCATAGAGAGAAGGACGAAGTAGACGCAGCAAGGAGAACCAGAAACTGCTCTGCCTTGGAGAGAGACCGAGAGACCTCAGGGGGCAGTCACCCTTCTTTTTTATCTAGTCAGGTTCCTGGCTCCCTCTCCTTTTGAGAAGCAATGCAGAGACCTGTCCTTGGCATCTGGGAGTGAGTTTGCAAGCTCCTTTGTAGCTGGTTGAGTGTTGACCAGGCTGCCAGGTCTGCAGAACAAACTCCTGGGGGTTCATTCTGATGGCGAGTGCTCTGGTCCTCCCAGGCTTGGCTGCCCGGGCGGCCCCATCTCTCTGCTTTGGGAAGAGCGGGTTTAGCAGTCTGACATTGTAAAGTCTAATTAGGTAATTTGACTTTCAATTTTGTTCAATTGGTCACGAAGAAAGGATTTTAAACTTTTTTTTATAAATTTTTATTTATATATGATAACTCACAGAGAGAGAGAGAGGCAGAGATACAGGCAGAGGGAGAAGCAGGCTCCATGCACCGGGAGCCCGACGTGGGATTCGATCCCGGGTCTTCCAGGATCGCGCCCTGGGCCAAAGGCAGGCGCCAAAGCGCTGCGCCACCCAGGGATCCCACGAAGAAAGGATTTTAAAAGCTGAAATAGATTGTTAATCATTTCTTTAGGAGAAGCACATGTAACCTCCAGAGGAAAGAAAAAGAAGGAAAGGCACCTACAATAAGAGTTAAAACTGTCGGGATTTTTTGCCAGGGACATGTTAACCTGGAACAGCCACAAAAGATAATGTTCGTTCGTATGGCATCTCCTTGGGCAAGTTCTGGAAAAGCATTTTCTTCTAGATTCTTCATTTGCTTGTGTTCTAGCCTGAGGCTCTTCTTAGGACTTTGGCTAAAACTGGAAATGTGAGTAAGTGACACTCTGGGTTTCTTTCTTTCTTTCTTTCTTTCTTTCTTTCTTTCTTTCTTTCCTTTCTTTTTCTTTTTCTTTTTCTTTTTCTTTTTCTTTTTCTTTTTCTTTTTCTTTTTCTTTTTCTTTTTCTCTTCTTTCTTTCTTTCATTTTAGGGGATCCCTGGGTGGCTCAGCGGTTTGGCGCCTGCCTTTGGTCCATGGTGCAATCCTGGAGTCCTGGGATCGAGTCCTGAGACGGGCTCCCTGCATGGAGCCTGCTTCTCCCTCTGCCTGTGTCTCTGCCTCCCTCTCTCTCTATGTCTATCATGAATAAATAAATAAAATCTTAAAAAATAAAGATTTTATTTTATTTATTTGACAGAGAGAGAGAGAGAGAGAGAGAACGCACACACAAGCAGGTGGAGTGGTACATAGGGAGAGGGAAACGTAGGTTCCCAGCCGAGCAGGGAGCCCGATGTGGGGCTGGATCCCCAAACTCTGGGACCTGAGCCGAAGGCCAACCCTCAGGTCACTCAAGGGAACCAACACTTTGGGTTTTTTGCTTAATGACAACAGAAAGATCCAGAATAGCACCCTGAAGAAGTCAATGACAGTGTTCTTCTAGGGCTTGTGTTTGTAGCTGATTGCCAATGAAAAACCAAGAAACCTGTGCTGTAAAGCCGCACCTGAGAATAAGAGGTGTCCCCTGCGGGGAGCACCTCCCAGCTGTGCTGAGCGGGCGCATCCTCACCTGCTCCTCTGGCACCACGACCTGTGTGGCCTGCAAGCTGACTTGCCGACCAGACAGGCGCAGAGCAGGAGCGCCGGCTCGGGCCTCCGGAGAGCTGGTGATCTGATTGCAGGGCTAGCAGGGCTCCTTGGGGGACGAGGGCGGGGTGGGGACCAGGCTGAGGGGAAAGCTCTTTGGGAAGAAGGGCAGGAGGCAGGGGAATGAGCAAAAAATAAACCTGAACTCAGTCTCAATTACAGTTAAGTGTCAGCCACCGGGAAGCAACTTAAAACAGAAGGCAACCACCTCATCTGCCAACGCCTGCAGGCTCTCAGGCCCAAGCCCTGCTGGGGGTGTAGCTATTCTGAGTCACAGTTTTTTCCCAGCGCAATCTGCAGTAGAAGCTCAAAGATTCATCCACCTGTAATAAAGGGCCATCCCTTCCCCCTGTTTCTCGGATCTTTTTACCCATTGGGCTGCAGGCTCCATTAGTATATGTTCCAGACACAATAAAATCTGGCTAATTCATGCAAGCAAATGCTTGTGGTGAGTTGGCAAGCATTGCAATTAATACGAAGACTAGCAGAGGTTAAATAGAGGTCAAACGGGCTTTTTTGTTTTAGAAAGTCCTAATTCCTTTTTTTTTTTTTAAACTGATTCTCCCAGTTAGCTGTAGGGTTTTTTGTTTGTTTGTTTGTTTTGTTTTTGTGTTTAGGCCTCTCAAATCGAAACTGGATAAAGCTTTATTTCTTTCAAATGTATACAATAACTGGAACTCACACCTGCCACCATGGACGAGGCCTCACCGTGTGGTTGCAGTGACTATAAATACTTCCTTTAAATTGGTGTAATTTATAAATCAAAGTGTTCTGAAACCGACAGGAATGGTTATCCTTAGGTAAATTAGCTATGATTCCAACAGCCTTGTTTGTGCTTTGATTTGTGAAAGGAACTCTTTCTTGGTTAGTAACACTGGCTGGGTTTCTTTATCGTAAAACTGGTGATGGGAATTTGTGAGATTCCCCGGGATCCTCCTTGTCAGATTTGGGCAAGTCTCTCTAAGACTGGTTGGGGGGCAAAGAGAGGAGCTGCAAGTGTGAGGGCAGGGCAATGGGGGAGGGGGGTTAGTCCTGGGGGTCATCGAGGGCCTGCAACAGTGTAGACTTTGTGGGCAGAGTGATGAGGAGGGTCATGTGGCCGAGCTTGAACTTTGCTGTGGGACAGACTCAGCTCTCCCCATGTGTGACCTTGGAGGGATTGCTTAATGTTTCTTTGTTAGGAGTGAGTTGGACAGGTGTAGTCAGGGCCCAGGTCCCCAACAAGAAAATATGGAGCCAGGACAGCTAAGATAAAACAGCACTGACATCCTGTTTGCAGCTTAGAAAGGAGTGCACTAGCATTCTGCTTTGCAGCCTTTGCAGAAGTGACTTCTGTGAAAGGTCCTAAAATAAGACAATTAACCACAAGGCACTTGTCCCTATCACAGGGAGGGGGCAGGAAGACAAAAGCTCCCAGATGTCAGCCAAATAGACCATCAGCATGGGGACATGAACCTAATAGGCAGGCAGATATGTGACCAAAGCCCGGATTGGCACAACTCAACACATCCTGATTGCTGACGATAGTTCCACAAAAGAGCTCATAAAACCCACCACACTTAGAAACTCCAGGGCAACCCTCTTGGCACCCCCTCCTTCCCCAGGGGCTTTATATTCTTACTCAACAAACCGTGCTTTGCTGCCCTTCACTCTCATCCAGTCCACCTCTTCATTCTTTGAAGCGGTGTGACCCAGAACCACAAGCAGTAAAGGCAGAGAAATCCTGCAACAGCTTGACCTTTGTTTTCTGTTTTCTCGCGTGGAATATAAAATCCAACATACACAATATTATTAACAGGATTCCATGAGCTAAAAGACGCAGGGGGATGCCCAATAGATAAACATTAGCTGTTGTTATTGGGGCAACAGTGGTTGTGGTGCTTACAGACCCTGGAATGGTGGGTATGGCTGCCGAAGCCTGGCTCCCCATCTGGAAAATGGGGCTGTTAATATTTACCTGTTTATTTTATTTGCTTTTTTTAAAAGAGATATTATTTATTTATTTGAGAGAGAAAACAAGCAAGGGGAGGAGCAGAGGGAGAGGGAGGACCCTGGGATCATGACCTGAGCCCAAAGCAGATAGATGTTTAACCGACTTAGCCATCCAGGCCCCCCTGCCTATTAATTGTTTAGATTGATCTTACACATTAAGCCATTGTGTTTGGAACCCCCTAGAAAGACTGGCCAAGGGATCATTTAAAACACCATTTCCATTCCTTTATAATGTGTTTTGGTCCTGCTTATGAGGTAGGAACATCATTTATTCATTTGCTCCTCAAACTGCAAGTCTACCCCCAGACCCTGTGTTACACACTGAACGTATAGAGAGAAGCCACAGCTTCTGAGCATGGGATCTGTGGACAGACACCACATGAATGCAGGATTACAATCAGAGAAATGGAGATAGGGCTGGGATCCAATGGGTTTTCTGAGCAAAGGTCTTGCAGAGAGACCAGGGCAGGGTGGCTCAGGGAAGGTGGTCCTGAGCATGCACCAAATCCAGAATGGTGACAGGGTGAAGGCTGAGGCACCCACTGGTCACAGAGACATCAGGAAGCAGAAGACTGGGAGAGCCATCTGCAGAGACAGCATGTACAAAGGCAGCAGGGAATAAGAGAGAGCTTGGTGCATCTGGGGAGATTTGTCCAACTCAGCAGGACTGGAGCAGTGTGTGTTCTGGGGTGTTTGGGGTGAAGGCTAAATATGATATTACAGGGATAGCCCCATAGGCAAATTAGGGTCAGATTGTAACAGATCTTTGGAGGCACTAGGACATTTCGGGATGGCCTCTAGGAGTTATGAAGGGTTTTTCTTTGGTTTGGGTTTGGATTTTAAAGATTTTTATCTTCTTTAAGTAATCTCTACACCCAACATGGGGCTCAGTCTCACAACCCTAAGATCAAGAATTGCATGCTCTACCCACTGAGCCACCCAGGTACCCCTGGTTTGGCTTCTCGTTTGTTTTCATCAGTAAGACTTCTAAATAGAGGAAATTCTATTAATTAAACTTAGAAACACAGGATTTTCACTGTATTTGTTTAATTTTAATTTTTAACTTATCCAAATTGACCTTCCTGGGGACAAATAGTGCTATGAATTTCAACACTTGTACAGTTTTGTGTGGCTATCAGGATACAGAACAGTTCTGTTCCATTCTGCTGTCCCTTTGTGGTCATGCTTTTCCCCCACCCAAGCCAGGGGCAACTACTAATCTGTTTGTCATCACTGTAGTGTTTTATTTTTCTTTCTTTCTTTCTTTCTTTCTTTCTTTCTTTCTTTCTTTCTTTCTTTCTTTCTTCTTCCTTCCTTCCTTCCTTCCTTCCTTCCTTCCTTCCTTCCTCCCTTCCTTCCTTCCTTTCTTTCTTTCTTTTGAGAATGTCATATAAATGGAATAATATTTATATATATTTAAGATTTTATTTATTTATTTGAGAGAGTGGGGGAAGGGCAGAGGGAGAGGGAGAGAGAGAATCTCAAGCAGACTCCACACCGTGTGCAGAGCCAGATCTCACCACTAAGAGATTATGGCCTGATCTGAAATCAAAGAGTCGGATGCTTAACTGACTGAGCCTCCCAGGTGCCCCTAAATGGAATCATATATTATGTCAGCTTTTGAGATTGGCTTCTTTTAGTGATAACAATGCCTTTGAGGTTTCTCCAAGTTGTTTGTATCAGTATTTTTCCTGTTTGTAACTGGGTAGTGTTCCATTGTATGGACATACCACAGTTTCTCTACTCACCCCATTGAAGGACATTTTACTGAAGCATTTTTTTAGATGTCAAAAGAAGAGATGGGAAGAGAGCTGACAGAGGAGGAGACCAGCCAGACATCTATTTCAGGAAACTAAGACAGTGGTCATGAGGCCAGAATAAAAGGGGACAGGGAATTTTTAAAAAGCTGCCAGATGATTCTAGCCAGCTTTCCCATGTTAGATAACCCTACTCCCATGTGGTGGATTTTCATGCCATCCATCCTCCACTCAAACTTTTCCAGCCCCAATCTTAACTTCAGATGAACCGGTTACCTAAGGCAGAGTAGTATCTACCAATGTCAACAATGTGAATTTTTTTTAAAAAAGATTTTTATATATTTCAGACAAAGAGAGAGGGAAGAACAGAGGGTAAGGGAGAACCAGACCCCACTGAGCAGGGAGCCTGATGCGGGGTTTGATTCCAGGACCCTGATGTCACGACCTGAGCTGAAGGCAGGTGCTCAACCAAGTGAGCCACCAAGGTACCCCCAATAATGTGAATATTAACCAGGTTTATCCTCTGGGTTAATATTCACATTATAAATGGTTCCATTTGGAGGACTGCATTTGCCTCAAAAAAAAAGATTTTACATCAAAGTTCCTCTTCCTCAAGGAAGCCATCTCTGATAGGCAGGCTGAGCTAAGGGTCCTTCCCGCATACTTTGGAAATGCCACTCCTGCACCTCTAATTTAGCACTTCCTGTAGTTACGTTAAAATAACTGCTTACAGGGGATCCCTGGGTGGCTCAGTGGTTTAGCGCCGCCTTCAGCCCAGGGTGTGATCCTGGAGTCCTGGGATCAAGTCCCACATCAGGTTCCCTGCATGGAGCCTGCTTCTCCCTCTGCCTGTGTGTGTGTGTGTGTGTGTGTGTGTGTGTGTGTGTGTGCCTCTGTCTCTCATGAATAAATAAATAAAGTCTTTTTTAAAAAAATAACTGCTTACAGGTCTGACGTGTCAGGGCCAGTGACAGTGCCTTGTACTTGTGCCTGTGGCATCAGCCCTGTGCTTGGGATGCCTGGGTTCCCAAGCAGCTGTGCTTCATTGAGCCTCTGCTATGCACCAGCACTTCACAGATTCGCATCCTTCCATGAAGACCTTCCACAGTGAGGTCAGATCTGGGTCTCTGACATGACTGGCATCACATTCCTCTTCCCAAATTCTCTATTTCCTCTTTTCTTCCAGACCAGAAACCAGGGCTTTATCCTAAACTTTTGTTTCTCCCTCCAGTTCATCTCTAATTAAGCATTCATATCTTGCCCATTCCCCGCCCCTGGAAATTTCCCCACAGACAAATGTAAATCCTCATCCTCAGAAATGCCAGCCATTGGTTGAAGGGAAATCAAACATGTGAATGAATAATGACTCAGTCTCCCTTATCCTTATTCTTGAAAAAACAACTCTAAACACAGGCCCCACTCACTAGATGTTAGTTGTCCTTGTAGCCAAATAACCCTGCCTCGCCCAATACAAAACATAAATGCATGAGTTATATAAAACAGCAATAATAGCTATACTTTTTAGAGCTCTAGGTCCCAATTTTGTATATACATAAAAACATTTCATCTTCTAACAACCGAGGGAGGTAATTATGAAATAAGCCATTGTTCTTTTCAACTTGTACATCTCCCAGTGGCTGAGCCGTCAGATTCCAAATTTCATTCTTTCCATTATATCAAATAAACAACCTTGAAAGATTTGTAATGAGGACAAGGGTGACCATTCCATAAAAGGCCAAGGGAACTCGCAAGAAAAGGGAATATGGCAATTAAGTGTTGTAATAAATCGGGTGGGGGAGGTAATGAAAAATAAACAAAAGAAGGAAGAGCAACTGAATAGGATTTAGGGCAAGCATCTATTAGCAAAAGGAGACCGAGGGAATCTTTTGTGAAAAATAATGAAATAGGACCAGCATTTCCTGACCTGTGTTTTATGTGTGTTCAAGGCTGGTGTTTATAGTTATTCCTGAACACTCTTTACCCTACCCTACTTCCCGAGTGTTTTTTTTACCTCAGGAAAACAGGTCTAAAGGGACTGCTTCGGCTGCCTCTACTGGTCCATCAAATCCAGCCTTTGTTTCTTCTGCAGCCTCTGCCTGCGAGAGCAGCTTTGACTCTGTCTTGAATTGTTTTAGAGGCTGAGGGCTGACAGCTGAATCCAAGTCCCAGAGACACAGACCTTGACCTTAATAGCACACTGACCTAGAAAGTACATCACATAGGATGAGATGGAAGAAAGTGAAACACAAAAGAAGCCAAAGGATCACCAAAGGAAGACCAGAGGGGTCGAGCTGAGCAGGCTGACCAGAGAAATCCGGATTAACGGTAACTTTACAACAGGCTGGCGAGCATCGTGGTAACAAAGTTCATGGCCACTTCTTCTGCCTGCTGTCCCCTCCCCTCCCCCCGAACTAGGGCCAAAGCAAAGAGTTGAATATAATCTGGAATTTAGTTTAGATGTAAAAACTTTCAGGGAGTAAGGTGTGTTTAATAAAGGAAACGATTATAAACATGGCTGTATTAGTCCCCTTTCCTGGATAATGTGGAGGCATGATTATTATTCTCAAGCACCCCCTGTATGCATGGCCTATAGTTGTAATTGCCTTAATTATTGTCGAATGTCAACTATATGCACGGCAGTATACTGGCACATCAAATACATTCATTGCTTTTTTCCATCTTTTTAGGAATTTCCAAGGTGAATATTATTACTCATATTCTACAGAAAAGTAAACGGAGGCTCGGTGATGTTTAGGGACTTTCCAGGGACACATGTAGTGAATGGCATGGCTGGGTTTAGATCAAGTTATCTTTGACCCTTTGACCCTAAAATACTTCTGCTCCCATATCAGCAGGACCCATGGTCTTGAGTTGGTTCAGACTAGGAGATGACCAAATCACCTCATGAGGACCCCAACCCTGCCTTATCTTAGGGACAAGGGGGAGGAAGAGAGAAAGGAGGAACGTAGGACAAAGGATGACCTCACAGGGAGGAAGTCTCCAGGTAATGAGCCCAGCACAAAGCTAAGGGAAACCTCACATTTTTCCTTCAGGATAACATCCTTTTAAAGTTTATTTATTTATTTATGTATTCATTCATTCATTCATTCATTTGAGAGAGAGCACATGCATGTGAGCAGGAGGGAAGGGGCAGAGGGAGAGCAAGAATCTTAAGCAGGCTCCAGGCCCAGTGCTGAACCCAAGGTGGAGCTCTATCTCAAAACCCTGAGTTGAAAGCAAGAGTCACATGCATGACTGAGTCACGCAGGTGCCCCAGGATAAATTCTTTTAGATTTGAATAAATGTCATTAGCATTGTACTTATGCTTTACAAGCCCTGTCTGGAGCAGAGTTTTCTGCATTTGCATCCTTACTCAGAGAGAAAAGGGTGAGGATCAGAGAAAGAGGCCTGGGGCAGAGTGTGTGTGTGTGTGTGTGTGTGTGTGTGTATGTCTTGTCCTAGGCCACAGGATATCACTGAGCAGAGAAAACAAAGCCCTCACCCAGGTTCCAAATGCAAGAAAAAACGGTATCAGCCAAAATGGCAAATGGAAATTCTTTCTTCCATAAAAATAGTGAGAAAACTGGCTTGTGTTCTAGTGTACCATTTCAATTCCCTAGAAGAATTCTAAAGGGAGTCCTTTAAGAAATTCTTGAATCCACATGGGAAAATAAAGGGCACTGGTAGGTATAAAATGCAGTATAACTTTATTTTTTTCTTTGTAACACTTTTTCCCCCTCCTCTCTGATTTTAAAAGAGAACTGTAAACCGCAATCATAAACCTGTGTTAGGGCACACAACATAAAAATGTAACTTATTTTTTGCACATGCACAGGTTGTATTTCCCTTAATATGGAAACAAAATACAACAAAATGACAATAAAAATAATGTACTTATCACTCTTTAATTCCTACTCTATACCATTATGTTATATGCATTAATCTAACTGCTTTTGTTATTATTCCCAATTTATGAATAAGAAAATGAGACTCAGATATGTGAATTAAAATTCATCAAGGTAACACAGCCTTATTTTTGATTCATTTAGGATTCAAAGATCAGCTTGGCTTCCAAGAATGTTCATTTATTAAATAACACTACATGATATAGTAGGAAATTATTTCCAACAAAGAATGTGAAAGAGTGAAATATACCAAGAATAAAATACCAAAGTATCTCTATTAACCTAACAAAATAAAAAATATATATTGGAGATAGCATAATTTGCAGTCTAATTTGATCATGCAGTATAATCTGGGATTGAGAGAAACCTCAACTAAGGACATGCCTGTGCACAAATGGTAGAAAAGAAGTAAGGGTCAACCATTGAGCTGTCTCTACCTTGGGCTATAGCCTCATTCAAAAGGGTATACCATTCATTCACCTTATTGTCACCACTTGTATAGTCTTTTTTTTTTTTAAGTTTTAATTTAAATTCCATTTAGTTGACACACGGTATAATATTAATTTTAGGTGTACAATATGGTGACTCAACGGTTCCATACAACACTGGTGCTCATCACAACAAGTGCACTCCTTAATCCCCATCACCTATTTTACCCATCTCACCCACCTCCCCTCTGGTAATCATCAGTTTATTCTCTGTAGTTAAGAGTCTGTTTCTTGGTTTGCCCCACCCCCTGTCTTTTTTTCCCTTTGCTCATTTGTTTTGTTTCTTAAATCCCACATATGTGTAAAATCATATGGTATTTGTCTTTCTCTGTCTTATTTTCCTTAGCATAATAATCTCTAGCTCCATCCATGTGGTTGCAGATGGCAAGATTTCATTATTTTTTATGGCTGAGTATATATATATATATATACACACACACACACTCAGTATATATATAATATATATATATCATATCTTCTTTAGTCATTTATCAGTTGATGGACACGGGCTGTTTCCATATTTGGCTATTGTAGATAATGCTGCTGTAAACATTGGGGAGCATGCATCCTTTTGAATTAGTATTTTTGTATTCTTTAGCTAAATACTTAGTAGTCCAATTATTGGATCATAGAGTAGTTCTATTTTTAACTTTTTGAGGAATCTCCATACTGTTTTCCAGAGTGAGAAATGTAACTTGTATGAAATAACAGCACAAAGAAGGGAGAGGGAATGATCAATACAGGGGCAGTGTTTTTATATAGGATTGAAATTAAATTTGTGTTAATCTAAATTAAGTTGTTATAGGATGCCTGGGTGGCTCAGTGGTTGAGCATCTGCCTTCAGCTCAGGGTGTGATCCCCAGACTCTGGGGATGGAGTCCTGCATTGGGTTCCGCTCAGGGAGCCACCTTCTCTCTCTGCCTCTCTCTGTGTCTTTCATGAGTAAATAAATAAAATATTGAAAAAAATTAGGTTATTATAATTTGGATGGTAATTTTATTTTATTTTATTTTTGATATTTTATTTATTTATTCATGAGAGACACAGAGAGAGAGGCAGAGACCACGCAGGCTCCCCATAGGGAGCCCGATGTGGGACTCAATTCCAGGATCCTGGGATCACATCCTGAGCCAAAGGCAGATGCTCAACTGCTGAGCCACCCAGGCATCCCTGGATGGTAATTTTAATCCTTGAGGCAACTACTGAGAGATAGCTAAAAAACATCAGTGAAAGAAATAGCTAAGGAATTGAAATGATATACTACAAAGGAGGGATAGAGGAACAAAAAGACATAAGACAGAAAACAAATAACAAAATTTCAGCCATAAATCCTATTTTATCAGTAGTACATTAAATACAAATGGACTAAACCCTCAAAATCAAAAAGTAAATATTGACAGAATGGATAAAAACAAACCCTTGATCCAACTATTTGCTATCTACTGATGACACAGTTCAGATTCAAAGACAAGTAGGCTGAAAGTAGAAGCAGACAGTAACCAGAAAGGAACTGGAGTAACTATCCTAATATCAGACAAAAATAGACTTTAAGAAAAAAAATCTTAATAGAGACAAAGACATCCATCAAGAAGATACAGCAATTATAAATTGTTATGGGCTAAATTGTGCCCTGCCTCCAAATTTACATATTGAAATTTTAACTCTTGGTGTTGCAGAATTTCCTTCTCCTTCAAAGAATAAAGAGGTAGACCAGACAGAGTGTTGGGCAGCAAAGCAAAGTTTATTGAGTGATGTACAAAGCTCCACAAGAGGGAGGGGACCTGATAGGGTTGCCGTTGGAGTTTCTAAGTCTAGGGGTTTTTATGGGCTTGTTCGAGGTCTGTTTTAATCTGATTATAGCCCTCCAAGTGTTTGTCACTCAAACAGGTTTTTGTCATCCATCTTTTATGTGGGAAAGGGTGGAGGGCTTCTTCCAGAGTGAAATAAAATACTTAAGATTTCCTCTTGGGCAGGGGAGGAACCTTGTCCCTATCTGCCTTTCTTCCAACTATCCTTCATGACCACTATATCTCAGAATGTGACTGTATTTGGAGATAGAGCCTTCTAAAAAGTGATTAAGTTAACATAAGGCCTGAAAGTTATCTCCTGACCCTATCTGACTGCTATCCTTATAAAAAAAGAAAGTTAGGACACTTGGAGAGACACCAGGGGCACAGAGAGACAGCCACATAAAGAAGCAGCAAGAAGGAGGCCATCTGCAAGTCAAGGACAAAAGTTTCGATAGAAACCCAGGCCTGCTGGTCCCCTACTCTCAGACATGCAACCCCCAGAACTGTGAGAAAACAAATTCCTATTGCTTAAGCCACCCGGTCTGTGGTAGCTGTTGTGGCAACCCTAGCAAACTAACACATAAACATATATGCACTTAACAGAGTTCTAAAATACATGAAACAAAAACCAACAGAAATGAAGGAATAGACAATAGTAGTTGGAGACTTCCGTACCCTACTTTCAATACTAGATAGGGTACATAGACAAAAGATCAACAAGGAAATAAAATAAACAACACTAAACCATTTAGAACTAACATATAATTGTTAGAACCCTCCACCCAACAGCAGCAGAATATACCTTCTCAGGTGTACATGGATGCTCTCTGGGATAGGCCATAATGTCAGGCAATAAAATGAGCCTTAACACTTTTAAAAGGACTGAAAATCTTATAAAATATATATTCCCTGGGGCACCTGGATGGCTCAGTGGTTGAGCATCTGCTTTTGGCTCAGGTCATGATCCCAGGGTCCTGGGATTGAGTCCCACATTGGGGTCCTCACAGGGAGTCTGCTTCTCTCTCTGCCTATATATATATATATATATATATATATATATATATATATATATTCGCTGACTACAGTGGAATGGAATTGGAAGTCAGTAAGAGAAGTAAATTTGGAACATCCACAAATCTGTGGAAATTAAATCCTAAAAAACCAATGAATAAAAAAAATAGCAATGGAAGTTAGAAAATACTTTCAGATAAATGGAAACAAAAACACAACATACCAAAACTTGTGGGATGTAGCTAAATCACTGACTGGAGGGAAATTCATAGCTTAAATGGCTAGAATAACAAAGGAAAAAGATCTCAAATAAAAAATCTAAACTTCTGGGACGCCTGGGTGGCTTAGCGGTTGAGCGCCTGCCCCTGGCTCAGGGCATGATCCACGGTCCCAGGATCGAGTCCTACATCGGGCTCTCTGGCCTGGAGCCTGCTTCTCCCTCTGCCTACGTCTCTGCCTTTCTCTCTCTGTGTCTTTCATGGATAAATAAATTTAAAAAAAATCTAAACTTCTACCTTAAGACACCAGATAAACAAAAGCAAACTAAATTCAAAGCAAACAGAAGGAAGGATATAATAAAGATTATAATGGAAATAAGTGAAATACAAAATCAACAAAACCAAAGTTTATCTTCAAAAAGATCAACAAAATTGACAATATTTTAGCTAGACTGACCAAGAAAAAAAGAGGGAAATTTTAAATTACTAAAACCAGGAATGAAAGAAGAAACATAACTCTAGAACTTAAAGAACTAAACATTATAAGGGACTATTTTGAACAATTGTATACCAGTAAATCAGATAATCTATATGAAATGTAAAAATTTTTAGAAAGACACAAACTACCTAAACTGATTCAAGAAGAAATAGAAAATTGTAATTTTTCTATAACAAAGGATGGCTCAGTGTTTCAGCATCTGCCTTTGGCTCAGGGCGTGGTCCCAGGGTCCAGGGATGGAGTACCCCATGGGGCTCCCTGCAGGGAGCCTGCTTCTCCCCCTGCTTATGGCTCTGCCTTTCTCTCTCTCTCTCTCTCTCTCTGCCTCTCATGAATAAATAAATAAAATCTTTAAAAATATAACAAAGGAAAAAACCAAGAAATATAAGGGAGGTTGAGTTAGTAGTAACACCCCCCCCCCCAAAAAAAACAAAACAAAACAATAAAGCCCCTAAACAAAACAAAGCAAACTTCCCACAAAGAAAACCCCAGGACCAAATTCAAGAAAAGAGTAATAGTCTCATAGTAGACTGAAGGAAGGAAAAGCACATAGAATTCCAAGCCCTCACTTATCCCAATCCTCCTTTTTTTAATAAATTGTGATTAACAACAACAACAAAAAACCCCACTTAAGATTAAATTTAGCATCTTAATCATTTTTAAGCAATTCAGTAGTGTTAAGTATATTCACATTGTTGTAAAACAGATCTCCACACATTTTTCTTATCTTGCAAATCTGGAACTCCATATGCATCAAATAACAACCCTCTTTTCCCCCTCCCCCTAGACTTTGGCAACCACTATTCTACTTTGTTTCTATGAATTTGACTACTTTACATACCAAATAAGTGGAATTATATAATACTTGTGTTTTTTGTGACTGGTTTATTTCATTTAACATAATATCCTCAACGTTCGTCCCAGTCATGGCATGTGATAGGATTTCCTACGTTTTTTAAGGCTGAATGATATTTCATTGTATTTAGCAAATTTTGCTTATCCATTTATCTATCAATATATACTTGGTTTCTTCCAGTTTGGTTATTGTACACAGTACTTCTATGAACATGAGTGTGAAAATATCTCTTTTAGATTCTGTTTTTGATTCTCTTGAATAAATACCCTGAAGTGGGATTGCTGGATCCTATGGTGCTTCTATTTTTAATTTTTTGAGAAACTTCATACTTCATACTGTTTTGACATATTCCACGCGGGGAGTCCGACGGGGGACTTGATTCGGGATCTCCAGGATCACGCCTGGGCTGAAGGCGGCACTAAACCGCTGAGCCACCCGGGCTGCTCTTTTTTCTTGATATTGTCCATTCTAATGAGTGTGAGATGGCATTTTACTATGATTTTGATTTGCATTTCTCTGATAATTACTAATGTTGAACATCTTTTCATATTCTTGTTGGTTATTTATATATCATCTTTGAAGAGGTGTCTATTCAAGTCCTTTACCCATTTTCTATTTTTATTTAATTGTATTAATTTTTAAATTTTAATTTATTTTTAAGTAATCTCTACCCCCAATGTGGCGCTCAAATTCACAACCGCGAGATTAAGATCTCACTCTCCTCCCACTAAGCCAGTCAGTCAGGCACCCCTGACCATCTTTTAATTAGGTTAGTTGATTTTTTGTTGTTGCATGATAGGAATCCCTTTTTCGCCCTTTTTCAAGAGTGGGAGATGGGGGAGGGGCAGAGGGAGAAGGGGAGAGAGAGCATCCCAAGGAGACCCCACATGGGGCTTGATCTCACTATCCTGAGACCATGACCTGAGCCAAAATCAAGAGTTGGGCGCTTAACCAAATGAGCCACCCAGGTGCCCTAATAATAATAATAATAATAATAATAACTATTATTATTGTTATTATTTATAAGTTCTATGTCCAATGTGGGGCTTGAATTTACCATCCTGAAATTAAGAGTTGCATGCACTACCCACTGAGTGAGCCAGATCCCCCATAGGAATCCTTTATACATTCTGGATATTAACCCTTGATCATATATATGATTTGCAAGTACAGTTGACCCTTGAAAAACACCTGGGGTTAGGAGCACCACCCTCCCCCTGCAATTCAAAACCGTGTATAACTTTTGACTCCCCTAAAACTTAACTACTAATAGGGAGAGCCAGAGTAATTTTCTGGAGAGACAAAGTGCTCTGGGGGAGATGATTAGCATCACACTGCATTTTAAGTATTTACTTGCCATTGATGCTTGCAGTGCTTGAGCTCACCACAATAGCAACAGGAGATCACTACAAAATAACACAATAGTACAGCATATACTACAGTTAAATTTATGCAATTTTGGGAACACCTGGGTGGCTCAGTGGTTGAGTGTCTGCCTTCGGCTCAGGGCATGATCCTGGGTCCAGGGATCGAGCTCCCTGTGAGGAGCCTGCTTCTCCCTTTGCCTATGTCTCTGCTTCTCTCTGTGTGTCTCTCATGAATAAATAAATAAAATCTAAAAAAAAAATTGTACGCAATTTTGATTTTACACTGCATCTTTGGGGCAGCCTGGGTGGCTCAGCGGTTTAGTGCCGCCTTCAGCCCAGGGTGTGATTCTGGAGACCCGGAATCGAGTCCCATGTCAGGCTCCCTGCATGGAGACTGCTTCTCCCTCTGCCTCTCTCTCTCTGTATCTCTCATGAATAAATAAATAAAATCTAAAAAAAAAACCCCCAAACCCCTGCATCTTTATGTTTGTTTACATTTTTCTTGACTGCAAATGTAGTCTATAAATGCTTGTATGCACAAGCCTTAATACATTTAAACTTTTTATAAAAGATTTGTGTATCTTTTATAATAAATGATAAAAATCTACATATATTTTATGCATTTATGACATACCTAACTTCTAATTTTTTGTTATTTTTTTCAATATTTCTAGGCTACCTGGTTTGTCTTTCTGAGTTTTTTCAAAATGTCACCAATCTTCAAAGATTTTCCAATATATGTATTGAAAAAACATTCATATACAAGTGGACCTGCGTAGTATTCACATACAAGTGGACTTGAGTAGTTCCTACTCATTTAAGGGTCAACTGTGTCTTCTCCCATTCTGGAAGCTGCCTTTTCTGTTGAATGTGTCCTTGGATGCACAAGTTTCTCACTTTGATGTAGCCCCATTTTTCCAATCTTATCTTTTTTTTTTTCCAATCTTATCTTTAAAGTTGATGTCCCACCCCCCATAGACCTCCTGCGCCATATGCCTTCATTCAGTGACTCTCAAATGTGAATATGCATTAAGATTTCCTGGAGACCTTGTGACACCATAGTCTGCTGAGTCCCACCACAGAGTTTTGGGTTCGGTAGATCTGGGGTGGGGCTCAACTTGGTCATATCTAGCAAGTTCTCAGGGAACACAGATGCTGCTGGTCTGGAAACCACATCTTGAGAACTGCTACTCTAGCCACTAAATCTCTCTCTGTTTTTAAAAATTATTAAAATGCCTCCATGCCTTGCTCTTGCTGTTTTTTTGCTTTGCCTGGAATGCCCTTTATCTACATACCTCCTCTGTGAACTTTCACTGAACCCTCAAGCTGGAGTGAATCTTTCACCTTCTGAGCTTCTGTTTCACTTTCTATTTATTTTGTCCCTGCCCACCTATACTTTTGGTTATACTTATTTTTTTTTGAGATTTTATTTATCCATTAGAGACACACAGAGAGAGGCAGAGACATAGAGGGAGAAGCAGGCTCCCCACGGGGAGCCTGATGTGGAATTTGATCCCAGGACTCTGGGATCACAATGTGAGCCAAAGGCAGATGTTCAACCACTGAAGACACCCTGGTGTCCCTGATTATACTTATTTATGTACCAGACATATCCTCTACTAGGATGGTAAACCTTTGATATCATTATTCAGGTTGATTTCTTTTTATGCGGCCCTACAGTACGTAGCAGAGTACTTCATCTGTACGAGGCATAAAATGGATATTTGCTAAATGAATGAAAAAGTAAGGAAATGTCCACTGAATGAAAAGATAGCAGCATTAAGGAAAGAAAAGCCAAATGAAAGCTATAGGAAAAGAGAGGATAAATGGAGTGGAGTGGGTGGGGGGAAATTCTTTCTGAAAGGGAATTTTGTTTTCCAACAAAATGGAAAGCAAAAATAGATCAGGTTTTCCCAGCTGTTCTGTTTGTCTGTTTTTTTGCAGCTGTGCTAGAAGTTTTTCTTTTTTTTTTTCTGTGCTAAAATTGCTAATCACCATGCCAGTAGGGCCCTTATGATTAAAAGAAAGAAAAAGATTAATGACTTTAATTCTCAAACATTTAGGGAATGAAAGTGTGGAGGGGGGTGCGGGTAATGTTCTGGCATATGGACTGGAAACCTGTGCTGCTGTGATTTTCATCTCATGATAGATCAAGACACCTTACCCCAGGGAGAATTAGACAGGTGCCATATAGTGTAAAACACAGGTATTAAAGAAACTGTAATAAACCCTAGAATTAGCTCTCTATGAACAAAATTTTAAACCAATGTTTATAAAATGACCCTGACATATCATTCTTTTTTTTTTTTTTAAGATTTTATTTTTATGGATAACTGGGTGGCTCAGTGGTTGAGCATCTGCCTTTGGTCAAGTCGTGATCCTGGGATCAAGTCCCACATTGGGCTCCCGACAGGGAGTCTGCTTCTTCCTCTGCCTCTCCCTCTATGTCTTCTCTCTGTGTCTTCTCCCTCTGCTTCTTTCTCTGTGTCTCTCATGAATAAATGAATCTTTTTTCATGAATCTTTTTTAAAAAAGATGTTATTTTTAAGTAATTTCTGCACTCCACGTGGAGCCTGAACTTACAACCCTAAGATCATGGGATCCCTGGGTGGTGCAGCGGTTTAGCGCCTGCCTTTGGCCCAGGGCGTGATCCTGGAGACCCGGGATCGAATCCCACGTCGGGCTCCCAGTGCATGGAGCCTGCTTCTCCCTCTGCCTATGTCTCTGCCTCTCTCTCTCACTGTGTGCCTATCATAAATAAATAAAATAAAAAAATTAAAAAAAAAAAAAAACAACCCTAAGATCAACAGTCGTATGCTGTACCTACTGAGTCAGCCAGCTTCCCCATGACAAATCATTCTTTATTACATTTATGGGTCCACCTCTCTGGCAGGTTGGACTAGGCATGATTTCTAACATTTGCTTCTTTGTTTATTAGGATAGTCTTCCTTTAAAACCAACAATACATAATAAGGCATTTTCTCTGCCATACCTTGCCCTATGGAGTGATGCAGAGCTTTGCCCATGCATTTCTGGAAAGGCTCTTGAGTTTGGGAATGCAGTCCCACTGCAAGCATCACAAGCCAAGGAAAGAAACAAACCACAAGAGCCCTGGGGTTTCTTTTGGAACACACATCCTGAGCACCCATTGGAAGTTTCTTTGACTTTAATCCCAAAGGCAGTGTTTTACTTTGGGTCGGGGCTGCCACCCCGGGATCATTCTATACATCTGCTAGCCATTTTCAGTTATGTTTGCTTGTTGTTTGGACACTTAGGCAGATCCTATTGGTTATCCAGTCATTTCTGTCCACAGGTGCACTACCAGAGCATTTTAACCACAGGACATGTGTCACTCTTTAATAGTACATAGGAAATTAAGAGAACCTTGAGCGCTGGCCTGAAAAACTTATTAAGCCCTCACTAAATCTTCATCTTTTAAAATCCTTTCTCCATGGGGTGGTTGTGCCTGGAAGAACTGGAAATCAACCACTCATTTATGAGCCTAAGAGTCTATGAAATTAAACATGCCCAGAAATAAATCATTCTTTCTCGCCTCTTCTGTGGATGAGATCTCAGCAGTCAAATTATCTCCTGCTACTAGGGGATATGCAAGAGTAAGAATTTGGAAGCTCTTTCTAAAGAACTTAAAACAGGTTCATTACATTTGTATGCAAATTAGTCTTTAAAATTTTATTTACAGGGATCCCTGGGTGGCGCAGCGGTTTGGCGCCTGCCTTTGGCCCAGGGCGCGATCCTGGAGACCCGGGATCGAATCCCACATCGGGCTCCCGGTGCATGGAGCCTGCTTCTCCCTCTGCCTGTGTCTCTGCCTCTCTCTCTCTCTGTGACTATCATGAATAAATAAATAAAATCTTTAAAAATAAAAAAAAATAAAAATAAAAATAAAATAAAATTTTATTTACATATGCTGAGGGAAAGGGAGATGTCTGGGTATGTCTGTGGGGGGTACCTGGGACCTGTTTTCATGTGGTTAGAGCCTTGGGGAGGTTAAAGTGTAGGAATGAATGAATGAATTCAATTTAACTTAAATGTGGAAAATTTTGGAGGAAATTGGGTATATCAAATATGAAGGTGTTCTACCACCAAATGAATGAGCTATGTTGATGTTCAACGAGGGGAGATATAAAGATGACACTAAGTCAGATGCTAGTAACCTCCTGTTTCTTCAAGGACTTCCAGTATAGTGTGACCACACTTAACCATAAATTGGACAAAGATGCTGAAAACACGTTCTAATTGTGATAGAGTAGAAATAAAACTGAGAAAGATGGCTTTTAGTACCAACATTTTTTTCTTTTCCTTTTGTAGGTTATTTTATCTTAGCATTTTAGAAAAGAAAAGTCAGAACTGCACAATTGGTAGACCTGTATTTCTTGATCTGCGCAGCACCAGCTCTCCTTCTGAGGACTACTCTTTCATCATTTCCAACCAACAGTTCTCTTGGGGGCAGCCATTCTCTTCTGTGACCTGGCCCCCTGCCCAGGTTCCATTAAACAGTAGGTAATTCCAATGACTCCCTTCTCTGGGATATTTGAACCAGATTCCAGGGATGATGGTCAGTATCCATGATCAGTGCATACTGGCTAAACAGCAGCCTTGATTGAGAATAGAAAAAAATAGGTATGTGTGGCTTATTTATTTGGGGTATTTTGTTATGACAGCCAGAGTAGACTAATGTACCATGGTAGTAAAGAGCCACGTTGTGTGGTAAAGGAGGGGTGGCTTTGCACTGAGACAGATCAAAACTTGGTTTATTACTTTCTATGTGATTTTGAGCAAGTCACATTGCCCCTTTAAGCCAGTTTTTATACCACTACACTGGAAACAATTATTCCTCACTGGTTGTTTTGATGAACACACACACACACACACACACACTATAATATATATAGCGTCTGAAACATAAGGAACATTCAATAAAGGGTCACTGTTAACTATCACAACAATGAGAGAATGTTATACAAGCATTCAAATGATTACCCTGGGAACTATGTCTTGTTATATATTATATTTATTATGACACTTTTACTGATTATTATTAATATGCATTTAAGATATTAATGTATTAAAATATAATAAAATCTAAATATTAACATTAATAATATACTATTTCATTTTTTATTTTAATTTTTAAAATATTTTATTTATTTATTCATGAGAGACACAGAGAGAGAGAGACAGAGGCAGAGACACAGCAGAGGGAGAAGCAGGCCCCATGCAGGGAGCCCAATGTGGGACTTGATCCTGGGTCTCCAGGATCATGCCCTGGGCTGAAGGCAGCGCTAAACCACTGAGCCACCCGGGCTGCCCAATAATATACTATTTTAAAAGAAAGCAAAATAAAAATTATATAAAAGGCTGCTAGTTATAATTCTGTAAGAAATGATGCATACTTATTAACACAATTGAAAGGGGATATGTAAATACGAATATAGTTGTTTGATACTGAATGAGTTAGGACTCCATGTTATGGGGGTGTGTGTAAAACCTGATTATTAACTAACTTAGGCAAGGGGCACCTGGATGGCTCAGTCAGTTGAGCATCTGACTCTTGATCTCAGCTCAGGTCTTGATCTCAAGGGTGTGGGTTCAAGCCCTGCATTAGGTTCTACACTGGGAGTGCAGCCTACTTAAAAAAGAAAAAAAAAAAAAAAAGTAATCTAGGCCGAAACTGGGATTTATTTGCTCCAGATCCTAAGGAACGGTTGAGCAATGGAACTATAGCAGAGTAAGAATCCAGCTGGTCCACTGGAACCACTGCAACCAGGAGATTTAACATCTTCAGTCGGCTTTCCATCTCTAGACCCCACCCTATGCCTCATTCCTCTTCACTACAATTGTCTTTGTCTATATGCAGAAAACATGACCTCCCCAAATCACACTTTCCAACTTCTGACTACAAAGAGGGCCTCCCTATATTGCCTTTGTGTGTCTCATTTCCTTTTCTCAGGATATAGTCAGGTTGGATTACAGCCCACCACAGTGGGCTCATTTTAACTTAATTACCCCTTTAAAGGCCTCATTTCCAATACAGCCACATTCTGAGGTGCGAGTGTTAGGGCTTCAACATATGAATTTTGTGGGGACACAATTTAGCCCATGTCACATGATTTACTATGGTGTTTCCACCCTTGCCTGACATTTACGTTACTTTCTGGATTTTGAATTGGCTTAGATATTTGGCATTTAACTCTCTGTTGACTTTGAAATTCCTGTTTTCATCCACAAAGAGCATTTAATCTACAGATATGCACATTGTGCCAGATTGTTGGACTCTTTTTTATGGGACACTGTTGGGTCCAGTTAGCCTCCCTTTATTAATTTACTAAACAAATATTTATTGAGCAGCCATCATGTATTAAATATTAATAACTAATGTAAATGTAAAGAAATATGATATCCTTGGGAATGGCAAGGTGAATCAGCTATGGATCCCGTCTGAAGTATTTAGTCTAGTAGAGAAGAACAGCCGAAAAACATCAATAAATATATGAGAGGAAATAAAGGTAAAGTGTACTTTAAAAGATGTATGGATAAACATTATAGAAATTCAGAGTAGGTAAAGATAGCTCCAAGCTGGAAAGATTGGAGAAAGCTTCTAGGAAAGGGTAGTGTTTGAGTCGGAATCTGAGCCAGGGGTGGCATTTCAGGAACAGAGATCAGTATTGATGCTGCACTTGTCAGACGGATCTGGAAGGATGGGATCCTCCAAAAGGAAGCACTAAATAAGGGCTCAGACATCTTCACATAGGTGGAGGGGAAGAAAGGTCAGCACTGTCATATATCAACCTGAGGTGTATTGTTAGGCCAGAAGATGGAATTTATTTTCCTTTCAGATAATATTACCCTACTTCCTCACTTCACATTTATTCCTCCATCTACTGCAATATGACTTTTTTTCTTTTAAAGATTTTATTTATTTATTCATGAGAGAGAGAGAGGCAGAGACACAAGCAGAGGGAGAAGCAGGCTCCATGCAGGGAGCCCGAAGGGGGACTCCATCCCGGGTCTCCAGGATCAGGCCCTGGGCTGAAGGCGGCGCTAAACTGCTGAGCCACCTGGATCGCCCTGCAATCTGACTTTTAAAGTCAACAAAAACCTTCTAATTACCCAATCCAGTGGTCCCTGTTAGGTTTGCAACCCACTTACCTTTCTGCAGTGTTCTACTTTTCTCCTCTTTGAAACTTTTTCCTCCCCTTGCTCTGTGACATGCCTTCCGCCTGGCCCTCCTCTCCTCTCCTCCCTGATCCACTCCCAAATTTGTATTTACTAACTTTTTGACCACCATGTAAACATTGGCATGTCTAAGTGTTCACTTTCATTTTTCAGCTATTTCTTATTGGCCAATGTCTATTTTTTTCGTCAAATTCTTCTTCTAGTATTTTTAGTTTCCACCTGGATGTCCCATGGGCTTCTTAAACTCCAGAACCAGATTTTTTTTCCGTTTTCTTCTGATTTGTATTCACCTCCTACATAATTTCAACAGTCTTGTGGCTTCCTTTTTTAAAGATTTTATTTATTTATTCATGAGAGACACACAGAGAGAGAGAGAGAGAGAGAGAGAGAGAGAGGCAGAGACACAGGCAGAGGGAGAAACAGGCTCCATGCAGGGAGCCCGAGGTGGGACTCGATCCCGGGACTCCAGGATCATGCCTTGAGCCGGAAGCAGATGCTCAACCACTGAGCCACCCAGGATTCCCGTCTTGTGGCTTTCAATGCAACTTCAGGTACTAGACTCCAAGCTGTGTCTCTTGAGTTTGGACTGCTCCCCTGAACTTCCAGGCTCATACTTGTCTTCTCAGACTTAGCATATCCCAAACTGTATTTCGTATTCTCCCTTGAGCCTGCTCCTTCTGCAGAGTTCTCAGTTAATGAGCATGCTGTCTTCTCAACTGCTCAGATCAACTGCCTTTGGACTATCTTTGCATTTACCCCTCTTGCATCTTGAATCTGACCACAAATACTGTCAGTTCTACTTTCTGCATAGGAACAAAATAGAGCTAAACCTCCCTATCCCATTGCCACAAACCCAGTCCAAACCCCACATCATCTTTTGCTTGGATGATTGTAGTAAACTTCAAACTGGTGTCAGCATCGACACTCAGCCTGTTTCCAACAAAGCAGCCATGTTGAAACCTATGTCAGATGGTGTGATTCCTCTGCTTAAACACGCCTTAGGCTCTCACATCACTCAGAGTACAACCAAGTCCTTCCTACGGCCTCAGTGTGGCAGGCTTCCATTATCCCCTGGGACCTCGGTGCTGCCTCTGGCCCCCTCTGCCCATTCTGCAGCTTCTTTGATGCCATGCTCTTCCTCCAACAGATTGGATATGCTCCTTCTGACTCAGACCTTTGTACTTCCTCTTCAGGCAGCCAACCCAAGGCTCATTTCCTTCAGATTTTTATGCAAGAGGCTCTTCAGTGGGACCTCCCAGGACCACACTGTCTCAGATTTTAACTCAGCTCCCTACACTTTACATTTGTCTTCCATGCTCTATTTTTTTCTTCAAGCTTATTAATGTCTAAACATAAGATACATTTTGTTTATTTGTTTATTGTCTGTCTCCTCACTGAGCCCCAAAAGAGCAGAGAAATTGCCTCCTTTTTTAGAGTTCTATCTTAATGCCTACAACAAGGCCTGGCACCTCACAGGCACTTTTTAAATATTTGCTGAATGCTGACAACACTTGTATATATATATTTATTTGTTCCCTCAGTGAAGTAGCAAGTAATGTACTATCCTTATATTATCATGTTGGGGGTTATTTCAACATATGAATTTTGGAGGAAGACAAACACTCAGTCCATAACATGGGTTAAATTGTGTCTTAATCCCCCACTCCCAAAAGGTATATTGAAGTTTTAACCCCCAGTACTTTAGAATGTGACCTTATTTGGAAAAAGTGTCATTGCAAACATAATTAAGAAGAGATTATGCTAGAATGGACCTCTAATCTGATATGACTGGTTTCCTTATAAGCAAACAGCCAGGTGAAGCTGGAGGTAGAGGTTGTAGTGATGTATCTACAAGCCAAAGAATTGCAGGAAGCAATTAGAAGAGGCAAGGAAGGATTTCTCTTTAAAGACCCTTGGGGGAAAAAATAAAGACCCTTGGAAAGGGCATGGTTCTGACAATACTCTTGTCTGGGTTTCTAGCTTCTAGAACTTTCTGATGACAAATTTTTGTTGTTTGAAGCCACCCACCCAGCCTTGGTACTTTGTTACAGTAGCCTTAGGAAACTAATACATCACTTAAAAAATATATCCTTTGTAGATATATGATTAACTTTTGTTTGTTTGTTTGCTTAGGCTTTGTCTAACCTGAAGTTAGGTACTGAAGTATCTTTGGATGAATGGATTCACCAATAAGACTATTCTTCTCAGTAGGTAGTCCATTTTTATTTATTTAAATTTTTTTTTAATTTTTAAAAATTTTAGTTTTTTATTCATGAGAGACAGAGAGAGAGAGAGAGAGAGGCAGAGACATAGGCAGAAGAAGAAGCAGGCTCCATGCAGGGGGCCCGATGCAGGACTCAATCCTGGGACTCCAGGATCACACCCTGGGTGGAAGGCGGGTGCCAAACTACTGAGCCACCCAAGGATCCCCTGTAGTCCATTTTTATTTATTTATTTATTTATTTATTTATTTATTTATTTATTTAATATTTTATTTATTTATTCATGAGAGACAGAGACACAGAGAGAGAAGCAGAGACACAGGCAGAGGGAGAAGCAGGCTCCATGCAGGGACCCCAACATGGGACTCAGTCCCGGGACTCCAGGATCATGCCCTGGGCCGAAGGCAGGTGCTAAACCACTGAGCCACCCAGGGATCCCCCTGTAGTCCATTTTTAAAATGAAAAATAAACCCACAAAACTTAGCAACCACCATTGGTTATTGATTAGAAAAAAGTTACTGAAAAGTAACTTGCAATTATGCAAAATGATGCACATTTAGAGATATTTATTGCATGGTTGTTTATAATAGCAAAAGACTGGCAACAACCTAAAATGTTCATCAGTAGGGGAATAAGTCAAATGATTGGTGGTTCAACATCTACTCAGCTATTAAATATTATAACTCTGCTCACATGCTATAACATGTGAGAAAAGCAAGTACAAGTTTGCTATCAATCATGTAAAAAAATCACACATACACACATACAATGTGATTGAAAAATCTTTGGAAGGAAGTAGAAAAGAATGGTAACAATGTAATACTTGCTTCTGGGAAAAAAAATTGATTATCTTAAAAAAAGAAATAAACAAACAAATAAATGCAATTTAAAAGCAAAGTGTGTGACAGTGCATACATTTAAATTCATTCATAAGTGCTATGATATCTGGTGGCATTTCACTGCATTTTTCTATTCCTCTGGCGTAAGAGGAATATTCCATGATGAAAAAACCAGGGAAGGCAAGGGGCCTGGATTGCTCGTTTGGTTTAGCATCTACCTTCAACTCAGGTCATGGTCCCAGGGTCCTGGGACAAAGTCCCGCATCGGGCTCCCTATTCAGTGGGAAGTCTGCTCTTCCCTCTCCCTCTGCCTCTCCCCTGGCTTGTATTATCTCTTCTGCTTTCACTTTCAAATAAACAAATAAAATCTTAAAAAAAGAAAAAAATCAGGAAAGCCAAAAAATAAATGAGAGAGAAAAGATAACTATTGCAAAGTGGTGTATAGGGTATATTTTTTAAACGTTTCGTAATTTAGACAGATTACTATTTTCTTTAGATTACTTTTTATATGAACTTTTCAACTGAAGTATAATGTATATGCAGGGAAGCGTACCCCGGATCAAAATATAGGACATTTTTAGCACCTCCAAAAGCCCCCTTGTGCCTTTTCTTTGTTCTTTCCCCCCAATAAAGACAAACACTGTTCTGACCTCTACCAGTGGAACAGAGTTCTCTCTGGTTTTGAGCTTTATATACATACATGAAACCACATAGCGTGTCCCCCACTGTCCTCCGTACTCCACTCATGCTGTGAGAAATGACACCAAACATCATCTGGAGGCTGTCACCACCCTCTATTCTCACCTCCCTACATCCCCACCGTGTGCCCAGGCCACTTTATTTACCTATTCTGTGAGTGGTCACATGGGATATTTCACTGTGAGTGGTCACATGGGATATTAGGGGCTCTTAACAAATAATACTGATGTGAAAATCGTTGTACACATTTCTGGTGCTCAGACACATTTCTGTTGGGTACTGTATTTGCTTTTTATGACCGCAGCAACAACTTACCCCAAAGTTTTCACTTAAAACAATACACATATGTTATTCTTGGGTCTGTAGGTCAGAAATCTGCCACGGTCTCACTGGGCATTATCTCACACATTCGGGTTGTTAGCAAAGTTCAGTTTCTTGCTGCTGTAGGACTGAGATCCCATTTTCTTGCTGATTCAACTGAGCGTCATTCCAGCTCCTAGTGGCCTCTGCATTCCTTGGTTTATGACCTTGTCTCTATCTTTAAAGCTGGCAAAGATAGCTTTGATTCCTTCTCTGGCCACATGTCTCTGGCTGTTCCTTCATTGTAGTTTTTCTCTCTGACCACAGTGGGAAAGTTTCTGGGCTTTTAAGGATTGATATGGTATTAGATTGGGCCCACTGATAGCTCAGGATAATTCTCTCTATCTGGAGGTCTGTAACATTAATCACACCTGCAATTTACCTTTCACCATGTATGATGATAAAGTCACAGGTTCCCAGGATTCGGAGGTGGACAGCTTGGGGAAGGGGGGTGGTCTTTTTTCTGCCCACCAACGGTATGTGCCTGGGAATGTTTGGTAATAAGAGGCGCATAAATTCAAACAGCAGACACTGTCAATAGTTTTTCAAAAGGTATCGGTTTACATCCCCATTGGCAGTCTATGAGAATCCAGTTGGTCTACATACTTGCTAATTCTCAGTATTGGTAGCTCTCATTAATGTTAACCAATCTGTTGAGCATGTAATGGTAAATAGATGTGGGTTTAATTTGCATTCGTCTCGGTGATTAATCATGAATATTTTTTCATATATCTATTGGTCATTTGTATGAGCTCTTTTTGTAAAATGCCTGTTCCAGTCTTTTGCCCATTTCAAAAATTACATTAAAAGCAAACCACTTTGGGATCCCTGGGTGGCGCAGCGGTTTGGCACCTGCCTTTGGCCCAGGGCACGATCCTGGAGACCCGGGATCGAATCCCACGTCGGGCTCCTGGTGCATGGAGCCTGCTTCTCCCTCTGCCTGTGTCTCTGCCTCTCTCTCTCTCTCTCTGTGTGACTATCATAAATAAATAAAAATTAAAAAAAAAAAGCAAACCACTTTTTGAACTGTGAAAACATTCATCAGGGTAGGATTTGCCATCTGAACATGTTAAAATACCTAGAATATAAGTAGATAACACTAATGCATCTAGAATGCCAGTAAAGGAAGGAAATGAGCTAACCTATGCACTTCTTTGCTTATCTTTCTTCCCTCCAATAAAACTTACCAACTAATGAAATCAATAACAATAACTCACATTTGTATAGTACTCTAGAATTTACAAAGTGCTTTCACATCCATTTTCTCATTCTGCATTTGTTGGAAGGAACAAATAATATGTTGCTTGTTAGTCCTGTTTTCATACCATATATTACTTTCACCAAATGCAAAAATCAAGGCAAGATCCATATATTAAAATCATTATGGTTGGGCTAATCAGTAGCATAATATATGAATTTTATAATTATTCTTCTTTGCTCACAATTATCTCGAATTTGGTGATAAATGTGATAGATGCTTGCAGAATGTCTAACATACCCTCCATTTCACGATGCTTGAAAGGCACTTCTGGGAGTTGCTGTTAAATCAGGAAGAGAGCATAAATCCACACAAGCCTGGTGATTGGAAATGGGTCTGTGGCAGAGGGGAGCAAACCTCTATTATAGACAGACGCAGAAAGAAACAAATCAAGCAGACATTTTTTTCAAGAAGCAGATCACAAATAACCTTTCTACATTACATGCTTTTTTCATTCCTTCCACACTAGACACTGATTACATTAGCCTTCTTTGATACTTTCATAAAGAATTGTCTTTGTTCGATAGCACATCTTTCCTTGGACTAAGTATGTGTGTCTGGGGGTGGGAGTCACGGAGGACTAATGTCTATGGGTATGCATGAAATGAGAGAAACTGTTGAGGAAAAGCAATAAACATGCATTAAAATTCTGAGGCTGAAAGGTATTCTGATTTTTTTGCTTCTTGACATTTTAAATACCGCTACGCTGTAAAAGTGTTATGACCTCTTTTCCCATCAAGTTTACAACCTGAAAAGACGAGACAGGCAAATGTAAGATAGAAATGAAAAATATAAATGTAATGACCTCCTTTTTAATACGGCCATCTCAAAATCAGGATCATGTCTCATGCTAAGTGAATTGTCCCCCTCTAATTAAGTAAAAGCCACCAAAGGTAGAAGGCTTTGTTTGCCAACGTGATACTGATAGTGTAGCTGCTTTGTGAGTTTTATCCTCTTTTCTTTTTTTGTTTTAAAGATTTTATTTATTTATTTGAGAGAGAGAGAGACTGTGAGAGAGAGTATGAGTGGGGTGGGGAGGAGAGGCAGAGGGAGAAGGAGAGGGAGAAGCAGACTCCCCGATGAGCAGGGAGCCTGACACAGGGCTCTCTCCCAGGACACCGGGATCATGACTCTAGCCAAAGGAAGATAGTTAACTGACTGAGCCACTCAGGCACCTCATCCCCTCTTCTTAAATCACCACCTACTCCAATACAAATTTTTGCCTTGTGATACTTCTTCATTTTTCATATTTACATCCTATCATGTTACAGCATGGACATCATGGTACCATTCAATGTGCACTTCCCCCTTTCCACTTAACTCACTGCTCAGCATCCATTTGGGTGTCCACACCTCCCCCATGCACTCCGCTATTCAGCATACATTTTTCCTGCAAGCTGCCTGACTCCCTGGTTCAAGGAAGGACATATGGCTCTTTCCCTCAGTGAATAAGGAAGCCTATGGGTTAGGGAATGGAGGCATGAGCTGACATTGCCAAGGGCAGATGAGAGACTGGAAGACATTGGATCTTTGACAAGATCAGTGGAGACTGAAATGAACCAATGGTCCTGACGCTCAACCCACAACACATCTCCTTCATGGAAAAAAAGGCAATTTGAATTGGATTCTCTGTTACTTACAATCGAGTGTATGACTGGTACGTTTTTTTGTTTTTTTTTTTAAGATTTTATTTATGTATTCATGAGAGACACAGACAAAGAGACAGAGACATAGGCAGAAGGAGAAGCAGGCTCCCTGAGGAGAGCCTGATGCGGGACTCCAACCCAGGACCCCAGGATTACTATTGGAGCTAAAGGCAGACACTCAATCACTGAGCCACCCAGGTGGCCCTGGTATGTTACTTTTAAAACACTGTATATTCATAGAAATTTTGAGGTGTGGTAAGATCAACAGATCAGGAGACAATTACTATAAAAAATATTGTTTGTTGCTTACAACTCCCAAGGAGTCTGGGGCATGCCATGCAAGGGGCCCACCAAGCACCTGGCTTGGTTAGGAGCAGAGGAAGGAGAACAGTTGGGTAGGAGCCTTTATTGTGGTTTCCGTGGGAAGGAATGTGGAGCCATGGTGAAAAGGTTTAGGACTGACTAGTTCGAATAATTTCAGTGGGCTCTAGGGCATAGGGTCTGTCCCTAGTTGTCTAGTACCTGGCGCTGAGGTGATTAGGGCAGTGGATAGTGACCCAGAGTTCAAGAACCCTAGCAAGGAGTGTTGGGGCATGGGCTCTGGATTGGTTGATTTGTGTTTAAAAACCATGCTCATGGTGAGTTATTTACTATCTCTTGGAACTGGCTCATCACCCTGGGAAGGAAGTCCCTCCAGGGTCACAAGGCCCCAGATGTCAAAGCATCAGAAAATAGAATATAAAAGACATGGTTAATACACACGTTCACAAAAAGCTTAATAAAAGCAACTAAAAATTATATTTCTGCTTTTTTTTATTATAGAGAGCATGAATGTGATGGGGTGAAGGGGTGAGGGGCTGAGGGAGAGGGAAAAAGAGAGTCTCAAGCAGGCTTCATACTCAGTACAGAGCCCAACATGGGGCTTGATCTCAAGACCCTGAGATCATGACCAGAGGTGAAATCAAGAGTCAGACACTCAATCAACTGAGCCACCTGGGCACCCCTGTTTTTCCTATTAATATTGCAAAAGAAATAAGGAAACAACTAAGCTGATTTTTCATGATACCGCCACAAATTTTCCAACCAAACTGTGTATGTTAATTATGTAATCTCTTTATAGTATGAAGCATTCTGAATTGCCAAGTTCTCTGTAGAATTACTGATTATTTGGGCATGGTTACCTTTATTTTATTAAAGAAGCCTTTGATATCCTTTGCTTTCTCCTTTATTCATTCAACACTGTTTTCTGAGCACTTACTATATCCTGGGCACTGTAGACATAGCAAGAACCATGAAAAAATCCTTCTTAGAGTTTATATTCTAGAGGTGGTGGGGGTAGACTAGAAAAAAAGAATTGAACAATTATATAAGACAACTCCATGGGATCCCTGGGTGGCGCAGTGGTTTGGCGCCTGCCTTTGGCCCAGGGCGCGATCCTGGAGACCCGGGATCGAATCCCACATCGGGCTCCCGGTGCATGGAGCCTGCTTCTCCCTCTGCCTATGTCTCTGCCTCTCTCTCTCTCTGTGACTATCATAAATAAATACAAATTAAAAAAAAAGACAACTCCAAACAGTGATAAGTGCTATGAAAAAAATACATAGGATGGGGAACTAATAGGCACCATAGGATGAGCCTGGGGAAGAGTCAATTTTTTATTGGTGACTAAGAAGCATAATCAATCCATTGGCCTCTCCTCCTCCCATTTCCCTTCCTCTTTGGATTCGTTCTGAAGGTATCTTATATCATGCGTAGGGTTCCAAGGGCTTCTGAATCAAAGTGCAGGTGGATTTTACCCCTTCACTTCCATCCCACTGCCCCAGATGTTGAGGGTTTTTCCACCTTATGTCTGTTGTCAGAACAAAGGCAACTCAACACTCAAGGGGCTCTCTCTCCCTCTTTCTGCTTTCATTTTAGAGAAATTCAACCTAGCTTGCTTCCTGTGTGCGTCCTCTAGAGAGAACACCATATTAGGTGCCGGGTCTTCATTCCATCCTAGCTCTATATGTCTTGGTCATGCCCAGGAAGGCCTGGAGTGTCACTGCCCTTCCCACAGGTAGCCAGCTGGTTGCAGAGCATTTGTGGAAGTGCGCCTTTGGTTTGCTAGGCTCTTAGTTTCTTTGGTTTGTTTGTTTGCTTGGTTTTAGCTATGCCCTGGTTTAGAACTTTAGTCCGTTCAGGCTGTTACAATAAAATCCCATAGACTGGGTGGGTGGCTTACAAACAGCAGCAATATATTTCTCACACTTCTGGAGGCTGGGAAGTCCGAGATCAAGGTGCCAGCAGATTTGGTGCCTGGTGAGATCCCACTTCCTGATTTCTAGATGGCTCTTCTCTCACTACAACCCCATGTGGTGGAAGGGGCAAGGAAACTCTCTGGGGTCTCTTTTATGACACAGATCCCATGGATGAGCCTTCTGCTTTCATATCTTAATCACTTCCCAAAGTCCCCACCTCCAAATACCATCACATTAGGGGTTGGGTTGTGAGGAGGCAGAGCCATTCCAGAAGGCTAAGGGTTCTGGAAGACTAGCTGCTGTACAGGACAGATTTACCATTCAAGACAGCCCCTTTTACTGATATAGGATAATACAGAAGATTTGCTGAGAACTGTGTGCCCACACCCTTCAGTTGCAATCGTTCCATATTCTATAATTATATGAGAAATCCACGATCTATGTGTTTCCCTTGTACCTTTGTTGACAATACTGAATGTTATGAACTGGATTATGTTCCCCCATCGCCAGTTCATTGTGGAAATCCTAACCCCCAATGCCTTAGAAGGTGACTGTATTTGTAGATAAGGCCTTGAAAGAGGTGATTAAATTAAAATGAGGTCATGGGGCACCTGGCTGGCTCAGTCAAAAGAGCATATGACTATTGATCTTGGAGTCGTGAGTTCAAGCCCCAGGTTGGGAGTAGAGATTACTTAATAAAATAAAATAAAATAAAATAAAGTCATATGGGTGGGCCTACTCCAATATGACTAGTGTCCTTGTGAGAAGTAGAAGAGACACGAGGGGTGCATGTGAACAGAGGGACAGCCTGTGAAGAGGCAACAGGAGCACGGCCACCTGCAGGCCAAGGAGAGTGTCCTTAGGGGAAGCGAACCCTGCCAGCACCTTGTTCTTAGATTTGTAGCCTCCAGAACTGGAAGAAACTAAATTTCAGTTGTTCAAGCCATCTGTTTTGTTATGGTAGTCCTAGCAAACTGATATGGTGAGGAAGAAGGGGTCCCCTGCCAGCATATTTCTTGCTGACATGAATTTTCGATTCCATTCCACTAATTCCAGTCCACAGACTCTGCATCTCTGGCTTTTCCTCTCCTATGCCCTGAAATCTATGCAACATTCTTCCCAGCATCCATTTCCCTTCTACTGCCAAGAGCGTCTTGCTTTTCCTTCAAACAGCAACGTTTTAAATAATTTTTAGAATTTAAATGCAATTTGCCAACATATAGTATAACACCCAGTGTTCATCTCATCATGTGCCTTCCTTAATACCCATCACCCAGTCACCCCATCCCCCTACCCAGCTCTCCTTCTGCAACCCTATTTGTTTCCCAGAGTTAGGAGTCTCTCATGGTTTGTCTTCCTCTCTAATTTTTCATCACCCCTTTAAAAAGCTCAATCCGGGATCCCTGGGTGGCGCAGCGGTTTAGCGCCTGCCTTTGGCCCAGGGCGCGATCCTGGAGACCCGGAATCGAGTCCCATATTGGGCTCCCGGTGCATGGAGCCTACTTCTCCCTCTGCCTGTGTCTCTGCCTCTCTCTCTCTCTGTGTGTGACTATCATAAAAAAAAAAAAAAAAAAAAAAAGCTCAATCCAAGTAGTTTGGGAGGGACTACTGCCACATGAGCTCTCTGCCCCCCACGCCCACTACTGGTGGGAACATGATGAGATCTGTAGGAGCAGAGTCACGGGGAGTCAGGTAAATTGAGGACTTCTGTGCAGTGCTAAGGAAGGAGATCATCTCCACGTGAGACCCCAGGCTGACGGGCTGTCAATCCACAGCTGCCAGATGGGCCACTTGCCTTCTGACAATGCAGTGAGCTCAGGAAAGCAGGGCTGAGACCACATCCTAATGATGTCATTTGGTCTCAATCCAGCCTTTCCTGAGCTTAATTCTTGCCTTCTTAATTACATGATCCAACCACCAACGCCCTCCCTGCCTACTTTTTTTTCTTCTTAAAAGAAAGGTTAGATTGCGTTTCTGTAACTTGTAGCCAGAGTCATGACTGTAAGTATTGCTACTTCGGCTTTCTATTGACAATAATTTGCATGATAGATGTTTCTCCATCCTCTCACTCTCTCTCTTTTTAAAAATATTTCATCTATTTATTTGAGAGAGGGAGGAGAGAAAAAGAGAAAGAGAGAAAACGCAAGCGGAGTGAAGGGCAGAGGGAGAAGCGGTTGCCCCGCTGAGCAGGGAGCCTGACGTGGGGCTCAATCCCAGGACCCTGGGATCATGACCTGAGCCGAAGGCAGACGCGCAACCGACCCTGACTGAGCCACCCAGGCACCTTATCCTCCCACTTTCAATCTACAGGTGTTTTTAGGTCTAAAATGGGTCTCGGGATCCCTGGGTGGCGCAGCGGTTTGGCGCCTGCCTTTGGCCCAGGGCGCGATCCTTGAGCCCCGGGATCGAATCCCACGTCGGGCTCCCGGTGCATGGAGCCTGCTTCTCCCGCTGCCTGTGTCTCTGCCTCTCTCTCTCTCTCTGTGACTATCATAAATAAATAAAAATTAAAAAATAAAATAAAATAAAATAAAATAAAATGGGTCTCTTGGGGGTGCCCCGGTGGTGCAGTTGGTTAAGTGAAGCGGCACAGGTTGTGATCTCAGGGGCGGGAGGCTGAGCTTTGCATCAGTCTTTGTGCTCAGCAGAGTCTGCTTGTGTTTCTCTCTCCCTCCTCTTTCCCCTCCCAGCTCTCTCTCATAAATAAATAAATAAATAAATAAATAAATAAATAAATAAATAAATAAATCTTTTAGGGATCCCTGGGTGGCGCAGCGGTTTAGCGCCTGCCTTTGGCCCAGGGTGCGATCCTGGAGACCCGGGATCGAATCCCACGTCGGGCTCCCAGTGCATGGAGCCTGCTTCTCCCTCTGCCTATGTCTCTCTCTCTCTCTCTCTGTGTGTGTGACTATCATAAATAAATAAAAATTAAAAAAAATCAAAAGAGTCTCTTTTAGACCGCACATAGATAGATCTTGGTTTTTAAAAACCGTTTTGCTACCCTATGTCTTTTGATTAGAGCATTTAGTTATTTACATTCAAAGTAACTATTGATAGATATGTATTTATTGCCATGGTATTGTTTTCTGGTTGTTTCTGAAGATTTTTTTCTGATCCTTTCTGGTCTTTCTTTCATGTGTTGCTGATTTTCTTCAGTGTTATATTTGGATTCCTTTCTCTTTATTCTTTGCATATTTATTAGTGATTTTTGATATATGGTTACCATTAGTTTTGTATATAACCTATTCTGCATATAGCAGTCTGTATTAAGTCGATGGTCATTTGAGTTTGAACCCATTCTTTTCTCCTCTTCTCTCCACCTTTTAGTCATATGTTATTATATTTTCATACTCTTTTTTGATGAGTTCCCTGTGAGTTTTTACAGAAATAGAACTACTTTGTGATCTAGCAATCTTACTACTAGGTATTTACCCAAAGAATACAAGAACACTAATTCAAGAGGGTCCGTGCACCCCTATGTTTATAGCAGCATTATTTACAACAGCCAAAATATAAAAGCAGCCCAAGTGTCACTGATTAATGAACAGATAAAAATATGGTATATATATATATATATATATATATATATATATATAACAATGGAATATTACTAAGCCATAAAAAGAATGAAATCTTGCCATTTGCAAAGACATGGATGGAGCTAGAGGGTAAAATGCTAAGTGAAATTAGAGAAATACAAATACTATATGATTTCACTCATATGTGGAATTTAAAGAGCAAAGCAAATAAGCAAAGGAAAAAAAATATATATATAGAGAAATCAAGAAACAGACTCTTAATTTTAGAGAACAAACTAATGGTTACTAGAGGGGAGGGGGTGGAGGGATGGGTTAGGTGGGTGATGGGGATTAAGGAGAGCACTTGTGATGAGCACCGGGTGATGTATGGAAGGGTTGAATCACTATAATATACACTTGAAATTAATATAACACTGTATGTTAACTAACTGGAATTAAAATTAAGCCTTAAAAAAGTGTAAGAGTCACACTTACAAACTAAATTGAATTCATTCCTTAAGACCCATCTCATACTTCATTTCCTAAGTCAAATCTTTCACCACTTCCTCCAGCACATAGATTTTCTTTTCTCTGATTTCTTAAAGCATTTTAAGTTTGTGAGTTGAATAGTCTGGTTAATATAGCTCTTTTCTTTTCTTCACCCCCAGACTCCCTGGGACCCTCGCCTCCATCCTCCCCCCTGCCTGCCCCCTGCAGCCCACCTGCCATACTGTATCACAACAGGCCAACTAAAATCTCCAAGTGCTTTTTCTGCTCTCTCACTGGTTTGTCTTGTTGGGTTCTTCCAGCCATCCTGGGAAAGGTTAAGTGACTCACTAAAAGACATACAGTAGGATCTAGAGGGAAAGAGGGGCTATAAAACTGTGCCTTTTTAGTAGTTAAGATTAAATTTGCCTGTAATGACAAAAACCCAAAATAACAATGGTTTAAATTAAATAGACATTTATTTCTGTTTCACATAAAAGAATGGAAGTTGGCAGTCCAGAGCAGAGGCTGTGCCACACAGTGTCACATCTCTGGGCTTCCTCCATCTTGTAGCTCTGGCTTGAGTGACTTCCACTCTCAATCCTTCCTCATGATTCCAGATGGCTGCAGAAACGCCAACAGGGAGGAAAGTGGAAGGGATGAAGTATGGTATGAATTCTGTATTTTGTTTGTTTTTTCTTTTCCTTTGTGAATTCTCCCCAGAAGCTGCACTTGTCATTTCTGCTTTCATCCCATTGGACAGAGTTTAGTCACACTGAGCGGCAAGAGATTCTGGGAAATGTAGTCTAGATTCCAGGTGGCTGTAGTCCCAGCTAGGAGGGGCAGGGGGAGTTGTCTTACTAAGGATGGGGAAATGGACAAGGGGGTTGCGGAGAGTCTGTGTCCTCTGAGTCTTTTCTGCTCTCTGGTTGCTCAGCCCAACACCATTCTTAGGTTGTTGTTTATTGTTTCACATTTGGGTTCTCTTTCCTCAGGTAGTCTGTGAAGTGCTGATCGGCAAAAGTTGTATTCACGTCTGCTTTTTCAGCTCCTTGGATTGTGCTTTTTACATTCTATCTTCATGATCATAAGTCTATATTTGGTAAGGAGAGGTGGATTTGTAACAGGAAACCAAAAGCTAGGTGTTACACCGCTTGATTAGTCCCCCAAAGACACCACCCAGCATGAAGCCAGGCCCAGAGTCTTGCTCAGGCTTTGAAATCTAGACAGTTCAGTTCTAGAATCCGGGCTTTACTTGCTTTGAACTGATGGTTATGAGAAAGCTAGTAAAACTCTTTGAGTCTTATTTTGCTTATTTATTAAAATAGGGAAAATACCTTCCTTTCAGTGTTGTAAGAATTCCAAAGACAATTTGTGTAAATGCCCAGCACATTATGGGACTCTTATTCTCTCTTTAATCTACAGCAAATGCTAATGGATTGGGGGTTGGTCTGTAGCTGGAGGCCATCCAGCTTTGCATGCGTCTAACTCAGCAGATCTGGATTATTCTAGGCTAGGAGAAATGATTATTCTAGGCCAGGCGAAATGTATCATCTCTTTCTCTGACTTCTGCATTTAAGACTTAATCTTTCTCCTTCAAGGGCAAAACAAAGGATGATCCAAAATATAATCACAATGTTAACATAAGAAGTATCTAGGTGTGTACACGTGACTGAATACGTAGCGTCTATTGGAAGATTTCTTCTGTCATGACTTGCAAACAGCATCTGTAACTTAATTTTGCAGAAAAGTTGCAGACACAGTCCTTTGCCTTTGCATCCTCCTCTACTGGATCGTCAACACACCATGTCCCTGGCAAACTTCAGCAAGTTATTTAGAAGTCTATTGAAGCTTGAATACAGGATGCTCTTAGTCCTCAAATGTCAGAATTAAAATGGGATTAACCCTTGGTCAGAAAATTTTCTCCTTCTTCTAAACATTTCTCTGAATGAGCCAACAGATTAATCTTTCGCTGAATGCATATGAAGGTTTCTGATGTTTGCCCCTGCAAGAGTCTAACACACAGAGATTATAAATGATCCCCACCCCTGCCCCTAGTCAAGCATCTCTTTTCTGTATTTTGGAGCAGGGCTATATCCATCAAACACGAGCCTGTCCTCACCAGCTTGTCTCAGTTCAAAAGAGATCCAAAAATCTCTCATGTTTAGGAGAAAAAGGGAACTACTCACAAGGAGGATATTCCAACTTAGACTCAGCCAGGGGCAAGATCACTTATACAGATAAATGCTGCACCTTTGGCTGTAATACTTTGTCATTCCTTCCAGCAATGCACTTCTCTTCTTTCCTTTAAACATCTTAAGACTCGCCTAATTTAATGAGGCACTTTGAAAGCTCTTTCCTATATCATCCCTCTTAATTCTCCCCATGATTATTGTTGCTCTTTCATATGCAGAACCATCAACATTTGTGACCCAAGAGGACTGGGCACCTGTAGGCTGCTCTCATCCTCTGTTCTCTGTGACTACAGGCACAATGTAGCTCCCCTTCCTGCCTGCATATCCTCCTAAGCAAAGCGAAAAGTCTTTCTTAGGAGGAGAGTCTAGTGTTGGAGGAGACACATCTAATCCTTTATTTATTTATTTTTTAAATTCATCTGCTGTGGCACCTTTGGCTTTTGTGATTACACTCCTCCCATCCCACGTGACTCAAGTGTGATTGCCAGTTACAAAGCGCAAGATGTGACTTGTGCTGGCCAACGTTCCCTGTTTCTTAAAACAGATTCAAGTTGAAATGCCAGCATGGCCAGGCTAAATCATTTTAAGGGACTGAGATAGATGCAGGAGGAGGGACAATCTCTCTCTTCCTTTCTGGGACTGCAGCCTGGAGGGACCATGCCAGTGGCCATCTCTCCCACTGTGCAGAAAGAGCCTGCCTGAGAATGGAACAGTAGAGAAGAAAATAGACTGACAGAGAGCCCAGTGACCAACAGGTGGCTCATTCAAGCCTGGACTTTTCATAAATGGGAAATGATAGACTTCTTTCATGCTTAATTCATATGAAGTTGCTGATTCTTACAACAGGAGGAGTCTATTATATAGGACCTATAAATAATCTTTATTTTTCCTTCTCCCTATGTTAAGCATATCTCTTCTATATTTTAGGCTAAGTCTCTATCCATCAAATATGAACTTGTACTATTTGAGGCATATACATATTAAATATTCATAGGCAGTAGGGTATATCTCCCTTCACTTCAATGCAGACCAGGACTGCCTATTTGTTTAAAGGCTTATTCGAAAGGTTTAAAGTTTTTCTAATGCATGTGTATTACCATTTCAATTTTGTGAAGTCATGGATGGTAACATGCATATTTTTATGTTTTTTGGCAAGCCTGAAACTGCCAAAGCATATGGCAGGAACAAAATCCCTTAGCCAAAGCCCTGGGGGCCATTTGTGTTTCAGAATTCATAATATTTAGAAAGGTGACATAGAGTATAAAAATCTCCATTGGAGCCTCAAGGAATTTCCCATTGCACAGTAGTGATCTCTTTGGATATCATATAAATATTAACACTAATTAAGACTGTAGGTCTTGTAGGTCAAAGTTTGTTACCAGATGAGCTTTATATATTCTTGTGTTTGGGGCTTTCTGGTTTTAAAATTGTGGGTCAGTGTTGTGACTCTGTGCTCTGCCTTCATCATCCTTCTCAGAGCAGAGACTAAATTCTGGCCAGGGTGATACTAAGAAACCTCTCCTGAGGATCATTTTATATTTTACCTAAAATTCAATGGCAGTATAAATAGATAGTAGATGTTTGAAATAAAGATATTATACACACAGATACACACACGAACATACATATGTGCAAAAACATAATGGAAGATATAAACCACATTGTTAGTTTTAACAATATTTTCCGCAGCTAGAGGGGTTATGGATGGGTTTTGTTGTTATTTTCTCTGTTTTTGAAGTTTCTGCTTCAAACATTTCATTTTCTTGGGGTCCCAAGCTGGCTCAGTCTGTGGGGCATGGGACTCTTCATCTCAGGGTTGTGAGTTTGAGCCCCACATTGGGTGTAGAGATTACTTAAAAAATAAAATCTTTTAAAAAAAGAAAAGAAAAAAAGAAGAGAAAAGAAAAAAGAAAAGAAAAGAAAAGGCTTCTCTTGGATTTTTCTGGGTAATTCAAGATACCATCTTTAACTCACCATCTTCTTTGTCCTTTCCTTTCTAATATTTATGCATCTTTGTTTCCCTGGTCTGATTTCATTTGCTGGGCTTACAAAAGAGTATTGAGTAGTAATATGATAGGAATCATTCTTGTCTTATTCCTGACTTCAAGAGGAAAGAACACATTTATAGAATTAAAAATTATGTGTCTATTAGTTTTTAAGCTTTCACAATTTTTTATTTATACCATAGAGGAATTTAAATAGGATAGATAAAGGATCTCTCCAAGTAAAAAGAATTCAAACAAGGATATAATACAAACTACTTTATCATTTTAATCTTCCCCACTGATTTTCCAGAGGACAGGCAACTGAAACTGAGCATAGGAAGTCAATAATCATCCAAAGACTGATTTTAGTTTTATTTAATTATACTTGGAAGAATTAGTTTAACAAAATAAGTTCAAGAAAATATAATCTGAAAGCTAAAATGAAAATATTTATTGAAGTGGAATGGGGGAAAAAAAGGTAAGTTGACAAACATAACTGCAATAAAGTACTCCAGAAGGATATTGGGACACTAAAAAATGAAACAAACAAAAACCCCATTTTCGAAAAAGTTCTAGATAAGGTCAAGCAAGAGTAAACAACTGAAACAACAATAAAAAAAAACTTAAAACGTCACAGAATTCCAGGAAAAATATGTCCTGTGTTAATGATTAAGGAACAGGATATATCAACACTGTGTTAGGAAAGTAAGATAAATTTAGGGACTCCTGGGTGGCTCAGTGATTGAGCGTCTGCCTTTGGGTCAGGGCGTGACCCTGGGGTCCTGGGATTCAGTCCTGCATCAGGCTCCCTGCAGGGAGCCTGCTTCTCCCTCTGCCTATGTCTCTGCCTCTCTGTGTCTCTCATGCATAAATACAATCTTAAAAAAAAAAAAAAAAAGGAAAGTAAGATAAATTTAAATCAGTTCAAAGTTTACAAGAAGAGAGCGAAAAGAAAGAACAAGAGAAAGAAAAATGCACTTCACTGCCCCTCAAAAAATGAACTGTGCCACATGCACCACACTTGCCCCTGCATGGTGGGGAAAAAGCTCTGGTACAGTGATGTCTTGTGTCTCTGATACAAGTCCCAAGTCCTGTGCTTCCTTCACCCCCTCTTCTGCCCCTGGGACTTATCCTGGGGTCCTCATAGCCTCTTGCAATCCAGAAGGGAGTCAGAATTATTAATATTATTAAAAAGATTTTATTTATTTATTCATGAAACACACAGAGGAGAGAGAGGCAGAGACACAGGCAGAGGAAGAAGCAGGCTCCATGCAGGGAACCCGATGTGGGATTTGATCCCGGGGCTCCAGGATCATGCCCTGGGCCAAAGGCAGGCGCTAAACGACTGAGCCACTCAGGAATTCTCAAGGGAATTCCTCTCAAGGGAGTCAGAATTATTAACAAAGAATTTACTCTGCCTGACCCCCTTCCTTGGGCCACTAAATTGTCATTTATTTCAAGATGAACTAAGAACTAAGAACTAAGAGCTAAGTTCTGTAGAATCATGCAGATCATAACATTTTAAAAAGAAGGCAAAACTCTATTTTGAGGGAAATTTTGCTGAAATAATGCTGAGACCAGCTATTTTTGGATCACAAGATACTTTTATATCTTAAAGGAGAAAGTAGAGCAATTTACAGAAAAAATTTTTTTTTTAATTTTTATTTATTTATGATAGTCACAGAGAGAGAGAGAGAGAGAGGCAGAGACAGAGGCAGAGGGAGAAGCAGGCTCCATGCACCGGGAGCCCGACGTGGGATTCGATCCCGGGTCTCCAGGATCGCGCCCTGGGCCAAAGGCAGGCGCCAAACCGCTGCGCCACCCAGGGTTCCCCCTACAGAAAATTTTTGCTGTTAAAAAGTTGTTGCGGGGATGCCTGGGTTATCATGTTATCATGATAACTTCTAGTGGTTAAAGTGTTGAATTTTAGCACATCTGAAATATCCAAATGGCCATGGTATTGTCCTTCCTATCAGAGGACTTATTTTGCCTGGAAATTTCAGGTTTTAGCTCTTTCCAGAAGCAGCACAATTTAGGAGAGAAAGCTCTATTCCAAGTCCAAGAGATCAGAAGAATGAGCTGGAATTCCCCTACAAGCAAATGAGTTAAGCGTTTACACCCACTCCTAGGCAGTACATCAGTGTCTCACTGTCACTGTGGTCACGGGGAGAGGAAGAGATATGGTCGACCTCCCCACCTTCTCCCCTGTCCACTAGACTCTGTGAATGGATTCCCTTCTGCAGGAGCAGGAGCTAGAGGCTGGAGACTGAGGGCTAGAGGCTCATCTAGGTGCTGAGCCTGGCTGAGAGCAAAAGCAATGGACAATTCCAGTTTGGGGATTGCCTTGGAAGCTGGAGCATACAAATCTCCATGGAGGGAAGAAGGAAGGAAGGCAGCCCCCTTCTGAAGAAAATCTGTCTATGGATGACTATGAGTAGTAAGCAAACATAATAAGTGAAGGCACTTCCAGATATGTGCCTAAAAAGAATAGAAAGCAGGGACTTGGATATTTGTACACCGATGTCATAGCGGCACTCTTCACGGGGGCCCAAAGGTGGAAACAACCCAAATGTCCATCAGCAGATGAATGGATAAACAAATGATAGTAGATGTATGCGACTGAATGTTACCCAGCCATGAAAAAGAAGGAAATTTGGATACAGGCTGTTTTGTGGATGAACCTTGAAAATGCGTTATGTAAAATAAGCCAAACGTAAAAGAACAATGCAAGATTGCACTTACTCTGAAGTACCTAGAAGAGGCATGTTCACAGTGGTAGAAAGTAGAGATTACTAGGGACTGGAAGGAGAAGGAAATGGGAGTTACTGCTTATGGGGCCAGAGCTTCTGTTTGGGATGATGACAAAGTTCTGGAGATGAATAGAGGTGACAGTTGCACAACAATGTACTAAAAAGTACTAAAAGCCACTGCATTGTGTACCTAACAGTAGTTAAAATGGTAAATTCTATGCTATGTGTGTTTTATCATAATCAAAGCGAAAACAAAATAAAGGCATAAATACTCAAAACCTAAAAAAACACTGAAAAGCCCCCCAAAACACCAAAGAAGGAGAATAGTACCACATAGTTCCTATGTCTGCCCTTCACAGGGTACTGCCCATTGAAGGCGAGTTTCTCCCTCTTCTCTCTTGCTTCTTCTCCATCCATCTTCCCAAAGCCCTACATCCACCATACGGAGCTCTCAGTGTAGTGTTTCATACTCTGGGGCACTCTGTATATTCAATTTAACCTTATCTCAGAGGAAGTTGTTCTTAAACATCCTCAAAAAGGGTGCAAAGTAGTGGCAGGACTTCATTCCAGTAGCTTTCTTTCTGTCTCTGGCATCATCAATGGCTCCATCTCTACTAGGCCATTCCCATAAATAGACCCATGAGTAGCCCATCATCAACAACAACCAAAGGGCCAACCAAACAAAACCCCCTGAGCCTGTATTCCTCTCTGGCAACTGCCCCTATTCTTTGTTCTCACCCACAGCAAAAGTTCTTCAAAATTGCCTATCCTGTTTAACCTCAGCCCTGTCCTCAACTGCTACCACCTGGCCTCCTCCTCTACCACTCAACTGAAATGACTAGTGTCAAGATTAGCAGTGATCTCCATTTGCCCAGACCAGGGGAAGATCCTCACCTTCCTGGCCTCACTGTAGGATTTAGTGGTAGATCACTTCTTCTTGAAATACTATCTTTTCTTTCTTTCTTTCTTTCTTTCTTTCTTTCTTTCTTTCTTTCTTTCTTTCTTTCTTTCTTTCTTTCTTTCTTTCTTTCTTTCTTTCTTTCTTTCTTTCTTTCTTTCTTTCTTTCTTTCTTTCTTTCTTTCTTCCTTTCTTTGTTTTTTGATTTTGTCTTTGGCAACACTGTCTCCTGGTTGTACTCCTATTACATGGACTATTCCACTTTGCTTTCTTTTGCCGGCTCTCTGTCCTGTACTCTATTTTTCTTCTCTCTGTTTTTGTCCTCGTGATCTCACCCTATGTCATGGCTATAAATGCCATTTGTATGCTGATAACTTCCAAATTTATATCTCTAGTTCTGACCTATCTTCTGAACACCAGACTCATCAATTCAATAGCCTTCTGGACTTCTCCAAGACTGTTTGGCAGGCACCTCAAATTTAAGAGTTCTAAAATGGAATTTTTAAAAAAGATTTTATTTATTTATTCACGAGAGACAGAGAGAGAGAGAAAGAGAGAGAGAGAGGCAGAGACACAGACAGAGGGAGAAGCATGCTTCATGCAGGGAACCCGACATGGGATTTGATCCCGGGACTCCAGGATCATGCCCTGGGCCAAAGGCAGGTGCCAAATCGCTGAGCCACCCAGGGATCCCCTCTAAGATGGAATTTAAAAAAAGATTTATTTATTTATTTGAGAAAGAGAGAGAGCACACAAGCAAGGGGAGGGGCAGAGGGAGAGAGAATATCAAGCAGACTCCCTGCTTAGTGAGGAGTCTGACACCAGGCTTGATCCCATGACCCAAGATCATGACCTGAGCTGAAACCAACGGTCAGATGCTCAAACAGCTGAGCCACCCAGGCGCCCTTCAAATGCATTTTTTTCTTAAAGTTTTAATTTATTTTTTTCATGAGAGATACAGAGAGGCATAGACATAGGAAGAGGGAGAAGCAGGCTCCCTGAGGTGAGCTTGATACGGGACTTATTCCCAGGACTCCAGGATCACGCCCTGAGCCAAAGGCAGATACTCATCCACTGAGCCACCCAGGCTTCCCCCAAATGGATTTTCTTTATCCATCCTAACTTTCCTGCTCACAAACACACTCTTCCTTTATCTTCCCCATCTTAGTTAAGGTAGCCACCACCCACTCAGGTGCCCAAACCCAAATCCTGCAGATCTGAAATCCGCTTAAAACCCTCGGTGGCTTCTTATTGCCATCAGAATAAACAACTCACCCTAGACAGAGTCTGTCAGGTAGGTGTGAAGTGGCCCCTGCCCACCTGTGATGTTGTTCAGTACACCTTCACCTTCTCTCAGTGCACTACCTGGTGGGTCTCTCTGTTCCTAGGCCACATGGAGCTCTGTCCTGCATTCCTACCAGCTGTTTCCACCACCCAGAAAGCCCCTTCCCCAGATATCTGCAGTGGATTCTTTCTTGTCATTTAAGTCACTGCTCAAATGATGTCTCTTTAGAGAAGACTTGTATTACCTTCCAGCCTAACCTCCTCCTACTTTCCCCGTATATCACCGTTTTCATTTACTTAGAATTCATCATGATCTGCAACAATTTTGTGTATTATCTGTACTGGTTTTTAAATTTTATTTTCTCCAATCGGAATAAAAGTTTCATGTGACCAAGGATGTTATCTGTCTTGTTTACTGCTATAGCCCTGGCAACCAAAACATGCCTGGAGCTTGGTGGGTGCTTAGGAAAAATCTGTAAACGAATGAATGAATGAGGGGTACCTGGGTGGCTCAGTGGTTGAGTGTCTCCCTTTGGCTCAGGGCATGATCTTGGAGTCCTGGGACTGAGTCCCACATCGGGCTCCCCACAGGGAGCCTGCTTCTCCCTCTGCCTGTGTCTCTGCCTCTTTCTCTGTGTCTCTCATGAACAAATAAATAAAATGTTAAAAAACAACAACAAAAAAATCCAAACAAATGAATGAGTAATTCTCCACTTTAAGAGATGCATGGCTCATTGTCCTAGGCTTTCTGCAACCTGGCACCGTGCTGCCCCTCAGGTCTGTGCTGGAGTCTGCAGCCTAGGTAAGCAGAGTGGTTCAGGATCCTAGAGGGGGCACAATAGATTGAATGTACATGAATATTCATGCAACGGTTTTGAAGTTGATGTGTGCTTTTCCTTGGTGAGGTAGAGTAGGAGGGCTGGGGGCCTGCCGAGCCTCTGTGTCTAGAATACTCCCTGTGATGAAACTCACAAAGAAGGTTCTCCTATAGAATTATGGCTCAAAATCCCCATCTTTAGATACTCTTCCTGCTGGCTGGCATCTCAGAACTTGAAATCATTTTGTCTGGGTGCAGTTCATCAACCTGTTTAGGAAGCTGGTGAGATTAACCACTACAGGACTGGTTTGGAGATGTTTCTTTTTCAAGGGAACTTTAAAACACTCATATTTGTTTGGTAAAATCAGGAGGGAGTGATAGAGAGAATGAGCAATAAATACCAGAATCCAAAATACCAGGGCCTGGAAAAGACTGATGATGTCTGTCCGAGTCCTGCCAAACAGTAAAGAGGATATAAATCCCCATTAGGTTAAATAGGGTAATTTGCGGTAGTTGGTGAGTTGGCAGCGTCATGAAGCTCCTGCTTGGACAATGATGAGTTTCCTATATTGGGATTCTCTGAGGACATGCTAGTGAACTCTAGTCTCTGGTCTCATGGACCTAGACATTCACAGCAGATGGTTCTGGAGTTATTGAACACTGACCAGGTGCAGGCACTGGGGTAAACACCTGTGCATCTCATCTCATCTGATCCTCACCAAGATCACCAGTCCTATGAGACAATGATATTTTTACACTTTCATTTCCCAACCCTAGAATCAAGAACTGGATATGTGAAAACTTCTTGGTAGAAAAATCTTTCTTTCTTTTTTTTTTTTAAGATTTATTTATTTGGGGGAGAGAGGAGCAGAGGGAGAGGGAGAGAGAAAACCTTAAGCAGACTGCACTGAGTGTGGAGCCTGATATGGGGCTCAATCTCATGATCTTGAGATCATGACCTGAGCTGAAACCAAGAGTCAGATGCCAACTGACTGAGCCACCCAGGCACCCTGGGAGGGGAAATTTTTTTTTTTAAGACTTTATTTATTTATTCATGAGAGACACAGAAAGAGAGGCAGAGTCATAGGCAGAAGGAGAAGCAGGTTCCTCGCAGGGAGCCTGATGCGGACTCGATCCCAGGACCCTGGGATCATGAGCCAAAGGCAAATGCTCAACCACTGAGCCAGCCAGGCGTCCCTAGAGGAATATTTCTTGAATATATGCCACCTATCAGCCTCTCTGTTTTGACTGAGGCTGTAAACATGAATGGAATACAGTTCTTGATTCCAGGGTTTAATACTAGAGAAGGGGAAACAGATGTGTAAGTGCATGATTTTCTTACTTACTTTGAGTTTCTTTTCTTTTCAAGATTTTATTTATTTATTCATGAGAGACAGAGAGAGAGAGAGGAAGAGACATAGGCAGAGGGTGAAGCAGGCTTCATGCAGAAAACCTGATGCAGGACTTGATCCAAACACTCCAGGATCATGCCCTGAGCTGAAGGTAAACTCTCAACCGCTGAGCCACCCAGGTGCCCCTTACATTGAGTTCCTAAAAAAATCAATAGAAAAGACTGACTTCTCAGTGAAAAGGTGGCAAAGGATATTGCCACACACACACACACACACAGAGTGCAGGTAATCCTTAACCATGAAACTTTGCTTTACCTAATTCATAATACAAGATATACAAAGTATAATTTTATTTTAAAAATTGCATTGCTTACTTATTTGACTAGCAAAGGTAAAAAATCTGGTAACTATTGTGTTGGTAAGGGATTGGGAAAAAGACACTATCACATGTATTACTGGTGAGAATATGCATGAGTACAACATTTCTGGAAAGCCATTTGATGGTATTCATCAAAATTTAGAATCAAAGGGACAAAAAAGAGCCAATGGAAAAAGCTCTCAAAGCTTGAACAATCTGAGCAACAAAGTAAATAAAATAGTGTTGATTCTACCCTAAAGTATAAAATAACTATCAATGAATCTATACTGATGTAGCATAATGCCTGACATCTTAAGTGTGGGCTGCATATAATGCCTTCCTTCCAGAGAGTACTGTATGGAAAGGGGATGAGGAGTAACTCAGAGTGGAGAAACCTGATACATGGCATCACAGCTAGGTGACCATGGTCAACATCAACAGTGCTGAGTTAGGTTGACAATACATCCATTTGACATGATGTGATAAAATGACACTTTACCTCTTCCTCCCCCCAAAACCCATAAGCCTGGTATAACCATGAGAAAAACATACATATTTCAATAAAGGGGCTTTCTATAAAAGACCTGAGTAATACTCCTCTGTATATTTCTAACAAGCAAAGAATGGAAATTGCTGACTAGCGACTAGTAGCAGGATCCATGGGTAATGATGCCCGGCTGAGGTGGGCAACTCTACATTTCCAGTGACAGCGATCTGTGTGCTTCTCTTTTTCCACGAAGCAGCCTATAGTAGGAATAGGGGTGACAGGGTGAATCGATCCTGGATTTGGACAGTGAGTAGGATAGGTGGACGAAGGGGTCTGGGAGTTGAGGGCAGAGAGCAATCAGGGAAGTGGTAGTGGGGAGGGGAAGGCAATAAACCCAGGGGGAGCTCGGTGCTGTGAACAAGGGAGGGGCCAAAAGGTTGGCTCTGGATCTGGTGGAAGGTGGTTGGTATGAAATTCCAGTTCTGGTCAAAGTGTGGGCTCTACAAGGCTGAGATTTGAGGGCCACCCCTTAATAAATTTGGTACATTAAGTAGCTCTTACCATTAAGGCAAATGCAAAAGCAGAAGTAAAGAGATGGGAAATAGGGTAATTGAGAAATGTTTGATAATCCTGTTTGGTTACATTGGAGAACCTATGGATAGATTTTTGTGCATATATTGGAAAGGATAAATTGGGGCCAGATTGTGCCAAGTTTCTGAATTGGAGTGGAAGTGTCTGCACACAGTGCAATGATGTCCTCTTGTTCAACTACAACTTCTGTTGATGGAGGATAGTCAGAAGAAAGGCAGACAAGGGACAAGGGGCCCCCATCCTAAGAGGAAACTATGCTTAAAAGGAGATAGACCCTGTTCTAGACTTTACTCAGTACCTCAGCTTTGAGTCTTCCCATTGAGAGGACTTAAAACCTTGTAAATGACTGAAGGGAATGGCCTTGCAGTCCTAACCCAGACCCCAGGGGCCAGCTCAAACACCAGTGGGATATTTAAATAAAGAGCTAGATCTAGTGGCCTTTTTCAGAACAGTGGTGACTAGCCTCTCTCTGGGTTCCCAAGGCTATGAAACCACCCAGGAAGGAGCCTTCCACCCTTTCCCGCGTGAACACCTACATGATCGATAGATGAGCTCATGGAGAAAAACCTGATTGGGTGACAGGCGCAAGGAGGGTTAATCAGATTAAAATAGCCCACACCAAAAAGCCCATAAAAATCCCTAGATTTAACTGCCAGATGGGCAACCCTCTTGGGTCCTCTCCCTCTTGTACTGTTGCTCAATACACTTGGCTCTGCTGCCTGCTGCTCTTCACCTGGTCCACCTCTTTGTCCTTCCAAGTGGTGTGACCAAGAACCTTGGGCAGCAAAGGAAAAGAAATCCTGCAGCACTATCAGAGGGTGGAGGTTCGGATGGAGGACACTGGGGGTCGACTGGAAGATAAAGCTGGATGGACAACTGGCCTGATTTCTGCAGCAGGTCAGTGGCATTAAGAAGAAAGCAGGAGGTGTGAGACCATTAACAACCAAATGAAATACGTGGCTCTTTTTTACCTATTGACTCCAACCAACCAACCAACCAACCAACCAACCAACAAACCAACCAACCAAAAAATGACAGTTTTGGGAGATACGGGAAATCTGAAATGGACTATGATTTAGGTAATTTTAAGGAAGAACTTAATCTTTTTAAAGGAGTGGCAGTGAAACTCCAGTTATGTAGAAAATGCCTGTGTCTTTAGAGATGCTTCCTGAAGTATATAAGGGACTGGAATGACATGATGTCTGAGATTTGCCATGAGAAAGAGCAGAATACAGGATATAGATGAAGAAATGTGGCAAATCTTGGTAATTGCTGCATCTGGGGTTTGTTGTAACACGCTCTCTCCTTCTGAGTGTGTTTGAAAATTTCCATACTAAAATTTTAAAAGCAGCTGGACAAAGATTCGGGGAGGAGGACAGGAGTATAGAGTCCTCCCACCTGTAATCCCAGGTGGCCAGGAGCCCAGGCAGCACCGCCGTGGGCAGGTAGGCTGGGTGGCGGGGTAGGTGGCAGAGGTGGGTGGGCTGCCCTTCATTCCAAGGCAGAGCCAGGGTGGTCTGTGGTCACGACCTGGAGCTGAGAAGGGGAGCTGACCCCTGTAGGATCCATTTTCTCCTCTTTACTCAATGGCTGGGAAACCCCGAGGCTCTTTCTTTTGGCATCACACCCAGCTCCCAGCCCACGGAGGATTCCAGCCCACAGAGGGGGGCGCTGAGCGGCAGGAAACAGAAGCCCCCCTTCTCCACTGCGTATTTGTGGCTATTTTAGCAGTCCTTGCTACTCCAGAATAGGAGTGTGATAAACAGTGATTATGGGTAAAGTTTGTGGTGTTTGCTTTTCCCAAGATCAAAACTCTGTCTCCCCTCTGTGAACATAAGCCATCTAAAGTTGATCTGTATTTAATTTTCTCTGGGTGGTCCTGGGCTGACATCTTGCCCTTTTGTTTCACCCTAGGAACTAGGGACCCAATCTTTTGTTCTATCTGCTTCTGAGATAGCGCGCCTCCCCGCTGCTGGCTTGGCCTGGGATTCTGTGTTCTGAGACTTCGTCTAATGTTACAAGGAACAAGAGATCCTTACATTTCACGGTGAGCATTCCGGGCGAAAAGCATGTGTCCTGGCGACATTCGTGTCCAACTGGTCTGCATTCATGAGAACGCTGCAGAGCACAAGCCGGGCTAAAGCGGGACCCTTCGCTGCCCCCACTTCTAAAGACTCCCCTGGATTGGAGACACTGTCCTGCCGTTTGAAATGCAGCAAACCCCTCTTGGGAATGAGAGCAGAGATTTTGATGGCTGGCGAGCTGCCTGCTGTCCCCAGTGAACAGACTGTGCCTGCCCTGTAGAGACTTCTTCCAGAGGTGGAACTGGGGGGCAGGGGGCAGGGGGCAACACAAGAAGTTGGGATAACAGTTCTGGGGAACCAAGGCTCACTGAGTTCTGAAAGCACCTTCATATGTTTGAATTCTTCTGGAAGGCTACTCCTCTTTCTCCAATAAGGAGCACAGATGACTGACTATTCCAACCCCTCTGGTGGAATGTGTCTCTCTTGGCATCTGCAGGGTGGGGCTACCCCAGAAATGCAGAAATTGCACAGGGCCATGGGCTCAGTGACCCGTCACAAGTCACAGAGCATCAGGGGGTCAGCGGGAGGAGGGCAGGAAGTTCAAGTATCCCTCCTCCTTGTGCATCTCACCCATCTCACCCTGGAGCCATCTCCCTACCTCACAAGGAATGTACTTCTGCTTTTTACTTACCTTCTAGCACTTTCAGGCTCCAGGACAATAGTGTTTGAAACTGAGCAGTCATTTGAAACCTATTATCATTATTCTTCTTTTCAATGTGTTGGAAGTCTGAAGTCTGTTCCTATCAAAAACCCTAAGAAGGCTGGGGGACCTGGCTGGCTCAGTTGCTAGAGAGCATGTGACTCTTGATCTCAGGGTTGCAAGTTTGAGCCCCATGTTAGGTATAGAGATTACTTAAAAACAAACAAAAAAAAAAATCTTAAAAGAAAAATCCTAAGAAAGCTGGATGGATCTAAATTATAAAACACAGCTAGTATGCAGAATTACTATGATGTGGGCATCTTGAATTCATTAAACCTATGGCTTTATAGGGTATATTTAAAATGTACATACTAAAGTGAATATAAACTTTATGATTAAAAAAAAACTTTATGATTTATTTTGCCCAAGAGGAAGAATAGGATGAGAGGAAATTAAAGCTGTGCCCTGGCACATTCGCTGTGGTGGAGCCTCATGAGACACCCCTGATTGATTGGGATCCCAGCAGTCTCGGACAGTGCCCCACCTAGGGACAGCCTTTCTTCGAGAGGGTGTGCTCATTTCTCCCCAGGCTGACAATTGCATTTTAAAAGGTTCCCACTCCTTGTCAGTTGAGAATCTGTTAACATGAAACCACCTGATGGCTTAGAGCAAAATTGTTTACATTTTTTAGGTCTAGGGATGAAATTATACATCAAAAGGTCTGGGACTGCTGCTCACCTGTGGGTGGGCATTTATCACTCCTGCCTGAGCCCTCCTGCAGATGGGTTCAGAGATAAGCTCATTCAGACATGACCATGAAATTCAAGTCTGAGAAAGTGGGCTTGAAAAGCTCCTCTTAAGCTACCTTGCATTTCAGGTGAGCCAGGATTCTGTGAACTTACTACAGAAGCTCTGCTGACAGGCAGGGTGACCCCAGGTCTCCCTGGCATACTGCCACCGTTTTAGGTCCTCAAAGTCACTTGTGGTCCCTAAAAAAGTCTGGATAAAAATAACTTGTACATGCTGGCTTTACCGATAAAATAAATCAACACATGAACGACACTTAGAATGGCGACTGGCATATAATAAATGCTATATCCTATGTTTCAAAATCTGGTTTCCAAAACAATGGGATCTGATCTGTCAATCCCTCTATCAGTCATCATCTACTGAGAGACTTTAGGTCTGAATCCTGGCCTTGCCACTTTGTAGCTGTGTAATTTTAAAAGAAAGTTGAAATCTTTCTTCGTCTCCGCTTCTTCATCTGTACAGGATAAATAGGAATCGCACCTTTAGGATCTTCTGGATGGCTCAGTCGGTTAGGCATCTGCCTTCGGCTCAGGACATGATCCCAGATGCCCGGGATCCAGCCCCGCATCGGGCTCTCTGCTCAGTGGGGAATCTGCTTCTCCCTCTGCCCCTCACCCCGCTCATGCTCTCTCTCACTCTCTCTTTTAAATAAATGGATAAAATCTTAAAAAAAAAAAAAAGAAGAAGAAGAGCATCTTGTAACATGATTCTGAGGATTACATGAGTGAAGAGCAAAACATTGAGAACAAAGTCGGCACATAGTACGTGCTCCATAAGCACTAGCTATGATAATCATCAAATCTGAAGAGACATATGCTAAAATATTAATAGTAGTATTTCAGGGTGGTAGCATCATGGATGTGTCTATTTAGTTTTATGTTATGTAAATTTAAGCCTCCTTGAGGGCAGGGGCACATTTTCATATAATCTTTGTGTGCTTAATCCTGTGCCTGGCTCAGTAGTTTTTAAACTCAGTAAATTTTACACTCAGCTGTTAGGATTGCTCTGGCTGAGCATCCCTCCCAAATATCCATTTTTATCATGTCATGTTTTCACAGCTATTAAGGAAGTTTTTGGAACAAAATAGGTAAAGTGAGATGAAATAAACAAAGTTTAGTAAATACCAATCAGCACAAATGTATTTCTTACAAAATTGTGTGCCTTTCTCAAGACTCCTAGAGGCTTCGATAATAGGTTCTGGACCTGCCCTCTCCAGTGAGGCCCTGCTGTAAGCCGGCACTATGTGGTTTGCCATAAAAATAACAAACTACTAGTTAATCATCTGCATATGTAGCTCACGTACTGGCTGCCCCCTGGGAATGGAAATAAATGAGATTTTATGGAAGTCAGACCTCTAGATAGGCAGCGAAATTGGCAGTCAAAAAAACACAAACCACAAAAAGCAGGATTACAGGAAGGCATATATACTATGATTCTATGTGCATGTAACATTACATATATAAATTTGTATGTACATGTATGTCTGGAATGTCTTAAATAAAATGTAAGTGGTGGTTATTGTTGGGTGGTGGAATTTGGGGTGATTTTCCCCCTCCCTTTATACTTTTTATACACAGAAAAATATGCACATACACATGTATTATATGTGAGAAAAAGAAAAAATAACCACATACTTCCAATTAAGTGCTCATCAAAGGGAACTTCTCTGGTCCACAGACTTCAAACTTTAACTATAAAGATAGCAACTCTGATGTCTAGTAGGGTTGCCAGATTTAGTAAATAACAATCAGGATACCCAGTTAAACCTGAAGTTTGATAGACAATGCTAAGTATCATGCAGCATTTGGGATATTGCCTCTTATCTTCTACAGAAAGGTAGAAAAGAGTGGCAATAGTCCTACCCTAATTTATATTTCTTTTTGTTCTTTTTTCTATAAGCAGGTTTTGTTTCACATGGTCAAAAATCATACTGTGCGTATGATTTTCATTCATTTACCAAGTTTGCACTGTGTCCCTTTATGTATGGATCAAGCACTGGGCTAAGAATTGAAAATATTCCAGAGATAACAAACCATCGACTTACCTCCACTAACAAAAAAATCACTTCTTTATTACATATTTTTTATATAAAACAACTTAAATGAATGTATGATCTGCCATCGAGTTGGCATATTCCATTTTATTTAGCTAATCTTCTGTTGTGAGTTAACTCATTCATTCATTTACATACTGGCTCTTTGCCCTGAATGTCTTTGTGTATCAAGCTTTTCTCAAGTTTCAGCATTATTTTATTATTAAGATAGATATCTAAAAATATCATTTTGAATTTAGGAATCTCATCTTATCTGTCTAAATAGGTTAATTGGCTACAGCAACAAAAAAGTTTGTAGGTCTTGACTACTAGTATATTTGATCATTCCCCCCGCCCAACACACACACACTTACTAATTTTATTTGCTGGATTATCTATTTTTAGGGGTGAGGGCTTAGTAATTTTTCTTATATACTTTATGATCTTTTTTATAAAAAGCCTGTTAACTTTGTGTCATATTTGTCATTTGCATTTTTCAGTCTGTTGATATTTTATTTTTGGTTATTGGGTTTTTTTTTTATTCTTGACGGAGAGCAATTTAACATATTTAGGAAAATCTGTTCATCTTTTGATTTTTTTCAACTGCTTCTCAGTATAGAATGTCATTTTTCTATCCAGATGTTTACTATCTATTTAATTCTATTTTATTTACTTTTTGCATTTAAAAATATACTAAAATCATTTGGAATTTATTTTGGTGTAAACTCATTGTAAATGGCTAGTAGGATTTCTTTCCTAGATGACTTACTAATTATTTTCAAAGAAAATCCAACTTTTCTTTATCTTTCCTATTTATTTTTGTGATGGATTTTTATCATATATTTCATTTCCTTATGCAAGTGAAGTTTATCTCTGGACTTTATATAATATTCCTTTGATTTGTTTAGTTGAATATCATTATTATACTGTTCTATGGGATAAAATCTAGTAGTAGTGTATTACAAGGTATTATAGTATGTTATGAAGTATATAGAATGGAAAGTGTTCAGCTTTAGAATATATATATACATATATATATTTTAAGATTTTATTTATTCATTTGAGATAGAAAGCATGAGTATAGGGAGGGGCAGAGGGAGAGGGAGAGGTAGACTCCATGCTGAGCTTTGCTGGATCCCAGGATCCTGATATCATGACCTGAGCCCAAGGCAGATGCTTAACCAACTGAGCCACTCAGGCACCCCAAGATTTTATTTTTTTAAATAATCTCTACACTCAATGTGGGGCTCAAACTCATGACCCTGAGATGAAGAGTTGTATGCTCTTCCAACTGAGCCAGCCAGGCACCCCAACAACACAGTATTTTATACATTGTACACTCTCTTTAAATACTTATTAAATGAATAAATGAATAAATAGCAAGCACAGAATTAGAAATGTATTTGTTTCTTTGTTTGTTTTGATCCTATGAAAAGTATTTGTCAGTTTTCTGGTGTAAGTAAACTTTACATCTGAATACAAATGAAATGCCCACTGAAAATGTAACATATTTTATTTCCTCATTCATTAGCACCCATTTGCCTAAAGGATACAATGGGTGCCTATGCCTAATGAGCTCCCCATCATTGTTGGCATTCAAGTAGCACTGGGTGACTGCTTGTGATCAGAGGTGGTAGAGTAGATTCACGTCCACATCCTTTCCATTTCTGAGATTTACCCATTCATCAGATATTCCATGGCTGAAGATATAAAGATGAATAAGTTGTGGTCCCTGATCTCAAGATGTTCGTAGCCTAGATGGGAAACAGCCACATAGGGAAGAACCAAACATATCCGGTGAAGTGTGGAAGGTGTGTGAGAGGTACAGAGGGAACAAGCAGTGTTTCAGAGGAGCTTGAAATGTAGGCAGAAGTCGGAAAAGGAGGAAGTGGCAGAGTCTTAGAGCTCAAACAAGTGTTTCCCAGGCAAAAGTAGGTGGAGGGCATAGTGAACTGGCGGAGTAAGTAAATTGAGCCAAGGCATGGAGGCATGCGACCGATGACTGCTGAAAGGTTCACCACGGCCGGGTGAGAGCCAGGTCTTACAGGTTCTAGATTTCTGGAGTGTGGCTGATTCAGAGCACAGGCCATTGGGGCTGGAGTCCAACTCCATGGTTCTGCTCCAAAGGCAGCTCTGATCTTGGCCAATTCACCAAATGGAGATCACGGGGCCCTGAGGCTCTACTGACCAAAGTGGTTGGATCTGCCCCAAACAGTTCCTACTAATATAAAAACATAGAATATTTGTTTCTTTGTTTTTTGTTGTGGCATTATATATCTAAAATTACATATGCACATACATATGTAATATATATAAATTATATGTATAACAAATCGTATAAAAGCAGAAGTATGATGTAGTATTTCTAGGGAGTCCCCTCAAAAGGAAGGGACAGTCTCCTTTTGTTCTTCCTCCTTTCTGCTGGCTGGAATGCAAACAAAACGCATGTGCTGATGCTTGAAAATCCTGGATCATAAAGTGGCGCTCAAGGTGGCTCAGCTACAGTAGAACAGTAGGATCTGGGACCTCTGATGATCGTGGAGGTGTCATATTGGTTCTCCAATGCCTGACCCCAGTCTTTCATGAAAGAGAAAAAGAGTTCCACTCTTTTAAACTACCATTATTTAATTCTAATGTTGTTGTTGTGCAGTGTGGTTGGACCTAATTCTAACTGATGCAAGATCTTTGTTATGGGCTGAATTCAGTGCTGCCCAAATTCATAAGCTGAAGCGCTAACCCTTAGTACCTGGGAATGTGATTGCATTTGGAGACAGGGTCTTAGAAGAGGTGAGTTAAAAATGAGGTCTTAAGGGTGAAGCTTGGTCCAATATGACTTGTGCTCTTTTAACAAGGGGAAATTAGGGTACAGACAGACACAGAGGGGACATCAGGAAGACATAGGGAGAAGACAGCCATCTATAAGCTGAGGAGAGAAGCCTCAGCAGAAACCAATCCTGCTGACACCTTGATCATGAACTTGTAGCCTCCAGAACTGTGAGGAAATAGATTTCTCTTGTTTAAGTCACCCACTCTGGGGGCACCTTGGTGGCTCAGTGGTTAAGGATCTGCCTTTGGCTCAGGTCGTGATCCTGGGGTCCTGGGATCAAGTCCCGCATCAGGTTCCACACAGGGAGCCTCCTTTTCCCTCTGTCTATGTCTCTGCCTCTCTGTCTCTCATGAATAAATAAAAATAAAATCTTAAAAAAAAAGTCACCCACTCTGTGGTTCTTTGCTATGCAGCCCTAGAAAACGAATACAATCTCTAAAGGAAGTGCAAGTCAATTCATGGACATCTTAGTTTCCTAGTTAATCTGGAAACAGGTAAATAGAATTTTAAAAATAAAGGTTTAAACACTTTTGCTAATATGTTCCCCAGTTTTTTTTTTTTTTCTGGAGATCTGTATTCCTGACACACCCACTGCTGTTTAGTGTGAATAATTTAAAGTTTACTGAAACATCCAGATTTATCTTGTGTAAATACAGTTAACTTCTTGTATGAGAATGAATTAAAAAGCAAGTGCTTCAAGATTCGTTCACAGGACAATAAAGCACAGTGTTCTCACCTTAGATTTGTGTGAAAATCTATTTGTGATCACACTCACACAGCCTCCAAACAAAGGAAAATGTGTGAGAAATTGCCCTCTTGGTTTGAGGGGGGGCAGCAAAGGAGGCCAAAGTTGATCCCTCCCACCCCCGCCAACTAGGTATTTCTCTGATTAAGACAACAACAGCACAAACCAAGAAGGATTTGTGTTTTGGGGTAGAGCAGAACATTCTGAATAAATAGTTCTTAAAGAAGAGACTTTCATATTCTGGTGCTTTGGCAAAAATCTGAAAAAGGAGCTGAAGCAAGCCCCACAGAGCTGGGGTGTGGTGTTGGCAGTAAAACTCATGACAGTAAAGTTCCCTGCAAACCTCTTGGATGTATTTTTTTCTGTTCCTTGTATGGCATATCTAGGAGAATAACCTTCTCTGAGGGTCTGCTCCATGTCAGGCACCATCTGAAGTGCTCCCCTAGCCAAGTGTCAGTCTACAACTTCCATCGACACCTACAGGGTATGAGGCATTGTGGGAAAAGTCTGTCCCCACTGTCTTGCTTCCTTTTGTGGATCTCTCCAGCTCCCGTGATTTAGGTGTTCATTTCCTGAACACAGAAAGCAAAAGAGCTTGGCATCTTTTTGCCCTTTCTCAACCCCAGCAGAGTACCAAAGCCCTACAATTTCTAGGTAGAAAATGTCTTAGAGGCTATTAGTTTCCCAGGGCTGCCAAATGGAGTCCCACAAACTGGGGGGCTTAAAATAACAGACATTTATTTTGTCATAGTTCTGGAGGCTAGAATTTGGAAATTAAAGTTTTGGGTTGGCTCCCTGGGGAACCTGGTGGAGAGAATCAATTCTTCCTTGCGTCTCCCTTACCTCCTGGGCACAACCAGCAATCCTTGGCATTCCTTGGTGTTCTAGATGCCTGGCTCCACTGGCTGCCCCATTGTCACACAGCATCTCCTCCTGTATCTCTGTCTCTGTGTGTCCTCTACATTAATGGAAACACTAGCTACATCTGATTAAGGGCTCTCTTACTTCAATATGATCTCATCGTAACTAGTTACACCTACAATGATCCTGCTTCCAAAGAATGTCAAATGCTGATATAGTGGGAGTTAGAACTTCACCATATCTTTTGTAGAGACCCAGTGCAACCCGAGACCACCTCATCCAACCAACTCCTGTTCCAACTGTTTGTCTCTAAGGAAAGTTAGGATCTCAGAGGGTGAGCTGGACAGTACATTTGTATGCAATTGTGCATTATTACTCTTGGTTTCAAGAGACTAGAAATTCATCTTCCTCTAGATTAGGCTGAAAGGAATTCTTGGATGATAGAGTCAAAAGAAGAATGAACCATTTGGACAGTGAGAGGACATTTCAGCCCTGCAGTAGAAGCTACTGGAACAAGAGCTGGAGTAAGGGTTTCTCCCATTCTCTTCTTTGGGCTTATTTCTCTGTTCAAAGGAATTCTCCTAAAGGCAGGTAACGCGCTATTCTCAGTTCCCATTTTATGCTTATGCTTTCTAGCACTAGGAGCAGACATCCTGGAGGAGAGAGCTAGCAGCCCATGGGGTTCGGGGTGCCAGGCCATGGACAATAAATTTTGGCCTGTGGGATGGACTCCCGGAAAAACAAGGCAGTTACTGTGGTAGCCACATAGATGAGGACAGTGGAGCAGGGAACTGAACAGACCATATCACAGATGTCCACTATAAAAAAATAATTCAAGAGAGGGAAATCCAATTTTTATGTAAATTACCCAGATGGATTCCAGAGCTTGTTCATCTTCACCAGAGAAATTACTCTGTTCTCTATTTTATGTCATTTAGTAGATCAGGTTTATATCTGTGCCCTAACGCAGTGATCCATGACATTTGCTAAATCCGAATTCAAATAGTAATTTCAGATTAATTTGAAAATTGATTAGGTCAGATGGTTTGCATACATGGTTTTTGTCCTTTTGGGATGTGTGTGGGATGTCCAGGATCCATTTATGAATCCCGGATTTATTTGAACAGACTTTCAAGTCAATTAGTAACATTCGCTAGGGTTGAAAAGTGGTCATTTGTAAAGTTCATATTTTAGTAAAGGTATCTTTCCTTTAATTTCTTTTAAGGTATTTGTGTAACCGTGATAAACAAGCAACTGTGCAAATGCTGATTCGTTCCAGGACTATAGGGAGCACATTAAATGTAGTCAGCTATTTCTACATTATCACTACTAATTACTTGCCTAATTCAATTATAGGAAGTAAATGTAATTTTTGCCTCTCTCTGCTAAACTACAGAGGACAGAGTGATTATGGAAGCTTGATTTTTTTTTGTACCCAAATGTTAAATTTTCAAGGTCATAAGGACCAGACTGCTGAGCATCAAGTCCAATCTCCACCTGCCAAAGCGACATCTTCACCTGCATTCAGGTAGGCACCTCACATCCCAAATTGCGTGAAGGCAATGGAATCCTCGCCTTTTCCAGGACTCCCTCTCTGGATGGCATTTTCATCTTCCTTGATGATCAGTTCTCGGGCCTCAATAACTCCTTCTCCCTTTATACCTGCCGTCAGTGAATTATCCAAATATTATCCATGGTGCTACCTCTGTCAGTGGTTCCCAAACTTGGTTGAGTGTCAGAATCACCTGAGGAAAGTGTAAGCGGATTCAGATTTGAGATCCTATTCCTGGAGAGTCTGAGTTGGTAGCTCTAGAAGTGGCCCAGGGATCTGCATATAAAGCACCCTCCCCTTACCCCAGTTCCTTCGCCATGCAGTTCAATGATGACTAGGATTTAGGAGCCACTGCCCTGAGTGTCTCCATTCCCACGGCTCCCAGCACTTCCAATCCCTTCCAGGTCCTCAAGGAGGACATGATTAAGTCAACCTTAGAAGGTTTCAGAGAGCTTCCCAGAAGAAGTGAGGCTGAATTTAAGATGAAGAGGAGTTTATCAGGCAGAGAAGGGCTGGAGGGAGAAAGCATTCTAAACAGTTTTAAACAGAGGAATAATATGACTAGATTGGGGCTTGTAGATTTATCTCCAGACTCATCTTTTAGCATCGCACATTGGACCCTCTGTTAGACTGTTTGCAAGTTCTTGGGGGTTCCCACTGTCTTTAGCATCAACGATTAACTCTTCTGACTTATATTCAAGGTTCTTCATGACCCAGACCATCTCTTCTGTTATACTCACCAATCACCTCCCTTCTTGTCCTCTGGTCACATGGATTATTGACTCTTCTTTGAAAAAGCTGTATTCCCATTTCTCTAAGACAGTTCCCATCCATCATCCTGCAGTTCTCTCCCTGCCCCACGCCTCTGCTTTTATTGCCTTGCTCACTCCCATTTTTCAAAGTTTATTTCTTCACCTGGTTCATTTCAAGAGACTGGATATACAAATGGATGATGGCCAGACTATCTCTAAAACTGGAACTCTGGGCCAAAACTTGTAGTAACCTGCCAAGGAAACCAGTACTGGATCTACAATAAACAGCCCGGGAAACTGGCTGGCTGTAAGTCAGACTTGTAGGAAATTAAGCTGCTATCTCTAGTAACAACCCAGGAAGCTAAATAATAACTTCTCTAACAGTAAGCCCCAAATGGCCAGGACATGATTAATAAATGACAGCTTTCTTAATTTTCGTTCGGTTTCCAACTTAGGACCAGCCAGGGAAAGCCAAATATGAACCCTTCAGCAATCACAGAGAACGCCTCACTTCTAGTTAGCTGCCCACAACTTCCCCATGCCAGAAGCATTTGTCGGGGCACCCCTGGAGCTCTCCCACCTTTCTGTCTGCCTTTGAGTCTCTGTCACACCCAAGTGACAGTGGCTGACACCCTTGCTGTATCCACCTCGGAATAAATAGCCTTTGCCTATTCTCATTTGGTTGGTCTTTACTTATTCCCATAGTTTGTAACACTGTTAAAACAATTGTATCACTGGTCTCTATTTTTTGGAAAGTCAAAGAAATGTTCATTTACTTCTCTCCTTTGTTAAAGCAGTTCCCTAGTCTGTAGAGGAAATGACTAATCTCCCCACTAGCCTGAGGAGAAATGGTCAGATGCCCCATGTCACTGTGGGAATCTTCTAGCCCATTATGCTTGGTTTTACCCCACCAGAATAGATCTTGGTCGTTTAGCGAGTCAGTCTATTGATAATACTTTAAAGTTACTAGGCTCAAGGTTAACATTTTACTTTACTAGAACCACTTTAGTCATTTACCTGAAAGGCGTGGACAACACATGGTATTTTTCAGCTATAACAGTGATGTTCCTCCTGGCAGGAGGCTGGGACCCTGCAGCCAGCCTCTCTAGGTGCTTAAGCAGTTTCTTGGGCCAGCCTCCTAAGGGCTTAGCCTGTCATTTCCTTCTGCCCCCTTTAACCCATAAATATTTGATCCCCTGAAGTCCTGAATCTCAATTTTCTAAGACTTCCAGAAACCCTGATTATGCAGTAAGAATCTGAAAATCCTGCTAACCTGGTGGCACAGTGTTTTTTACAATGAATTATTTTACTGTAAAGCAGTGTTCTCAAAAGCTTCAGTGGCTTTTCTAGTGATACCGAATAATGTACAGATCTGTGAGCCTATCAGCCAAATCTGGCCTAGTTTCCCAAATCTGGTTTCCCGCTACTCTTCCTCTGCCAGGATCCTGAGCTTAAGAATCCTGAACCACCTGACCCCCATTCATGCCTCCTGCCTGTTTGCTTTCATTCTCCTGGTTTGTCCTGTTCGGGACACCCTTTCACCTGATCTGGGTACTGGCCACATCTCTCATTCTTCAAGTCCAGTGTCAGCAGGTGGGAAGAGCACTTCGTGGGGGGTCATTAGGTGCTTTCTTAGTTACTTGTTGGCTACAGGATGCTGAGCATATCACCCCACTTCTGAGTCTGTTTTATCATCTGTGAATCAGCTTTAAAAATAATTACCAAATAGGTTTGAGGATTTAAAGAAAAAAATGCTTATTAAAACATTCTCAGCTTAATGTTCTCTTTCTTGACATGGGTGGTTACACAGGCATTTGCTAGTGATAATTCATTGACCTGTATATTTATGTTTGTGCACTTCTCTGTGTGTTGACGTCAATGAAAAAAAACTAGAAACAACTATCTAGTCCAGCTTTGTAGGAGCTTATAAATATTACGAATGTTCGTTGTCTTTACCCCTTTTCTTTTCCTGTTGGAAGGCAAGTGACCAGAGTTGGATTGGATGACCAATGCAGGAATGATGGACCGAGATACACAAGAGCCTAGATGTGTTACATGAAAGGACTGAATGGCAAGAGATAAAATGTAATAGGAATCAGTATACAGAAGGTCCAAAAGGAAACAGTGCAGTAATGAGTGGGAGATGTGCTTCAAGAGGATCATTATGAAATAGCCAAGATTTCAGCTGACCGCAAACTTGATTTTCCTCAACAGTCTAGCGTGGCCACTAAGCTCTATGGTCATGGCAAAACGAATAAGCAAACATAAACCAAACCCAACCAGAACGAAACAGAAACCTCAACACAATTTTAGGTTTCAATAGATGTGTAATACTCAGATCCCAGGAGGTAAATGAACATACTGATTGCTGAATCTGTCACACCACACCCGTTTATGTGCATTCGGTTATGGAAGCCTCTTAGGATGGGTCTAGACCAGTGGCCGGGTACATACAGAGGTCAGTGGCTAGGATCCTAAGAAGGGCCTAAAACCACGTTATAGGAAGAGCTGGAGAATTTAGCCTTAGAAAATACTTGGAGGGTGACTGAAAGACCTTAATATATAGGAAAGGAATTTGTCAAAAGTTAAAATTATTCTTTGTAGCTTCATAAGGGAAACTGGACTCAATAGATGAAAGTCTCAATTTTGGATCATATTAAGGAAGGAAGTAGCTCATGACTGCAGTGTCTTGAAAATAGAATGGATTTCCTGCCCGCCACTGGCAGTATTTAAACAGAAACTCTATGGTTGTGCATTATAGCCACTGTAAATTCTATTTCTATGATAAGTTCTCTGCCTTCTGTCATGGGTTGAATTGTGTTCCCCCAAAAGTTCTGTTGAAGTCCTAACTCCTGGTCCTATGAATGTGATTTAAGATGTGATCAGATTAGGATGAGGTCTTAGGGTGAAACATCATCCAACGGTTTCAATCTCTGCTGTCCTTGTAAGAAGGGACCAGGGACAAACAGGGAGGACATCACGTGGAGACACAGATGCGTGGAGGGAAGATGGCCGTGTGACAACACAAGCAGATTGGACTGCTGCCACCGAGAGCCAAGCAATGCCAAGCATGCAGGCCACATCCAGAAGCTGGGAGAGAGAGTGTGGCTCTGCTGATACCCCTTGCTCTCAATCTTCCAGCCTTCAGAAGTAGAAGAGACTAAAATCCTGTGGTTTTAAGCCACCTGGTTTGTGGTCCTTATGACAGCAGTCTTACGTAGTTGAATACACCTTGAAAATCCATTCGAAGCCTCTGAACTCTTACTAATGAGATAGCAACACAGGTCTGGCCTTGCAGGCCTTACATCTACACACTCAGATATTACCTGTGACTCCTGGGGGTGACAGCCCTACCCCTGATCCTCTCTTGTCCTTGGTGCCTCCCCCAACAATGCCCATGGCTGCTGAGGCCCTGGGAGATCCTATGCCACATTTCTCCTTCCCCTTTCTGCACTGCTTTCAGGCCTGGAAGAGCTCAGGGCTCAGAGTTTGGAAGCTCTGGGAGGCCAGGGTCAAGGTCAGGGCTCTCTCTTGCTTGCAGTAGGAATCAATAGGCTTTGGAAGCTCTAGCCCAGAATATATAGAAAAAGGCACTCAGAGTTGCAAATAACTCACCTACAAATGAACTTTTGGAACACGGTCATTTGTGAGTTCAGGGATGGCCTATGTTTGACACTCAGGCCCAGTTTATAGATAAGGTTGTAACATCGCAGCAGATTGAAACATTCAACAGTCCAGAAACATGCTGAAAGAGCTCATAAAGCAACTCATTTTTCCTCCCACTGAAACTCAGGAATGTCCTTTGAGGACTTTTGCTGAGACATGTGAATGATTTGCTTTTTAAAAAACTGTAAATCAGGACCTCCATGTGATTCTCGCACAAGTCCAGCTGATCATGTGCAGAGCTTGTCTGGGTGCCTGATTCTCCTCGTGGTGAAGCAAATGGGGCCTGTGTAGGCCGAGACCCTGATCCAGAAAGGGAGGGTATGGAGAAGTCCTCCCCCAGGACAGCAAGTACAACTTGGGCCTCCGTCTGGCCTCCTTAAAGAGACAGCAGGGGCTTGAGTCCTGGATTCCCTACAACACATTGTGTCCTTGATCTACTGTGTGGTTCTGCATGCTGGTCTCCTTGCGCCCAGCCACACAGCTCAACTTGATCACTTCGTATATTGGGCTTCCACATAAGACCGCATTTTAATTAATTAATTAATTAATTAATTAATTAACTTATCAATTTAATTTATTTTTTAAAAAAGATTTTATTTATTTATTCATGAGAGACACACAGAGTCAGAGACACAGGCAGACGGAGAAGCAGGCTCCATGCAGGGAGCTCGATGTGCCCATAAGATTGCATTTTTTTTTTTTAAGATTGTGTTTTATTTTTTATTTTTTTTTTAATTTATTTTTTATTGGTGTTCAGTTTACTAACATACAGAATAACCCCCAGTGCCCGTCACCCATTCACTCCCACCCCCCGCCCTCCTCCCCTTCCAACACCCCTAGTTCGTTTCCCAGAGTTAGCAGTCTTTACGTTCTGTCTCCCTTTCTGATATTTCCCACACATTTCTTCTCCCTTCCCTTATATTCCCTTTCACTATTATTTATATTCCCCAAATGAATGAGAACATATAATGTTTGTCCTTCTCCGACTGACCTACTTCACTCAGCATAATACCCTCCAGAAGATTGTGTTTTAAAAGACAGTCCACTGCTGACATATGTATATGTGCATGCAACAATCTGAAAAGCACTCCTTATGGTCTGGGAGAACATGACAGTGGGTTGAACTGTGGTCCCCCAAACGATATGTCCTTGCCTTAATCCCTGTAGTTTGTAATGTGATCTTATGTAGAAAAAGGGTTCCTGGCAGATGTAATTAGGAATCTCCAGCTGAGGGACACCTGGGTGGCTCAGTGGTTGAGCTTCTGCCTTTGGCTCAGGGCGTGATCCTGGAGACCCAGGATGGAGTCCCCCATTGGACTCCCTGCATGGAGCCTACTTTTCCTTCTGCCTATGTCTCTGCCTCTCTCTCTATGTCTCTCATGAATAAATAAATAAAATCTTTAAAAAAAAAAAAAGAATCTCGAGTTGAAATCATCCTAGATTATCTGGGTGGGTCCTAAATCCAATAACAAGCATCCTTATAAAAGAAGACACAGACACAGAGAGAAGGGAAGAGAGCCATGTGAGGACAGAAGCAGAGATGGGGTCATGCAGCTAGCAGCCAAGGAATTCCTGATCCGCAAAAGCTGGTAAAGACAAGGAGTGGATTCTGTTCTGGAGCCTTCAGAGGGAGTATGGTCCTGCCGAGCCTGTGATTTCAGACGTCTGGCCTCCAAAACTGGGGTAAAAAAAAAAAAAAAAAAAAACTCCTGCTGCTGTAAGCCACCAAGTCTGTGGTGATTTGTTACAGCAGCCACTGGAAGCTAGTAGAACCATCACGAGGACCAGGACACTTTCTGCGTACACCAATCTCTGTCTGCACAGTGTTAAATATTATAATTCAACTTTTGGGAGTTAATCCTGAAATAAATAAGAAAACATGGAAAAATTTGACTCTAAATATGTTCATCACAGTGCTGTTTGGGAAAAGTTGGAGACAATATGAATGTCTCACCATCGGGGATCAATTGAATAAATTATGGGGCAGCCATTTAGAGAATCCCATGTAGCCACTAAAATAACATTACAGAAATGTAGCTACCGATGTGGAAAGATGTTGCCAATTGACTAGTATAAAAATACAGTATGATATGATCTCATTTAAAAAATACGTAAGTGTATATATTATGTATGAATACGTAGAAAAATCTAGAATGGAATGTCAATAGTGGTTTTTCTTGAGAGAGTGGATATTTTAGGTTCTTTTGCTTCTCTGAGTTGGCAAGAATTAATATGTAATTTATAATAATAGTGCAAGGTATTTGTAACAACAACATCAACAATGATAATAAAAGCAATGACAGGCATTTATTTCATTTGGAGGAAGAAAAAACCCTGAAACTTGTCATCAGCCACACAATGGGAAATGTTATTTTCCTGTGTGGAGGATTTAGGAAAATGGGCCTGGGAAAGGGTCAATCCAGCACCAGAGGAGCCCTCATTCCTGGGAGGTTAGAATGATGCTGGTTTAGGAGCAAGCTAGTGAGCAGGGGAATGTCAACTAGACAACTGCAGGACTTGTCAGAACCTTCTACATGCTAACGCCAAGGCAAGTCTCCAAGAGACACGTGGGATTACATTTCCCCTCCCACATTATTTGATCACTGAGGCAGGAACATCTGATACTACTCCTGCTCTGAGAAACACAGTTGGGGAAAGTCTGGAATACTGCTTGACAAAAAACAGTCCAATTAAGTGAAGAGCAAAACTACCCAGATATGGAATAGGGAAGAATGTTTCCAGTTTATATATTGCTCAGGAAGGCTGGCTGCTCCCCATGAGCCATAAATTGAACACAAGCAACAGTGTCCTAAAACCATACGAAAACTCTGAAAAATAAGAACAAGGCACATGGAGCAGACTGGATCCTCCGGGCTGTTTGGGCTCTGCGTTTTATTTTATTTTTATTTTTTTTTAAAGATTTTATTTATTTATTCACGAGGGGGAGAGAGAGAGAGAGAGAGAGAGAGAGAGAGGCAGAGACACAGGCAGAGGCAGAAGCAGGCTCCATGCAGGGGGCCCGACATGGACTCTATCCTGGGTCTCTAGGATCAGGCCCTGGGCTGCAGGCGGCGCTAAACCCCTGGGCCACCCGGGCTGCCCTGGGCTCTGCATTCTAGAAGGCGTGTAGAAATGTTAGAGAGGGGCCTGAGAATGCCAGCTAGCAACAGTTATGTAAGAGACAGTTACAGGACGCCTGAGGGGAGCCGAGATGAACGACTGTCGTGTGCGTCCAGGAGTCCGTGTACCTAAGAGAAAGCTGCCAGCAAACGTCTTCCTGGGCTGGCCGGTGGGGACAAGGACAGCTCCTGCCAGGACAGGGCGGCAGGCACTCAGGTCTGCGGGAGGAGGGCTGTTCCCCGAGGGCCCTTTACAGACCTTGGTCTTGGGTCAGGGTGGCTTACCTGCCCCAATGGGCTCACAGTTCTATTTTTATTTATTTTTTTAAGATTTTATTTATTTGTGAGAGACACACAGAGAGAGGCAGAGACATGGGCAGAGGGAGAAGCAGGTTCCCTGAGGGGAGCCTGATGCGGGACTCGATCCCAGGACGCCGGGATCATGACCTGAGCCAAAGGCAGACGCTCAACCGCTGAGCCACCCAGGGGTCCCATGGACTAACAGTTCTAAATTGGATTACTCCTTTTTCTTTCTTTCTTTCTTTCCCCCCCTTCATTCTTTTCTTCTCCCCCCAGAATGTGCCCTTAGGGACCCAGAGGCTCGAACTCTATCTGCAGCCCGCCCCAGGCTGGCGGGGGGTTGGGGCTGGCTCCCCAGCGTGCACAGGATGCAGGAGGCTCTGGACAGAAAGGAATGTGAGGGGACATCCTGCGTTGGGGACAACACTCCTGGATTTTCACTTCCTGCCCCTCTGACCAAACACCCCGGGTTCCCCGCGGAGTCCTGGCTGTGGCTGCTTTTCTCCTTCCTGTTGTTCTTTCCTCTGCTAGATTTTTTTTTTTTTTCTTTCTCTTGGTACAAGACATGTGGTACGAGGGGCAGCCCCACGTGCCTTGAGGAAGTTGGTGTTTAGTTTTTTTCTGGCTTTTACCTTCCGTTTTCTCCCACCCACCCCAGGAGCTGATGGCCTTCTGCCCCCCAGCCCTAGAGGAAAGCTGCTCCCCCCTCCCCTTGCTCCTGCTTGCTCAGCATGCTGCCCTGTGCAGGAAAATCACCTGGACAGCCTGCTACCCTGCAGCTTTCTGCTCCTCACCTAGACACTGATGGAGAGAGGCTACATTCTGGTGAATCTGCTTTTCAAAAAAAAAAAAAAAACAAATCCAAAACACAAAAACCCAAACAAACCCAAGTGATCTGTGCTGTAGAACCACTCACAGCAGGCTGGCAGGCACTTGCTGGCACAGCTGGACCCCTAGTGCTCCCCTCACACCTGCTCACATGGAAATCTGTTTCTTTGATCATCCCAATATTTCTCAACTGGGTCCTCTTCATTCTGATGCAACTGGTGGATAAAGTCCCCATCCTTAGTCTACAGCATATAACTAGGATGTCCCTCTAATTGATTACCCAAGTTGGGATACTTCAGCAAGTGAAGGGGACGCCATTAATAATTATGTGGAGAAACAGGTGTGACCCCACCAGCTGGGTGTACACTCTTTCTGTGTGAGCCGTCTATGTGCTGGCCGCTCCTCACCTCTGCCCTCCTCCAAACACTTTCCTCCTGGGACCACGGTACACAACCTACCAGAGATCCCAGGCTCCCTGGACTACTTGAAATTCCATAATGTGTCTTATTGTTTTCTTTCTCATAACTCCGGGTCACGCTGTTCTCTCTGCCATCTTCACACACAGCTCACCCCCTTTCTTCTGGCCGCAACTTAGATATTACTTCCTTGTGAAGCCTCCCCTGACCACTTCCATCCCAACAGGGTTAGGTCATCTCACCAGGGCTCTACATACCCCACTGTGGCAGTATTTTTTTGGTAATCATCAGTTTACTGGTGGATCTCTTCTCCCAGGAGTCTGGAAGCTCCTTTGGGGCAAGGGCTAGATTTTGTTCTTGACTACAATTGGGGCTTAACTTGTCTAGTAGGAGGCCAAGACAATCATTCCACAAAAATTTGTCTCCTAAACCATGTACGCAATGCTGTTAGTTACTCTCCAAAGTTCACTCAGCAAATCCTGACTGAGCATGCTCTAGCCCGGTGAGTGTGGGGCAGAGAGATAAAGAGGAGCCTGTCCTCACCCAGCTCCCTTTCCACTGGGGACCATTCCTCTCCAAGAATCTGAGCTTTAAGGAGAATGTTCTGCAGCATCTGAGTCACCTTAGACACCTTTCAAGTGTTCAGTACTTTTTCAAAAGGGCCACAACAACAATAAAGACAAGACTGGGGCAAGGGCTATGTGACACAGCAGCTAATCAGTCTAGTCTCTGCTGCTAGTCTCTGCTGCCTGCCTATTAGGTCTCCTCTCCTATTACGTTCTGGACAAGTAACTTAAACTCTCTGTGCTTTTGTTTCTGTCTTGGTGGTATGGGGATGAATAACTATGCCTGGTACGTAGTAAGTGCTCAATAAATATTACTACCAATAGACAATTTGGTCCAAGGGCTGCAGCTCTAACTGGGGACCCTCGTGGCAATGTCACAAGCATAGGAAGGAGATAGGCAGGCTCATTGGGAGCCGCTGCTGCCCAGCATGTAGGCCAATCTCCTATCTCTGTTCAGCTGTTGTAGAGAAACATCTGGAGGGTTAGCACCAGCTGGAAACAGCTTTAGGTTTGGACAACAGCCACTCTCAAATTCTGTCCCAAGCAGAGCAATCTTGGCCATCAACGTGGGATAAAATAAATAGAAATACAGCAGGAGAGACTGGGCATCATGGGGAGACCAACAGAGAGGACAAGAGGATCCTCCTCATTTGAGGTTTTCCAAAGATTAAAAGAAGCTGGGTTTTAAAATTTCTTCTAGGGGCCTGATGTTCCCCGCCAATCACTGTCAATCAGTAGCGACTGATTAGCAGTGCTTTGTGCATTTTTATGACAGGAGAGCAAGAGCAATTTCGATTTGAGAAGCTCCATTTAGTGGATGAGCAGAGAATACTCTGAGTTGAATTTGCCCAAATGCCTCCCATCTACTGTTGACTGAAGTTCATTTAAATGGACTCTCCTCCTTTTGGGGAGGCACCTTCCAGCTGGCAAGGTCCATCCTCCAAGTGCCAAGTGCCAGCTGGTGATTGAAGCAGGTGAGAGATGCTGAGCATCTGCAGAGTGCACTTCCCACTCTCCCAAGCCCCTCGGTTAGGGAGCTCTGCTTGTCCCAGGGTGCTCCCCGCGCCTCCTCCCCAGGGGTGGGCCGGGCCCTCTGCAAGGGAAGGTGTGTCAGTCCAGTTCATCTCCTCTTTGGGTAAACTGAGTGCCGCCTCTGGCAGGCCCTTTCCTAGGCTCCCCAGGAAGAGGCTGGAGAGAAGACTGTGGAGAGCCTGCCCCGGCGGGTGGGGGCCTGGGCCTGTGTGCGTGCGCCTCTGCAGCTGCACAGACCTCCCCCTGCCCCTGGCTGACACTGTTCACCGGCCGCCCACAAGTGCCTTCTGTGGGAGACCCTCCTGCCCGTCCCGGTTGGGGGGGGTGCCCTCTGGGCCACCCCCCCAACTCCGTGCTTATGGGCCTCAATGCTCAGCAGCTTCCTGCCCCCTGCTGAATATCCGGGAGGCCTGATAGGAGAGCCTTCTATGTTCACCACTATTCCTAGCTTAGCGCAGGCCCAGCAGATGACAGGCATTCATTAATATCAGTGCCAAGAAACTAAGAAGGAAAAGAAGAGGGGTGGGAGAAGGGAAGGGGGGAGGGGCAGGCGGAGAAGGAGAGAAGGGGGAAGAGAGGAGGGAAGGGCGAGATGGGGGGACTGGAAGGGGGACAGATGGGGGAGGGGAAGAAGGAGAGGAGGGATGTGGGAGAAAGGGAGGAAGAGGAGGAGGAAGGGAAGTGGTAGGGTAGGAGGAGGGCAGGAAAGGAGCAGAGGGGGAGAAAGGGAGGAGGATGGGGAGGGGAGAGGGAGAAGGGGGAGGAGGCTGCCACAGGGACTAAAGATAAAGAATGAAACTTGAGACTACATTTTCTTTTGCCCACAGGCCCTGAGCTGGCCTTGAGCGACCTTGGCTATCTGAAGAAAGCATGTCAGAGTTGGAAGAGCTAGGCCCCTATCCCCGGTTCCCCATCAATCCTCATTTGACTACAGGCAATTTAATATAATTCCTGAAGCTTCATTTGTTTTCAGCTTTCAAATGAAGACACTACCAGGAATTAACAGATGTGTGTTGGAGTTCCAATAAATGTGGGTAATGTAGCTGTAAGAAGTCAGCATGTTAGAAACTGAAAAAAAATTTTTTTTTTCTTTTGCATATAAGTTTAGAATAAGGTGAATTTTGTAAAAAGAACTTCACAAGTCAACCTGGTTGTTCAGGGGAAGCAGTTCCATCTGCCCCATAAAAGGCCTGGCCAAGTGCACTTTTTCTTGCCTTGAGCATTTTCTACGTGGATCGCAGACAGGCCTGGTGTCTGAGATGCCCGAGGCATGGAGTCCTGGTGGCTCTATGGGAAGGGGGTGCTGCAGGAGGAGATGCCATGCTTCCCTTGACTTGACCTCTCGGCCAGAAACATGAGAAAACACACTCTACTGGACTCCCTGAAATCCTCACTTTTAGTATCATGGTAAAGGAATAATTTCACAAGAAAAATATCAACACAAGGGGATCTCTGAGTGGCTCAGCGGTTTAGCGCCTGCCTTTGGCCCAGGTCGTGATCCTGGAGCCCCAGGATGGAGTCCGGCATCAGGCTCCCTGCAGGGAGCCTGCTTCTCCCTCTGCCTGTGTCTCTGCCTCTCTCTCTCTGTCTCTCATGAATAAATAAATAAATCTTAAAAAAAAAAAAAAGAAAAATATCAACACAGATTATAGGCTGTCAACAACACACACAACATAGGAACCAGAAGACCCTGATATCAATGGTGAAATGATGCTCCTGCTCCCACCCTCCAGTCTTTTCTTTCCAATCTTTCCCTCTCGGACAAATCTCATTCCCATTTCAACCCTCTCCCTGTAGATGATTGACCTCGCCTCCCATGTCACAGAGGAAACAGAGGCCAGAGCTGGAGCTTCACAGTGTCCCATCTCCCACCATCCATCCCACCCACCATGCCGTGACTTATCTCCACATTCACCCCTCCCACACTCCCCACTTCGAGAGAGGAGGTGTGGTCTTCTCTGTATGATCCTCATTCTTCCACCTGTGTTTGGAATCTTAGCCTGTTTCCTGCAGAATTCCATTCTATGAAAGAAACATTTTCCTCTGTCACCTCTCCTTCTCCACTTGGCAAGGCACTCTTGAGTATTGCTCTGTTTTTCTCTTTCCCTGAGCCTTGCTTTTGTTCTTTGCTTCTTGGTCCTCCATGTCTTCTGTTTGCTCCTCAACCCACTAACGTCTGTTTTCTGTCCCCATCACTCCACAGAAATTGCTCTAAGGTCAGCTCTTTCATGTTCCTTGATATCTCTGGTTTCCTGAACACCACTATCTCTTGCTCTCCTCCCACCCTTCCTCAGGTCTCTGTGTGGACACCATTATCTTTCACCCTCCCCTTACCTGAAGGAGTTTCCCAGGGCTCTGTGTTCAGACTTGTTCTTGTTCTACACACCCTGCTTTGGAGATCTCTCCTTCCAAGTGACAGTTGTCATTTCTACTGGGTTGAGTAGTTTTACCACCAAACTGATCCCTTCCTGGTACCTCTGAGTGTGACCTTATTTGGAAATAGGATTTTTGTTGCTATATTTAGTTAAGGTGAGAATATACTGGAGTAGGGTGGTGTTCTTATAAAAAGGAAAATAGATGCAGAGACAGACACAGGAGAACACCGTGTGACAGTGGAGACAGAGATTGGAGCTGTATGGCTTCAAGCCAAGGACCACCAAGGATTGCTGATACCATCAGAGGCTAGAGAGGCAACAAGGCATCCTTACCTAGAGCGTTCTGAGAGACCATGGACTGCCACACCTTGATTTCAGAACTTTGGCCTCCAGAAATCAATGTATCAATGGTGCTGGGGTCTCTCTGAAGGTTCTAGGGGAGGATCTTTCTTTGCCTCTTCCCAGCTCTGGTGAGTTGCTGGCAATCCTCAGCATTCCTTGGCTTGCAGGTACATTACTCTGATCTGATCTTTGCCTTCATCATCACGTGATATTCTTCCTTGGTATCTGTGTCCAAATTTTTTTTTCCTTTCTTTTCTTCCTTTTTTCTTTTTTAAAGATCTATTTAACAGAGAGAGAGAGAGCACAAGTAAGGGGAGTGGCAGGGAGAGGGAGAAGAAGTGGGCTCCCTGCTGAGCAAGGAGACTGATGTGGAGCTTGATCCCAGGACCCTGGGATCATGCTTGAGCCAAAGGCAGACGCTTAACTGACTGAGACACCCAGGCGCCCCCAAAATTTTCCTTTTCTTATAAGAACACCAGTCATATTGGATAAGAGACCACCTTAATCCAGCATGACCTCATCTTAACTTGTTTACATTTGCAAAGACCCTATTTCCAAATAAGGTCACAGACATAGGTTCTGGGTAGACATAAATTTTTTGGAGGAAACTATTTAACTTAGTGCAGTGATTTTTGGCTACAAATTTTCCTGTATCTTTTGAATTTTGCATGTTAAATGTATTACTAGCCACACACTAGGCACCTCATGCCTATTAGTTGAGTGTATTTTGACTTATTTAATTGCAGAACAATCAAAATCCCTAAAGCAAAGCATCGAATCAAGAACCACGTGCTCAGAGGTGCTTGGGTGGCTCAGTGGTTGAGCGTCTGCCTCTGGCTCAGGGCATGATGCCAGGGTCCTTGGATCGAGTCCCGCATCAGGCTCCCTGCAGGGAATCTGTTTCTTCCTCTGCCTATGTCTCTGCCTCTCTCTCTGTGTCTCTCATGAATAAATAAATAAAATCTTAAAAAACTAAAAAAAAAAAAAAAAAAAAGAACCACGTGCTCAGGCCTAATATCACCTCTCTTTCTCCTCCGGCCATAATTGCAATAATTTCTAAGGCCCTAAATTCCTTGGGGCAGGGCCAACTCTGTTTCCTTACTGGTGCAACTATAGCGTCTGGCTCTCAGTGTTTGTTAAAGAATGAATACATGGATAGAAAGAGATGAATTTTTTTTTTAAGATTTTAATACCTTTTGAAAATCATTTTGAGTAGTGGTACATTTAGGCATAAAGAATGGTAAATGAGGGGTGCCTGCGTGGCTCAGTCCGTTAAGCGTCTGAGTCTTGGGAATCCCTGGGTGGCTCAGCGGTTTAGCGCCTGCCTTTGGCCCAGGGTGTGGTCCTAGAGTCCCAGGATCAAGTCCCGCGTCGGGCTCCCGGCACAGAGCCTGCTTCTCCCTCTGCCTGTGTCTCTGCCTCTCTCTCTCTCTGTGTCTATCATAAATAAATGAATACATATTTTAAAAAAAAAGCGTCTGAGTCTTGATCTCAGCTCAGGTCCTGACCTCAGGGTTGTGAGTCCAAGCCCTGTGTTGGGCTCCATGCTGGGTGTGGAGCCTACTTAAAAAAGAAAAGAAAAAACAGAATGGTAAATGAGAAAGATAATAAATTACATGTATAAATGCTTTTAACATTCAGAAAGCCCTTTAGTACATGATTAATCTGATCTTCATGCATCCTTGAGAGAGAAGCTCAGACCGAATTTCTTGCTCAAGTTCATGGAGCTAGTGCTTGGCCAGTTAGAACTCAGATGTCCTTGCTCCTGTTGGGCTTTGAGCCCCCTGTGCTTTCAAAAAGCAGGTTTTGATGAAACCCAGGCCTTTTTCATATACTTGACCCAGTCTATTATGAAAGAAATTTCAATGAGGAAGAAAAGGCTGTATTTCTCTTTGAAAATGACAAAAAGATATGCCAGAAAATAAGAAAGTAAGATTCTGGTTTGACACGGGAAAGCCAAATGAAGGTTTTTTTCCCCCCTCTAACTTAAAAGCTGACATTGGAGGGGCGCCTGGATGGCTCATTTGTTTAAGCATCTGACTTTAGCTCAGGTCATGATCTCAGGGTCCTGGGATGGAGCCTCACGTTGGGCTCCGTGCTGAGAGGGGAGTCTGCTTCTCCCTCTTCCTCTGCCTCTCCCACTGCTTGTGCTCTCACTCTCAAATAAATAAATAAATAATCTTTTTTTTTAAAGGCTAAGTAAAATCGTCTTTTAAAAAGATTTTATTTATTTATTCACGAGAGATACACACACAGAGAGGCAAAGACAGAGGCAGAGGGAAAAGCAGGCTCCATGCAGGGAGCCCAATGTGGGACTCTATCCTGTACCCTGGGATCTCACCCTGAGCAAAAGTCAGATGCTCAACCATTGAGCCACCCAGGCGTCCCTAAATAAAATCTTAAAAAAAAAAAAAAAGGAAGTGCCTGAGTGGCTCAGTCAGTTAAGTGTCTGCCTTTGGCTCAAGTCATGATCTCAGGGTCTTGGGATCGAGCTCCTTGTTGAGCTCCCCGAACAGCAGGGAGTCTGCTTCTCCCTATTCTTCTGCTCCTCCCCTGCTCATGCTCTCTCTCTCTCTCTCTAAAATAATAAATAAATAAAATCTTTAAAAAAAGGCTAACATTGGAATATGTAAATATTAAACATTTAATAGTGAAAACATTTTCTTTTTTTAAAGATTTATTTATTTATTCATCAGAGACACACACAGAGAGAGGCAGAGACATAGGCAGAGGGAGAAGCAGGCTCCATGCAGGGAGCCTGATGTGGGATTCGATCCTGGAACCCGGGATCAAGCCCTGAGCCAAAGGCAGACGCTCAACCACTGAGTCACCAAGGTGTCCCTTGAAAGCATTTTCTTAAAAAAAAAAAATTGGCCTTATGTTGCTCAGATTAGATTATTCCTAATTATTATTATTCATCAGATTTTAAACATTTCTATTTTCTTACTTGTGAGGCATTATCATCTTGGTACATTTTCTGTGAAACTCTAAATACTAATAAACTTTTTAACCTAAATCGTCCATATCAAGGGTTGGCAAACCATGGCCTGTGGCCTGTTTTTGTACAGCTTGAGAGATAGGAATGGTCATTGCATTTATAAGGGTTGTTTTGGGATGGATTTATTTATTTATTTATTTATTTATTTATTTATTTATTTATTTATTTATTTATTTCAGAGAGAGAGAGAGAGAGAGAGGCAGAGACACAGGCAGAGGGAGAAGGAGGCTCCATGCTGGGAACCCAACTTGGGATTTGATCCTGGGTCTCCAGGATCACTCCCTGGGCTGAAGGTGGCGCTAAGCCACTGAGGCACCCAGGCTGCCCGCATTTATAAGGGTTGTAATAAAAACAAAGAATATGGGGGGATCCCTGGGTGGCTCAGCGGTTTAGCACCTGCCTTCAGCCCAGGGCGTGCATGATCCTGGAGACCTGGGATCGAGTCCCACATAGGGCTCCCTGCATGGAGCCTGCTTCTCCCTCTGCCTGTGTCTCTGTCTCTCTGTCTCTCTCTCTGTCTCTCATGAATAAGTGAATAAAATCTTTAAAAAACAAAACAAAGAATATGTAACAGAGACAAGTAGGTGGCTTGTTGTTACACATGCACTTTCAGAAAAAGTTTGCTGAGCCCTGGTCAATATTTGCATAGGTATTGATTGGTATATACACATAAAATCCTTGGGCGAGACATTATAGCACTTATATCTAGCTAGCTATCCCCTCCTTCATCCCACGAAGGATTTTGTCTAAGCAGAAAGCGTCTCTGACTCTTCTACAAAATAGGCTCCTTCGGCCTTGCAGTCATGGCAGCCTTAGCTTAAAGGTTGATAGAGAGAGCACAGCATTGAACATTCTTTTGTGTTTGATGACAGTTGAGAAATGAGACGGGTAGAGGATGAAGAGCAACCTTAGCCAAGAAAGATGATTTACAATTTATAGAGAGCTTCACATATTCCAAGCATATTTTCATTCCCTTTATATCAATTTTTCAGTAACTCCTTGATGGTCTGTGTTAACTATAGAAAAGTCAATGCAATAAAAAAAAAAAAAAAAAGCCTAAGCTGTGATGTCTGGCTGAAGTTTGTTTTCTGGTGCTTTGTTGATTCACCAGATTTTCAATGTCCCAGGTCTCACGCGGAGGCGATCACACTGTGTTCTAACAGCAGGCACTGTCAGGATGTCTCCCTCTGATCTGAAAGTGGTCTTCGGGCTCTCAGGGTCCCTCCGAGAACTCAGAGATGCGAAGCCTGGAAGAGAGGTCGGGACTGGGGAGAGGGCAGACCTTTGCCAGGGGTCTGGGCCGGCTGCATTCCCTTTTGCCCAAAGACTCACACAAAGTATGGTGCATTCGAAGGAGGTGGGGTGGTGACCGTGGGGGGTGAAAGTGGAGGAGAAAGCATGTGGCAGCCGGGGTTATGGGAGTAAAAACACAGGAGGCGTTTCCTGGGTGTCGGTAGTCAGGATGCTCAGGAGCCAGTGGACAGCTCCTCCCCTGCTTCCACAGTCAACCTGCCCCAGAGACACCTGCAGGCCTTTAGCCTCTTAGGGCAGATTGGACCCTGTGGGGTTTGCCGCTTTGATGTGTCTCCTCCCCACCCCCGGAATTATTAGACTCCTTGCTGGCTGCACACAAGCCTTTATTTGCCAGGAGGGAAAAAAGAGAAAAAGGTCGAAGTGTGAGAAGCAGATCAATTCCTCGCCTCAAGCTAATTCTTTTAACTAGGCGAGTAGCCCCACGGTTTCTGAAGGAATTCCAGGGTTGGATAGAAGGAAGCTGGCTCTGCGGGTCCTCTGCAGTAGTTTGCTGGGGCTACTTTAATAAATTATCACAGACTGGGCAGCTTAGAGAACAGAACTTTATGGTCTCACAGCTATGGCGGCTAGAAGCTCGAGATCAAGATGTGGGTGTATTGGTTCCTTGGAGGGCTGTGAGGGAGAATCTGTTCCAGGCCTCTCTCCTGGGCTGGGACAGGGCTGTCTCCTCCCTGTACCTCTTCACACTGTCTTCCCTGTATGCATGTCTGTCTCCAAACTTCCCCTCCTATGAGGACACCAGTCCTATCGGATTGGAGTCCACTCCCGTGACCTCATTTTAACTTGATTACCTACCTCTGTAAAGGCCTTGTCTCCGAAAAAGTTGCATTCTGAGGTATGGGGGATTAGCGCTTCAATATAGGAATGTGGGGGGACATGGATCTACCCATAATATCCTCCCACACCCCACTATTCATTCACTCCAGGTGTTTGCTCTTCCCGCCTTCTTCCAATGTCCCCTTTCCCCACTGCTGTGCCCTCGGCTCTGCCTCTCCCCTTCCGCCCACAGAGGTCATCATGCCATATGCAGTTTGACAGTCGTTCTCAGATTTCCTCTCCATGTTAATTTCCACCACCATTCTGGATAACTTCCCCTGCGTGGACAGCCCAGTCCGCAGCTGCACCTATTACTTCTTTGACATCCTCCACACCCAAGTGATCTTCACCTTTGTTTCTCTTCAATTCTGGAATCTGCTCCCTGGATATGGTGTAGACCTTGACAATCACATGAAGCTACTACCCACCTCTGAAATCTTGAAGACCAATATTGAATTCCAACACCATTCTCAGTTCTCTCTCTCACACACCCATCAAGCCTGCTCTTGAAGCTGATGAGTCCCTCCCTCCTCCCATTTCTCATTTCTCAGCTCCCTTCTAGCTCCTTCTCCAGCATTCCATACAAATATGCTGTTCAATACAGTCACCACTAACCATATGTGGTTATTTAAATTTAAATAAAGTTTAAAAATTCAGTTCTGTGGTCATACTAACCATATTTCAAGTGCACAATAGGCTCATGTGGCTAATGGCTCCTGTATTGAATGGCATACATTATAGAACATTCCTGTTACAGCAGAAAGGTCTATGGACAGTACCACTCTAGATCTTTCGGTCATCCCTTGAACTAATTTTTCATTCACTGGTATCCTGTTGGGTAAACGAATAAACCCTTAGGACTTTTATACACTGGTCTTTCCCCCACGTCTTGACCAACAGAGGCACAGCTGTGAAGCAGTCCTACCATCTTACCTGTTTTTGCTTCTACACCTGACTGTGGTACACAGCTGGAGAACTTATTCAGCAGGGTATACTGGTATCACTTTATGTTCCTCATCTATAAAATGGGGATAATAATAATACTCATAGGATTATCAGAAGGACTGAAAGAGATAATGCCGAAAGGTGATTAACATATTTGGCCAATAGTAGCAGCTCAATACATTTTAGCATTGTTACTACGTTTTGATTCCACACCTTACTGGGACTCTCATGTTGTCAGCCGTCCATCTTTCTCAGTAAGTGCATTCCCACACCTTCCTACTTTTTTTAAAAAAAAAGATTTTATTTTATTTATTCATGAGAGACACATGGAAAGGGGCAGGAACATAGGCAGAGGGAGAAGCAGGCTCCTTGCGGGGAGCCCAATGCGGGACTCGATCCCAGGACCCCGGGATCACGGCCTGTGCCAAAGGCAGACTCTCAACCACTGAGCCACCCAGGTCCCCCCCCCCCCCCACTCATTCTTTCTCCTAAAAAGACATTTTAGAAGCTCTTCCCCTTCACTGATGAAAGTGGTTTATTACATTCTTCTTCTATGTCAGTGGGGGAGAGTTTTCTTTGCAGTTAGTAATTCCCTATAGAATAAGGCAGATCTGCTTCAAGGTGGTCATTTTTTTTCCCACATCACCACAAGTGTGGTGGCTTAAAACAACAGAAATTCATTTTCTCTTGGTTCTGGAGGTGGGTAGGTAAGACCATGCTGCCTCCAAGGGTCCTGCTTTGGCTGTGGCAGCATCACTCTGGTCTCTGCCTCCATGTTCATGTGGCTTCTTCTTGTGTGTGTGTCTGTGTTTTCTCCCCTTCTGTCTCTTATAAGGAAACCCAGCACTGGATTTGAGACCCAATGTCTTATTTGTACTGGGATTCTTTACTTATGGAGGCTGAGTGATCACATAGTTTGGTCAATGCCATTGAAAGAAGAATTTATTGCTCACATTCCCCAAGAGAAGGGGTACAGTGTGGCACTCAGGGCCCCCTGGGGAGTGCCAGGTTTGATTAGGAGGCAGCAGCAGGAGAGGAAATACTAGACCCAGCCTTTATTGGAGTTTCTGTGGGAAAGCCAGGGCAGGCAGAGTCAATGTTTTAGGATTGGCTAATTTGAATGTTTCTGGCAAGCTGTGGGTTATAGGATAGTCTCTAGATGCCTGGCACCTGGCCCAGGATGATTTAGGGCAGGGGAAATATTGACTGGGTGTGTGAGTTGGATAAAGAGGTAATTGGGGCTGGAGACTAAGGATTGGTTTACATGTAAAGGGTATGGGCAAGCTGTTACTGTCTTTAGGAATTCGCTTGTCCTAGGGGTGGGGGGGTCTCTCCCCTTCTCTGTGAGGCCCCCAGGTGCCATGGCTTCAAGAACAGAGCAAATAAGAAAATGCACTGAAGGTAACTGGCCCTATGATGTAATGGATACCAAATAGATATACCTGGTTAATCCAAAATGATCTCATGTCAAGATTTTTAATTTAATTACATTGCAAAGAGCCCTTTTCCCAAATAAGGTCATGTTCACAAGTTCTGGATGAACATACCTTTGCGTGTTTGTGTGTGTGTGTGTGTGTGTGTGTATTGGGGGGCACTCTTCTACCCCTGACCAGTGCCCTACTAAACAAATGCCTGTCAGATACACTCTCCCGTTATTCTGGATCACCTCCTTGTCATTTCTTGACTATCATAAAACTTGCCTTCTTGCCCCATCTGCTCTCCTCTATTCTGACCTGTGTGCAGCATCAACATGATCTTTCTAAGATATAAATCTGAACCCATCGTTCCCCTGCTTAAAAAGCCTGCTTCTAAAAAGTGGGACTGCACCAGCACTAGCATTCTGAGTATTGCACAAGATATATTGTAAAGGGAAACATTTAAAGCTTGGAAAAGCATTCAAACTACAGAGAATTTGCTCCAATTTGTGGATTAGAGCAATTTAAATGCATTCATCTGCGTGATGGCTGTGCATAAACTGCCGCTCTGACTCCTGAATTAATGAATTAATATCACGCGCTCTGTGTTCTATCCAGCTGCTTTATCTAATTGGATGCAAATTAAAGATGTATACTTAGTAAAGTGGATTTGGAAACTCCATAACCCTCAGAGGAAACACATTTCCAAACATTCTGTATGGCCAGTTTCCTTTAGAACCTAGCATGAGATAATTTTCTTAAGTTTTCCACACTTCATCGAAAATTGAGAACACAGAACTCCCTTATACATGAGCTAGCACAGGATAAAGAAATGGATAGCCCAGGCCCAAATCTAACTCACTTGAGACCATGCAAACCTACCCTACTTCAGCAAATGCAAAAAATCAAGTTAAAACGAGCAATATTTTTTTAAGATAACTGTATCTCAGCGTTCCTTATAAAATGTTAATCCTCAAGGATGCACTGGGAGTTACCTGCTGGACCACTTATACTCCACAGACCTAACTCCAAATGATTCATGAGCACTCCCTATTGGAGAGCAAATCATATTTTAAAAAATATAACAATATCTCCAAAGCCCAGACAATAAAGATCTCAGACATGAATCAGAAAGTCTCACTGGGCCTGTTGAAAGCAGCCCAACCAGACACCCTGGCATGTGCCACCGTGGGGGACAGGATTGGGCTCTTCATAGTGTGTCATTATAGCTCAGTTTTGTTCTGATTTATGAAGTCTCTTGAGCTAGCAAGTGATAGAAGTTTGACTCAAATAGGTGTCATGTGAAAGAGTGTTTCTATTGGCTCAGTAACTAAATATTTTAAGGAATGGTTTTGTCAGTTGAATCCAATGGCTTAAACAAATGTCACCGGGATGCACCCCTTTCTCCTTCTTTCACTCTCTTTTCTGTTGGCTTTATTCTCCAGATGCCAATCTCTAGGTGGTACCTGCCGTCTCCAGGCTTACTTCCTACCAACTCAGCAATGTCAGTGGAAAAACTTACACTTTGTTCCATTACTACCTGCCTCCCTGAAAGTCCTAGGAGGCTAATTTAAGTCACATTTCCAATCGTAGTACGACTGGCACACATGGGTCACTAGCTTACATGTGGAGCTGGTGATGAGGTCTTCTTCACCAGAATCACCCAAGATTGTTGCAAAGGAAAATAAGGTGTTTTTCTCTAGAAATAGGGGATTGGATGCTAGGCAGGCAAATGCAAAATCTGTCCACTACATATTAGGAAGTGAGTTGACAGTCTGTAGAAGAAAGTAATGGGAGCACAACCTCCATGTTGGTATCTTTACTCCCTGGAGAAAGAACTTATTTGTGTATTCCATGATATGTGTATGTTGCTCTTTTTATTAAAAGACACAACTTCTGAACTTTATCACTCTTCATATGCTGATCCATAGGATGTCCTGGAGAGACGAGGTGATGACATCCGGGCTATTTGTGATGAGCATGTACCATCAAGCTACAGGGACTGATTTGCTTCTCATGCACATTAGCATGAGTCTGATTGTCAGTTGCTTCTGAAGGTCAATGAACTCCTCTTCCTGCCTCACTACTGTAGACTTGGCCTTGATTGGAATCCCCTTCTCATAGTCCAGTCCATGGCAGGTTGGCAAGGTTAACTGCCACTTCTAGATCTGTTCTCTCAGCCCTAGAAAAGAGAAGTCACTGAACACTAACTTATTGAGTACAATTTGTCTGTGTTTTGAAGGCTTAGAAATGTGTTCTTTGTACTACCCCATGTACTACCACCCCGCATGTACTACCACCACACAAACACCACTCCCCTCACTCCACACATCACCCACAGTTAGGATCACACATTTACTCTTTACAAAGATCTGTTATTTAGGGTTGAATCATTAGCATGATCCTGTCTTCATCTTCATAGTTTCCTTAGGGAAATCTAAGATAGGATATTTGAATCAAAAGTTACCTCCAGGAGATCCATCTGCTTTCCTACAATTTCTTGAAGATGGTCAATCAGTTCTGTTTCAGTACTTCTCCAGAGAAAAGTCACTATTTAGAGATTTCCCAGCCCTCTTCATTGTGAACACTTTTTACCACGAGAATGTTCTCTCCCATATTGATCTAAAGTTGCTCTCTCCTTAACGCTAGGCTCTTCTTAAAACAACAAAGCCAGTTGTGAGGAACTCTTTGTTTTTTTTCTTAGTAATAGATCAGAGTTTGTACTTCAAACGATTTCTTAGGTGTCTCTTTATGACTTTAAGTTTCATCATCTTTATTTCAAATGGGTAACAAGGCACATTTCTGGAATGTGTATATGGTTTCCATATAAACAGTCCCCAAACTCATGCATCAACCTGACAAAGTCTAGACTCAAGAGTTTGTTTCAAAAAGAAAAACAAACCAGCTATGATAGCAAGAATCACAAACCTATAAATTGTTCTGAGGTGTGTTTATATAACTACATAAGAGTTTAAATAAAGCAACCTCAGAGTAAACTAAACTACAAGTCCTAGCTGTAAAAGCAACCTTGGCAGGGCCAGTTGAAAGGACAGGTTACACTTGCCTTGATCGTGCACACCAGTGAATACAGATTTCCAAGCAGATGGCCCGCACGTCAGGACGCTGCTTCCAGGGGATGAGTTTCATCATTACCATGCTCATCTTGAGAAACTGAAGTTCAAAGAGATGAGCCACTGCCTCAAGTCAGACAGAGCCCTCATTTCAGGGGCCAGGAATACCCGTGACCACTGTGACCTAGTCCAGGTGACAATTTACAGCTGATTCATATGACCCTATTGACTCAGGCTGGTACCCTAAAGCTATTTCCCTACTCATGAGACAGCATGCTTGAGCAGGAGTGTCTATACTGGCCGTGAATTTTCATCATATTTCTAGGAGATGTCTATGACATGTCCCCCTCCCCTTTCCTACCCCAAGAATACCTAGAACTCCTGAATCACAGTTCAACCGCCACTCCAATCTTCTAGAGAACCAGGGTTGTAATTTGTTCAATGACTTTGGCTTATCATAAGGGTTAATTAAGCAAAGTCAGAAAGGGACAGATTGACCAAAGTAATACATTCAAGAAATATATTAAAAACAAGTCAAAGAAGCTGTAGGAGGAAATTTGTGGGGTTTATAAGCAAACAGCAGTGCTTTGTAAGATTTCATAGTCATATGTTAAGTGAATGTAATTTTAAGGCAAATTGCTCTATGCTGTATGTGTATGATTACCAATACATATATATGTATTTTAAGACCTGTACTCTTTAGTATTAAATGCTGGAATTATAATTATTTAGGGTCCTCACTGAATTTATAATTAGACAGGAGCACAAATGGACAAATGGTATACGCTGGTGGCTCAGAGATGGAGATAAATATCATTGTCCAGACTCTTGACATATTTCACCTGGAACACCTTAATTAGCTCCCAATTGGCCCCCCTTTTTGTTGCCTCTCCTTTCTGCAATCCATCCTCTCTATGGCCACGAGGGCGATCCCTGTTTAACATATGTTTATGGCTCCTTAGCATCCTTCAAATAAAGACCACACTTTTTTTTTTTTTTTTTTTTTTTAAGACCACACTTTTAATATGTTATTTAACACTCCGAAATCTGGCCCAAACATGCCTTTCTAATCCTGTCTCCCACCATGTCATCAGACACCAAACTGCTTTGTTTGTTAGGACCTAAGACTCTCTCTTTCATGAAGTCTTTATTCCATGGAGCACATACCTACAGAAATCAGCTTTAAAGCAGAATTCTATAGGGGCAGGGAAGTGGATGTATGGTGGAAATAAAGCCATTTGACTTCCAGGATAGGTTATAATAAGGACACAGCATCTGTCTGGCTCTCTCTCTTGGGATGCTTGCCCTTGCATCCCAGCTAGCATACTGTGAGGAAGCCCAGGCCACATGGAGAGGCCATGTGTGGGAGTTCAACCAAAAGTCCCAGTCAGGCCCTCAGCTGACAGCCAGCATCAATTGTCGCAATGTAAGTGAGTAAGCCTTCAGATGATTCCAACTACCACCCTGCAAGCTTTCCAGCTGAGGCCTAGTCCTTATGGAGCAGAGATAAAACCGTGCACCCTCAGTGACCTGTATTTCTGACCCACAGGAACCAAGAGAGGCAATAAATGATGATGGCTGCTTTAAGTCATGAAGGTTTGGGGTAATTTTTTATGCGGCCATAGCTAACTAATACAGTGCTGCTTACCTAGGTTATACCCACGCCAGGTAACAGATTTTGGTATAGAAGTCTGTATACAAAGGTATCACCAGAGGCCTTTTAAATAGTAAACTTTGTAGGAACAACAAAGAGAATATTTGAATACTAAAAATGAGGGATGTATGTGTCCATGTGTATGTAAGCATGTATCTAGTACCCTAAGTGTGAATAAATCTAATGGGATAGAAACATTAGTCGCCGGAGTCCTGGAGCAGCCATCCTCAGTCCCTCTTCACTGAGCCCTGGTGAGCAGAGCCACTGTGGTATTGAGGAGAAAGGCCCTCCTGGGTTATGATTTCTGTTATTTGCCCCTGAGCTAGTCTTCCGTTGCGTCCTTTGGGATTCTTTTTCCAGGCTATTTGTTGTAGCATTGATTGCTTCTTGTTTAAGGATCTTCATACTGTTTTTAGATCTATCTCCATGTCGCAAGGGTGATTGCTCAACTTGGCTTCAAGTTCCAAATCTTCATCTGTGAATTTAAATGACGATTTGCTCCATTAGAGACCTGACTTCTTATTGTTCATAGTGTCATTGCGTGGATGGCCCAATGTTTTTATTTTTAATTTTGTCATCATCTCATTCCTGGGTTGATTTTCCACGATTTTAGTCAACAAATTAAATGTTGCCTGGGTTTCTATATCCCATGGCAGCCAACACTCTGTGTATTTCTGTTGCCTTTTCTGGCTGCTGCTTCTCTGGCTGAGGGTTATGAGGCAATGCATGGACATGCCCACTGTGCTTTTTGCTAAGAACTCTAGTTATTGCTGTGGATAAGGTGACAGAAAAGATCATGGTTAAAAAAGAGAAGATGGGAAGGACAGTGGGTCTTCACTGTATAGCTGAGAGTTCGAGAATGTCTGCTTCAGAGCCGGGATGCTCAGACCACCTCTTGAATATATTAGTAGTGGGACTCGGAGCAAGTATAATCTAAAAATAATGCCTGTTTTCCATACATATTTTAATCACACTGAAATAGGAATGTATCTAATTTGGAGGGGATTTCACTAGCTTAGGACGAAATAATGAGATGTACTGTAAAGACCAGACTTCTCAAGAGCCAGTATACTGACCAGCTGGTCTGTCCAGCCTCCTGCCCGTGCCCTGCAGCCTGCCATCCCTGATGCATCATCACCGAGCAGAGGAAAAAAGCACTGAAGAAACGGTTCCTGGCTGGATGCAGGTCTTATTTTCCAGGCTAATAGTTTTTCCAGGGAGAAAGCTCTTTGGGGGTTTGGCTCTGACGTGCATCCTGCTGCCGAGTCCCTCAGAACTGTGATCAAATCCTGCTCCTCCCGCTCCCTCACTTGTTGGTGGACAAGGCTCCAAACCTTCTAAACGTCAGTTTGCTGAGGATAATCAGAGCAGCCTCAGGGGACCTAGTGCAGAATGAATGAGGTCATGCTGGTAAAACGTGTAGCAGGCGGCCTGGTTCATGGCATGCTCTCAGTAAATGGTAGTTGTTATTGATTCTCAACTGTTGGGGCACCTGGGTGGCTCAGCCGGTTAAGTGTCTGCCTTCAGCACGGCTCATGATCCCGGGGTCCTGGGATCGAGCCCTGCGTGGGGCTCTGTGCTCAGCAGGAAACCTGCTTCTCCCTCTCCCTCTGTCACCTGCTTGTGCTCTCACTTACTCTTTCTCAAATAAATAAATAAAAATTAAAAAAAAAAATCTCCGCTACCAGAGCTGTAAGAGACCATAACAGACAATTCTTTTCCAACTTCTTATTTTATAACTGAGGTCACAAAAGACCAGACAGGTGAGATAACTTGTTCGAGGTCACATAATTAGAGTAGAATTTGGTAATCTGAGCTGGAGCTTACCCAAGGCCCAGAGGTAGAATGGGTAAGAATGAGGAGACAAAGTTTGTATCGAACGGGTGAAAAGTTTTGTAGGTGTCTGATAATGACCATACTTGAAGAAACTGTATCAAGTGGCAAAATATATGCAACATAAAATTTACCATCTTGGCCATTTTTAAGTACGCGGCTCAGAGTACATTCCCACTGCTGTGCAGCCATCACCACCACCCACCTCCGGAACGTCTTCCGTTTCACGTACTGAAATTCATCCCCGTTAACCAATGATTAGTGTAGTTTTGGATTTTGGTTTCTTGTTTTTTTAAGTTGGCTCCATGCCCAGCCTGGAGCCCAATGTGGGGCTTGAGCTCACGACCCTGAGATCCAGACCTGAGCTGAAATCAAGAGTTGGATGCTTAACCGACTGAGCCACCCAGACGCCCCAATTAGTGTACTTTTGAGTCAGAAAAAAAAAAAAAGGAGAGATTATGAATTGGGAAAAGAAATGTCCAGGACAGCCTCACTGATAGTTATGACATGAAACCTCAGACTTTCCTCCTTATCTTCACCTATGGGTGGAGCATCGCATTATTTTCCACAGCTTTTCCTTAGGAACACTGTTCATTTTGGGTCTGCGGGTGCTGTTTTCCGCTCTCCATCCCTGGGGTGCGCTTACGCTGCCCTGTGCCAGCTGGAGAGGAGCCCCCCAAATCTCTAGGACTCGTTTTTACAGTGTGGACTTGGGCTTCCAGCCACTGGCCTCCCAGCTTCCAGGATCCTGTGGTCGGTCTCGCATTGAGTTTTGGCGCTGCTGCCACAGTAGTAACACGGGAAGCAAGAAACGTGCTCTTTCTTACCGGAGACGGCTGATCCTGTATCATCTGCACAAAGAGCAGCCTGGAACCCCGTCTGTTGATGAGAGAGCTACTCGTTACCCTGTCTGAGCATGCTCTTTTCTCCCTGCAGCGCTTTCGCATCAGGCCAGGCACCTGCTGGCAAGTCCAGTATTAAGCCAGACCGACCGAGGAGCCACGTCAAACATCTCTCTGGGTGTCTGGGGCCTGGGGTGGCACGGTTGTTGAGAGCCTGGAGAGTTAAGGGAATATCAGGGAGTTAAGGGGTCCAAACTGGTGATGCACCCCAGGAGCAGGACCGACCAGGTGCCCGTGAGAAGAGCCAGCAGGACTACAACGACAGGACACACTAGGTCCACTGCCCACAGCTGTGACTCACGGCTCCCGGGAACCAGGGGCTGCCTCCGGGTCAGGCCGAAGGACCCCAAGAAAGTGCCAGTGGGCTCGTCCTGCTTCCCCAGGGAGCCACCAGCAGGCTCAGCCCTGCCGGCAGGGAGTGAGCAGGAGGGCTTTGTGCCCTCCCGTCTCCCAGGACTGAGTTCCGTCCTTGGCAGTTTCTGTCTCTGGAGTTGTCAGTGCTTTTTCATTGTTTTCCCCTTACATTTCAATTACTCATTAAAAACGACTGAATTCTGTCCTGATAATATGAATAAGAATAATAGCTTAATTGTGAGCGCTCCTGTGTGCCAGCACTGTATAAGCACATTACACTTACAACACACTTTATCTTCGCCACAACTCTGCAAAATAATTGCTGTTGTTATCGTGCGATGGGGAAACTGAGGATTTCTGGGGGTGAGCAGTGTGGCCAGTTGCTCCAGCAGGAAGCCCAGGGCTGGGTGCGATGAGGTGGGGCGTTGTGCTCTGCCGCTGGCTCTGGCCCCATCCGCCAGCTAAGGGCATCCCCAGGCCGTCTGCGGGGAGGCGCTGCTCACGTCGGCTGTGTTCTAAAGACATTCAGAACTGGGGTTGTGTGTTGGAAATAATGTCATTTTGATGGCTTTATTTATTTTTTAAAAGTATTTTTTTAAAAAGATTTTATTTATTCATGAGAGACAGAGAGAGAGAGAGAGAGGCAGAGACGCAGGCAGAGGGAGAAGCAGGCTCCATGTAGGCTCCATGTAGGGAGCCCAACGTGGGACTCGATCCTGGGACTCCTGGATCATGCCCCGGCTGAAGGCGGCGCTAAACTGCTGAGCCATCGGGCTGCCCAATGATGGCTTTACATATAGGCCAGTAAAAATGATAATTACTCTGTAGCCAAAAATTGTCATACTCAAAAAAAGCCTGATTTTTTTTTTCAAATTTTTTTTGGTGCTAAAATACACAAAACACAAAATTTGCTATTTTAACCATTTAAAAAAGTACAATTCAAATAAATAGTGAAACGTATTATAAGGGAAAGGAGGGAAACTGAGTGGGTAAAAATTAGAGAGAGAAACAAACCCTGAGAGACTCCTAACTCTGGGAAACAAACAAAGGGTTGCAGACGAGGAGGAGAGTGGGGGGATGGGGTGACTGGGGTGACAGGCACTGAGGGGGACACTTGATGGGACGAGGACTGGGTGTTATTCAATGTGCTGGCAAGTTAAATTAAAAAAAGAAAAGTGTGCGATTCAATGGTATTAATGACCTTCACAACATCGTGTAAGCATCACCACTCCCTAATTCCCAGATTTTTTATCACCCAAGTAGAAGTTCTGTATCCCGGACTGTTAACCTCGAGTTCACTTTTTGTTTCTACGGATTTGCCCACTCTAGATATTTTCATAAAAGTAGGATCACACAATATTTGTGCTATTATATCTGGCTTACTTCTCTCAGTATGATGTTCGCACGGTCCACTCATGTCATGGCACACGTACCAGCCACATCCATTGTGTGGATAGACCACATTTTGTTTATCTAGTCATCTGTCGATGGACGCTGGGGTTGTTTCCGCCTTTTGGCTGTTGTGAATGATGCTGCTGTGAACATGGATGAACGAGTTTCTGTTTGAGTCCCTGTTTCCGATTCTTTGGGTGTACACCTAGGAGTGGAATCACTGGGTCGTAGGGTAATGCTATATTTGAATTTTGAGGAATTCTTTTTTGTTATGGTAGAAATAACCAGGTTTTAGGCAGCCCGGGTGGCTCAGCGGTTTAGCACCTGCCTTCAGCCCAGGGTGTGATCCTGGAGACCTGGGATCGAGTCCCACGTCGGGCTCCCTGCATGGAGCCTGCTTCTCCCTCTGCCTGTGTCTCTGCCTCTCTCTCTCTCTCTGTGTGTCTCTCATGAATAAATAAATAAAATCTTAAAAAAAAAAAAGAAACAGGTTTTAAAAATGGGATAAACTGCAATTGCACAGAGTCCATTTCATTGCTACGATTAACAACCAAACCAAACAATCCCATCTGTGGTTTAGAATGACAGTGATATCCTTGATGATATATTTTTTGTTTTTTAAAAAAATATTTTATTATTTTATGATAAATTATTATTATTATTTTTAAGTAGGCTCCACACCCCACCACATGGGGATTGAACTCATGACCCTGAGTTCAAGAATCACGTGCTCTACCAACTGAGCCAGCCAGGTGCCCTTTGACGATATATTTTTAATTTGATAATGCAAAGATAAGAAATAGTTGGGTTGTGGTGAAAACTGCATTAAAAGTTCAGCCTTATTGGAGTGAATCTGTGGTTGCATTCTAAGAATCAGAATCTCTCTGTCCCTGAGATGATATTTGAAATGGTGAGAACTGGCCCTGTCTGTCCTCAGCAGTTCTGTACAAAGACCCGGGGCCCAGGCAAGGGGGCTTTATGCTTGGGAGCCCAGACCCAGGGCCTGGGAGGGTGGAGCAGGAAGGAAAGGGCATCCCTGAGGCATGGAGGGGTGGTCAAGGGCACCAGGAAGGAGAGGGGGAAGGGGCCCGGGACGGAGGGTGGGGGAGATGGGGTTGTACAAACAACAACTCTTTGCACTTCCATCCTCTGGGTTAGGGGCCTGGTTCACAGGTCTGCCTTCTAGGACGTTCACCCATGTTGGTCGCACTGATCTTACAGTCCTGGTCTGGAGAGGTTGCTTATTTTTTTTCCTTTTTTAAAAGATTTTATTTATTTATTCATGAGAGACACAGAGGTAGAGACACAGGCAGAGGGAGAAGCAGGCTCCCTGCAGGGACCCCGATGTGGGACTCGATCCTGGGACCCTGGGATCAAGCCCTGGGCCGAAGGCAGATGCTCAACCACTGAGCCACCCGGGTGGCTGGGAGCCTTCTTGTAGACAGTTGTTACCCTGCGTGGCAGGGGTGGGGACTGGGGACGGTCTGGGAGCTGCCAGCCGCTGCCAGGTGTCTGCACGGATGAGGGGCAGCTGCTCAAATTGCTGCTCCCACTTCAAACTCGGCCAAGAACTGAACTTTTTCATGGCTTGATCTGTCCTTAGAAACCATCAATAGCGCCAGCTGGATGGGCTTCTGTCCTCAGGTTGGCCTGAGGACGTCGTCGGGTTGGGATGGAGCTCCGCATTGTTGGGTACCTTCGAGTATTTCAGCTGGAACACGGGGGTGAAGGGGGGTGAAGGGGGCTGTTCTCGGGGGATGGCATCACATTCCTTTCCTCTTAAAAGCTGTGTGTTCTGGGGATCCCTGGGTGGCTCAGCGGTTTGGCGCCTGCCTTCGGCCCAGGGCTGGTCCTGGAGTCCCAGGATCGAGTCCCACGTCGGGCTCCCTGCATGGAGCCTGCTTCTCCCTCTACCTGTGTCTCTGCCTCTCTGTGTCTCTCATGAATGAATAAAAAAAAAAAAAACAAAAAAAAACAACAACCTGTGTGTTCTAACCAGCTGCTTTGACCCCTCTAATGTTAAAACCGGGGAGTCCCAAACCACTTCCCAAGGGGCATGATCGTGCTCCCAGGTGGCCGCTGGCGGCGGGGATGTTGCCCCTAGGGACCCTCGCACCCCTGGCGCCCGGCACAGGGCGGCCGTCCTGGGGTGCAGTGCTGTCCATGGAATGGGTTTCCATGCGGCTCCAGGAGGACCTCAAACGTCCATACGTTGCATACTTTCTATTTTTCTGCGTTGGCCACGGCTCCGTCTGTCACTGTGGCCTCGCCGAGTTGGGATCTGTCAGAAGCCAGAAGCCACCGCGGATCCGCCTTCCCCTGCCAGGGTGGCCCCTGCTCACCGCACCCCCCTCCCCGCCCCGGGCTGTTCCCAGTTCAGCCCCAGCTTGCTCACCACTTCAGAGCTAGGGCCCCCCACCTCCCTTGGCTCCCCTCCACCCTGATTATTCGGCACCTCGGTGGATTTTTTTTTTTTTCTGTTCGTCTGTGGTTTGTTGTAGGTGTTTCTGTCTGTCACTTCTGTTTATACATATTGACAGTTGGCCAATTATCCATTCTAACGGGGAGCTAGGTGGCACGAATAATTTCCAAATAATTTACATTTGCCTCTGGAAGGCACTTCTGGACTCAACATTTGAGCTCGAGGGTGTCTGATACTCTGGGAATTCACATGTCAAACTTGGTAATGAAGCCAAAGTATAAAAAGCCTTGGGAGGAGTCGGGGAGTTATTCAGCATTTTTTCATCTGGCCCCTGCAATATTCTTTGGCTCTCAAGTCCGTGATGAAGTTGGAAAGCATCACTTCTCATACAGTTGGCTTGTTCTCGACCCAGGAGAATCCGTTCAGTCCCTTCAGGGTGTCTGTTTGGCTGTTGGTCTGGGACACACTGTCTCTGTCAAGGGGGGTTGGTAATCAAGAGGCTGACTTGGAGTAAAATTATCAGGGCTCATGTAATTCTCTGGGGAAGACAAATTCCTTAATTGTAAGACTTTGCCAAATGAACACTCATTAAATGTATCAGCTCATCAGTGCACACACAAATTTAAGTGGTCTGATTGTTTTGAAAAATTGTCCTTGCCATCCTTATTGTAAAATACGTAAGCAACAGGAGGTGTGATTGAAAATATTAACAGGCTTTAAACTCGCAGGGTCCTTTCACATAAATAGAGGTGCCCACACAGGGCTGAGTAAACATTTGACATTCAGGGTGGTGGGCCGGGCAAAGGTTTGAGGCCCTAACCCACCACGAGAAATATTTAAAGTTAGCGGATTTGTTACATAAACACTCTAACCTCAAACTCAGTCTGGGCAATGACATCCCTCTTCTCCGGGCTGTGCCCTGCCAAAACGGAGGGGGCATGGGCTGTTTTCAGAACCTGTCCATAGTCTCCTAATCCTGCTATGAAATACTGTTTGACAAGGTTTTTGCAAGTTTTTATTTGCAAAGCATCTCAGGAGACTAAAATACAAATCTGGGTGCTAAAGAGAAGGGAAGCCCACCACTAAGTGTGATTTTATGAAAATGAACTCAACGCATGCATACATACCCACGCCTGGCACATGGTGAAAAGTCATCACCCCAGGGCCAGCTCAAGCCATTTGCAGGTGGTCCTGCTTCCCCCCCAACCCCCCACCCCGTCCCTCCAAGTACTTCTAGTGGCTTCTGGGATCTTTTGACTGCCTCCTCTCCCTCAGCCCAACTGTCCTCCCCAACCCCCTGAGCATGGTGTGAGCCTTGCTCAACATATCTGGACTGTTAGACAAGATTTGGATGGGAGATCTGAATTTGACCCACCCCATACACTTATTCATTGTCCACTGAGCCTTCCTAACGGTCTATGGTTGCCAAGATGGTGTCAGGATTACACTTGAGATGCTTGGGGAGCTTGAGAGGCCAAAGCTGAGTAAGGCAGGGAAGAAATTCGAGAAAAAACACTGAATTCCTTGGCTCTGAAGGGGTATCAGGAATCGAGAGGATGTAATGGTGATGCCTAACACCCAGGTGGGGCCACAGAGGGCCAGGAGCTTGCTGGCTATAAATATTTACTCATTCATTCATTCATTCATTCATTTCTTTTTTAAGATTTATTTATTTATAAGAGACACACAGAGAGAGGCAGAGACACAGGCAGAGGGAGAAGCAGGCTCCCTGTGGGGAGTCTGATGTGGGACTCAATCCCAGGACCCCGGGATCTGGACCTGAGCTGAAGGCAGATGCTTAACCACTGAGCCACCCATGAGCCCCTACTCATTCTTTCAAGTATTTGTTTAGCTTTGTCTACCTGTTAAACATTGTGCTAGGTACAATGGTGATGCAAATGTGGATTTGCAGTTTATTTTTAAACTTTAGTATGCAGGAGAAAAATTTAGTGAACTTGTCAAAATATGGATTCTCAGGACTCAAGAGAGTCCAATTTATTAGATCTAAATGGAGACAGGGATCTGCATTTTTAATCTCAGGTAGTTTTAATGCAGATAGCCCTGGGATCAGGTAGAAAACAAAACAAAATAGAACCAAACACCTATAAAAGTAGCCTAAATGCTTTGGAGTCTGTTAATTGTCCAGAGAGGATTTCTGCATTCAACTAGTTCCTACGCACTTAGCTTACCTTGATTACACCGGATGTAGCCAGTCACAGTGCTGCTCCATGAAAAATTATAGCTGAAAGGGCACACCCATGGCCTGGGACTCTGGGAAGCAATGCTAGGTCAGGAGACCATACTTCGGACCTGGAGAGGTCCTGCATAAGGCCTACCCCAGAGCTTATGCAGCAGAGAGGAGTGAGCATTAGATGACCTGGGATGACTTTCCACAATGGTAAGACTGAGATCACGGGAAGAATTTCATTCTTTTTTTGGTTCTCCTGCTGAAGGCTCAATGACATGGTCTCACTTTATCAAGTGTTTTCTCCATTCTTTTGGTTCATGACATCCACCTTTTGTCTTAGAAACAACCATTTGACTGAGGTCTGTATGCCCAGCAGTAATCATTAAGACTATCCAAAGAATAGTCTCTTGAACCTATGGTTATTTTAGTGCACGTTCAAAACATAATGCATCCGTAGGTCACATTGCATGAATAGCTGTCCAGTAGGGGGACTCTGGCTATTTAGCTGTATCCCAGCTCCAATCACCGATGGTTATCTGCCCAGGGTTGTGGACACTGGCTTGCTCTCAGGAAGTTTATGGGCTTTAGCAGAAATGTTGCAGATCTCTTGATGGATAACGGCTTGACGTCAAATCAAATCTAATTGACCAATAGCTAAATCTGAACATGAAGGCTTTCTTTTAAGAGTGGTCCTAATTATGATCTGGGGTCTCAGGGCAATCCATCTAGGCTGTGAAATCCACCCCACAATTTCTGTGGATTAGGGATATGGTGGGGAATGCCCTAATATGAGCCCTTCAGTCGTGGAACTTGTATGTTCATTTCCTTTTCTTTTTTTTTTCTTTTTAAATATTTTATTATTTATTTATTCATTCATTCACGAGACACACACACACACACACACACACACACACACACACAGAGAGAGAGAGAGAGGCAGAGACACAGGCAGAAGCAGAAGCAGGCTCCATGCAGGAAGCCCAATGTGGGACTTGATTCCAGGACTCCAGGATCATGCCTGGGCCGAAGGCAGGTGCTCAACTGCTGAGCCACCCAGCATCCCTGTTCACTTCCTTTTCTTACACTGACATGACACTGCAGTTTCCAGAGCTTCATTTATATCATCTGTATTAGGCTTCTTTTATATTGCCTGTACCACTCCCAGAACAAGAATCTTCAGATTCAGACCAGGAGCCCTGGATGGAGGAGAGACTCTCAGGAATGACCTGGGACACAAATGTAGACGCATCAACATCCAAGAACACTGCAATGCTGCCATAGAACCAGGATTTAGGCTGTTGGAATTACATCATAACCTTTATTGTGGCATGGATCCTGTCAACAGTGCAGTGAAATCTGTACACCACTCCTCGGAATAATGTTTTAAATGCCACGTATGAGTTTAAAGCAAGCCGATGAGAGTGAAATGTGATTATTAAAATATTGGAAAGGTAATCAAATTTGCTGATAGCAATGTATGTGGCTCTTTTTTTACACGTGATGTAACAAGGTGGTGGCTGGTCTAGTAGCCATCATTTTGAGCTCATGAGGAGCATCAATGCTACTCTGAATATCTGCAGAAAGTGGAATGTAACATTAAAATATCAGTGATTTCTCTTGGTGGCAGACACAGGTACTGTTTTACTGCTGTGGTTTGTTGTCAACATTCATAATTGAAGGAATTGCTATATCAGTTAGAGGACAGTAAAAACAAAGATGGAAATTCTTTTCCTCCATTCAAGTTTGTGGAATCCTGAATTCTAGTCTGTTCTCCCCTGTTTAAAGTGTAGCTATAGAAGAGCTTCTTTGCGGGTGTGTGTGTATGTGTTTGCCTTTTAGAGTTTAAGGAACCACATGAAGGTCTGTTTACTAACCAACTGGTCTGCCACAGTAGTCCACTTCAATAGATATGTATTCTAGGTTCGTAACAAATGCTAGAAAGTGCACGTATTATTAGTTAACTTGTACCCCCATGTACATATATATTTATGTAAAAGCAATGGACAAGAATGTGTATGCAGATTTTTCTGGAATAAATAAGGTAAATGTCATATACCCTCTTATTTATGGGAATGTGTAAATTATATATTAAAAAAAAATTAACAACAAAAAATCTGGCTAATGTCAGACCTGAGGATATATGTTGTGAGGAATACTCATATATTGTTTTAATGGGGTCTACTAATGAATAGATTGGCTAATTGCCTTGCTGCTATCTATTTTCTGGAGTCCGCATTCCTCTCTCCCTCATTAGCAGTTAATCCCCCCCCCCCCCCCCCCCCCCCCCCCCCCCCCCCCCCCCCCCCCCGGCACGCGCGGTGTGTTCCCCTGGGAGCTTTTAGAGGCTTCTTCTGGTCTGGGTCTTAACCTTTGCAAAGGTTGCTGCTACAGGCCTGCAAGCAGAGGGAGCAAGCCCGCTTGTCTGTGCCAGGGTGTCACCAGGGTCCCCTGCCATTTCTGGTAAGTGGTTTCTCACATTACAATTAGAGGCAGAGAGAAATCAGGATCTGTACTCCTGGGGAAGTCTTCTCACTTAAATCCACCACGTCAAAGGTGGTATGATTGCTTTTCCTTATGCCTTGGCCTCAGAACAAATGGGAGATAACGAGCTCTTCCCTAAAATAACACCTCCAGTCCATGAATGCCTCAAGTCATTGAGTTGCTAAGCCCACTGATGAACCTGCTGCAGCCCTTTCTTGTCAGTGGAGGCTGCTTATCACTTGGCATGAGGGCACTGTAGCAGGTGAGCGAATGGGAGAAGACAAATCCATCAGAGTGCACAGGTAGGACATCTAGGGGAGGTAAATGAGGCCACACAATGGGGAAAAGAGTTTGGGGTGCAGCAATACTTGGGTTACAGGTCCTTCACTGTGAGTGTTTGAAAAGCTCTTCCACATCTGTGTGCGGGATGCTTCTATTTTTTTCTTTTCGATGAACTGGCGAACTGTCTGGTGGAAGGAGGTAAGGAAAGAAGTCTCTGGTCTAAAGCCCTTGGAATATAAGTTTCTAAAAATATATTTTCTAAGACACTTACAAAAATGGAAAATGAAACTAAATAGCAGAGGGAAATTATAAGAAGTCAAATAACAGAAGGCAACTGCTCAAAAACGAACTCATGAGCAAGACTGCTTACTGAGGGCCTCGCACAGAGAACAAGTTTACTGTGGACTGTTCAGATCTCAGAAGAGTTAGATACGGAGGCCACTAGCTGACTGTGTGTTTGGAGAGGTGTACTCCCAGGTAAAGGGTGGGGAGGGGGTGTGTGCCACACACTCTTCAGAAACACCAAGCAAGATCATTCTCGAGACCCAGTCTTTGTGTGGGGAGGCTTTCTAGTTATTAAGCTATGTTTCGGAACAAATGAACTGTGCATAAGGACACATTCTGGGCAGAGCAACTAATGAGCAGGGTCACTGAAGGGTGTTGTGCAAGGACCACAGGAAAGATCCGGTGGTGAGGTCTCCTGCAGGATGTGCCTGCGGGACATTTAGGATATTTATGGTGACTATTTTACTTACACAGCTTAGAGGACAATCACTTCTTGTTTTTTCCTGAATCCTAGGTTTTGTCTTAACTTTTATATAATTTTATGTTACTGTAGGAAAAAATGTTAACAAAAAAGGGTCAGCAACTCCCGGGAAGTGGGTACAGGCCATAGAACATTCTGCCCTATGGATGAAGGGTTGGACAAATGGAAAAACATTTGCCAAACACCTGACCTTTCAGAGTCTCCTTCCTTTGCCCTACAGGCCTTTGAAAGCTTAATGGCCACTGAGATTCGTTCATTGGGGGAAGAAATGAGCATCAACCCATTAGTTTCTATGTTAAGTGATGTAAACTTCACTGGCACTGAAAAACAGTTCTGGATATAAAATGCACTTTGTTCTATAGTATATTACGACTGTCTGGCAGTCAGACGATGTCACAATGGACCATGTATTTGTGTGTGTGTGTCTATGTGAGTGAGAATTCTTTCTTGTTGGGTTTACAAAGCCCTGGTTGCATTCATAATTTTCTAGAAAATCAGTGTCGGGTCACAACCCCAGTGTGAACAGTTATCTCTAGAGAGCAGAGAGTTTTATCTGGCATGGAAAAACTTACTGATTGGTTTTCTAGATACATGTTTATTTGCAGTTCAAAGACAACATAGAAAACTCCAGAGTAGAAGATGCTACCTTTTCGTTCGCGCTCTCTTAATCCCTTAGTCCTCGTAAAATAAACATTCTCAAGTGTAAGCAATGGGAAATAATGTAAACTCTGCTGAAATGGAAAATAAATTAGTTGCTTTCAAACCCGGTGGAGGTCCTTTCACCGGACACTGTACTCGGTTGCACACAGAATTCGGTCTTGAACGAAGAATAAATCTTTGGCCTGTTTCCCCATTTCTCCCGCGTTGCGCAAGAAGCATATTTCAGATTTGCTTTCTTCTCCAACAGCAGCAAAAGGCGAGGAGTTGTCTGCATTTTGGGAGCCTGAGACACAAAACATGTTTCAGGGGTTTAAGAGCAGCGTTTTACTCTATGGTGTTAAACTGTTAATAGAGTTCTAAAAAAGCTGGAGACTATAAGAAAATTCAACAGCAGATAAGCAATTCTATTCCCAAGACGAGGCTGGGATCCCTATCTGGAATCTTTTAAAAGCAGTGGAGAATTCGATTCCGCATCACTCTGGGACCGAGTCAGCATGACCCTGCAGGCAGCACTCTGAACCTCTGAAAACATCAAGCAGAAATTCCAAGATTCTAAATTTGGGCTCCACAGTCTCTAGGATCCTGCTGAGTGAGAACACTCAGGATTTTAGATTAGGAATCCTGTCGTCTTTGATTTTGGTTTCTCTTTTATAGTAGGCACAGAAAGCAGGTCTGAAAAATGCATTTAGGGCACGAATAGAAGGGAGGAGATCTGGGCCTTCTTACTGATGTTAAAGCTTTGCTGTTTTCTCTCAAGGAATATTAAGACTCTTGGACACTGCTGGACCTGCAATCTCTTAGAAAAGTGAACAAACAACATTTTAGAAAGAACAAACACCTCATTTCCTGAATATACGTGTTCACCACTGCAGAAGAAATATAAAGGCAAGGATTTGGACTTTAACCTGAATTTGTGCATGGAAGAATTTATCTGCTGGGCCAGGAGTTCACACTTGGCTGGAATACAGTGAGTCAGCCTCCCACAGATGAGCGAGGGGTCTGGAGCCAGAAAGGATGCTTGCTTAGCTTTAGAACAGAAGACAGTGATGAAGACAAGGGACTCAGAACACTCCCCTGGCACCTGATTCATGTCAGGGAAGTAAACAGAAGACAGAAGCACTGCAAGCATAATCATTAACAAAAAAATATTTTTGAGATTACGAAAGGAGATTGCCTGCTGCAGACCTCACCCCTTCAGAGAGGTGGCCAGCGTCATTTGGTGGCTCTGATGATCCTAGACCTGAGGCTCAGTGACTTGTGAGGAGGGAAGGAGGGTGAGGGGGATGAGGGTGGGCTTAGTGGCCTGGAAATAACCCCAGGAGAGCAAGTCTGGAAAGACCTTCCAAACGTGAGATGCGTGGAAGACCAGCTGGTTAGCCACGTGACCTTAGTATCCAGTGGTTTTGTGTTTAAAGGGGCTGAGAGTATGTGGTTCCACATTTTAAGAAGAGTCAGAGTGTTGGTAGAAGTACAGAAAGTCTGAATATAGATTTTACGAATTGGAAATGCAATAGCTATGGTGAGAATTTAAAAAGTAATCAGCTGTTTATTGTTATCTAGTTATTCATAAAAAAAACCAAATCCAATATCAGAATTTTATGAAGACAGAATATATGAAACATTCTATCTTGGTATGGGACTGGTAAGAAACCAGAGTGCCCAAACAAGTTTTTTTTCTTCTTTTTTTTTTTTTTGAGGGGAAGGGGTGAGAGAGAGAGAATGTGCACACACACATACACACACACGTGTGAGCAGTGGGGGAGACAGAGGGAGAGAGAATCTTAAGCAGGCTTCATGCCCACGGTGGAACCCAATGCAGACTTGATCTCAGGACTTTGAGATCATTACCTGAGCTGAAATCAAGAGTCAGATGCTTAACCGTCTGAGCCACCCAGACATCCCAAAAAGTTTCTTTGAAAGGGAGTTAAGAATTTCCCAATTGTTAAACTTCAAAATATTCCATTTTAGTTAGATAGGAGAGATTTGATTATTACCACCTTTCAGATGTCAATGAGATGTTAAAGAGGGCATCTTTAGATTTAGTCACCATCATCTTTTATTTAAGTGGTTTGGGCTTCTAATTGTGTACTCTAAGGATGGCTTGAGGTGCTGTACTCACTGACTTTTTCTTGGAGTTTAATGACAATCAACAGTTTTTGAGCTGTTCCTTGAAGATTTTTTTTTTTGTTCCCTGAAGATTTTATTTATTCACGAGACACACACACACACACACACACACATACACACACACACACACACAGAGGTAGAGATAGAAGCAAAGGTAGAAGCAGGCTCCGTGCAGGGAGCCTGACGTGGGACTCGATCCCAGGACTCCAGGATCATACCCTAGGCTGAAGGCAGGCACTAAACCGCTGAGCCACCCAGGGATCCCTGAGCTGTTCCTTGAAAAGACAGTTTTATGTAAGTGATGAATCACTGAATTGTACTCGAGAAACCAAGATCACACTATATGTTTACTAACTCAAATTTAAATTAAAAAGAAAAGAAAAGAAAAAGACCCAAGTCACAGAGCCCAGGTGCTACCATGGGAACCCTGAAACCTTGTGGTTTGCCAACTGGGAATGACAAACCCTGACCGCAGAAGGGCTGCAGGCAGCAACCACACTCTCAAGATTAAGATTAATCCATTTATGATTATTAAATATCACTGAAAATTTCTGCTCACAGGCAGCTTAGGGAAGAAGTGAGCTGGTATTATATTCTTCTTTTTTGCACGTGCAGTTCAAGAAAAACTTCTTTTGGTAATAACATTAAAGCAGGACTCGAGTCAATCTGATGTACTCAACATAACTGCACATCAAGACGAAGTAAGGGAGTCTTTGCATTCTTCAGGAAATCTGCCAGACTTTATTGTCCATCTGAAGCCTGCTGAGGCTCAGAAATATGAGAAAGGTTCAGAATGAGAAACCAAAAGGGTGGTGGTGGGGGGAATCAAAGCTCCAACTCCAACCATCTGCAAACAAAAGACTGAAGAGTAATGTGGCAGGATCAGTTTCATTGGGACAAACAACTTATTTTAATTAGTTCTGTTTGGTGCCATCCAGAAGAATGAATCATGCTCTTCTTCGAACAATAGTGAAAGCACCACAGGGAAGCCCTGGCAAGGAGCAAGAGCTCACATTCTGGTGATTTCCTGGCATCTCCTGTTCATATGAAGTCTCACACTATTCCCTAGAGGGTGAAGTAAGCAGGAAGAGGGAGGAAGTGGAAAGAAAGAAACAGTCGTCAATGGAGTGCAGTCTTCCATGTGGCTCACGTCTGCAACACGTGCCACAAAGTATAACGAGCGTGCTGCTCTGCAGCTGAGTGCATGGAACTATCTGGAATCTGACTGCTGTGGGAGCAGAGCAACCAGCCAGACATTTCCTTTTCTGTTGCCCAAATGTCTAAGTAGACTATCACCCAAGTGTTAACATTTTAATTTTTTGTACGTTTACTAGCCACAGACCTCTCTGACTGTTAGTGGAGGTGCTCCTGGACTGCCCTACGTGTGAGGGCACAGAACAGAGAGACTGTTTGTGGGGTCATGATCCTGGGGAGCCCTTGAGAAGGAATATCTGCTTTGAACCGTGGCTTGCTCCTGTGACACTGGATCCATTTTCAGTTGCGTAAGCAGGGTCAAGTGATGGGGTTTTGAACCACTGCCCAACCAGCCTAGAAACGGGATTGGGCAGTTCACGGAGCAGGGAGGAGCCCTGGATGAGCGAGTAGGAAGGGAAAGTGACATTCAGTGAGAGAGCTCAACGAGAGACAGCCCTATTATACTTGAATTGAAGAGAACTTGGACAAAGTCATAGCTTTTAATGCCCAAATAATTATCTTTGGTTATATATATATATAAAAAAAATCACCCAGTGATCCCAAAATTATAGGTCTGTGCAAATAACTGGTTACCATCTTCTAGAATGGCACAAAGTTCACTTACTCTGTGACTGAGATGCAGAGGGCATCCTTTGGTTTGGGCATAAAGTGTGGGGTGAGGTAGAGAAAGGAGATCCTGACCAAGTCTCGGCATTTGTGTTTATTAGCTGTGCAAGTTGAGCATGCTGCTGACCTTCTTGGGTCAGAGTTTACGTGGCGCTGAAATAAAACCACTCATCTTGCTGGGTTGAAGCCAGCACGATGTGTGATGGGGATGGCAAAGTGACTTGTGCCAGCTACAGAAGGAGCGGCAGGGCTGAGCAGGAGAAAGACAGGCTTGCAGGCCTGTGAGTCAGGGCCACTCTGCAGCTACCTCTGCTCCGCAACCACAGGGGAAGGACCTAACTTCTTGGGACAGCACCTGCCTCCAAGGGATGCTGACCTCCAACCCTTGCTCAGCCTTTAAATAAAATCCGGAGGAATGCTTGCTAGGGAACACAAACCTAACGATTTAAGTGTGATAAGAAAGCTAAGGATGTAGCCCTCGACATTACCCGAGTCTTAGTTGTGATAACTGAGGTATAATTGGGTTTTTATTACCCACTTGGAGAACAAATGAAAATGGATCACAAGGCAGGAAAAGTTCGATCTACGTGAGGCGAAGGATGATACACACTTGTACTAGGTACTGGGAAAAAGTGACAAATGGCAGAAATATGGCACAATGGGTTCTTTTTTTTTTTTTTTTTTGGCACAATGGGTTCTTGACATGAAATGCACAATTATCCCCAAAGACCAAAACAGCATCATTATCCAGGCTTCTGTGTGCAGGCTTTTTTGTTAAATTAGTCTTTTTTAGTTTATTTTGTGGAATTCTCTTTGTCAGTACTGACGCAGATATGAAATGCGGTTATGGTTAAAGCTAGATATCGCCCCCACTCCTCAGTGATGGGCACATATAAATAGCACCAAACACCACATACGACCCAACCCAAACAATTCCACACCTGTGTTAATGTAATTTCACAGAGGTATGGTCCCTTACTTTTCTCATTGTAGCCTAGGTCTTCAGCGTTTTAGCAACAAAGACTTACAAAAAGAGGAAACGGTCTCCCCATGTTGACTACTGGTAGTGAAACCAACAAAAGTGAGAATCCTGGAGGCCTGGCTCAGGGCCATAACTCGGGGAACTGGAGGTAAGTGTCTTTAGGTCAAGGAAGCTCGTCTGGCAGGCCCATGGTATGCTGGCAGAAGGCGGGGTGGGGTGCTGGGCTAAGGAACAGGAAAGGAGCGAGTGGGGAGACTGCACCGGGTCTGTTTTGAAAAAGGAATGTGTTTTGCAAATATGGTGAGGACATGTTTGATATATGGGATGGAGAAACACTGCTTCAAGCCTTTACAACTGCTGATGGGGTTTACAGAGAGCATGATTAGGAGGGTGGTCATTTCTCTTCATGAAGGGAGGTGAGGACAGTAGCCAGGAGGTTGTGGCTGGAGTACTGAGGGGCAGACATGAGTAAGACCCAGGGACCCTGTGGGCTGCCTAAGGGAGCTCCAAGTTGAACCCTGACCCCTTAACTGTGAGGGCCATGAGCCATCCAGGGGTCTCATTTCTGCTGCTCTGTCCTTCCTATGACTCACTGGGCCCTCTGCCTTAGACAACCAGGTGCGTCTTCATGTGTCTTTCCAGTGGTATAAGAGCCTAATCCATCTGCTGTGCCACAGTTGTGAGTGTTATGGGTTAAATTGTCCCCGAACAGATATGTGGATGTCCTGATCCCCAGATAAAGTCAGTAAGGTGGGCCCTAATTCAATGTGACCGGTGTCCTTACAAGAAGAGAATGCCACGGGAAGACAGGCACACAGGGAGAATGCTTTGGTCACGGAGGTGGAGGTGGAAGTGACGTGGCTGTAGCCGAGGAACACCAAGGACTACTGGCAGCTACTAGAGGTTGGGAAGAGTCTACCAGTTTCAGAGCGGGCATGACTTGGCTGACACCCTGACTTTAGGTTTCTATCCTCTAAAACTTCAGGAGAATAAGTGTTGTGGTTTTGAGCTGTCTACTCTGTTATGGCAGCCCTACGGAGTGAACAAATCCAGATTCCTCCGTCACAGGATTCTAACTGTATACCAAGAGGTAGGTGGTAGAAAGGTAACGTTATACTTTCAAAATGACTGCAGACACTGGGGTCCCCCCTCATCTGTGGATTCTCTTTCCATGGTTTTAGTTATCCAACAATCAGTGTGGTTTGGAAGAAGATGATCCTCCTGACTTAGTGTCAAAAGGTCAATAGCAGCCTAGAGCTATGTCACGACACCTACGTCATTCCCCTCACATCACCTCATCATGTAGCCATAGTCATTTTATCATCTCACATCATCACATGAAGAAGGGCAAGTGCAGTACAATAAAATATTTTGAGAGAGGGAGAGAGAAAGACCACATTCATATAACTTTGATTACAGCATTTTGCTATGACCCGCTCTCTTTTATTAGCAGTTATTGTTGTTAATCTCTTGCTGTGCCTAATTTGAAAACTAACCTTTATCACATGCATGTAACGTATAGGCAAAAGGATGGTATACACGGTGTTCAGTACGATCTGTGCTTCCAGGCATCCACTGTGGGGTGGGGCAGGGGTTGTGTTCTTAGACTGTACTCACATGAATGAGGAGGGACACGGTATAACTTTAATTCTGGAAATATTCTTTTTATGAGTTTACAGGGTTCCTTTTTTTTTGGCAAGAGATGCCTTAAATAAATCTGTATTCAAAGGGGAAATGATTTGACTTTCACTGGACTGGAGCCCATCTAACTGCATATCCACATCTAGGAGTGACTGGAGTCACGCTCTTATTAGGTAGAAATTCACAGTAACCAAATCAGGAAATGACTTATCAGACTGTGTTTTGTGACCGGTGATATATTAGAAAACCCAAATAAAGGAAAACTAAAAGAAAGGAAGGAAAAAAGAAAAAAAAAAAAAAAGCCAGTAGAAAGCACAGCATCGTACCTGAACTGGGTTCCGTGGAAGTCGGGTTCATTCAGAACAAGCCTTTAACTTGCTCCGTTTCCGTATCAAGATCTATATCATAGAAGCAGGGCCGGGTCGGCAGCCCCGGCATGGTGCTCATCTGGAGGAGAAAACAGAATATGATATATCAGCAGATGCTGCAAAGTGAGAACTCCGAACACGGTACATCTAATGACCAACGTTACCTACATAATTCAATTCAGCTTCCCATCACTTCGGGTCAGACATACCTGTAGCTCTTTAAATTTGCCATCTGCTATTTCAATCTTTGTTTAGGAAATGAAATAGAAATGGCAGATGTCAACTTCCTGGAAATGGAGACCATTTACCTCCCCCCATGGCCCCATAGCACATCGTAGCTCTGAGACTGATTTTCAAACCGTTTCTTTCTAAATCACACCTTTAAGAAAGTGGAGACCCTTTGGTTGAAGGGGCCAGGGAGTGTGGGTGAAGTGAACAGCAGCCTCCTCCTCACCTGCAAGACACATTTTTGTAAAATCGACAATTCTCCAAGGCCAGTTTGGAAACTGTTGTCCTGATGGCATCTGCTCTGCTCACCGTAAGAACAGTAACCGATGTTTACTGACCCCTTATTCTGCACTAGACGCTATGCCAAGTTTCCCTTTTTTTTTACCCTCCCAACAACCTACAAGGTAGGTAATTTGATTATTATTTCCACGCTACAAGGAAGGATGCTGAGGTCTACAGAGGTTAAACCACTTGCCCAAGATCACACAGGTTGTGAGTGGCAAAATGGGAAATTGGACTGCATGCCTATCACCTCAAATGACTCGTTGAACAACTACCGCGACCGCTGGGGCACTCTATGAGTCTATGGCTTTTACATGGATAACTTAATTAAGTCCCCTACTACCCTTGAAGGTGGGTACTAATTTCAGTCTCAATTTTCCATAGGACAGAGGGCATTCAGGCACAAAGGCATGTGCTCAAGGACATCCAGCAAGTCAGTGGTGGAGACAGGATTAAAACCAGGCCTACCCTCCTTGCTGCTCTGGGGCAGTGTGTCCAGATCAGAGTTTATCAAAGCACATCTCTGCCCACTTGAACCAGAAACCCTTGGTATCCTGGGGAAAACTGCTGATTCCTCCGGTGACTCACACACTAAAACACGGTCTAGGGTCTAGATTGTGAGGCTCCTGGATGATCTAGTCTTCATTGATTATTTTAGTATTTCCTACTATGCTTTAATATTGCACTTTTCACAAAAAGGATGCTCGTTAAGCAGTGCTGCATGCAATCATTTGGAGAAAAGACACCTGGGACTGTGCTTAGCTTAGCTCTTCAAGGATTAAGTGCTGGGTCTTGCAAAACTGCCTGCCCTGGCTGGAGAACATTCTAGTGAGATGATGCTGTGAAAATGCTAGCCCTTACAGCTCCAGGGTCCATGCACTGCTTCCCCCCAGCAGCAGAGCTCAGCTCTCTTACCTGCTACATCCCTTCTGCAATGACTTGGGACATCCCTCTCTGCCATGCGCCACCCACCCCCTGACCCCAGTCCATGATGTGACACCCTCTTGCTGCCTGTACTAGGTATGGTCTGTGGACCAGTAGCATTGACATCACTGTGGGCCTGTTTGAAATTTCAAATCTCAGAACCCACCTCAGGCGTGCTGAGCCAGAATCTGCAACTTTAGCAACTCCTACGTGAATCATGTGCACGTTCCCGTTTGAGAAGCGCCAACTCGGACAGTGTGGCCGAGGAGGTCTCCTTTAGCACAGGGAAGGGGGCTCCCCCTGCTAGGTGTGGTGAGGAGGAAGGGGACAGGAAAGCCTGATTCACCCCTGGCAGGGAGGACATCTGTGCACCTGCTGGCCTCACTAACCATCTGCTCCTCGAGAGTGTGGCGAGGGGGGCTGCGTGTGTGTTCTCCGTGTGGCTGAATGCATCAACACTGAGATGTACAGTGGCTAGCTCCTGTCTGGCTAATTGTATAGGACTGCATGTTAGGGACATCATGGGTTAAAAAGGCTTCGGAGCCCTGCCTGGAATATAGCTACCATTTATAACATGTCTTTGGGAAAATGTGCTCCGGGTTTCAAACAACTAATTGGTTTCAAACAACTAATTGCAAATAAAGTTTCGGCACAGAGCCTGCTTGAGGGTGGGGAGTGGGGGGAACCACTTGCTGTATTTTAAAACTTTACTGATACTGATGGCTACTTATCCTTGTTACGTTTTTGTTCTTAGCAGAGCATTTTTCTCTGGTTACTTCAGTGGCTGCACACATCTGAGGAACCCCAGAAGGAAACCCACGTTTGCTCTTCTAGCACTGGGACACCAAGCACCAAGGTCACTGGTGGCAACTGTTCCGATTTTTTTTTTGCCAGTTGCCTGTGTACAATTCACAATGGATACTCTACAGCAGTTTTCCTGCCTCACTACATTCTGACGTGGGCATTCGAAGATGCCTTTATAATGTGTGTGGGGGTGTGCATTTGGAGAAAGGAACCAGCATTTTCTAGTTTCAGAAATGAATGACCAAGGGACACCTGGGTGGCTCGGTCAGTTAGGTGTCTGCTTTCAGCTCAGGTCATGATCCCGGGGTCCTGAGATCAAGCCCCGCGTTGGGCTCCCTGCTCCACGAGGAGCCTGCTTCTCCCTCTCCTTCTGCTGCTCCCCCTGCTTGTGCTCTCTCTCTGTCAAATAAATAAGTAAAATCTTAAGAGAAAGAAAGAAATAATCATATTTAGCCACAGCAATGCAGCCCCATCTCTTAAATCAACTCTGGAGGTCGAAGGCACATTTAGTAGTTAGAATGTTGCCCAGACTTTGAAGCTTTGGAGGCTGCAATAGTCCTGTCCCCCGGGGCAGATGGCATTCAGAGACAGGCCTAAATCCACACATGGTGAGAAAGTTCAGGAAGAATGCTGTGCACCTTGGCCCATCCGACCAAAGCCACAGTGGCAGCTTGTACTGTAGAGAACACAACTCCACTGCCTGCTTGTTGATGCAATTTTTATTGACGTGAAAATTCAGCGCTTCATCATTAACTTCTTTGGCTGATGTTAAGACAGAGTGTGATTCATGTTATTCCTAGAGCTCCTCTACTGGCTGCAGTGAAGCAGAGCTTGCCTTTTTTTTTTTTTTTTTTTTTTTTGTCATTCCGATTCTTTCAGAGCAAAACTGGGAACTAAGAGGAGCCAAAATATCAAATGATGGGAGGTGTGAAATATGTTTCCTCTATTTTCAACCCATTTCTCTCAGTGGGAGAAAATAAGTTCTATCAGAAGACTTCCATGTTCCTTTCCGGTTATGCAATCATCGCTTCCAAGAATTAGGGCTACTTATTGGGGCCTGGCAACAGCAAACAAAAAAGCAGAGTCTGAAAAGTCTGAAGAGTGAAGGGACTCCCCACCCTGCGGACAAAGAGCGATCCCCAATAAATCTACTTTTATTGATTTATTTATTCATTTTATATATATATATATACATATATATATATAGAGAGAGAGAGAGAGAGAGAGAGACAGGCAGAGGGAGAAGTAGGCTCTATGCAGGGAGCACGATGCGGGACTCGACCCTGGGACTCCAGGATTATGATCTGAACCAAAGGCAGGCGCTCAACCACTGAGTCACTTAAGCATCCCTAAATCTCCTTTTAAAATAAAAGTTCTCCTGCCTAGCCAACACAATATGGAATTATGTTAACAAGGCCTATGACACTCACATCAAATTCTCTCCCAATGAAAAACTCTGTTATCCAAGGGCTGTGTCTCTAGACAAGAGCCAGAACTGTACTATGTTAAAGAAGGAATTTGGACAGCCCTGGGAGCTGACCTCTGGCCCCACGCCTGGGGTCAGAGGTGATCTGTGTTGACTTTATTTGTGTGTCCTCCAAGAAGGCCCCCTGTTTAAAAAAACCGGGAGGCCACTAAATTGTACTTACTTGTCATGCTACATCAATGGATTCTTTTACAAAGGCTGAAAAACAAGGGCTTTTGCCCTTCATGACTGCAGTTTTAACTACAACAAATCTTCCAAATCATTAGTGATTTGGGGCTAAACTTTGGAGAAATGATGAATTCTATGGTATCAACATACATTAAGCCTACGTAAAGAGAAAATATTCATATACTTAAAAGTAGTCATTGTAAGTAAAAGAATATTTTGCATGTGAGTAGAGAGATTATTAAAAATTATGTTTCATGATAGGATCATAAGTTCTACTTAACCACAAGATTGTTGTTGTTTTGTTGTGTTTGAAATTTTTTTGACTTCTCCTTAAATCTACTACTTTTCATACTGCATAAATCATCCAGTTTCATTTTGGTTCAGAAATAAGCATTTTTGCTCACATCTGTTTTGTTCTAGCAGTTCACGATCTGAGGTGAAATCCCGTTCTACACACGTCTTCCCTCCCTCCAAAAGATGATAGAGCACAGTTGATATATATCACCTTGGTTTTAAGAATTGAATGTCGGTTGTAAGAAAATGTAAGAATTGAAAAAGACTGTAATAGTTAACTACATTATGCTATAACTTAAATAAAGAGATTTTTCCTGCTTATGAAATAATAACTCCAAAATGTGCATCCCTTATTAAGCCAAAGTATTTTCTGAGTTGTAACTACAGTGTCCATTGCTTCTCAGCTTTTTGGCTAAGATCAAGCATAAATACAGAGCATGGCAGTATTAGCCCTTAGTAGATATGATCTCTGTTTAGTAGCTAGCAATACTCTGAGAGCATGGGGATGTGTCCTGTTGGAGTACACATCTTTCCTGGTGGCCTATGAGGTCCTGTTCCTGCGTGAAGGGATGCGGTAATGTTTCATTCAACTCAGCAGCCTTTGATGAGGGCTCACTATGGGGACACCAAGGTGCCCAGGACCTAGTCCCCCACTTCCAGACAGAAAGACCAATAAAACAGACCATTGGGATATTTGGACCAAGTCACTTTACTTTTTAGTTAAAAAAAATTTTTTTTTTAATTCTATGATTTTTATATAAAAGGAATTTATATAATAAATTTTTCACTCGTGACTTTCTAAGATGTAAGTCATGTTTGATTACTATAAACATTACCATATTGTGCTTACATATCGTGCCAGTATCACATAGCTGAGATTATTCTGATTTATGTCAATGGCCTTGAATGAAAGAATTAGCAAACACAGTTATTTTTCTCATCGTTTGTAAGGGACGATTATAATTTTCTTTTAGTGGTGGGGAGCTAGTCCCTAACTAACTTTTCTTTCCATTAAAAAAAAAATGTTTTAAATAAAAAAGTAAAAAACAGTAGAAGTAAAAGGCAAAGTTCTGCTCTTATGCTTCCCAGAGGGAAGCCCTGCAAACAATTTCTTTTGTCAACTCCTGGGTTTCTCTTCCTCTTTAAGCATCTCTCTATAATGTATTCTTATATCATTTTGTACAGAAATTGGATAGTTCCACAAGTACAATTCTGAAATTTGATTTTCAGGGAGATTAATACTGAAAATAGGTAACTGGGGTAGTTTCTAAACCATGGAATGCTCGCTGGAGTGCGTGAGGCTAGAGTTGTCACTAACACATTCTATGTGCAAAGTCCATGGGCCTGACTTTTGGAAAAGGAGAGACTGTAGGAGTCCTTTTAGACAGAAACAAAGATAATGTGAAGCAGGGTCTGACTGACCAAATACACAAAGGAAATGGAGAAATCTTGCAACTTTTTTTGCAATGCCTCAAGCATAAGATAAAAAATTCATGTTACATAGGACTAGCAGTTTTGAGTTGAAAGACTTTGAGATGCCTCTCCCTACTCCATAATTTTTTCCTTTATTTGTTCTGATTGTAAGGATGGTACCTCTTAGTCTACTTTCGTTTATGGTTATCAGGAATGCCCTCATGCTGGCTTGCTAAGGAGGACAATGTCCTGCTGGTCACCGTGGCTGGAAGCTCAGAGGTGGCACATGGAAGGTGTGGCTGGGTCCTCTGGTTTCTGTATGCTCTCTGGGTGTTGGCTTCCTGCCTGGTGTGGGCAGCTCCGGGCCAAAGACACCCAGTGTAAGAGAGGATGTCCTCTATTTTTTCTTGATTCCTTTTTTCTATTTATCAATTTTCAAACTCATAATGTGGTGCCCTGACAAGTCCAGTGGTCACACCTCTGGTGCTATGCTAAGCACTTAACATGCGCTATATCCCATTTACTTCCTACAACCCTACAAGGCTGGTGTTACCCCACTGCCATTATCTCCATTTTGCACAGTAGGAAAACAAGACATCATAATGTGCCTCAAATCACACAGCTCTGACCTGGTGGACTGGACTTCAAAGGCAGCGTGACTCCCAAGTCCCAGTGCCAACTGTGGACCCCTACACCTCCCTAAAATCATGGCATTTAGTTCACTGCCCCTTGCTGGCAGCATATGCTCTTGGGTCCCAAAGGGGCAGGAGGATCATCCCAGATCTGAAATTGCACAGAGATGTGAGCCACTGTCGTGATGGAAATCGACACGTTCTATCAAGCTGATTTTTCAGCTACAGCATTCAGGTAAATAGATTTCTGTGAATTTGTAAAGTAAACTCAGTTACTTGACAACTTTAACCTGGATTTCTTTTAAATTATAATACTTATTTAGGGATATGTTACACAGCCTACACTTGGGGTAGTATCTTTCCAAATTACATCTTAAAAATCTCGTCATAGCAGTTAACAGTGAGTAAATCATACCTTTATGACTGTTAAAAAACAATCCCTAACATGGTACACATACAATAACATCAAGAGTTTTTTCTTAAAAATATCAGGCTTGCCACTCTTTAAAGATCATCCATGAGACATGGATTATTTACTCCTATCTGAAAATTGTAAATGCCATTATCCACTGAAATAACTGAAGCGCCACATCAATTCTTACTTAACGATTTCAGGGAAACTGTTGCATAACTAAGTTTGGAATTTGCTCTGGTAACTAATTTTAGCAGGATGGCAAAATCTAAGACAAATCTAAAGCAAGGCTACTGTGGATTAACCAGTTGGTTTCTCTGTCACTTACAGGTTTTGTTTTTATTCATTACCAAAAAGATCCATGAAAGCCACGCTCAAACAGGTGCAGCAATGGGCTCCCAGCAGTTGTGCAGCCTTCCCTGGGGCCCATGAGGAAGGGGAATCACCAGGGCAAAGGCTCTCAGTGAAAGTCTGGTGAATAGCAGTAATTCAATCTAGATTGAGGTATGGCGGGAAGGGCTCATGCCTGTACGACTTGTGTGTTCTTGGGTAAGTTACTTCACTGAGCCTTGTTTCTTTACCTGGAAATACAGTCGGAGTATCAAAATATCTGCATTATAGGTTCTATTTCAAAACTCAAATGAGATAAAGGAAGGACTGCAGTTTAGTGCTTACTACACAATAGAAGCTGTCATCTTTTTTTTTTTTTAAAGATTTTATTTATTTATTCATGAGAGACACACAGAGAGAGAGGCAGAGACACAGGCAGAGGGGAAGCAGGCTCCATGCAGGGAGCCCAATGTGGGACTTGATCCGGGGACTCCAGAATCAGGCCCTGGGCCAAAGGCAGGCACTAAACCGTTAAGCCACCCAGGGATCCCCGCTACTGTCATCTTATTACAGAATGTACAATTGTAATTGTCTAGTGGAGTGAGTTTAAGTTATTTATGGTAGAAAGGGAAATTTGAAAATAGTTCTGATCTATGATGAATTATAGATTTTTTTTTATAACATTTTATTTTTTTTGAGAGAGAGCAAGCACAAATGAGGAGAGGGGCAGAAGGTGAGGGAGGAGCAGGCTCCCCGATGAGCACGGAGCCCAACGCAGGGCTCGATCCCAGGACCCCGAGATCATGACCTGAGCCGAAGGCAGACGCTTAGCCAACTGAGCCACCTAGGCACTCTCAGATTTCTTTTATAAGAAAAAAATGTTCAGCGGTTTTATGAGATTTTCCCTTAACTTTTCTGGCTCTACAAACAATTTTAAAAGCCACGCTTTCTGGCCTTCCTACTTACGGTAATCAAATCTGAAGCTAGCTCCATAATAGTCAAGACCTAAAGTACTCAAGCAAACAGGGACTGTTCTGATTGAGGACAGATCTTATTTTAAAGGAGAAGCCTCTAGAAGTGTGATGATGACTTGAAAGCTAGTGTGACTCTAACCTGAGGTGAGTGGGGAGGAAATGCAGGCTCCGGCCTCTGTGCAGGGCAAAGAAGAGGGGGGCTGTGGGGGCAGAGGCACTATCTGCAGTTGACGGCCAAGTGCCTTGCCAGGAGAACCTCCATCAGCTCTGGCAAAACAAACCAATTGAACAGTGCTTCGCCCTTTGGAAACTCGATATTAAGTAATCAAATTCTGGTTTCTGAGAAGCTCATCATCTGAAAATTAACCATGATGCTCTGGGCATGGTTTTATCCTAAGGTCCTAATGGCAATTAAATAATTATTCTGTAACCCATTTAAAGGGGAGAATGGATGCAGGGGGAGAGGAGAATAAAAAAGAGGAAGGCAGGCGTGGGGGATGAAAACTGCTTTTACTTAGCTGCTCTGGTCTTTCTCCCCAAGGAGCTTGTTACAGAGATGGGGCTGCCCCGTCATTTAGTATTTCCCTTCTGTCTTCACCCCGCCCGGCCCTCCCAACCCCGGCGAAGCTCCTCCGCAGGAATAATAAGCTCCTGCAGCAGGAAAATACAACAAGATGGAGGGAAATTATATCTATTTCTTGAACGTCCCCTCTGTGCTGCTCTTGGGATGGAAGTGGAGTGGTGGTCTGGGGAGGCTGCCTGGAGGAGGGGAGGGGTAGGAGCTGCCTCCTCCAGGGTTCCCTGACCCACCCGTGGCTGGCCAAGTCTCGAGAAGGAAATTGAATTAGGGCAGGATTTAGGACTACTGTGCCACCTAATTTAACTATATTAAAAACTAGAGTTTTATTTTGTTCTGCACTTTTTTTTTAAGTGGTTCAGATCAGATGCTGGCTGAGGGAAGGCATGAGGCATGTAATGAATGGACCAAATGGGGCCCCTCCCTCAGCCATGGGGTGAGGCCCTTGGCTCCAATGGGACTAGCTGGAGCCAGGGCTTTTTTTTTTTTTTTTTTAAGATTTTATTTATTTATTCATGAGACAGAGAGAGAGAGAGACAGACAGACAGACAGACATAGGCAGAAGGAGAAGAAGGCTCCCTGTGGGGAGCCCAATGCAGGACTGGATCCCAGGACCCTGGGATTATGACCTGGGCCAAAGGCAGACACTCAACCACTGAGCCACGCAGGCTCCCCTGGAACCGGGGCTTTGAGTGAGGTTCTAGGAGTGGGGCCCTGGTCCCATAGGACTGGTGGCCCTGTAGGAGGAAGAGTCACCAGAGATGCACGCACACAGAGGAAAGGCTGTGTGAGGGTCAGGCTACCCGAAAGCCAAGGAGGGACCTGGGGACAAACCCTTCCTTCTGACACCCTGCTCTTGGACTTGGGGCCTCCAGAGCCGTGAGGAAATACCTCCTGCTGTTCCAACCCCCAGTCAGTGGTACTCTGTGACAGGCACCCAAGCCAATGGACACATGGTCCTTATGTGGGTAGTTCCTTCCCTGGACACACTTACCTGACGATCTACAGAACGTTTTTCTTCTGTCACTTTCCCCGGTTCCCGGACCGAAACAGTCCTAATTCCGCTACTCACAGAGGCTTCTCTAAACAGAACATTTTTTTCTCATGGAAAGGCAGACAGTAATTACAGGCCCGGGTGTGTGGGTGTGGCCACAGCCGGGCGAGGCACTCGGAGCCATCCCTCCTGGATTCCTCACCTTCTTCACCCGTGTCATCCCCCTTCCTTCCTGCCCATGCCTCCAGCACTCCGGGGGCCCTGCAGCTGCCTAGACCTGCTTCCTCTGGGTTAATGTCATAGAAGAAATAGAAAACTGGGGACCCCTTGTCTGCATCATTCACAATTCATGTCCCCACTTCTGTTTCTCACAAACACATAGACCACATTAAGAATAAGGCAAGACGCTACGAGAGCAAGATGACAGATTCTCTTCATTTACATTTAATTTTTTTCAAAGTAAGTCATGTACACTGCCTAAAAGGTCACATGGTTCGTTGTGGTAGGAAAGGACAGTCCCCGTCTGCCCCTGCTCGCCGGCCCCCGACCACACTCCTACTCCACAGAGGAAGCCCCAACCAACTCCTAGTTTTGCTTTTTACTGTTCGCTGCTCTGGATTTTGCAGCATCAGTTATTGTCTGCTGGCTTTCTCATACGGATGATGAGGATTTAGTTCTTTTACATCCTATACCACTCCCGTCCCCCTCCTCTCCTCTTTCCATCTCTCAAATGTACAACTATCATTGCCTTTGGTTGGGTCAGGATTTATAGGACTATAAATATGACTCAGAGTGAGGCCATCATACATATTCTGAGCACATTCCCATTCTGGTGCCGTTCTCACTTCTAGAGTTAGAAACTGTCTTGCACGGTCATTAGCTCAGCTTGCTATGTGCCTATCATCCATGCACCAACACCCTGGGACAGAACTCCAGGCCAGCCTTCCTGTGGCCAAGCGTGACATGAGCCTCCCTTGTAGCCTGTCAGTGCCCTTCTTGCAGGCCAACAAAACAACCGTCTGGTGGGATCACTCTTTGCCATGCTCCTGGGGATTCCTTTCTAGTCCTTTCTATTGTCTGTTTCCATGTGCTGTACCCACATCATGGTAGATAAACCGTGTGGTGACTTTCAGTAACTGCACCTTCATGGTGAGACCTGTTGCTTGCCCTAAACCAAGAGAATATAGCAGAGGTGATGGGATGGTGCTTGGTCTTTTGCCCCTGCTGGCTTTCAGTGAGTACCATGTTAGAAAGGAGCTAAGGCAGCCACAAAAGCCACATGTAGTCCCCCAAAAGCTGATGGCCAACAAAAAGCTGGGCCCTCAGTCTTACAAGGGCTGGGCCCTTGAGTTCTTACAGAACTCAAATCTGCCAACAATGCTGTAAGTGTGAAAGTGAGACCACAGTACCAGCTGAAGCCATGACTGTGGCACAAAGGACACAACTTAGCTAATCTGTGCCTGGACTCCTGATCCATGACAACTGTGAAATAATAAATTATTATTTATTATTATTATAATTTATTATAATAAATTATAAATTTATTATAATAATAATTTATTATTATTATAAATATTATATTGTATTAAGTTGCTACATTTGTGGGAATTTGTTATACAACATAGAAAATAGAAAATGAATACCCGTATCTTCTTCTTTTAAACACTTTTCCTAGTGTTTTTCTACTTGCAACTTCATTTTATTATTTTTTTTTAGAGAGAGCTTCCACACGCAGGTGTGCTGGAGCAGGGGAGCAGAGGGAGAGGCAGAGACAGAATCTCAAGCAGGCTCCATGGTAAGGATGGAGCCCAATGTGGGGCTCAATCTCATGACCCTGAGATCATGACCTGAGCCAAAATCATGAGTTGGGCGCTCAACTGACTGAGCCACCCAGAAACTCCACTGCAACTTTATCTTAAAAACTGGTCTTTATTTAGTAACTTGGCATACAATAAGCTGCCCAAGTTCAAGGATTAAGTTTACTAAATGTTATTACAAAACAAGTTGCTATCAACACATATACAGATCTTTATAGGGGTCTTTGTATGTTTCGTTTCTCTTGAGTAAATAATTAGGATTTTTTGGGGGGGGCATATAGTAGGTATGTTTAATAAAGACTTACCAACTTATTTTCTAAAGGGGTTGTACTGTCATGCATTCCTCCCAACAGCATAGGAGAATTCCAGTTATTCCACAGCCTCACCAACATTTGGTATGGTCAGTCTTTTTAATTCTAGATATTCTAATAGCCATGTAGTGGGATCTCCCTGTGGCTTTAGTACGCATTTCCCTAATTTTCATGTGCTTATAATCCATATATTTTCTGGGATGAAGTATCTACTCAAACCTTTTATTAATTTTTTAAAGGAGTTGTTTGATTTCTCATTATAGGGTTCTGAGAGTTCCTTCTACATTCTGGATACAAGTCCTTATTAGATAGATGACTTGCAAATGTTCTTTCTGCTCTGTGGCTTATTTAGTTTCCAAATATTTGGGGTTTTTCCAGATGTCTTTCATTGTTCATTTCTAATTTAATTCCATTGTAGTTAGAGAACCTATTTAATGTTCTTTGCTCTAGTTCTATTTTGATACCACTCTAGTTTTCTTTTGATTGCTCCAAGTATTTTTCCAGTCCTTTTCTTCATAAACTACTTATGTCTTTACATTTAACGTGGGTTTTTTGCTTCCTATGTTTGAGACTTGCATTTCTGGTCAATCTGACAACTCTGTCATTTAGACCATTTATATTTAATGTGATTACTGACATAGCTGGGTTTAAATCTACCACCTTGCTATTTGTTTTCTCTGTTCCTTGTCTCCTCTTTTTCTTCCTTCTTTGGATTGGGTATTTTTATTGATTTCATTTTCTTTCGTGGTCGTTTTATTTACTACAACTCTTTGCTGTATTATTTTAGTGGTTTCCTTGGTGTTTATGCTACACACACTTAATTTTTCACAATGTACCATCGAGTGATATTATTCTACTTCATATATAGATCTTATGCTACTGTGGCCATATATTTTGCTTCTATATATTTTATATACTCCACATTTTTATTATTTTTGTCTTATACAGTCATTTATCTTTCAAAGAGACTTAAATACTAAGAACAGAAGTCTTTATGTTTACCCATGTGGTTACTATTTCTGGTACTCTTCAGCCCTTTGAGTAAATCCAGGTTTCTGACTGGTCTAATTTTCATTCTGCCTGAAGGATGTCTTTTAATATCTCTTATACTTCAGGTTGGCTCATGATCAATTCTTTCAGCCTTTGCTTCTCTAATAAAGGTCCTTATTTCACCATAGCATTTGAAAGACATTTTAACTGGGTAAAGAAACCTAGGTTGAGAATTTTCTTTCAGTACTTTAAAAGATGTCACTCCACTGTCTTCCGGTCTGCATTTTTTCGGATGAGAAACCAGCTGTCAATTTATCTTTTTTCCCTCTGTACATAATGTGTCTTTTATCCTTTGCTTATTTTTATGATTTTCTCTTTATCATCGGCCCCAAGCAATTTTGTATATTAAAAAATATTTTTTATTGAGGTATAATCGACCTATAACTTTATATTAGTTTCAGGTGTACAACATACTGGTTTGATATTTGTATATATTGAGAAATGGTCACCACACTGAGTCTAGTTAACATCTGTCACTATGCATAGTCAAAAAATACTTTTTCTTGTGATGATGAGAACTTTTAAGATCTATTCTCTTATCAATGTTCAAATTGATTATAGTCATCCTGCTGTACATTACATCCTGTGACACTGCCTCTTTATAACTGGAAATTTGAACTTCTGACCCCCTTCACCCATTTAAGGAATTTGATTAAGATGTGCCTTGATGTAATTTTCTTCATGTTTCTTGTATTTGGAATTTGCTCAATATCTCAGTTCTGTGGGTTTATAGTTTCTGTCAAATTAGGAAAATTTTGGCCATTATTTCTAAAATATCTCCACTCTTCTTTTTTTCTCTCCTGTGGGACTCTAATTATATGTAACTTTCATCACCTGAAATTGTCCCAAAGTTCAGATACTCTTTTTTTTTTTTTTTTTTTTAGCCTTTGTGGTTTCATTTTAGATAGTTTCTACTGTTATGTCTTCAAGTTGACTAATCTTTTCTTCTGTATTATCTAATCTGTTATTAATTAGAATACTTGTTCATCTTAAACACTATAGTTTTTATCTCCAGAAATCTGGTTTGTCATTTTTATGTCTTCTAGCTCCACTTAACATGTTAAATCTTTCCTCTGGTTTCTTGAACATATAGACTACCATTATAGTAACTGTTCTAATGTCCCTGCCTACTAATTCTATCATCTGTCACTTAAAGGTTAATTTTGATTGACTTTTCTCATCATAGGTTGTATTTTCCTACTTGTTTGCATGCCTGGTAATTTTCGACTGATTGTCAGATATTTGATCTTGTTGGATCCTGGATATTTTTGTATTTTTATAGTTAGTTCTGAGACACATTCAGTTACTTAGAAACAATTTGATCTTTTGGGATTTTGTTTTACAGTGTTGTTGGGTGGGGCTGGAACTGTATCTAGTTAGGGTTCATCTTTCTTCTACTGAGAGGCAAGATCTTTCTTAGTATTCTAACCAGTGTCTCTTGATAATGAGGTTAAAGCACAGGAAGCAGGTGCCTCCTTCCTGGCCATCTGTGGAAGCCATGCACTAGTCCCTCTAATTCTTTTAGGTGATCCTTTCTCTGTCTTCCAGTAGTTTCTCTACAGACAGGCACTGATCCCTTGAAAACTCAAGAATGACCCTCTGTGGGCCTTCAGAACTCTCTCTTGCTCTCTCTCTGCACAGCCCTTTCATCTCTGGTATCTGCCCTGCAAACTCTAGATGCTTTAGTTTCCCTGGAACCCCACCCACATGTCTTCAACTTAGTGAGATAGCTGAAATCTTCTAGGTTTCCTCTCACTATGCAGCAGCATGAAACCTTTCCTCCAGGCAGTAGTGGAGGCCACTTGTAGGGCTCAACTTGTTTCTCATTTCTCAGGGATCGGTATCTTTTGTTGCCTGATGTCCAGTCTTGTGCAATATTTTCTAAAATACTTTGTCTAGTTTTTTAGTTATTTCAAATGGAAGGGTAAATCTTGTCCCTCTTATTCTGTCTTTACTAGAATGCAATTTACTTTATTTTTTTTAAAGATTTTTATCTATTTATGTGTGTGTGTGAGAGAGAGAGAGAGAGAGAGAGAGAGAGAGAGGCAAAGACACAGGCAGAGGGAGAAGCAGGCTTCATGCAGGGAGCCCAATGCCGGACTCGATCCCAGGACTCCAGGACCACACCCTGGGCTGAAGGCAGGCGTCAAACCGCTAAGCCACCCAGGGATCCTGAATGCAATTTACTTTTAAGACAATTATACGCCATTGGGTGAAATATTATTATGTTATAAATGTGAGTATGAATTTTATAGGTGATGGCGGTTTTAGAGGTTACTATTATGCTACTTACTCTACCTACAAGGTAAGGTTATTGGAAACATGGTATTTTTACATACAATAACAGACTTAGACTTTAAGATATATAGTCCAAGAATGAAATTACGTTAATAATTAAGGACCAATGGCACAATACACAGGGCTAAAAATCATTTTCTTAAACCCGGAGCCAAAATTCCATTCATTTATTAACATGTAAAATAAATACAAGAATTTTCTGCATGTGTGTGTGTAAAAAGTTCATAATCTTTAAAAAGAAGCATGAGAAATTCTATACTTGTAATGTAGATTAACGTGTGTGCTTTTTAAAAAGCAAATTGTAGAAATGATGAGGAATAAAAGAACATACATTTATGTTTAATTCGGAAACCAATATTAAATTGGAAACCAATATTAAAAATAAGAGGCTTCTTTAGTTACTGCTTAGTTATCTGCTTTTCTCAGAACAAGCTGGTTTTCTCTAACTTTTCCTTTTTGGCAGTCAGCTCCTTACTTCATTGCTTTGCTACTGACACAAGCAGGGAGAACCATTTGAAGTTCAGCGAGCCTCCATCAGCTGCCCTCTCAGTGACCTTGGTGAATGAAAGCTTCTCATGATGGCACATTCTCAAATAAATCTGTGGCTCAGGCATCTGACAAGTGTCTGAGTTATTCACTAACATGTTGAAGTACAGTGATACCATCAGCCTACTAGCTATTTTCCCACAGAAACCAAGCCAATAAAGCCTGAATTTTTCATATACTTATATATAGAGAGAACACAAATTATCAATGCAGATGCACTTTCCGTCAGCAAGCAATTGTATCAGCACCACCTATCTCCCAGCTTAGTTTCATTTTCACCATAATCTCACTCTTCCTTCCTTCTCATCTACTTCCCCAACCATTACACCTATTGTAATGTCATTTTCTGGAAGCCAAAAGTCAACCTGATGCTTACGTGAAAATTTAATTTCAAGCACGTACATCTAGATGAAGCAGGATGGCAAACATTTATTTCATACACTGTTATGTTTCAGAGGTGACTGGAGCAGGGTTCCAATTTCTCTAAATGAACTGGGACCGGTAGGGGGCTTCCAGACCAGCTGTTTCCCCTCTGTGCAGTCAGTGGGGATTTCCATGGGGAAAGGACTAGGACTGGCTCTCTGCCTCAGGCCCTGAAGGCCCTGATTGGCTTTGGGATGAGAGGGTCATCAGAAAGACCTTAGGAGGGAAGTGATCCCTGGCTAGGCAGTTTCAAAGAACCAAGGACACATGATGCTTACTCCAGAAACACTGAGGCCCACTTGCAGAAGAGAAGTTGTTATGGCAAAGTGGTTTGGCTAATAGTGGAAAGGGGCACTTTCTTAGATGAGAAACCAAAGTTATAAATCCAGGGTAAGGGACTGCAATAGGAAAACAATAGAGTGGTGACTTTGATCGAGGGGGAGGAATAGTAAAGGGAAAAAAGCACAGAGTGAGCTAGAATCTACTGTATGGATTTTGTATTTAGCTTTTGTCATGAATGGCCAATATCCAAAAGTCTTGTGGCCTGTCAAGCAAGCAAGAGAGCAACTGGTTCATTTTTGACCACACCTTACTCCTCCTGGCTGTATCACTGGGAGGGCTACGGAGATCCCATTAAAAAAAAAAAAAAAAAAAAAAGTACCTAATTTTTAAAAACAATGTGATCTCCATGTACCTGGGTATGGGCTTTACAACTGCCATCGTTTTGGAATGAAGCCACAGCTAAAATACTATACGGTAGAGGTGGATGAACTTAAAATATGAAGTCAATACTCAATGTACCCCAGCCCCCTGGCCCCTTGCCACTGGACCTGCCTTTCCCAGCATCCCAGTCTGAATTCCTCATCTTTCACCAAGACCATCCCAGATTATGATGGATGTACGGACTGCAATAAAACGATACCATAGTTTTAGTCCTTTCCAAAAATTTAATGAAATCAGACATACTGGCACAAGTCCACAGGAAAGGAATCAAAGCTGGATACCATGATCACTGCTTCAAAGAAACTGAGCTGAGTTCAAAAGAAGTAAGGCTGTGGACAAGTATGAATGCCATTCTTAAGGCTACTGATGGTCCATCCCGTGAATGGACCACTGCTGACAATGCTAAATGTGGGCAAAATGGTTACTTTCTGGCCTACGTAAGAAAGTTCTGAAATTTTTAGCTTTTATTTTCTGCCAAGTTTAATTGTCCTGCATTGTAAGTAAAGGATTTTTAAGTTGAAAGTTTATGCAATTCTTAAGAAGCTTCAGAAATTTCTACTCAACTTTTGAAAAAAAAAAAAAAAATTTGGGCTGTATACTCAGAGTCTCGAGAGAGTCTCCTGGGATTCGTGAATGGAAACATTAAAAGCCCGAAAAAAGAAGAAAGGTCAGAGAGTGGGCTGGGAAGCATATGGATGTTGTAACTGAATCCTCAGTTCAAGAAGAAGCTGACCTGTGGCAGCTAGTTGGAGCCATGAGGAAATGCCTCAGGATTTGAAAGCCCTGGTAGCATTATTAACCGCATCCAAGAATAAAAAGTGAAAACTGATACTGGAAAATCCTGAGGTGTCTCCATCTTCATCACTGATAAGATCTTGGCTCAAGTTCCACTCAATGGGTCAGTAGGCAAAAGGCATCGGTGCCCCGTGAAATCACAATGTGGCTTTTTACTTCGGTGTGGTCAGGCACGCATGCCTCTGTTGCTACAGACAAGAGGACAGCATAAACTCCCCTTTGTCATCTTCTGATTTAATCAAAACAGTGCTGCTATCAGATCTGTATTCTAGCTGTTATTTCAGTTTGTTTACCCAGAAGCCTCCTCTACTGCCAATGGAGTGAATCAGAATTGTGTTATCTGTTTAGCATTAATCATCTCTTTCATGTAGCTATGCCTGGGAGTAAACCTATTATTCAAATGCTACTTTCAAGTCCTCTTGGATGTCCCTTCATGCCTCACAAAAAATTACAAACGTGCAATAAAAAATAACCATCTGTGGTTTGCAGGCACTGAGGCCCCCATGCGATACATGGGATGCTGTGTCCACGCGACATCAGCAGAAAGGAAGAATGAATGGTGATGGCAAGTTGCCACTTACGTTCCAGCTCCTGGAGAAGTGACCTTGTGGTAGGCCTGGGTCACTGGGTTCGAGAGATTTCACTCTCCGAGTACGTGGAGATACGTGCTTACGTATGGAGTCATCTACCTTACTTATGTGTAACAGGCAATCTTATTTCCAGTGTTAGTAGGCAAGAAGCTGTTATTTATTCCTTGTGAATCTAACAAAAATTGATTTAAAAGAGGGATGAAATAATTTGTGATATATATATATATTTTAATTTGTGATATTTTTAAGTGGTCAAACAAATGGGAGTTGATTTTATGATAATGAAAGGGATATGGTTTTAACACTTACTCAAATGTATTACAAAGACCTACATACACTGGTTTAATGCTGAGCATGAAAGGAATGACATGAACAATGGTAGGAATTTTGTGGGAGTAAGATGAGAAAACTTAAGTTTGAGAGGATCCTTCTTAGGGAGCTGGGGGGCCTCAATCATCCCAAAAAGGATGCATGCACTCTGGTTGCTGACTTTTTGGAAGGGCTAGTCACAGATGAAGGATCAACCCACTTTTCCTGTTGTTCTTTTTAAGCCAAATCATTATTTTTAAGAAACCAAGTGCTATCCAACCTCTATGAGTATGAGGACTTCTTTTTGAAGTAGAAAATGAGTTCCTATGTGTAGAATCCGTTAAGCATGAAAACATGTCAGAAGAAGGACCACTGTAAATGGAGTGCTAATGACCTTAAAGGACTTTATAAGGATAGAGGAGGTTCCTCTTCCTCTGAGACAGTGAGTTTTAAGTGTAAAGTAGGTCATTTGGTGACAGGAAGGGCATCACTCCAAGGGAGGCTAGACTGAGGACCGGAGAACAAAAGCCAGAATCCTGACCTCAGCTGAGGCTAAAGCCACACAACCCTAGAGTTTTTGTTTTCTGGGTCAATTCCTTCCCTCTTTTTGTATAAGTTTTGAGTTGAGTTTCTTTTATTTGCACCTAAAACAGCCTGACAGTGAGCATCAGGCCACACTGGCAAGGAATGGTTCTGCCATCGGCCCCTGCTCAGGGCCCTAGGTCTCCAGAGAAGCGAGGTGCTGGAAAGAGGCAGGAGAGGGGTCAGAAGCCACCAGGGGAGCTGCGGCTGTGGTGCCTGAGTCCCCTGCAGGCCTTCCTTCCCTTATCTATGGGAAGGAAGGCCTGCATGCTCATTCGCTTGACTGAGAAGCTCTTCCTTTTGTTAACCTTTCTGTTCGCCTGGAGTGGTCTTTCAGATACTCCTAAATCCAATCACACCAAAGGTTTAAAACTGTACATAAATGTGTAGGAGGTCATTTAAGAATATTAACACATTTTGCAAGATTAGCAAACAGTTGCTATCTTGAAAAGTTGTAGGTTATGATTTGGTTCAATTTTATGTATATATATATGTGTATATATATATACGTATATATATATACACATATATATATACGTATATATATTATATACGTATATATATATACACATATATATATACGTATATATATTATATACGTATATATATATACACATATATATATATAGACACACACATATATATGTGTATGGTGAGTATAAAACTAATCTTTGTTAAATTGTAAAAAAAAAAAATCAAACCCCTATTTCTAATAAGTTAAAAACAATTTAACACTTCAAGGGAATGTTTCAGGAATTTAAGACATGGCACAAAGAGACAAATTTTAGATTTACAAAAATGAAGTTAATTTCTTTGGAAGTGAACTCTGCAAATGAAATCAGTGGTTTTTAAGAGACAACTCCTCAAATTGACTATTTTTGCCAAATATTGACCTTATTTTCATTCTTTGATTTTCCAAGTCTTTAAAATAGTATATTTTTAAGACAAACAATTTGATTATGTATTTTGAGAAACTCTCAATCTGTGAGTTCATCCAGGAGTGGCCGGGTCCCAGTGGAAAGATTCATGACAAAGATACACTGATTATCTTTTAAACTTCCCCAAATGCTCACAACTCCTTGCAGCAACTATAATATTATACTGTACTCAATTCAAATTATTGCCCCCTTGGAAAAAAAAAACAAAACAAAACACCAAAAACTGGAACACAGTTCAGATCTTTGGTTTTAAAGGTATGTTTTCAAACCCTTCATTAATTTCCAACTTGAGGCAAGATAATGTAATATGACAGCTGCCATTACTTCCCCCTTCCCATTTTTGACTTTGGGTGTTTAATTATTCTGTTTTCTTAAATGTCTAAATACATTTGCATAAGTTTGCAACAGTATCAAATGGAAGGATTCATGAATTTGTCAATATTATTTTTGGCTTGCTTCATGGAACGGAAACGTGCTATGTTAAAAGCACAAAATTCTGAACAGGGAAATAAGCAAATTGCTCTTACATCTGTATAAAACATATTTGTTGGTAAAATAGAAAAGAAAAGAAAGATGGGTGTTTAACTGGATTACTCATCTTGCAAAATATTCAGTTTTCCTATACTATGCTGCACAACGTCAATTAATCATGTTGGAAAGCTGAAAGAACAAAGACTGTTTTGATGACACATGAGACAGTAAATGAAGCTGAGATAGGAATAAAGACTGGAGGGATAAAGACTGGTATTTTGATTCTTTTTCAGTCTATATGATCAGATGATACAAATGATTCCAACTTGGTTTATAATCTAAGTTCTACCATTGAGTTTGACTTTGTCCATGTTTTCTCACATTCCGAGACAAATTAAAATAATGCAATACTTTCTGTTAATAACCACACAAAAAGTAGCAAACACATGTAAATGTAACCAATCTAGCCATAAATAGGCCAGAATGAACATTAGAGAAGGTTAAGTGGTTAGGCACCAAGGTTACCTCCTAGAACCAAAGCCAAATTACATGTGTTGAGCTGAACGGATGTCTCATAGGACTGCAGTCTCTCTGCCTTCTTGTCTGCTCTATGCAAGTGTACGGCCACCCAAGAATGAAATCCAAAACTGAATAAATATGCAGCAACCTCATTTTACAGTCTTCAAGTTACACCTTATCCTTTATCAGAGCTTCAAGCAAATAATTAACTTGTTTTGAGTTTGACTTATTTTCATTTCCCATATCCAAGGGGTCACCCTGTTCACCTTTGCCTCCAACATACACCTAATACACAAAATGTGCTTACTTATCTCGCTCCTGGTCCTAGGGTATGAGTAATGTCACAGCAAAGGCTTTGTCACATTTATTTTTTTTATTTGCAGTGGCTTAGAGTGCCTGGAAATATAAATACATGAATAGACATGAGAGTAAAGAGGAGAAAGAGGTCTTAGTAATCTATTGCCTTTTGATACCCAAGGTGAATTGAACATCACTGACTGGCTTAGAAATTCCATTCAGGTGAAGGACTTGATGTGATCAACTTGACTTTTCAGGTTCTAAGGATCAGGCTTTTGGTGATTGAGTTGCATTAAGCAACTTACAAAGGGCCTGTTTTATAATCTAAATGCCATTTTATTAATTTACAAACAATGTATGACTGCCATTTTGAGAGACGGTGTGGAATGATGGGAAAAGCAACAGACGTGAGACAGAAGAATGTGTAGCCAGGGCACATTGAGGAGATTGTTTTCTTGATTATGTAATGGGACAGGTAGACCAGATGACCTCTAGCATGATGATTTGGAGAAACACAATGTTGGGCTTTCTCACCGCCTGACTTTGGTTATAACTACTTTCGAGGTGCTAATGACTCCAGAATTTATAGCACAGATCTCTTTTATCAACCCTAGATCCAATACCCCATTGTCCAGTCAATGTCTTCACTTGAATGAATAACAGATGCATCACTCAACCTGGTCAAAGTGGAATTCATCATCGTGCAGCAAAGAGTTAACATAGCAGGCCGAAGAATGCTATCCTTACACCTGCTTGCAAGGCTGGTATCTGGAACTTGGACTCTGGGAGGGGTTCCTTCCATCCTCTAACTCCCAACGGTGGCTAGCCACATGGTTTACACCAAGCATGCTTTGTTTTCTGGAGTCTGGAATTTGGTATGCGCCAGGCAGAGGGGTGATCAGCCCCTGAAAAAAGTACTAGGTGCTGAGTCTCTAATGAGCTTGCCTGGCAGACCACAGTTCCTATGTGTTGTCACAATTCAATGTCAGAGGGATTAAACAGGTTCAGTGTGACTCCACTAGAAGAGGGGTCTAGGAAGCGTGAGCTTGGCCTGCTCTGGTCTTTACCACACATGCCTTTTCCCTTTGTGGATTTTGTTGTAATAAGTCATAGCCTCAAGTATGAATATATGCACGATCTATGACTTGGTCTGGTGACTCACTGAACCTGGGGGTCGTCTTGGGTTCTGTTATCTTCTGCCTAAAGCTGTTTGTTTTTCTTATTGTTTATCTAAATCAAGAACAAATAGACTGCCTGGAGGAGCAAGTCAGAAATATGAGCCCGTCTTGAATTCTCTCCTCCTCTCTGCATTCATTCAGTCCAGTTTATTTGACCCCCCTCCTTGTATCTCTCACACCTGCCTCCTTCTCTCATCTCCCTAGACCTTGGTCTAGACCCATGAATTTGCCTTCTACTACTACCACCTCTTAACTAGGCTTTCACCCTTCTAATCTCTCTTCTTTACACTCCCCCCTCCAGACTGCTGTCTGCGGGATCTTTCTGAAATGTAAACACAATCTCCAGGCCCTGGGGGTTGTATTCTTGCCCACTGTCACTGCTCACACTCACTCAGAATCTTGTTGCTTGCACACATGATCGCTGTGACACAGAATTTTAGCAGTGCTTTCTAATGCCTCGATGCTTTCTGTTTACTGCTTTCCTGTCATATAGCATCTGGCTAACCTGTTCTCATCTTTCACAATCAGGCCGATCCCATGCCCAGCCTGCCAGCCCTGAGTGCCACCTGCTCCATGGGCTTTGGAGCACATTCATGCGCTCAGTCTCTCAGAAGGAAAGAGCTCTCTACTTTTCAAGCATCTCTATATTTAAATGCTGTCCCTCACCAGCCTTTGAACTCCCCAAGGGCAAGGTCCAGGCCTTTGTTGATTTGTTGTTCTTTCTCATGGCCTAGTGCACAGCACTCCTCAATAAATATCGAATGAGTGAATCAGAAATAAGGAATTTGTGTGGTTGCACAGTGATGCATTTAATTAGCTAGAATGGCTCCATGAATCATCACTGTTTGCCTGAGTATCTCAAGTGTATCTAAAGGAAGAGGATTAGTCAATGAGAAGATCAGTTTCAATGAGAGAACTCTGCCACCTGATTGTTTTGGTGATGACAATAAAAAAAATCTCATTCCTCAGTGCCCTCCTTTTCTAAATTCCAGGTAGTACTATACCTTCTGCTGCCCGTATTCCACCCCGGGGCAGTGAATTTAATTATTTGCTATGTAAATATTACTGGAGTTGTTTTGATCAGATTTTCTGAATTACTTCCCACAAATTCAGTGCTGTTTATCTTAGAGATGTCCGCTTACTGACCTTGGCCGGCTTTGCCCTTCACTTAAATCCTAATATCTTCCTCCAAGTTTCTACTGTTTCCTCCCTACATTACATGAAGGATTTGAGTCTGGAACCAAGCAAAGCCAAAATCTACTGGAAGCATTGACTTCCTCATAAATAAAACGGATGATTCCCTGGTACATTATGTAATACACTGAGGAGGAGCCTCTCCTTACCACGTCCTGGCTGATCTATATGTGCCCACAGGACAGACAGCATAGCCAGTCTCCGGCATGAGGATCTAAATGCCATGTCAAGGACACTGGAGGAACTGCTCTGGGACATGACTATCTTCATGCAGTTTGGTTAGCAGTAAATACTCAATATCTCTAATAGTTTCCAGGAATGAAAACTACTCAACAAAATGGTAAGAGAAAAGCCTCAATACTTAGGGAAGTACGCGATAGGTTTTATAACATCTGCATCATTTCGTAGTTGTCATTTCATAAGAAAGAAGAACAATCTTAAATTTTATATTCTGATTTTATAAAACACCAGTCAAGAGCCAGTTTATAACTACAGAGGCTTAAAATTAACAGGTACCTGGGGAAAGGATCCGTCCTATGAGGTGTAGGAACTTGGCTCTGTGGCAGAGGCAAGACCATGAGTGCAGATGTCCCAATTCAGTCTACTCACCACTGCACCATCCTGGCCTTCACCGATTAGCTGTCTTTTGGTTTAAAAAAGAAGTTCCTTTAGAAATATTGTGAAATGTATAATGTTGGTGAATTGTTATCTAATGAGTTAAAATGGCAAAATAACAACCATTGGCACACATGTGAGATGTCCTCTCCCCGCCACTGCTTGGCCAGGCCACACCCACCTAGCCCTGCAGGCGGGGTCCTCGGAAAGGAGGGGACCAGGGCTTTCTAAAGCATGGAGTCAGGGGGCCACATGAGCCATGGCCTTTCCTTCTTGCAGGACAAACCATACCTTTCCTCCTAAACCATAACTTTTATGATAGAGCTCTATCTTCAGGGTTAAATGGGCTCCTGTAGGCTAATTACCATCTACACATTGAAAATTTGCAAAGGTGTAACAGACTGAATGACTTGAGGGCTGTCGGCCTGTAGGTCACCCTTAAAAGCCAACAAGCAAAACACGATTCTGCAAAGCATGCTGAAGGAGCTTCAGAAAGATCAGAAAGATCAGAAATGCAGCCTCCACCACCAGTACAAAGGCCAAAAACAGATGTGACAGACTGCAACACTCAATGCTCCCTACGTCCTGCTCCTCCACGAACCCCAACATGGCCCTGACCCTCCCAGAGGCTCACACTGCACCAAATGCGTATCTTGCTCAACTCTCTTTGTGAAGTTGTTTATATTTCATCAAAATGTCAACGTGGGAAGTCAGTGTAAGGTCTTGCTAGGTGCCAAAATGAAACAAGAAAAGAAACCAAAACGCTCAGTACCTAAGCTATGCGTTGTCGCTGAAAGGCAACGAGAATGAGGATTTTTTTTTTTTTTTTTGGAGAGTGAGGATTTTGTGTACTGCTTTCCTCAAAGAGAAGACTATTTCCTGGCATGTTTTAATTGAGAAGATAAGGTGGGAATATATCTTAATGTGTATGGATGTGTCTATTCTAAGTCTAGATCTCTTTAATCTCAGAACATGCTGACATGGAATTACTACTTATGTTTTGCTCCCTAATCTTCTGCAGGCCTCTTCCAGGAGATGGAGGTTTTCAGTAAAGAACTTGAGGGAGCTTACTTTTCAATAAAATTTAAAAATTAGATTGATAGAAATCCGGATCATGGAAGATACAAACTGAATAGAAGTCAAGATCCAATCAGACAGTAGGTGTATGGTCCAGGCATCCTACAATTATGAGGGCTCAGCTGTTTAATAGTTTTAGAACTTCTTGACAACCGAAGCAAAAAGGGGAAAACACTCAGGCCTAGGATGTGCCTTGAAAATGTATTTTCATTCTCTGGGGAAAGCAGCGCAGAAAACAAAGTAAAAAAACAAACAAAACCCAAACTGAGACTTAGGATGGAAAGAATTCATTCAATGCCTGGAACCTACTGTGTGTTAAGTGTGAGGCCTGGCAGTTAGAACTCAGGGACCAATAGGATGACCCCACCCTCCCAGGACTCCTCGAAGAACCACAATCCATTACTTTCTAGGGAAAGACAAGCACGCATGTCTCATAACTTGGAGCTATGACGCTACAACAGAAGTCACGGTATAAAAGGAGTACACAGAAGTTACGGAACCCAGAGGACCCTCTCCTGTGAGTTGTCTGGAAGGGGTCCCAGGTCAGAGGAGTGTCCTGCATTAGCATGTTGGTAAAACAGCTCCTGACAGCACCGGTGTTCCTCAAAAGGACACTGTTCAAGAGAAACAGACTACACAGTCTGCCAGAAATACCATTTCCCAAGCAGGCCTGATAAAAAAAAATCAGGCAGCTGATAGTTCAAGGTTATAATCCCTGGCAATGGCATGGAGTGAATCTCTTCTACCGCATTGTGCTCCTATGCCTGGCAGATCAACCATATGGCTGGTTGATAATATATTTGTGAAATCAAGGAACCAAACCAAATCTCTCACCTAAAAAGATAACCAAGCCATCCTAAAGAGACAGGGGCCAGGACTCAACTTTGAAAACAGTTCTAAACCTGATACAAGCACATTAACTAATGGGTGACAGAAATGCTGAGATCCACGCCATAAAAAAGTGGCTGACATCACTCTGGCTGATATTCAAAGATACTCAAAACAAAGGTTTCTATGAGAAAAGTCACAGGAAAATCTCAATATGTCACAATGAAATTTGCCTTTTGAGTAACACAGCCTTCTGCTAACCAACTAGAGAAATGAGTCAGAAAGTTTATCCTGGCTTATTAAAGACTATATGGAAATTAATGAATATCAAGCAATATGGTTTTGGATACCATCTGCTCCCATAATGGGATTGGTTTTGGAGTAGATTATTTAAAGCCACTCTTTCTAATTAGATGGTTACCAGAACCAAGGGCCACTTTAAGTAACTTCTAGGATGTGAAAATAAGACCATATAATCAGTACAAAGATGGTATACTATTTCTTACAGGGCAATGCCAAGGTTGAATGTGGTTCTGCTACTTACTAGCTTTTTGATCAGGGCAAGTTACTTAACCTCTCTGTGCCCTGTTTCCCTGTGTGTAAAACAAGGATAGTGATATTATCTACCTGGAAAGGGCACTGTGAGGATTAAATCAATCAATACATACAAATTGCTTAGAAATACTACCTGGCATCCAGCAAGTGCTCAGTAATACAGTTGTGCTCTGAATACAGTTTTAATTTTTATTATTTTTATAATTTATGTAAGCCTCCCTTTCTTCTTAGCTGCTTTTCTATGCATTTTTACATCGCTGAATTATGGGCTAGGAATCTCATTTATTTTCCCACTAAGCAAATCAATTATTCCTCCAAGTCATTAAACATCATAAACACGGAATATATTTAGAGACCGTCATTCTGGTCTTGAAACTATCCGGACATTAGTATCTTTAACCCTCTCCCTAATGAATCTTTTTAAAATTACTCATTCCACTTAGGAGAAAAGAATGTATTATTTTGGGGCTGTCTGTGCATGTGCTCATAGAGGAGATATGGAAAAAAACAGAATCACAATTGAAGACCTATGAAAATTTACTGAACGGGTATAGGCATAGTTTTTGTTTTTTGAGTTATAATACACGGAGAGCAGTGTGTGCATGTTGACAACCCAAGAGGGAGGATGGGGTGTCAGGGAGAAATGCAGAGTAGGCTGGTGCACTTGAGATGAACTGGACACTCCATCACTGTCCCCAGCTTGAATCTGTGATCACAAAGAAGTGCTAGAGCAGGATTTATGGGCATATGTTCTTTCAGCACTACAGATATTCCCCACCATGGCTTCCACGTATTATTAACTATATACTGTCCAAATAAAAGAATCTGTCTGAAGCTGTACTCTGTAAAACCTAATATAATCTTCCTAAACCTTCTGTTCTTCCAGTGATGTGGTGGCGGCCATCATTTTTTTTTTTTCTGTCTGAAATACTTCCTACTCGACAGAAAGATATAAGGTTCCAATTTATGCCCTGAATGCAAACTAAATAGGCTTCAAAGAAGCCGAATAGATGTCCTATTGGAATCCCATTGTTAGGTGGTTTGGTGTCTCTTCTGTGTCTTCCTGCCAAGACTATTCCATTTCCAAAATGGAGCACATTCCATTCTTTATGACAAACTTATCAAAATTAAAATGACCTCCAGCTGTCAAAACAGCTTGAAGAAAAAGTCAGTTATGGTTATTATAAATAAGAGAGAACTTACAGCCATCTACACGATGATTTTTACCCACGTGAGAAGTATAAGTAAATAGTTTTAATTGGCATGAAGGACTGTGAAGGAGTAATCTGCTAAATTCATTAGGGATGGAAGGCCAACACCATGGTGGATCTAAGAGCTGGACTGACCATCCTCAACTTGACCTTTAGCAGACCAGTTCTTGTAACAAGGATTTGTGGGCCCAGACTAAAAACTGTCTCTCTTAACATGAGTGGTAGTCAGGATTTTTCACTGCTTAGAGGGAACCTTTCACATATCATTGTGATTTTATAGGTCTGATGACAAGTTAACTCTTTGCCATTTGGAATTAGCTTCCACTATGCCATAAAAAAGAGCAAAGCTAACGGAAACTCAGGTTATTGGTCCCAGCGGACTTACAATAACTGTGATAGAGCAGCAAATAAGATGAAAGTGGAAGATTCTAATGGATCAGAAATAACTGTGCAAGTCAGAAAATAATGCATGGCGTCTCAGAGAAGAGATTATTTCCTTTCTTTGTAGGCCAATTCTCTTTATTTGTGTAATGTAGTTTGAAGCACCTTTAAAAGCTTTTGATTCGTAGCAAATAACAGCTCACTCAGAAACCAACTTATTGAGGCATAATGACTAAATGGATATAGAAATAGTGTTTCTTTCTCCATTCTTCCCACTGGCGATTCTGTAGTGCAAAAGCATTGTCCCGACTTCTCATTTTGACACCTCTAGCCTCCTTGGTTACCTAGCACAAGATTCACCTGTAGAAGGGCTCACACAGCCTGGGTGATGGAAACTGCTAGAGGTTCTGTTTATTCATTTTACTTTATTTTATTTTATTTTTTTAAAGATTTATTCATTTACTTATTAGAGAGAGAAAGAGAGAGAGAGAGAAGCAGACTCCATGCAGGGAGCCTGACGTGCGACTCCATCCTGGGTTTCCAGGATCACACCCTGGGCTGAAGGCAGTGCTAAACCGCTGAGCCATCGGGGCTGCCCTGTTTATCCATTTTAAAGACGATAAAGAATGAGTTGGAGATCTTGCATCATGGGCCTGCAGGAGGTAGTACTGCACACCCTCAGGGACCACCATTCAGACTGCTAGGTTTGGGAATGGTCTGCTCACATCAGCGAGCTGCCTAAGGACTTCTGATGGCTTACTCCTACTGCATCTCTCTCCAGCTCTGGCCACTAATGCCCTCTGTGGTGGGGCTCCTGCCCACTGCTGTGTCTGGAATGCTTCACCTGAGCCACCCACCCCCATCAGCATTGTTTTTTCTCAGGACATCTCACAGGCACTGCTGGGAGGTTCTCTGCATTGCTGCCCCTTCTCACAGGACATGTGAGTCTTCAGTATCCCTTTGCACCCTGGTACTATCAGCACTTTGCTGGTGTACAGGAGTGTGTCTGCATTCCTTGAGCATGAAGCATCTGGGGCAGGGGTTGGGTGTTTTCGGTCTCGGTAACCTCAGTGCATAGTGTAAATTAAACACACAACCATGTTTTAAATTAGAATGAAACTGAGAAACTGTACATCACTCCAATGTGAAAAACTCTCCAAGTATCAGCTCTGGCCTCTTTCCTGAACTCTGGGAACTAATTTCTAACTGTCTCACAGACGACTTGACAGGAAATTCGGTGGGCCCGAATTTGCATGCTCACGATGCAAGATCTCCAACTCATTCTTTATCTTTAAAACATGTAACTCTCCTGTTTGCTGTGACAGCAGCTTGCTGTCTTTGTTCTTTCCAGGTACATCCTTCTAGGTCCCAGGAGGCACCTGCCACTTCTTCCTCACATTTCATTCCTGTGACCTCTACCAGCCTCCCAGCATACTTTCCTCTCCACTTCTACTGTCATTCCTCCGGCATGGGCCCCTCAAAGTCAGCCTGGCCTCAGCCTCTTTGTCCTTCAGATCACTGCCAGGGTGGCTCCCTGCCCACAAAATCTCAGACACCCCAGTGCACCCAGTATGTCATCTAAAGCCATAATCTCTTTAACCAATCCTCTCAAGTGGCCTTTGCTTTCTTTGAAGTTCTACTGCATCATTCACACTTTTCCTTTGGTAAGCCAATGCACAAACTATTTACTGTAATTTTTAAAATGTTGATGCTTTATTTATCCAAATACTCTCTACCCCCTTAGGGTGGCTCACATTTTATGCTTTGTTATATGTATCAGTGCTCAACACACCTGGTGTTATGAATACACACTGATCTATGAAAAGAAAAAAAATCAAGATGTTGAAAAGCTAAGCTATGTTATTCTTGGGTAAAGATCTCAGAAGCTTTAATATTCAGAACACTAGCACTCTCCCATTTATCATCAACCATGCTCAGAGGGCTGGTATGGAGAGTAATGAGCTCATCTATATGAAGCACAGGGAAGAGTGTCTGACTTGTGGTTAAAACAGCCCTTATGTCAAGGAGAGGGGGGCAAGGACATAGGATGCAGCACATGGGAGAAAGACTGGATACATCTATGCAAAATGTGGATAAGCAGTTTCTACACAAATCCCATACTGCCAAGCAATACTGTTTGGTGGGATACTTGGTCTGTAAGTAAGTCCCTATGTAAGCACGTTAATAAAAATACATTTGGACTTCTAGTTTATAGTATTGCTGGTCAGTAACTGGTTCAAGAACAAAGGCTAGAGCACTAATTGGGAAAGGCTGGAGTTATCAACAGATACAGCTGGTAGGCACTAGAGCCTCTGCTACTAGCTCCTTACAAGACCGCTTTTCCCATCTGGAATTTAAGTTTGGGATCATATTAATGGTGAGTTCACACTGGTAGAGCTTTCTTTTAAAATTCCCTTGCTCTCTATGGAATTGGCAGGCTACCAACACACATGGAAGGCTCTAAATTAATGTTTGTTTGTTTTTTTAATTTTAAAGATTTTATTTACTTATTCATGAGAGACACAGAGAGAGGCAGAGACAGGAGAAGCAGGCTCCATGCAAGGAGCCCAATGTGGGACTCCATCTCAGGGCTGTGGGATCACTCCCTGAGCCGAAGGCAGATGCTCAACTGCTGAGCAGGCATCCCTCCAAATGTATGTTCTACAATGGGCTTCCAATTGTGGAAAGGTCAAGAAAACTGAAGACGTGTTCCTTAACCAGAGGGGTCTGGATGAAAGGAGATACTTGGGCAAGGTGACATGGGAAAGGCACAGACTTCCAAAGGAAATAACTGTAATACATTTTAGCTGGGTGGAACGGACAGCACAAACGCAGTGTCCTTGAGTGAGAGATGGAGTAATTGGAAGTGAGCAGGTGTCACAGGGGCACCATCTCCCCAGCGCCAGTGGGGGGGGGGGGGCGGCGGCGGTGGGGGACAGGGGAGATTGGGAGTTTGAGAAAGTTTGTATTCAGAGGAGAAGCACTAAATTTGGGAATGAGATGATAGATTTTGGAATGTGTAAAGAGGCATGGTAGGTAGTTTTCATGGGTCCTACAGTCTCTAGAGCTGATTCTAAAAACAGAAGAATGACTCTAAAAACAGAAGAATGATGTCCATGACCTATGCAGCAATTCATGTTGCCAGCCCTAGGTCTCATCTTTAGCAGAATGTAGTACCTTTATCACAAATACTTAATGCAGACACCCCAGCAAATTCTTGTCGTGTTTGGCAAATGTCTATGAATTTTCTTAATGGGTCTCCCAGGGACTTTATAAGTAAAGTCCATTTGATCATTTAATCTAACTTAAGTTATTTCCCCAAAACCTAATAGCTTTACATTTGGTCTGTGATTAAACTAGATCTGTGATACTTACTGGTGTAAATGTTTTGAATTCTCAGTGATACCCAGTAAAGACTAAAGGACAACTGATTCTTTCAAAAGTGATATACAGCAAATGTTTTATGGAGACCATAATATGTCAATTATGTATTTTAAAATTTAATCTAGTATCCATGGGTGGATAAATTAATGAACACATATATTTAGGCCTGTAAACTGGCATGAGTTTTGATATTATCAATTATATTTTCCTCAAAAACTATAATTGTAGGTTTAAAATACGAATTTTCCAACAAATCTAGCTTCTCTTTCTATTAATCCATTCCCACCACACCCTCAAACTGACTCTGAGGACTAGTGGGCCCTTTAGTTGGGAAAACTGGTATTAATTCTATTTCCCTTATATAAATTACGTAACTGCTTCTGATTACATGCCTCTCACTAATAAGGGGATAAAGTATAATGAATGCAACAAAGAAGCATTAAAGAGAAGAAGCTCCAGGAGAACCAGATAATTCTATGGGTGTCTTTCAGAAATTCTGGACTGGGGTATGCCTTGATCATCAATTTTATGCTCTGAATCCAAACTAAAACCAGGGAGGAAACAATAGATAGAAGTGGAGGAAGAATGGGCTAGTACTTCACCAATCCCTAGAGAGAACAAAAGATCACTATATTGACTGTAGGGCTGGATGTGTAACCACTACAAGCACCCTCTTCTTGGTTTATAGGAAGTAAAAAAGAATCGACACGAGGGGAATGATAACAGTAGGTTAAAATTTTAACTCAATGACAGAGATATCTGAAAATGTTATTACTCAGCCTATTAGCCTGGCTGAAGCCGATTTCATTTAAAATAATTTTATACTTATGCTAAAAATAAATTAGTACCAAAGTAGGGGAGAAAAAAAAAAGCCCAGTCCATTTACTAATGGACTGGGCTTCGACAACTCCAGGCGAGAGAGAAGAAATGTCATTTTCATGAGTCACGCTTCCCTTGTCTCATCAATCTGATAACAGTTTCTGGAAATCAAGAGTGTTGTGGTCATCTTCCTTTCCCCTAAAAGACGTCACACAGGAAGAGAGGGATGACTTCTCTCCTACTGGACAGACACACATGTGTAGCTGGCCTCTGGACACTGGGGAGGAACATGTGGTCACAAAGCAACCAGGCGGCTTGCTGCAGGGATGTCAGGGGAAGAGGAGCCAAGTGGATGCCTGAGTCAGAGGAAGGCATGTTTGGGAGAAAGCAGGAAATTCTGATGTAGAGATGAGAAGAGCAGTGGGCAGGGAACCCCGGCTGGGTGGGGAGAGGAAACAAAGCAGATCCCCAGGAACAGAGTGAAAGGACGTGGTACAAAGAAAGGGAGGCCCGCTGGGGAGGGAGAGCCTTGGGCAGGGTAGGAGGCTGGTTCATTTCAGGTGTTGGGGAACCAGGGCCAAGCAGCAGGGGAGACAGATAGGCTATTGGCAAGACTTAAAAGAAATCAGCTTAGAATTTCTTTATTTGTGGGGGTAGGGGTTGGGAGGCAGGGAAAGCAGAGGGAAGGTAAGGAGTAAAAAGGGGATTCTGTAGCTTCTGAGGGTCTAAGGGATACTCTGGGGCTAAGGGAGTTCCGTGTGATCTCATGTGACAGTGAGCCCTTTTGCTACGTGACTGCTTATCCACTGCATTTCAAGTGCAGCCTGGGGAGTGAATGTTTAATTTTTTCACTATGTAACTGGCCATAAATCTCTGGAAAATGTGAGGAGCAATGCATTTGATTTGAACCTACAAGGTCTGAATTAATTCACCTTCATGCTTAACCGAGTGAAGCAAGTTTATAACCGTGTGTCCCTAAGTGGGGCCGGCACACAGAGGAGATAACATATCCCCACTGTGCTTGAGAATAACTTCATCGCTGACCTGAATCGGATCCAGTGGAAACTAAACATTCAGTACATACTTTTACAGTAGAGGGAGTAGAACGGAAAACAAGGTAAGCGTAACTGAAACATGAGAAAGAACAAAACGGCCATGACTTAGCTGGGTGGGGCCACAATCTACTTTTTCACCCCCCTTGCCCCCCAATCCCAGTCCAATAAGTCTCCACCCAGCATGAGCTGTAGATGACATCACTCACTTCCCAAACACTCCAGCAGTTTCCTGCTTTCCAGGACCCGGCCAAGCAAGGCAGTCAGTGGTGCACCTGGGCAGAGATGTGGCCGGGTCAGGTCAGAGTGGAAATGAAGGCCACACCAGTGCTCGTCCATCTGTTCATTCAATAAACTGCATGCTTTACCACTGATCTCTTGGCCCCTCTTCCTTGGATAGACTTGCACACTGTCATGGGTCCAGGCCAGGTCAATCACAGCAGGAGCAAAATACACACGGACACACAGGCAGTGCCCATGATCACCATTCTGCTCCAGAAAGAGCACAGGGACCAAAGTGAGAGCACGGGGACCAAAGTGAAGGGCGTGGGAAGGAGAAGGAGAAGGAGAAGGAAGCTTTGATCTGCTGCATCTGCTAGTCCTCCCAGCTAAGATGTCTTTCTCTGCTCATCAGTCTGTGAGGCGAAAGCACTCAGTCTATTTCTGTACAGTGGTTCAAGTGGCCACTCTGCCTCCCAAAAATGCTCTACCTGGCAGTGATCACCACAGCAACACCCTAGGACATTTTAATCCCTTCTGCATGAACTGTGAGGCTGCTGACTCTCAAGATTCTAGCCCACATTCATGTCCTTGGAGTTCTTATGTCCTCATTTGATGTCCCATGTTTGTCAATAAAGATCTCATATTCAAGAGAACCTCACTCCAGGAGGACTCCTAGGTTCTTCAGGAGTCTCAGTGTGATATCAAAGGAGAGTAGTCAGATACACCGAACACTAACATCAAATGGACTTCTGGTGGAATTCAGTTAGTTGGACATTTCTCCATGCCACTGTTTTGACAGTGCATAGCTGTGTGAGAACGCCTGAGAAGGAGAGGGTACTCATCCTCTTTCTACCCCAATGGTAGTCAAGAAGAGCCCTGGACAAATTAGCATAGAAAACACAATCTTGTGTTTCCGAAGACCAATCTGGGGTCAGCAGACATTGGAACCTGACAAACCACACCCAGGAGTGCATTTCCTATGGGAACATCCTAGATCTTCTGTCCTTCCTTCAGTGTCTCAACGTTACAGGTGTTAAAACACTGCAGTACAGCTAGGATGGGCAAGGTGGTGTGACCTGCCGGACTCCACCTGCTGCTGACTCTCTGGCAACTGACTGGCCCTATATAAATATTGTTTCCAAGTACTTTTAGTTTACCACCTGCCTATTTATTTTCAGATTATAAAAAAGGGACACATGCTCAATGCAGATGTTGAAATAAGTAGAAAAGTAGAGAAAGAAAAGCTATCTATAATATTGCAGCCCAATGTTCATTTTGGGGTCTTTCTAGTCTTTTTCTATGTGGAGTGTAATTTACTTCTCAGTAATATCATGGCATACGCTTTGCTTACAGGCTAATATTTTTATGTCATGAAATTTACACCAAATGATTAAAGAGCCCTTGTAAATTATAGAAACTTAGAGACAATATCAAAACAACGTGATCAGAAGACAAAGACCACCTACTAGATTTCTTTTGGCCCAAGACTGTTTTGGAGAAATTTAATAAGCTATTAGGTTTATTGAACCCCATAAACCATAAGCTTTGAAAGAATTTTGGAAACATAATGTAACAGGGTAATCTGTAGAATACAGGGTAGGGAAATCTTGAAAACAATTTGTTCTTTTCTTCCCACATCAAAGATCTGTATTTGCTAAACTATTTCTTACAAGGCGACGTACTAAGTAGTGATGAGCTGGTCACGAATCTTGTACGAATTTGGAGCTTTCAATAACATGCTGGAAATAATGTCACTAAAATGAAGCAAGAATACATATGGCGCTTAGTAGGAATGAAGACTGTTACTCTGTGAAGGAAAAATTAGCTATAGCCAGATGGGAAACACTGTAAATGTGTGTTAGAACGGTAGCAAAGGCCGCAGATGTCCATAAGCTGAGTAATTCTTGTACTGGGTGCTTATATAGAAACAGTTCGGGGTAGTGAAAGGTACTGGTGAAGTGTCTATGGCCGTCAATGGTATTCATTATCATTATTATTGTATTGCATGATAAGTAAATAGAACATGATGAAATAATTAAATGGCAAAAAAACCCACCGGTGTATAAGACAGGGGGTTAAAGAGTAAATATTTACAAAGCTAAATCTGGAGAGGGAAAACTGAACTCCCCAGCATCTCACCACATGATTGCTCGAAGTCAGCAGGGCTGGAGATGTTTATTGCTTGAGGATGCGCTTGCTTTATTAACACTCTCCCCTTTTAGACCTACTACGTAGCCAGAGGGTGTTTGTCTTTCATTCTCAAGTTCACAGCTTTCTGTACTATACATATATTCTAAGACCCATCAGGGAAGGACTTGGTCTTGTTCACCTTCACAGGGCTGTATGGACGACTGAATGAATGAATGAACACTGCAGAAAAAGTGAGAAGCTTTCTGAGTTTGGGCTTCTTTCTGGAGTGGATAGATGGATGTGTATTTCAAAAGTACTCACATAAGCACATGTTTTGTGATTAAGAGTAAGAGTGATTCATGATGCTAGAATTTTCCCACCTGTAGGAACCAGCCCCCCTCTGGTGTCACCCTTCCCCTCTCCCTCGGTCATTTCAGCGGGAAATTACTACACTGCGTCTCCCACATGGGTGATGAATGCTAGAAGCATTTCAGCAGACTGTGGCAGGGTGCAGAATGGGGTCAAGTAAAAGTAAATACCAGCCCTTATTAGGCGATCCTGGCTTCCCAGTGGTGTGTTTGCCCTGATACATGCGCAACTTCCCGCCGGCTTAGAAAGCAGACCTCTAAGGCCACTGGCTCCACATGACCGTGACCGTTTCCTGACCTCCAGGAACTCCTTTAGCTGGACACTTCCTGCCTGGCTCCTCACCCTGGATTGTGGCAGTGCCCTGTGGTGGGGGCGCCACACAGTGGCAGGGGCTCTCTTCAGGACATCTGGAAAGCCAGCAGCCGCCCCTTAGGGACTGGACTGTTCCCCACCATCGTTCCCTCCAAGTCAAACCTCAGACTGGTTCCCACACCAGCAGTGGCAGCTTGAGAATTCTGATTTCCCAGAACTGGTCTCACGTGAGGCTGTGGTGGTACTGAGATGGGAGAAGATCCACAGGATCTGTTTGTTTAGTGACTACAGGATTTTAAATTATGTTATGATTTTTATTTAATGACTATTAATTAAATGTTCAGAACTATTAAGGTTATCAATTATTGGTTCCTAATTTTTTTTTTTAAAGATTTGAGAAGCAGACTCACTCCCTGTGGGGAGTCTGATGCGGGACTTAATCCCAGGATCTCGGGATCACGACCTGATCCAAAGGCAGATGCTCACCCACTGAGCCACTCAGGCATCCCTGGTTCCTAATTTTTATACCAAATCATTTTTTTAAAAACTCATTTCTATCCACCTCTAAAAGCTGTAAGTTGCCTGGAGTGGAAAGCGTCTTTATTTGGGGGCTCCCCAGAGCACTGAGCACAGTGCCTTATGTACACTGAACGAATAAATGAATGACTGCTGGATGAGTTCCTGTGGGGTTTTCAATCTGTATAGGGCAAGACAGGATGGATTTTTGAACGTAGCTGACTTTCTCCTTGGTTATGTCCCCCAGCACAATTCTGCATCTCTGGGCCTTCCAGTTTCCCTGGGTGGCTCTCCCAGCTGCACTCTTATTCCCATGCAAAGGTCTTCACTGACCAAAGCTCAGGAGGCTTTTAGCACTGAGGAGCTGCCATCAGTAAGGCCATTCTAAGGGACATAAAAGCAAGCTCTTCTCACTAACCATTTTTGTTAATCGAGATACAATTAAGTTATACTCAATAAAATTCATCCTTTTTAGGTGTGTAGGTCTATGAGTTTTGACAAAGGTCTATAATCATGGATCTGTCTCTCAATTGAAATAATCAATATAGTATTTCCATCACTCCAGAACATTCCCTTGTGCCCCTTTGCAGTCACTTTCCTCCTCCGCCTCCCCTCCCCTATGGAAATGTCATCCAGCACTCATAATATCTGAACCCTTCTCCCTATATCAACACTGCTTTTATGCCTCCCTTGGGCTCCCATGGGATTCCTTGGTCTCTCCTGAGACCTTCGATGGTTCCTCCCAGATGCCTTGGAGGGCTCTGTAAATGTAGACATTTTTAGAAGATCATCCTTCACCCTCTTCTCATTTCTTCTTCTTTTTTTTTCCTCTTCTCATTTCTGTTGTGCTTATCCTCACTTCCCCTGTTCCACATCTGCCTTCATCTATAATCTAAAACTCTCAAGGCCTTCCTTCCTATTACTTTCTTCTGAGTGTTGAATCTGTATTTCTAATAGATCCTAAGACCATTTTATACATGCAAGTTAACCCTTGCAATTCTCCACATCGCAGCCAGTCTCATTTCTGGCTCTGCCAACCTGCCTCACACCATGTTCCTTCAGGACCGATGGCACTGCCATCACAGTCAAGCTACAAGTGTCCTACCTCACAACTCCACATGTAGGTGGCTACTTTAAAATATGTCTCAAAGTCGCCTTTCTCTCCATTTTAGCTTCAGTGTGATTGCAGTCTTGACCTTGATGAACTCTGGCCTTGACAGACATTCCCGTCTGTGGCTCTTGGCCCTCTGACCATTGTCCATCTGCTGCCAGAACTCTTTTTCCTTATTTTATAAAAATAATAATAATAAAAAAAAACGAACAAATACAGAAACTACCCTAGAGTAACTCTGTAGTGCACACAGGAGAAAAATCCCAGTTCTCATCAATGGTAATCAAGCTCTGTAACAGCTTAGCCCATCCTATCCAATCTCAGCCACACTAGACTTCTCTGGGTCTGTCATGTACTTTTGTGTCCTTGAGTTTTGTTTGCCCAGTTCAGAGGTTGAGGTCTTTATTAAGTATTCTCAACTCTCTTCTTCTTTCACATACCTTCCTCTCTCACCCACCTCATGTGGAAGCTGCTCTTGGTACTCCTGTGCTGAAGGCATTCAGAATGCCAACACCTCACTTTCTAGATGCCCCTGTACTGTGCAAACCTGTGCTCCTCACACCTTTCTTGGTATCTCCATGCCTCACATGCAAAAAGAATTCAAGAAATGCTTATTGAAAACATTTTGTCCAATATTAGGTGAAATGTGTAAATATCAAGGCAAAGATTCTGCACTTTTTATGTACTTTTGCCTATCCATTGCTTATTTACATAACAACAGTCACATGGTTTATTTAAAAATTTGTTATAATGTTTCCTGTGTGGACTTGGATCATAACAACAACAGTAAGGATAATTATGACTTAGAATTTTTTGTTCTAAATCTAATCCAGGAGCACTCCGAAGATGAGAAGTTGGATTTTGGCCATCGATGATCACCAATGTAATGTGTATCATTATGTAGCTATAATGAAGCATTTTATGTAGGAAGCCTAACTTCATGGATTTTAAGTGCTTTGATAAATTTTCATGTATTTGGTATCTCCCTTCCATCCATAAAAAATCTGAAATAACATAATTATCAACTTATAGAAATGTCATCCCACATTGCTAAAAATGAAAACTCATTTAATTTGCTCATTTTCTAAGGTGGAGCCTCCTGCTTGATGTGCTGAGGAGCAAGGCAGAGGGTGAAACGCTGATTTTCCCAGCCTTTGGAGGTGCTAGGCTGGGCCTGTCTGGCATGAGTAGTCACCTTCATTTATCTGACTAGAGAAAAGTCTTATCATTTTGAGTACAGTAATGTGAAAAAGTCCAGAGGCACTACACTAAGCCATTCCACCATTTAAATATCAGACTGAACTGTACCAAGTCATTCTCTAAATGAGTTTTATGAGGGGAATCAGTTTTACGACTCAAGAGATCCTGAATACCAGATCTTAAAAAAAAAAAAAAAAAAGAAAAGAAAAGCAAAGAAAAATCCATACCATGACAGCAGAGGAGTATTATATGGTGGAAGAGAATGTTTCAGAAAAATAGCAAATATTATTACTTCCCAAAACCTGATTTGTAAAGTGTTGGTGGAACATAAGAATTTAAGGCATCATGACAACACAGCCTGGGGAAGGTGTTTGGAGAATGTTACTCACTCACCGTTCCAACCAAAGGGTAGATGAACCCAGCGCCTATGCTCGCCCGGACATCACTAATAGGCAAAATGAAATCTCTGGGAACACCTTTCTTGTCAGGTTGGTGAGACAGAGAAAGGTGGGTCTTTGCCATGCAGATGGGCAAATTTCCAAATCCCTGTAAGAAAGGAAAGGAAATGTGTTCATTGAGCACAGATTAGTCTCCTGTATATGTTTAATATTACACTCCATATGATCCCTGAGGCTCAGATCCAGGCACACGGCAGGTGCTGGTTACTACTTATTCACTGAGTAAGGAGATGGGGTGAACCCTTATCTCCATGTGATCGCCACTTGGTTGAGGGTGTCTGTTATTTATTTCAGAGAATTCTCCTTAAGGAAGGCAGCGTGATGTGTGTGTTTGGGAGAAAGTGTGGCTATTTTCAGGCAAAGTAGAAGCAATGGCAGCTGTCGAAACTATTCCAAGGATATTAATACCCGGGGCTCAGAAAGGTAATCTGGAGAAAGGCTCTGTAATGAGGCTCTCAGTCATGTTGTTCACTCATTCTTGGAGGCTGTCAGGAAGCAAAGGGTCCCTTTGTGTTGGTTTATGAATCATGGCTATTTGATCTGCGATTACATTATATGAACTAAGATGAGGTCACTTTTTAAGCCTCTTATTTTTAAGGACCAAAGGCAACGCCTGACCTGGAGTTCCAAAGGTGAAAGGGCAGGAAGTCACATGTGGGGGTCTCACAAAAAAGACAGTGTCCTTGTAGCCTGGTTTCGATTAAAGGGTACATAGTGTCCCTTTAGTGACTTTGCTAATTAATGGCAACCACATACTGGACACATAACTTTTAAGGAACATTCCCTCACTAGACAGGGCTAAAGGAATGCAATCTTCAGAGGTAACACATGCAGACATTCTTATGATTCAATTTAAAAGTATTTGGAAGATTTTAGAATATTTTCATTTGGAGGGTGGTGCTATTCCTTTTTGAAAGGCTGGAATATTCTTAAATACTGATCAGAATTTTGCTGGAGGATAATCACAATTGCTCTATAGAAGTGGGGGTGGGAATTTTGAGTTTCAGAGATCATTCAACTAACGAAATACTTTGAACTGATTTAATTTCCAATTTAATATTTTGCTAGAACAGATATTTTTTTAAAAAGAAAGAATCAAGATGGTATATACTAGCACCATATTAGTTCATATAAAAAATAAGTTTTTCAGACTGAGAAAAAAGGAAGGAACTAACGTTAGAATAAATAATGGTCCTTAAATATCATTAAAAATTCATGAAAGAAAAAGATTCATGACAATGACCTTACGTTACTCATTTCAATACACGAGTGAAATTTCACTGCAGATCCATTCTGGTATACAGAACAATTCTAGGGAATTATTGATTTTTTAAAGGTTTATTTATTTATTTATTTGAGAGAGAGAGAGAGAGAGAGAGAAGAGCAGGGGGAGTGGCAGTGGGAGAAGGAGAGAATTTCAAGCCAACTCTCCACTGAACGTGGAGCCTGACAGGGTTCGACTCCAGGACCCTGAGATTATGACCTGAGGTGAAATCAAGAGTTGGATGCTTACCCAACTGGTCTATGCAAGTGCTCCAAGGGAATTATTTATTTCTTAAAAGTACAAGCTGAGGGCATACATGGGAAATTCTAAGAAAAAACGAATTGCTATCTTACCAAACCAGGGAGACTACTCTGGTCAGCACTGGTAGTATTTAACACAATGTCAAATATGATTTACAAATAGGATTTAGGAGTTGGGAAGTTAACAAAATAGATCAATAATATGCCTAATGGAGCTCCTCTGCTGACCAGCTCTTGAAATGCTTTGACTTCTATCAGATCATAGCAAAGTGGAAGGGGCACTTGAGGCTAATGGTCATTTTAATTGGGATGGCTGAATGAGCTGCAGTGGATGAAGTCCATGAAGTATGGCTATTTTGGGACTAGACTCAGGCTGCTGACTCCCATCACCTTCAAAGCTGCTTGCCAACTTGCCTTTGTCACTCTCTAGAGGTAGAAGATGAGATAGAACCTTCATCTTGGGTGGACAATCTCAGCACCAAGTCAGTGAACCACTTGCATAAAAAAGGAACACCAAACACCCCCATCTTTAAAAGCTGCATTATGACTTGCCTTACCTGGCACTGTGCTAATATTTTTAAGGTAGTAAGAGCTCTGCAATGAAGCAGCAGCATTATGGATCATCTAACTCTGATTCCACAGCGACACATCCAGAAAATTTCCATGTTTGTGGCTGAGTAGGAGGGATTAACATGTCATAGATACAGCATCACCCATATCAGACGACTTGTAACTACAAGTCAATGATGTACAGGGTATATACCCACGCCATAATGTTCTATTTAGAGTTAATAAACTACCCAAGGATATTAATTCAATTTTTGTAGACGAAGTAGATTAAGCCACATTCAGCTGGTGAGATTTATAACTGTTTTTAAGTCAAGGTGAGTATTTTAAGAGCCCAACGTGGATTTTCCCCATAAAAGTGTAACTTTTACCTGTTGCGTGTAACGATCTATTTTGGATTGTGCTTCAGGAGACAGTTCGATATCTTTGGCTCCATACACAGCCTGGGCAATGGTTCTTATCTTTTCTACAATTGGAAGCTAGAGAAACACAAATGACAACAAAATTGTTAATGTTAATCCCGTTAAAGAATTGAGGGAAAGCTCAATGAGCTTTTTTGTAGTTGCTTAAAATTTTCTACCAGATTTCCTCTTCAACATCCATGGCACTTGAAACAAATATTCTTTCCTCTATCACCCTTAAGGTATGAAGAAGTATCAAGAAGCTATAGATGTTCAGCCAACGCAAAGGCTGCTTATTTAGTCAATAATTTTTATCCATTGCATTGTTTTTAAAAATGTACTTAATACTATGGTTTTAATGGTCTCAGAAGTCAGAATAAGAGTATCCTAACTAAATACTTAATGCTGGTGTTTAAGTGCCTCTGAACTCAGGTTATATGACAGAACATAGTAGGCTAAAAAACAAGTATATTTTCTTATGAGTAAAAATGGGCTGATTTTTTAAAAAAGATTTTATTTATTTATTTATTTATTTATTTATTTATTTATTTATTTATTTATTTAGAGAGTGAGAGCATGAGTGAAGGGGAGAGGCAGCAGGAGAGAGAAAGAGAGAGAATCTCAAGCAGACTCCACTGTGAGCATGGAGCCTGATGTGGGACTCAACTAATGACCCTGAGATCATGACCTGAGCTGAAATCAAGAGTTGGATGCTTAAATGACTGAGCCAGTAGGCACCCTGGAATGGGCTGATATTTTAAATGTTGATGTGATCACTTTATTGGGAAGTCAGAGGTTGAATCTAGCGTCACTTTAGCAAATAATGAGAAATCATGAAGACTGGGAAAAAAGACAAGAAGTTTAGATATGGGCAAATTTCGTGTGTGGGGTGGAGAGAAACAACCTTCCATAATGCTGGAGTGGAAACCTGGATGCGGATTGTGGTAAAATTCTGAAATGAAAGTGATCTTGAAAAACAACAATGGTTTGTTAGGAATGGAACATGCCATAGATAAAGTGATTCTTATTTAAGTAAATCATTTGACAAAGTCATTCATAATTTTACTGTGCAGAGAACATACATAAGCATAATGCAGTTAATTGATTTATTGTTTGGTGAACAGCTATTGGACCAAGTGCCCACTGTTAGAATGAATGTCAAGCAAGGGGCAGAAGTCTTTCATGGCCTACTCAAAAGCTTTGCTTGGCAATGGCAAACAGTACATTTGTAGGACTTAGAGTTGATGTACACAGGAAAGGAGAGTTATCTGACAGGAGAAAATAAAAGCTAGCTCTACCCTCTCAATCTGATGGAACCCCTAACTGCTTTAAAATGTGATTTCTTTACTACAGATTTTATAACTATAGAGTTGTTCTGTAGTTTGGAACTTAAATGTTGGGCATTTCAACAACTAATAAGTGAAGGTGCAAGTCATTGTAACCTTTCACTGAAGAACATAAAAGATGGTCTGAATCAATGGAGAGATATATTTTGTTCACTGATGAGAAGACTTGATACTATAAAGATGTCAGTTCTCTTAAACCTAACTTATTAGTTCAATGCAATTCCAATAAAATTCCCAACAGCACTTTGGGATGCTTGGCCAACCAATTCTTAAATTCACAATGAAGAGTAATAGCATAGATAGGTGAGATAACTTCAAAGATAAATAAAACCAAAAGAACAAAGATAGGAGACTTGCTTTCTAGGTACCAATCACACCATAAAACTATGGTAATTAATTCCGTATGGTATTGGCACACAACTGGATGAATCAATCAGTGGAAGATAAGAAAGAACCCAGAAGGATATCACAGCAGGTGTGGATAGTATACAGTAGAAATGACACAAAACTGGGAAAGAGCGGACTATTCAAGTGACTTTAGCTGGAGAGAAATAAAATTAAGATTCCTACCTCACAACTGGTACCCAAATAAATCCAATATAGAACAAAGACATAACTTTTGAAATTAAAACTTTGAATACTGGAAAAAAAAGAACATTGGGAGCTCTCTTTATGGTTATGAGGTAGGGAAGGATTTCTTAAACAAGGCAACAGGATACACCCTAAAAGAAATGTTTTACAGATCTGACAACAATATTTATAATTTCTTGTATTAAAAAAAAAGACATTATAAATAGGGGATAGGATAAGGAAGTCTGGGAGAAGATAGGTTACATGCAAATATTTAAAAGTCAAAAGATTAGTTACTGGAATGAATTTAAAAAACTTCCTACAAATTAAGAAAAAGACAAATATTTAATACTGGGCAGAAGGAGTAACTAATAATCGTATGAAAAAATGCCCAATCTCATTAATAATCAAGAAAAGGCAAACTAAAATGATGAAAATTCAACTTACACTCATTAGATTAGCAGGAATGAAAAGCATGAGAGTATCAGGCATAGGCTAGGATGTGGGGAAAATGATTCTTCTGAGTACTCTTGCCTTGGTTGAGATGCTCATGGTCTACCCCATCATGAAGCTTCCTATCTGGATTCTTTCCTCTCAATACACCCTACTCTACCAGTCTAACCTCCCTAGAAGGCGCCTAAGAAAAACTCAAAAATCTCAGGCTTGCCATGACCTACTGAAGGACACAATCTGGTTGTGACATTTAAGTAGCTGCACAATATGTGCTCTGAAGCATAACTAGGATAAGCTCGCATATCTTAAATTTTCCCCATGTTTTCTTGCTTCTGGGCCCTTACACATAAAGCCTCTTTGTAGTACTGCAAGATCAATCTCTGCTAAAGCTCCTTGAGGTCTATCTCATGGGCCAGCATCTCCAGAAAGTCTTTACTGATCTTCCCAAAGGAGATGTAGGCAAGTCTCTTCTGTGGGTGCTTCGCAGGACCAGGGGTTAGACAAGGCCTGGCAGTGAGGAGTTGAGTGAGTTAAGGCCTGGCAGTGAGGCCTGGCAAAGCTCACACTATTTTAAGGTGCATTGATGGATATGATAATGGTCCCATGATCAAACTATGATACTGAAGTCTACCAGATGGCAAGGGGCTTTTTGTAAACCACATTATAGGAGACATCAGCAAATAATCTGTACCTCCAGAAGGAACCATTTAAAAAAGAAATGATCACTATTTTCCAGGAAGACAGAATATGGAGAATGGACAGAAATGAGGATGAAGTAATTCTTAGCCCAATATTTAAGGAAAAGCTGTAATAACTAGAGCTGCCTAACTACACAGTGGCCTGTCCACCCCAGGAGAGATCAGTACAAGCCAGGGACAGTGCCAGGAATGTTGTAGAAAGAATTACTGCGCAAATGCAAAGTTGAGGCTGGACTACAGAGATAGCTTTCAGGGTGACTTCTACCGTGAAAGATGCCACATTCATATTAGGTGAAAAGAAGGAACGGCCTATAAATTCTTCAAGGTCAAGGCCCACTTAGAGGTAGGATGAAATACGGCCTTTGGAATCTGAATATCACCTGTAGACCAAGCAAGGATTCCGTGTGGTATGATGTTCACAATAATTATAAGAAAGTTCAGGTGCTGATGAGCTGAAGAAAACAATGAGAAGGGACTTTTTACTGAACCTCATCAGCATTATATGTTGATGGGCACCAAAGTGCTTGCTTTCAACACTGCACTTAAGTTAATATGATCTCTTCTGCTGGTCAATAAATGCTTTGCAAGTAACAAACCTCTTAAGAAATAGAAGTTAATAGGATGCTGGAAAATACTTGTAGAATCTACACGAGCAAGCACAATGACCATGCTTTGTCAGGGGAAGTCAGATCTCAGGATATTGTGTTCCCCAAGTAGTATAGCATAAAAGTGGGTCCTGGGTGACAGGCAGTGTCCCCATGGGCACTACAGCACAGCAAGGTGGCAGCTCTGGGGCGAGAGGCCTAAGAAAGAACACGGCCCCTTTTTATACCTGCTTAAATCATGTAAACTCTAAGAATTCATTTGCTCATCTGTACAATGGGCAGGTATGAACCGTATGCTATACTACTGCAAGCACTGAAGTGACATAGAGAAGATGAGTTGTGCATGTCACTCCACACAAACCCTAAGTAACATTATTATGGAGTAAGGCTAACAGGATTGGCAGAAAGAATTACATCTGCTCTGAAAGTAAAACAAAACAACAATACATATATTACAACTTATAACGTGTTTAATGAATACAATACACTATTTACCGAACTCTAGGTTATGATTGGAAATTAAAAGGTCAGCAATTTCTATTAAGATGATAATTAAAGAGCTCACATGTGAACAAGGTAAAAGGATGAATAGTGAAGGAATTAGTGTGAGTGGGCATTTAGCTGATGTACCACAGGTTTTTAAACATGGAAATATTTTAGGAAATACATGTATTTCATTTTTAATTGTAGTGAAATATACATAGTGGAAAGTTAACCATCTTAACCATTTTGAAGTCTTTGGTTCCATATTAAGTAAGTTCATGTTGTAAAATCAATCTCTAGAACTATTTTCACGTTGCAAAGCTAAAACTGTGCCCATTAAACTCTAACTCCCTTCCCTTGGCTTCTGGCAACCACTCTTCCACTTCCTGTCTCTATGAATTTGGCTAGTCCATTCAGCTACCTCATACAAGTGGAAGCAGACAATATTTGTCCTTTTGCATCAGGGTTATTTCAATTAGCATGAACCTCAAGGTTCATCCATGTTGTAGCCTTGGTCTGAATTTCCTTCCTATTCCATTGTATGTGTACACTACTTTTTAAAAAATCCATTCATCCACCACCAGGCGTTGTGTTGTTTCTAAGTTTTCACTGCTGTGACTGATGCTGTCATGAGCATGGGTTGACGAGGACCTCCGACACCCAGCTTTCAATTCTCTTGGGCATTCAGAGATACATACTTTTGGTCTCTGACTATATTGCCTTCCTTTTTAATGCTTATTTGAAAGTATTTTGGGAATTTCAAGCAGGTGCCAGACTGACTTTGTGAGCTGTGTAATTATGGTTTTTTAAATTCCTATAGGGAAATTGCAACCACCCAAACATAACAGATGACCCAACCACAAAGTGCAGAAAAGCAGGACAGGGCCAGCTGCCTGCGTCCTAGTTGGGTGTTGTTTCTCCTCCTTAGCCTCAGATGCCAGACCTCCATGCTTCCCAAAAAGCACTGAAATCTGTCCCCTGCCATTCCAAATTTTTGATGCCCTGGCCCCAGTCTTCTTATGCTTAGAGAAGGTGAGAGTACTCCTCTGACAGCTTTGACATGTGCAATGCTGTCCAATGGAAGCCTAAAAGAAGGAACCCCCCAAACCCTCGTGTGTGTCCCACAGCCCCATGCTGAATAAATCGAGTGCTTCAGCTGATGTAGCTAAACATCTCAAGACCAAAATCCATCTAGGACTGCTACTACAATTTTTCCTTTTCACTCCTGTGTACAAGTGAACAAATAAAAACATTATCTCAGTTAATATATCTTCTGGGTTTAATAGAAAAACTAAAAACTGCCCTGATAAGATAGTTTTCATTGCGTACAACCTATTTATATTACATCAATAGGCAAGGGACTTTTAGCTGTGCCTCTGCTCAATTTGGGGGAGAAGTACAATCTTTAAAGAAAAAACAGAGCCAAGTTCATTCCAATGATCTTGATCTGAACTTGATATTCACTTACACTATTTTGTTTTAAATGATAGGTTTTATAAAACAAATAATATGGTAAAATAAATTAGGAATGTTCATGTATTAATCGCTCCTGGCTTTCCCTGACACTGTAAAGATTTACTAATTTATTTGTTCACCACATTGTTCACCCTCCTATCCCTAAAGTCTAGAGTGGCTTGCAATTAGTAGGCATTCCAGAAACATCTGCTGAATGAATAAGTTACTGCTGAGGGTGGGTACTTTCAAGATGTCATGATATGAAAAGAACTTTGGGCACTACTTGAACAAAGCATACCTAATGGGATGGGGAAGTGACCCAACACACAAACGTGACAGAAGAGTGTAATAAAGGCTCTACATAAATGTCATGACTAAAGATGGAAGATCCCAGAGCACAGGGCAAGGCATGGAGATCATCAAAAGCTGGTGAGATGTAGAAAGGAACTTGAGTCATGCTTGAAGGACATGTAAGATTTTAATAAGCAATGGAAGGAAAGGTTATCCTATACAAAGGGGAAGACACATGTCAAGGTGTGAATGGCAGCAAACACAATGCATCTTCTGGAAACAGGACTATTCTATTTGTGTACTATGCACAATTGCTGAACACGTTAATAAGCTCCTACACAAAGCCTGGCATCTATGCCAGTATCTTGGATCATTTTTGAACTAACATTATGTTAAATCTTCATCTTCACCAAGATCAGAACTCTGACTATATTCTACATTTATTCCCTTCTAGACCTCTTAAACGTATATTCAAAAAATGGAAATACTCTAGAACAGAGGTGTCTAATGGCAACTTTCTGAGAAGGTGGGAATGTTCTATATACATGCTTCCCAGTCTAGTAGCTGGTGGTTACTAAGCAGTTGAAATGTTACCAGTGCCACTAAATTAATCTTAGTTAATTTAAATTTTAGTAGCTACCTATAACCAGTTGCTATGGTACTGGGCAGGACAGATCTGGAAAACAACTCTGACCTATTGTTATACTGTTGTACAACCTCTTGCATAGAGTTGACACCACACAGGTACACTGGAGGATGTAGGGACCTCATGTTTCATTATATTCATTTTGTATTTATGGTAATCCAGGCTCATAGAAGCTGAGTTAGTCCAAGTTAGATAGCATATCTTTCTTGATAAAGTCTAGGAGACCTGTTAGAATTATTAAATTATTATTATTACTTTTAAATATTTTATTTATTTATTTGAGAGAGAGAGCATGCGTGCAAAAGCACAAGTAGGGGAGGGGGCAGAGGGCAAGGTAAAAGCAGACTCCCTGCAGAGCAGGGACCCCCGATGTGGGGCTTGATCCCAGGACCCTGAGATATGACTTGAGCTGAGGGCAGATGTTTAACTGATGGAGCCACCAGGCATCCCTATTAAATTATTTAAGAACTGTTTTTCAGTGAAATAAAATTAATCTAAAAATTCTAGAAAAGCAATTACTTAAAATTTTAAAATATTTTTTTTGTGAGAGGAAAATGGACAAAAAGAAAGTGAACCAGGACACAGGTAAAATAGAATAAAATTTAAAACCAGGGTTAAAAATGAAGCTTCTAGAATCAAAGAAAATGAAGTGTGAAGGTATTACAATATTGTGGCATCTCCTTTTACTTGGAGGTCAAGTTCTAAAGTCAGCAGCCCTGGCTGTTTCTTAGAAGACCCATGAAGACACTAAGCCATACTCTACCATCAATACTCTAGAAATTCTTAAGCCCACAATTGTTGAAGTGTTGGAACACATCCGTGTTTCTTCTGCAGCTATACTGAATGTTCTATTGTTTTAACAAGGCCATAGGCTGAAATTCATAGAAGTTAAGTGATCTTGGGGCTTAAGGAGTGCATTTGTTTCAATGAGCATGGAGTGTTGTACGGAAATGTTGAATCACTGAATTGTACATCTGAAACTAATATGACACGGCATGTAAACTAATTGGAATTTAAATAAAAACTTAAAAATTAAGCTAAGTGATCCTATGCTGTGATACCAGCAAAATGTATTCCAATGCCCATGAAATGTTTAAAGAGAAGGATCAATTAAGAAACTTGTTAGTTGAACAGAAATCTCTGGATACATAGTAATTATGTCAATTTGTATTTTGTATTTTAAATGAGGCATGAATTTTAAATGATCTACAAGTGCAGTTTAGTATAAATGGCCTCTCTGGTACTGAAAAATATAATGTGAAACCATCGAAGTTAATTTATCCTGAGTACACACAAGGTATAAGGGGTTCATGAGGTTTAACATACCTCAGTGTCATGGGAGCATGCTCTTACTGAGAACAACAGACCCTTGTATCTTTGACACAAAGCTTGTCCCTGGCTGGAAACCAGCTCATCTGAGCTCCTAAAGGTGTACGTGCTGACTTCCATGAGCCAGCTCACTGAGGAGCCATCCTGCTGGCTCGTTGGCCCTGAACAACAGTTTAACCCAGAAGACTTCCAGAGGAATCTCGTTCTCTTTAGGCAACCGGGATGTGTGGTGGATATAGCTGGGGTCTGGGAACGGAAAAAATGTTCATTGCCAAAGAATCTCTATTTGTCTACATCAAAGGATGACAAGAAGGAATTCACATGGGTGATCTTTTATACTCTCAGATAGAATGTCACAGCCATGTCAAGGAAGGAACATATAAGAATAGATGATTTTAATGATCTATTCCTACCCAAAATGGGGAACGGATGATTGTGGCCTGAGCATGTGGCTTTGCCAACACATAACATATTTTTTATGGCAGATGTGTTAATTCTCTTTCAGCAAACCTTGCTGATAAACCTCATGTGTTTGTTTGCATGTACACAAATGCATGCAAGGTGTGGTTTGGGCTCTATTTTCACGTGCAAGGAGCCCCTGTCTCTCTTTCTTGGCTCCTCAGCACAGACTCATAATTTCCCTCATTGATCTACTGGAGGTGTGCTTCCAAAGAAAACACTCTGGGTGTCAAAGTCTCACTGGAAAACACAGTAAACTACAGTTGACCTTTGAACAATGTGAGATTTGGGGCACTAAACACCCCCTCCCACATAGGCAAAAATCCATGATTAAGTTTTGACTCCCTACCTTGCCCCAAACTTAACTACTAATCGCATACTGCTGACCAAAAGCCTTGCCCATAACATAAATAGTTGATTAATACATATTTTGTATGTCACATGTGTTATAGACTGTATTCTTACAATAAAGTAAGCTAGAGAAAAGAAAATGTTATGAAGAGGATCGTAAGAAAGAGAAAATACAGTTATAGGACTGTACCGTATTTACTGAGAAAGATCTGCTCGACTGGACCCACACAGTTCAAACCTGTGTTGTTCAAGGGTCAACTGTACTTTCACGAAAGGAAATAGAAATCATATTTTGATAAAAAATTATTACTAAAACAAGTCCCCAAACTCTCTGATACTGGAGTGACTGAAAGTATGCTGTTTTGAGTGTTTTTCCCATGAAACTCTTAAGTTTGTAGGTTTCTTTTTTGAAGAGGTATGCTGTAAGTGGTACCTTTAATGATAATACCTATGATAATATTCCTTAAAGGCTTGCTTTTTAGGTTGAGAAATAGATACTGTCCCTCCCCAGTGGTCTCCTGTCACCTAAATTTAAGTCAGAAGGTCCGGGTAATGGATGGTGTGGTGGTAGAAGGTGGCTGGCTAACATGTGGTGGCACACTGATAGTTCGTTGCACATCTCTCAGCCTCTCTTGATTGGCCCATGATTTTATTTCATTTTTAAAAAAGATTTTATTTATTTATTCATAAGAGACACAGAGACAGAAGCAGAGACATAGGCAGAGGGAGAAGTGGGCTCCTCGCAGGGAGCCCAATGCAGGATTCGATCTCCAGACCTGGGATCAGGACCTGAGCCAAAGGCAGACACTCAACCGCTGAGCCACTCAGGCATCCCTGGCTCATGATTTTAGATCCAGTAATGCATTTCTGGAAACTTCTATCTTAGTGACATTCCATTTTTCATGTTACAAGAGAGCATTTAAAAGAAATTACAGGAATCCTTGTGGAACACATAAGTGAAACAGTTCTAGACCACTCTTTCTTTCCCGTCAGGTACTATTTCTGGCACCAAGGAAACAAAGCTCGGACAAGTTCTGCCACAATCACAGGGGGCGGAGTAGAATGTGTTGAAGAGGCGGGCTGGTTCTAACAAAAGACTCTGATCTGCTAAGTCCTACCACAGTCAGATGAGTGAGGCAGCCAGCGGGCTGAGGAAGTAATATTCTTAGGCCAAATGAGACTTGACAGAGAACACAGTGGTCAGGGCTGAAACAGAATCTTAGTTAGATGGAGGTGTGAGATGTGTCTGCAGAAGGGTGTGGTTGGGTTAAGGGGAGGCAATGTGGGAATTTGCAGCTGAATCGTGGAAAGGAGGCCAGGGACAAGAGGCTGATGATGGGCTTGAAAGACCAGAGCTGGATCATAATAGAAAGCAGAACATGAGAAAGTGTAGGATTTCTGAATGAGATACCCAACTGTCTGGAAAATATAAGGGGCCGCTTTCTATAGAATACTTCAAACATTCTGTTGCACAGCAAGGGTGGAGAGCTAAAAGGGTCAGTGGGAGCAGGCAGGCCAGGAGTGAGTCTGAAAGAGAGAGGAAAGAGTCAGGGGAGGTTAACGGGCCCAAGAGGGAGATAATGGTAAGGACGGGGCAACACAAATAGAGCACATCCCTTCTCCTACAGGTTTTCTTTTTCTTTCTTTCTTTCTTTCTTTCTTTCTTTCTTTCTTTCTTTCTTTCTTTCTTTCTTTCTTTTCTTTCTTTCTTATTACTGTGAAATATAAAAGACATACAGAGATGTTCATAAATATTTTAAGCTTTAAAATTCTATTAATTATCACCATATACAATGGGAATGCACTTAATGCCCCAGACTATATGTTTAAAAATGGTTAAAATGGGAAATGTTATATTATGCATATTTTTACCAGTTTTAAAAACTATATATACATATATAAGCATTTATACTTTATTTATTTCAAATTTGAGGCTCTAGTTGCAAATGCCTAGAGGCCAATGAAAAGAGAGCTCACGAAACCACTCTAACAGCCGATATGTGTTTAAGTTTGAATTGTTAAGAAACAGAAAACAATTCCTCAGTCACCAACCCAAATACCTCCCCTCAAGCCCTCTGCCTTAAACAGACCAGCAGAAGAGAAAACTCTCCTACATATACAGGCAGTGAAAGTGCAGTAGTTCAGAAATCAGGGATGCTGGCTGCCCTGGGCCGAGTCCTCCCTCCTGGCCAGTCCATAGGTCCGTTTTGATCTCCTTCCATCTAGCCCCCACTGCGATCAAGAGAGTGGCTTCACACAAAGCACAGGAAAGACCTTTTAATAAAAACAAACACTATCCTCTCTCACTGTCAAGGTTACACCTCGAAATGTTTGCAAGGTTAGAGGAAGGATATGAAGATGATTTTCAACCTTAACTCCTGATTTAACAAACAAGATTCAGAGTCGGATTCGCAAGCTGACTTTCAGTGGCCCAGGGCCTTTGCAAAAGTGACTGACTTTTTATTCTATCACTAAGAGCTCCCAGTTCTAATGCAGAAAGAATGCTAAACATCTTCCTTTAATTTGGTGGTGCCTTTCATTCTTGGTGCAATAGGAAACTTGGCTTCTAATTCCTGGTTTCAATCCACTTGAACAGGAAACCAATCCTAGAGCCCAAGACAGTCACCTGAGTTAAATTCTTGAAGGTCAATTCAGGAAAGCCCTCTCTCCTCCTAAAAGTGAATGTGAAGGCCAGCTAACATTGATTGCCAGCTTCCTACATTCCTGCATTTTACTCTGAGACTTTTCATTTGGTCCTCACAGCAGCTCCAGGTGTCAGTATCAATACTATTTAATAGATAAAAAAAGCTGAGGCTCAGAGAGATGAGTTAACTTGACCAAATTCATATCCATTGTAGGAGGTCCAGTCAAGATTTAAACTTAATTCTGCAGGACCTCAAAACTTTCCCCTTTTAACTCTATGTTTCTCCTTCCATCAAGTGCCCATTTGTTATGGGGCAAGTCTCTCATCTCCAAGCTTCTGCTTCTGCATTTGAAACTCAGAGTTGAGCTCACACACCCCATGGCACTGGGTGAGATGTCCTTGAAGTAACAAATGGAAAGGGATTTGAAAGCTAACAAACCGTAAATACAGATTAGCTTTTCTTTCTGCTATACTATTTTCCTATGTGCTTGTGAGGCTGGAGATATTATATTGGTCAATTGTAAAGATCTATCAGAAGTCATGCTACAAAATGGAAAGTTACAGAGAAGATGACTTCTGGGGACTGTGATCTTCCTAAAGGGTTGTGAGGAAACCATGAATTTAAGTTTAAACATACTCATTCTCACAGGATAAACTTCCTTTGAGCAATTAGGCCACTGTATTTTATTCCCTGCTTTATTCTTATTTTTTTTAACTTAAAAAATGTTTTAAAGATTTTATTTTTAAGTAACCTCTATACTCAATGTGGAGCTCAAAGCCACAATTCCTGAGATCAAGAGCTACACCGAGTGGGCCGGCCAGGTGACCCTCTTTGTCCCTGTTTTAAAAATTTATTATTTGGAATTAATTACTCACCAGCTGCCCCCAGTACCATAATCAGAAGTTGCCTACTTAAAAACAAAAAAGTTGTCTACTCTTGAATTAGAGGCTACTCTGGGGATGCCTGGCTGGCTCAGTCTGTGGAACGTGCGACTCTTGATCTCAGGGTTGTGAGTCAGAGCCCCATGCTGGGTGTGGAGATTATCTAAAAATAAAATCTTTTATGATGAGATGAGCACTGGGTGTTACACTATATATTGGCAAATTGAATTTAAATAAAAAAAATAAATTAAATTAAATCTTTAAAAAAAAAAGAAGCTACTCTGATAAAAGAGGCACAGAATTGTTCTCTGAAGGACAGTGGCTGCTTAACTCAATTTTCTATGAAGTTCAGCATAGACGTCCCCCTCAAGCCAGAAGTGCAGCTTGTTTCCAACTACCGGCTAATCATCAGAAAGCCTTTAACCCTGTGAGTTGTCCAGCCCCACAGTATTTCTGAGGTCAAGTGTTTCTACTGCTCTCTAGCTGTTCTTCCTTCGGCAGGGGTTTTGAGATGATTCCACTCCCCATCAAAAGCAATCATGTCCTATACTCCTATACTATGTCAAAGGCCTCCAAATGATCTTAGGAGACTTTCTTCTGTAATGCAAGACGGGGGCAGAAATAGGATGCCATCAACCCTGCACGGAAAGCATTCTTGGTGGAATAGTCTGGGGAGTTAGCAGAAGGCACACAGGAGCCCAGTTTGAGCTTTGAAGTAAAGGCAGCAAGGTGATTTATCCCAAGTACTTTATTACTTCTTTTTTCCTTAGGGCAATCCCACACATATCAACCTGCCAAGCACTAAAGGGTTAGTTGTGGGGGAATGAAGTTTCAAGAAAACCATGAATTAGTCTGTAAAAGTTCACCAGCACAATACACAAGAAATGAAGAGGTAAGAAACGTTTGAGCCGTGTTACAGAATGCACAAAGGAATAGATTTCTAGACAGGATTATAAATGGTCTTCTATTATCTAAAATCATCTTGCCAATGTGAAGAACACAGCTATTAGGGAGGCAGTAAGTAGTGAGCCAGAAGTAGCTATCACTCTTTTTGTTGTGCAGCAATATGCTGAGATGCTGGTTCTTTAATAATTATGCAATCCAAATCTAATTTCTTGTTATAAGAAAAAGGAGAAGAGAATGTTGACAAGTGAGGCAAGACTCCTATCAGACACAGGACTTTGGTCCACATTGTTTTTTTTTTTTTTTCCATGTTGTTATAACCACCACCACCCCTCCCCCCATTTATAGGGAAGCAGACATTTTAACAGCATTATCTCCATGAAGAATGGGAATTCAGAAAAAAAAATTAAAATATCGGGAAGGAAAGGGGTTCATCTTTCGGTTAGTGGGTGTATGAGACAGCATTAACTCAGAAACATTTCTTCTCTTCACCCATCTTCTTTTCACTTGGGATGATTTCCTTGAAAACAGTCCTACTTTGTGAAATCCTTCACTCAAAAACTGCCTTTGCCACTCAGAGTAGGGTGGATCCAGATCAGATGGCAATAGTCTGAGGCTCCTGGAGCAGGCCACGGAGAGTGAGGTCCCGGAGAGTGGTTTGTGAGAGGGCCCGGGTGGGCAGGGAAAGGAAGGAACACAGAACAGCTTGGCTGGCCCCCCACTGAGCTGCCTTCAACCCTCTCAGCACTCGCGCCCACTGCTGGGCTGCAACAAGCTTCTGCTTCAGATCCCAGGGCCAGAGAACTCACTTCTTCTAATTAGACCATTTTTCTTTATGTAGAACCTGGGTCTCCTCCCTCTACTGATCTCCATCTCCTCTGTAACCCAGAACATGCTCGGCTCGTATTCACGACACGGCCTCTCAGCATGACAAAATTTTGTGGGCTAACCATCCTAACTTGGTCCTGAAATTCTTCCGTTCACATACATTTACAGAGTGCCCATGTCCAGCATTTGGCATGGATCCTGTGCTTGTCACTGCCATTCTTCCTCTACAGGTGGGTCCCTTCTTCAAGGAGTAGTTTCCCCACCCTCACCCCCAGTTTTGGACACCGTACTGAATTTCGAAGAACAGAGCCAGATGATTACCTCCAACCTTTTATTTATTTTTATTTTTTATTTTTTTTATGTTTTTAAAGATTTTATTTATTTATTCATGAGAGACAGAGACAGAGACAGAGAGACAGAGACAGAGACACAGAGGAAGAAGCAGGCTCCATGCAGGGAGCCCAAAGTGGGACTCTATCCCGGGTCTCCAGGATCATGCCCCAGGCTGAAGGCGGTGCTAAACGGCTAAGCCACCGGGGCTCCCCTCCTCCATCCTTTTAGATACCATCTCAGCTCTGCCTCTCTCAGGATATGGGACATTGGGCAGTTATGTAATATCCTTGAACCTTAGTTTCTGTATGCATAAAATGGGGTGAATACCATCAGTTCCTACCCAACGGGAATGCTGGGACTAAAGCAGTTAACATGCACAAGGTGCTCACATGCCTGGCACACAACAAGCCCTCGGTAAGCATGAGGTTTGGCAATATGATTAACATCATGCTCTTGGATGATGTGACTCTGGACTTAGACAATGGTGCTATGTCCTGTCTTTACTTATGCTGTTGGTTTATGCATCTGAGCTGGAAAGAGGTATGATGTTAATGTCTGTAACATCTGAGAGAGCAACAGAATGTGCGAGGGATGAAGGAATGGGAGAAGAAGCAACCAGCTTCAAGGCTGAGAGCTCTGGAAATCATGGGCTATTGATGGGGACAAGTCCAGTAGCCCGAGCTAAAGCCATAAAATTCAAAATAGAGATGTGCAGGTGGGTGCCAAGATGAACTGTGTCAGGTCCTGGGAAGTTCAGATTTTCTGACCAAAAGCTCATTATACAGCTATGTAAAAATGTCTTGGACAATCCAAGAGCTCTATTTCTGGGTGTATACCCCCAAAGAATTGAAAGCAGAGTCTTAAAGAGATATTTTTATACACATGTTCATAGCAGCATTGTTTCTAAGAGCCAAGAAGTATAATTAGCCAAAATGGCCACTGACAGATGAATGAATTGACAAAACATGACATATACACATGACAGAAGGAAGGAAATTCTGACATATGCAATAACATGGATGAACTCTGACAATACTCTAAGTAAATGATAGAGACCGAATATTTGGCCCCTACCCCTGCCACCATTTATATGATGAAGCCTAACTGCCAATGTGATCAGTGTTAGGGGACATGGGAACTTTGGGGGCGACTAGGGTGAGGGAATTAGGAGTCTGTGTGTGTGGGTCTTTGGTGTGATTAGGTCATAAGACTGGAGCCCCCATGAATGAGATTAATGCCCGCATAAAAAATAGACCCTGGAGAGATCATACTTTTCTTCCACTATATGAGGATATAATGAGAAGACAGTCGTACATGACACAGGAAGCTAGCCCCACTAGACATCTGCTTGAGCCTTGATCTTGGACATTCCAGCCTCCCAAACTGCTAGCAATAAACTTCTGTTGTTCATTAGCGACCCCGTTTCTGCTATTCCTCCCAGGGACTGAGATAGTGAATAAACCCGTCATGAAAAAGACAATAACTGGATGATTTCACTTACATGGGATACACAGACCAGTCAGATTCATAGACATAGAGGGCAGAAGGGTGGCTACCAGGAGCAGGAGAGGTGGGAGGGGGGGCAGGAATGGGGAGCTGGGGTTTAATGGGTGTAGAGTCTAGGTTTTGCAAGATGAAAAGAGCTCTGGAGATGGGTGGTGGTTGCACAACAATGTGAATGTACTTAACACTTTTGAACTCTACACCCCAACATGGAAAAGATGTTAAGTGTTAAGTTATGTGTATTATACAATTAAAATATCATACATATAGTTCCAGAAAACCACAACAAAGGATGAGAACCATGGCAGAAATGGACGAAGAAAAGTTGTGCTCATGAATTCACAAGCCTTAAGTTGCTCAAAAGAGCAAGCCCTGAAATGTGTTAGCTAGCTGTCGAACCCTGGCCCCCAAAGCCCCTCTTTGCTGATGCATGCTCCTGGGAAGGAGAGCACGGCTTTGAGGTCATGGACTCTGGGGCAAGGAGAGCTTCTGCCCTTGGCCTTGGGCCTTGGTCAGGTGGCTCAACCTCTTTCCCCTGCAGTTTCCATATCTGGAGGGTTGTCATGGCCAACAAATGGGACAAGTTGGGCAAAACTCTCAGCACTTGGCCTGGTGCAGTGGAAGGGCAGGAAACGCCACTCTCAACTGCTGTTGGAGCTTACCTGAACATCATACAGGAATCGGAAACGGCTTCCCTTACTGGCAGCTTCTCTCACAGCCCGAGCCAGCTCCACCGTCCCTTTCCCACCGATGGACCAGTGATAGCAGGGGACCGCATCAAAGGCGCCAGCCCGCTTCGCGAGTTCACAAACTAAGTCAATTTCAGCGCGGGTGTCGGTCCTAGTGATGAAAACGTTTGTGGTTTTGCATCTGTATTCATTTAGTGATGTTTTTAAAGAAAGACTAACCGTTTATACAGAACTTTGCTCCCTAACACTGAATATATTTTAAACATCAAAAGTGGTTACATTGTGTTTAATAAATCAGACTTAAAGAAAAGCGGGGGGGGGGGGGGGGGGAACGGGAAAAAAAGCCTCTCTAACAGGACTCAAATATTTCAAGTTGTTAAGGGTTTTATCGAGAAAAATTCCATAACATAACCCTTTGATCATCCACAGTATTTCAGACAGAAATGCTGGATGGAATTGGAAAAAATAAAAGCCAAGGATATGTTAACTCACTATATAGATTTCATTTCCCATAAACATCTGAGAAACTTCTGTTAAAATGAAACCAACCCAACCCAACCCAAACAAACAAACAGAAGGAGCAGACTTTTTCTCTATAGTTTTAGATGAAGCAGAGAAAGACCAAACACCCTCAAGACACAAATCTAGTTCACAGGGTGGCCCAGCAAGAGGAGTACACTTAAAGAAGGGGGCTTCACTTACTTGAAGACATTCAGAGCCACAATAACAGGAACCCCAAAGAGCTGAGCAATCTGAATCTGCTTCTGAAGGTTACAGCAGCCGTCTGCCACCAGCTGGATGTTCTGGAAGAAACCAGACCCCCATGTACGCCTCCCACCAAAGCTGCCAAACTCAACTGGCAAGTCCACTCTGGCAGGTTTTGCTTCCATTTTGCTCACTTTACTGTCATAAAAGCTATTAAATAAGACCATAAAATACTTTCTCCTCCAAGAAAAAGTGGTTACAGAAGGAGGAGGCTCATTTTCAAGATAATTTCTGGAATCATTCCGGGTCCAATAGTGTATCGGGGTCTTGAGCCAGGGGGCAGTTTCTGCTGCTGTCCGGTGGCCAGGGCATAAGCAATGTGCTCACACTCTGTAGGCTGGTATACAAGGGGGCACAAGGCCCTGGGGAGGGTGAGGAGCGCCGTCCGGCCATTCCTGGCTCAAAGCCCTGGTGCCACCTGTAGGAGCTAAGAGGTACTGTTGCCAGTAAATCAAAGTTTATTTACCCAAGAGTCCAGTAACTCAAGCAAGTGATAAAGCCAATTATATACACTACCAGAGGCAGATTTTTTGCACACCAGAAGAATATACAGGTATAAGCTTCATATTTGTTTCTGGGCTGGAGACTGAGCTCCTGCTCTGATGGCTGCCAAGAGGACAAGGAATAGAGCATACGTTGCATCATTTCTTAAGAATGAAAAGTTAACTGAATGGATTTTATCCTTCGCTCCCACCTACTTCCTTTTGAATTGCTAGAAAAGCAGTTTTCCAAGAGGCCATAGGTGGAGACTCATTTACGGACTGAAATTCAACTGCTAGCTAATGGTTAACTGCATTTCAATGGTTCTTCACACAAGCCTTCAAGATACCCGCTCTTACCTCCTCTGTATATTCTCTCTTAAGCGGGACACCAGCAGTTACCTGATAAGGAAAGGTAAAAAGGAAGAAAAAAAAAATCCATTAAAATGCTTATTCTGATACTTATTGCTTAAGGGTAAGTAGCTTCATTGGTTAAGTTTCTAGCAGCTTCATAAAATGCATCTGAAGAAGCCCTACTAGATTGCAGTGTTTGTTTCTTGCAGGGGCTAAGGGACTTGTTCTCCTACCCTACCTCTTGCCACATACTGCACCCACCTCCACTCCTGTGCATGGTGCTGACACCCAGCAGATGCAGAACCCCCAGTTCTATTACTTGTCTCCTATACCCACCTTCACTGAATCCAAATATATCCACAAGGGGAAGGGAAACATAGCAGGGAACTCTTTGAGCATATGCCTTTTACTTAACTGTGTCCAGCAGGCTGGGTGTGTTGAAAAGCCCAGATATATTGAACAAACTAGAGCAGATTCAACAAGGGTAATAGGCTCGGAAACTGGCAACCCCCACTCTGGGGGCTTGTTTTTCTTATCTTTTTTAAAAAATAAATGGCAGTAAATTGGCATCACACTAAACACTGAAGTGAGGAAGGCTTATTTATTGTCACTGGGACTTCGGACCACTTTATACTGTTCCTTCTTTTGTTTTTTAAAAAATGCTTACTCTGATAAAGATCTGAAGGAAAACCAAATTGTGGTCACTTTTTGGGAAGGTGCATTTAAAAGGAGAAAATGTGCTTTTAAACCAATAACTGGCAGCCCTAGCTGAACATAACAGTCTTATTGGGAGCTTTTAAAAAACATTGATGTCTGAGTCTCCACCCAGACCAATTCAACCAGGATTTCTGGGAATGAGATCCAGGACCAGTAATACTGAAGAGCTCCTCAGGTGATTCTAATTTGAGCCAATATTGAGAAGTTTCTTACTGGTGCCCATTATCCTAGCATAAACAGAACTTCTAATTTGAGTAAAACCCGACTTACACGAGGTGTACCATCACTCTCAATAAATTTTAAATAATGTTAAAGTCATTGCCATTACTTTTCCCCTTTTCGGCCCTATTTCTCACAACAATGTACAGAGTGGCCAGGGCAGTTTAAAGATGAAGAAACTAAAGTTGAGAAAGACAGGTGTCTTGCCTAAGATTACACAGCAAACAAGATGTAGAATGGGGACTTGACTATAACATGGTTCTGAAACCCCAATGTAGCACCTTTCCACGTTGTTTTTGCCTCCGGCTTGCTACTTGACACATTTTGATCCATTGAGGATGGATAACTTCCTCCCCTCTTATAGAAGAGGCCTTGAGAATACTGGAAATCCTCTGAAAACAAGGTACCTCTGAGGTAGATTATTTTTTTGTTAGTGTGTGGGAACATAATAATGGATTGTGAGATGGGGTTTTCCAGCATTAGCATGGAATAAAACAGAGTGAACCTTTCAATGAGGACAACTAAATGCTAGATTAAATAAAGAACGGAAGGTATTGCTGAGCTTGCACACATGCAAAGTTCTGTGGAATAAAAAATTAAGCACAGGAAGAATGGATTGTACATAAATGCCAGAAAGTAGAGAGGATTAACAAACCCAAAAGTTGGTTCTTAGAAAGATTAATAAAATTGATAACACTCTCGTAAGACTTTTTTTTTTTAAAAAAGGAATGAAAACATAACCACACATGCTGGAGATAGAACAGATACTATGATCAACTTTATACCAACACATTTAAAAACAGAGAGAAATTCATACAGGTATAATTTTTATTAGAATTCTTTTAAGAAGAAAGAGGAAACAGTTTAGATTTACGGTTTTAGATTTACCTAAACTGTTCTAGTCATTAAAAAATTAAATTTGGAGTTAAAAATCTACCCTGCACCAGAGTAAGCCACCAGCCTACCTATTATTATAGGTGAATTCTTCCTGTCTTTAAATAAACAGATTATTCTAATGTTACAAGATCCCTTATATAGAGTGTATCAAACAGAGGGAATCCTACCAGTTTATTTTAGGCTCACATCCCACTCATAAATATAGATGCAAAGATGCTACTTAAAATATTAGGAAACTGATAAGCAAATTTTAGTTGTTCATAAAAAATATATCCCCAAGTTAGATTTAGTCTAAGAATGCAGGTTCATTTCATATTGGAAAGTTTAGTATAATGTGTAATATTAATAGATTAAAGAGATAAAAACACATCTCAATAGATGAAGAGCATTATTCAACATTTATTTAGAAAATAAGACAAAATAAGAATAGAAGCCAATTTCTCTAATTTGATAAAAAAAATACTACAAATCTATAGAAAAATCATATGTAGTGAAGTATTAAATGTATTCTCGTTCAGAACAGGATAACAAAAGGAGGCCCATTGTTACACCCCTATCTAATACTGCATTGCCAACCAGAAAGAACTGGTCAGTGACAAGAAAATAAAGTATAAAGATTAGAAAGGAACAAACAGGGCAGTCCCGGTGACCTAGTGGTTTAGCGCCGCCTTCAGCCCGGGGTGTGATCCTGGAGACCCGGGATCGAGTCCCACATCGGGCTCCCTGCGTGAAGCATGCTTCTCCCTCTGCCTGTGTCTCTGCCTCTCTCTCCCCCTCTGGCTGTGTCTCTGCCTCTCTCTCTCTCTCTCTGTGTCTGTCATAAATAAATAAATAAATTTTTTTTTTTAAAAAAAGGAACAAACAGAACTGTCATTTTTTCTGACATGATTGCCCAATGGAACTCTAAAGTGTCTACAAAGTAAATTAGTACAATTAATAAGATGATTTTACGGTCACAGGGATGTAGCGTACAGCCTAGTGACTATTGTATTGCATACTGAAATTCACTGAGAGTAGATCTTTTTTTTTTTAAAGATTTTATTTATTTATTTGAGATAGAGAGAGAGAGAGAGAGAGAGAGAGAGAGAGAGAAGCAGGCTCCCCACTGATGTGGGGCTCAATCATGGGATCATGACCTGAGCTGAAGGCAGATGCTTAACCGACAAGCCACCCAGATGCCCCGAGAGTAGATCTTAAAAGCCCTTGTTGCAAGACAATTTTTGTAACTATGTATGGAGACAGATGTTGACTAGATTTGTGATTCTCCTGTAGCATACAAATGTCCAATCATTGTTTTACACCTGAAACGAATATAAGATTTTGAGTCAATTACACTTTAACTTAAAAAAGTCAGTGGATACAAAAATATATAAGAATTCAGAAGTAATCTGTTAAACTACAAAAATATAAAGTATATAGTAACAAATCCATAAAAAGATGGAGAAGCCCTTTGTGAAATGAGATGTAAATCATTATTAAAATACACTTAAGAAAACCCAAAATCAGTGAAGAGGTGTCCCATCAGCTTAGAAGGCAACCTGTCAAATATCCCTAAATTGACTATTGATATAATGCCATTCCAATAAAAATCCTGAAAAGATTCTTTATAGAACTTTATGATCGAATTCTAAAATAAATATGGAAATGAAAAGGACCAATAACAGGCCAGGTATGCATGAAGAAATAGAACAACCTGGTGGAGTTCACCATAAAAGCTATCAGTGTAGCACAGACACAATTATATGTAAATAGATCAGCAGAACCGAAAACAGATCCCAGAAAAAGACCTACACATATATGAAGAACCAATTTATTATAAAGTAGGCTTAAAGATCAGATGGAGGGAGGGACTATTTAAATAAATGGTACTATGCTAATTCGTTATTAATATATAAAAAAAGAAAATTAGACCTGGTGATTGCACCATACATGATAATCAGTAGCAATGGGTGTGATGGTTAATTTTAAGTGTCAGCTTGTGCCACAGGGTGCCAGAGAGTTGGTTGAACATTATTCTAAGTATTTCTGTAGGGTGTTTATGGATGAGAATAACATTTAAATTGGTGGATTCTGAGTTAAAAGAACTCATGACCCATGAGTTAAAAGGCATGACCCATGCCCTACCCTCCCATGCCCCCTCGCCCCCTATTGTGTGGGTGGGCTATATCCAATCAGTTGGCCCTAATAGAACAAAAAGATTCTGTGCAAGAAAAATTCTCCAGCAACTGCCTTCTGAGTGGGGATGGAACTGGATCATCAGCCCTCCTAAATCTCCAGCCTGCTGACCCACTCGGTAGATTTTGCCAGCCTCCATAGATGTGTGAGCCAATTCCTTAAGATAAATCTCTTTTTACATAAATACACATTGTATCGGTTCTTTACACAATGTATTTAAAGAATTAATTATAAAGGGATATCGAGATCCATAAGAGTAACAATATTAGTTCCTGCACTACAGCATGAATGGTCAGTACTTTGAAAGACAGGATATGAATTTAAAATTATTGGGGCTAAAATGGGCAAGTTCAAGAGTGACAGGATTTTCCACTGCACATATTATGGAAAAAAAAAACAAGCTGAATAAACATAAGAGGCCACCATGGTTATTTGTGTAATGATATCCAAAGGAAGTAGAAATTATAATGGATCAAAAACATTATCATAGAGTTGTTTCAAATAAGAAGGAAAGACACGGAGATGGATAATTCAGAGTATAGGATTAAGAAAACGAGAGTTAATTTATTATTTTATTTTGTTGAAAACATTTCCTGGATACAGACTCTACATTAGGCAGAGGGAAACCCTAATTAGGCATTAGGGATACTCATATTAATAAGACATAGTCCCCGATCTCAAGGAATTCAGAGTAGAGAGACACACATATAGACATTGATAAAGCAATGTGATACAGAAGGCTCTTCTGGAGCTCAGGAGAGGATTACTAAGCTTTCCCAGGCTTCCCAATCCTTTCCTTCTATCATCCTCCACCCAGATGTGTGCCTACCACACATGAGCCCTGTTATAATCACTGGGCTGGAACCATGATGTGAAGTGGAAGACATGCAAAAGAGTAAAGTCAGAGGGAAAAGCAACCACTGTAAAACAAGTGCATTCATTAATATAAACTAAAATAGGATTATGAATCATGTAGAGAATTTTTATGGAACAGATAGGAGAGTATGGAAAAACACTCAACTAGAACTCAAGAGACCTTGAGTCTGCTTAGTCTGGATGATACAAAGCAAATCACCAAATCCTTCTGCTAGCTTAGTCATTTCATCTTTACAAGGACTGAGCCAGACTCAGACAATCTCTAAGCCCTTTCCAATATCAAAGCCCTTTGATTTTATAACTTTTGGGGTACAAAACAGGGAGGGAGAATTTCAAATGCATCTTACAGAAGCAGAAATAGTTTTTTGAAAATGGAAATTGGTATACAGATTCAAAATCTAAAGTTAAGGAGTCATTGTAGCAATAAGTGGTGTTTTGAACAAAATCAGAATTCTTTAGGATCTACTGCTTAATTATATCTGTTGTGTCAATCTTGAATTTGAATTAATGATGCAGCTTTAGGCTACAGTGAACTACTCAAGTGTTTGGTATTATTAGTGGATTTGGGACTCAGAAAATATTTACCCTTCATTAATGCTCAGCTCTGCCTGGTGGACAGAGAAGGGAATTTGGTTCTAAATCTCAGACTTGGGAATCCCTGGGTGGTTCAGCAGTTTAGCACCTGCCTTCGGCCCAGGGCGTGATCCTGGAGTCCAGGGATTGAGTCCCATGTCAAGGGATCGAGTCCCATGTCAGGCTGCCTGCATGGAGCCTGCTTCTCTCTCTGCCTGTGTCTCTATCTTTAAAAAAAATAAAAAATAAACTTCAGACTTCGGATCTGGTTCTCTGTAGGCCTGATCATACTGTCTTACATTCCCTGAACTGGTTGAACCTCAAATCCCTTATCTATAAAATGGGATAAAATAATGTCAGTCTTTTCTAGGACAAAGAATTGCTAAAATGGTTATACAACGTATTTCATGAGCAGAGATGTATTCCATAATGGCAAAAATTTTATTTGTTCCTGCTGTGTAATGATCATTGATTATGTGACTTCCGTGAACATAGTATTACCAATTAAGCAATCAGATTTGGTAGTTTGTCTAATACAACAATAGTATAAATGATAACAACGCTCCAACTTAATTTTACTTCAAAGGTGATTATTCAGTATAACATTTCTTATTCTCCCCTTGGGGAAAAAAAACTTAAAATGAAAAAAGAAAAACATTACATCATTTCTGTGGAAAGGAAAAAATTTTCTTTCAGATGTACATGAATTATGTATATAAGACAGGTTAATATCAAAAGTCTATAAAAAATGTTAATAGGGTGTCTTCAAAACAAAGCTCTTTTAGAAATAATCCAGTGCTATAACAGAGCTATAAAGTGAAATCAGAATAAGTAGAAACAGAAGGAAAATAGTTCTAGATGAAACTTGATGAGACAAAAAAAAAAAAAAAGAAAGAAATTTGATGAGACACTGCATCAGTGAACCAAAAAACTATCTGTACAAACACTGAAAAACCTCACCCACAAATGCCATCACTGTAATCCTTTATGTTCTCTGCTCGGGAACAAGAGCCTCCATACTCCTATCAACGTGGGGTTAGAAAATGTTGACCCAAGTTTCAGACAGAAATCTTAGGACTAAAAAGCAGTCATATTATACTCTTTTCCAAAATACTGCTGACAAATGACTTTGTAAGTGTTACCATTGATTTGAATTTATCAAATGGTAAGTGCCTTATAATGGTGATTTGTAAAAAAAGAGAGGTATTAAAAAAAAAATCACAGCTATGCAGCAGGTTTAAAGGCTTCAAATGAGAAATTCTGCTTCACCTTCATTTTAAAATGTGTTTTACCGGGAAGGAAATATGAGACTTACGCTTGGCCCGCCTCCATGCATCTTCAGAGCTCGAACCGTTGCCACCAGCACAACCGCATTCGGCACCAAGCCAGATGCTCGGCACTTGATATTGAAAAATTTCTCCATTCCAATATCAGCACCAAAGCCAGCTTCAGTTACTGTGGAGAATCAAGGTGGAAACTTGTGATCATTTTCTCAAAACAAGAGCAAGTTCTGGCCATTGTTGGTACGACTCAGGTTCAAAGTGAAGTTTAAATTCCCCACCACATCCATGTTATTTCACGGTATTGCATCTTGTTCATATGCTACGGTAAACTCATTTTCCTGTCATCATAGAAAATGCTCCACTTGCCTATGTTCTCTACAAAGATGGCTCTCCCCCTTGCTTTAGACCACCATGCCTTAAGGATTCACTGCCAAGGCCAAGATTCCTCTCCCAGTAGGGACACTCAAAGCAAAGTGTTTCTTACCACAGGTGAGATTGTCAACTTTTTAACTGGGTTCTAAATTGTACCAAAGGACATTGCTAGCATAATTACCATAGAAGAGCCTTCTTACGTCTTATAACATGCACGGTTCTAAATCATTTTATTTAACCCACCTAGTCATTTCTGTTGATTGACAAAATTCAAGTTTGTTAAGTGGCTTAAGATTCATCCTCAGGCTTGATAAGATAGCATCTTTATTCCATAAGCACAGATGACATTTATTTTTAGCCATCTCCTTTGCTGCCCCCAAATTGCTAGAAATGTTACTGTAGAGGTAGGGATCCCTGGGTGGCACAGCGGTTTAGCGCCTGCCTTCAGCCCAGGGCGCGATCCTGGAGACCCGGGATCGAATCCCATGTCAGGCTCCCGGGGCATGGAGCCTGCTTCTCCCTCTGCCTGTGTCTCTGCCTCTCTCTCTCTCTCTGTGACTATCATTTAAAAAAAAAATGTTACTGTAGAGGTAGCTGAGAGAGTACTAGATACTACTAATGACTGACATGTGGTCAGAAGCATCATTTCCACACACAAAGGAGAGCTCTAGGATGGGCAGCACTAGCATCATGCATTTTAACAAGATCCCCAGGTGAGACGAATGCCCATTAAAGTTTGAGAAGCAAACTCAAGGGAAAGAATAATAAAAATGTAATAGGAAGTAAAAATTTATGAAATATGCACTATGTATTGACATTTCAACCAAGGCCATAATTTATGGCAGAGACAGGAACTGGCAGTAAAACAATTTACTAAGATAAAATCAAAACATTTAAAAATGTGAACGACTGAAGATATTGTCTTGAGCAGTCACCAAATGCGCACATTTTAACAAGAATTAAGAAAATAAAATCATGAAGTGTCCCATGTAATTTTGTAGTTTGCTCCTTTACTTTAAAATTTTTAGTTTTCTCGCTGTACTGCAAACTTCCAAAATTTATGCTTGTAAGTAGTAACTTATAATTTTGTTAGGTTGATGTATCAAGATTTACTAAATTGTTCCCCCTGTTATTAGACATTTGGGCTGTTTCCAATATAAATAATGCTGCAAAATATCTGTGCATATGAGATTTAACCTCTCTAAAATTATATTCTTGGAATAAATTCCCAAGGGTGAGAGCATGGTGCCAGAGGATGTAAAAAATTTTTATAACTGTTGTTATGCTTTTGACAAACTGAAAAGTATTTCTTTAAAAATATTCAATTTGGAATGAATTTAGCTATAAAGTAACTTATTCCTTTATTTTCTTTCCTTTGAATAAGTGATATAGCAGAATGAGCTACAGAAGTAAAAGACATTCCTTTTTACACACTATTTGGGACAATTCTAGTGATTTCATTAGTGGTGGTCAAATCCAGAGAAGATCATTGACAGTAACAATCCCTATCTCAGTGGTACTCCTGGTAAAAGCAGTGGTGACTTTGGCATAGTAGTGGCATAGTGGACCCCAGAAGAGGAATGTTCAGTTAATTTTGTCAAAGGTCATTATAGAGTGGGCTCCCATCAGGGGAAAGGTGACATCCTACCGATTAGTATCAGACACACCGGGTCCAGTCTGGATCCAGACCAGAGAGCTGTGCATATGAGCTGTCAACTGAACAGTAACAACCAAAAGGTAAACCTATTTGAATCTCAATGTCCCCATTTGACTTGTTGGGAGAATTAAGTCAGATAGTACATCAAGTACTCCATTATTGCTTTATGGTATATACTGGGAGCTCACATAAATGGTCCGCATCATCATTACCCAAGAGAACAACCCTCCCATGAATTGATTATACTCAATTCTTTAGTATCTGTTGAATTCCTGCTATGTCCAGGCATTTTTCTCAGGGCAGTGGCTCAGTGATGTGAGGATTAGGATCCCTCATGTCAAGCTCTCCAGGGACCTGGGGGCAGAGACCGTCTGACATTGGACTGGAGAGAAGGCAGGTGCAGTGCATGGGGAGGAATGGATGTTGCAGGGCAGGTTTGGAGAATGGTGACAATGGAGTCAGGCTCTGAGGGACACTAGGACTTCTCCAGGCAGAGAAGTAAGGAGTTGGGGGTGGAGGGAGGGAGGGAGGTTAGGGAGGAGCAAAGAGATTCTCAGGTAAAGGAGAGAGCAAGAGCAGACATCAGCTTGTGAAGATGAAGAGAAATGATCCATACTGACTGGAGAAGTCTATTACCTCAACCAACATGACTTGTTCTCTGATCAGTTCTGAGGAGTAGGGATTCAAGTAACAAAGTTGTGTATGTGGGTTTTTTTTCAATGCCATTATATTTGAAAAACTGCTTAATATCGCCCTATGGATGGAAGTAGATTTTTCTGTGCAGTGTTTGGTGCAAAGTCTTTCCAATTGGATGCCTGTTTCCACCTGAAGCTCCTCTCTTAGACTAAGCTCCAAGAGACTGATGCTGCCAGACACACAGTAGGCACTGGATGAATGGGTACATCTCTAAAACAAATAAACAAAAAGAGGGAGCAGGAGAATAGCAAAGTTTTATAATACCTGGTCACAAATCTATTAATAGCACAGATCATTTATAATCATTTCACTCCCCTGAAAAGGTGCAAGCTCAAGTTTACTTCAGAAACCATCTCTTCTCTTCTTTAAATTTCACACAATGTAGTCACCATGCTCTCTGATCTTCATTGGCTCACTCTTGCCTCACAGAAAACATCCAAGTTCCTTATCACAAAAATGAAGACCACCCAATGTTACGTCAAGCACACACCCATGTCCATCTTCACTCTGCCTGAAGTTTTGTGCTTTACTAATATCAAACTTCCTGTAGAGCCCGTACATACTATGTTTGTCATATCCGACCCTCCTCCAGATAGGAACAACTGGAATGTTCATCTCTCCTAAATGCATTGTCCAAGCCTTCGCTCAGATGCTCCAGAAGCTTGCCCTGATCCTCTCAGGGAGAGCTGGCTTGCTCTCCTGCCCCTCTTGGCCCTCTGGTTTGCTCCTTCACCAGGCCCACATCGATCTCTTCATGCAGCGTCCCAATTAGACTTATGTGTCATCTCCTACTCAGAGGACAGTGACTATGTCTTACTTATCTTAGTATGCCCAGTACTTGTCACGGTACCTGGTGCACACAAATTATTAAAGATATGAAGAAACTAGCAGAGTGGGATTCAGAGCCAGTGGTGATCAAGTCAAGGCCATCGTTCAGTGAAGACAGGTAGACACAAAAAATAAAATTAACCAATTAAAAATGTTTTCATACCTCCCTGTCATGCTTCCTTTTTCCCAGAAGTAGCAAAACAGTTTTAATAAAAGGTATAAATGTCATATGTGATAAAGGTATGACCACTGCAAATGTCTACATGGGCTTGCTAATAAGCTTAATTTCATATTTTAAGAAATAAATTGAAAAAAAAAAAAAAAAGGAGTAACAAAGAGAACTGAAGTTGGGGAAGGAAACAGGATACAGTTATAAAGGTCCAGGGGCTGTGGCTTCCAAATGTAAAGGAAATACAGGGTGCAAGCAATGTGTTGAAAACAGAAGAAAGTGCCAGATTCTCACACTTTGCAGACTGTCCTGAAATATGTATGGCATGGAATCATTTCTATGTTGTTTTCAAATACTGGGCTGCTAAGGAAAACAGTGGGGAAAAGGTGTGCTGGTGCACAATCGCGAATCCCACAAGTAAGGACCACATAATAAAATGACATCAACAAGTACTGGCTTGGAAATGGACAGTGTGCGGTGCTATGTATCTGTGTCTTGCACGTCAGTGGGTCTTGATGTGAGCAGGGTATGAGCCATTCTATTTCCCAGGCACTTCCTGAGAATTGTCAACAGAGAAAACCTGTTAAGTTTTCCTAGTGATCTGAAATAATCAATTCAGTCACCTATCATATTTGCTGCTTCTGATAAATTTTAAAAGATGTACATGCTAAAGAATTACTTAATGTTGATTTTAATAGGCACCTGTTCTTGAGTCATGAAGCAAGGATATTTACTATGACTTTGCATTCTGGATAAACACATAATGTAGCGTTGTGAAAGCTGCATATTTAAAAAAGCTTGCAAGAAAATGTTTCCAAGTGCAACAATCATTTGTCTTGGCAATCTCTTTTTTTGGGGGGGGGGGGAGGTGGGGTGGTCACAACTAGTCAACTTACAACATGAAGGAAAACAGGAAACTGATACTTTTCTGTGTAAGCACAGAAGCTGTTAGGTCGTGATTTGGTAGCATGGCTTGATTCAAACTTTATAGCCCATAATGTGTTCATAAAGGAAGTGTGCATGGGTCCGCATTGGGAAAGGACTAGCTGTTTGGACAAAAACTGTTCGCACTTTCACAGGAAACAGAGCTCAGGGTTCAGGTGGAGAGTAAAAACCAATGCTGGACAACCAAGTGGTTTGCTTTCTGTGATGCTCTACGATTGCATCCTGAGTAACTGTGTACCAAATGAACATAAAAGATGACAAAACATGACTGGCAGGCACATATTGTCTATGAGATTCTTCGATGAGGCAGAGAGATGATTTTTATATGTCAAATTGTCCTATCATGTGTCCCATTTGCAGTACACATGCGCTGAAGATTTTAATCACAATGAGGACTCAGGTAAGCAAGCACCAATCAGCTAAATTAAAAAACAAACATTCACATCACCATCTCACAGGTGGGACCTAAAAATCATGGTTTCATAAAATTCTAGAGCTCTGAGGGAACTAGCCTCCTCAGGGTTCATATGTGCCTGGCAAGTTTCCTTCCTGGGATACTGTTGCAGGTCCCTCTGATGCTCACCTCAGCACTTTCCTACCTGCTCTACATGCTCTCTGCCTCTTCGCATTCTATTTAAAAGCAGCTTTTAATTAAACACCTGCATCTCAGAATTAAGGAAAATCTTATTTTCTCTCATTTAATAATTACTGAACCTCTATTATTTTGCCTGGCTCTTATGTACCCATGTCTCATTAGTGAGGAAATAGTACATTTTTTTAAAAAAGATATTATTTATTATTCATGAGAGACAGAGAGAGGTAGAGACACAGGCAGAGGGAGAAGCAGGCTCCATGCAGGAGCCCGATGTGGGACTCGATCCCGGGCCTCTAGGATCAGGCCCTGGGTCAAAGGCAGGTGCTAAACCACTGAGCCACCCAGGCGTCCCGAAATAGTACATTTTTAACATGACAAAGATCAGAAATATTAATTACCTAATTAAAAAGGAACATCTTTCTGACCTTTCCCCTTTTACATTTTCTTGCTTGAATTCCCCCTATTATTTTAAAATTTTAATTTCTTTACCGGTACATAGTAAATTTGAATCCAAGTGTTTCACATCTACTTCTTTAAAAAAAAATGTTTTTAAAATTTAAATCCAATTTAGTTAACATATACTGCATTGTTTCAGGGGTAGCACATTTATTTCTGAATGGTCTCAAGCTTTAGTACATTTACTGAATCCATTTCTATGTAATCACAGACCTTAAAGGTAGATCAGTGGTTCTCTAATGAGGGGTAGATTATGTTCCCCACGGGACATTTGGCAATGTCTGCAGTCATTTTTGGTTGCTGTAATCAGCATCTTGTAGGTAGAGGCCAGGGATGCTGCCAAACATCCTACAATGGACAAGACAGTCCCCTCACCAGTACTCCCTCCACAAAAACCCTCTAAAACTAGAATTATCCACCAAAATAACAACAGAGGTTGATACTACTGTGGTTCAAGCATGATGAAGGAGACTTATGCTTTCTAGATACTCTTCCTGAGAATGTTACAAATAGGACAACATAGGTGGTAGCAATGATCAGTCTTACTGTCAGGAACAAATACATATGATGGGGAAAGCTATGGTAATTAGAGACTGGGCATGAGAAAGGCACAGAACTAACATTCGCTAAAGCACTGCCTATGTGCCAGGCAACATACTTGACACTGTCTGTCTTGTTTTTCTCTCCAACGCCCATGAGGGACCTTTACCTGCCACATAGGCTTGTGAGGCTAACGATAAACAGTGCTTCCCAAGCTCATACAGCTATATGGGATGGAGCCTGGGTTGAAAACATGGCCCATCTGACCACAGTCTATGCCAGTGTCCCATGCCCCTGCTGTCCTGTCGATGAGTCAACTAATCAGCAGCATTTCTCCAGCAGAACTGCTTGGTGGGTTGTATTTCCACCGACAGTCTTGACTGCTTGTACTTCAATATTTTGGTATAGGAATTCTTTTCCTGAACTCTGACAGGTGTGTCCAGACTTGTTTCTAATTGCAATATGGATTGCATAACAGAAAGTATGTAATCTGGAGTCTTCTTCATTATGATAATGTTTTTTTGTTTTTGTTTTTGTTTTTGTTTTTTGTTTTTGTTTTTTAAACTGAATTCATAAATTTGTTTTCTCTCTTGGAGCAAATAATCTAAGGATTATGGAACACAGTACTCTTTCACTTCTTGGTCTATGTGCCAACTGTGCCAAGTCCTGGATAGCAACAGGGAGTCTATGGGTAGACAAGGACAGAGCTCCCAGAAATGAATCTTTCCGGACCAGTTCCACTGGGCTTGGTACCCAACGCATCAACAGGCCACAGGCAGAGAACCCTTGCTTGGCCACCTAGCCTCCTGAGAACCAAACGGTCCCCTTCCGTGGGGCAAGTCAGAACCCTAGACTTGACTTCCCAGCCTCCTCTAGCCAGCCATCTGCCTTCCCATGACTCACTGGGGAAATGAATGACGCCAACGCTCTTGTACGTTCCTGTCCTCACTATGTATACACGGTGGGAGAACAGGGAACAACTGCTTTAGATTTAAGATTCTTTTTTGCTTTTACCTTGAGGAAACCCCACCTTGGACTCTAAACTGAGGCACCACGATCATTTTTCCCGGAGTTTCTGGCTACTTGATATGCCTGATGTTGTCATAAGAATCAATAATGGAATTTCTACCTGCTGTGTAACCAAGGGGCCCTTTATTCCATGTGTACTCAGATCTGAAGATCAAAACCTTCAGATTTCATAGCCACTTTATAATGGCAATAATTTTTGTCTTTATCATACATGTAAAAACAGAGGTATCAAATATACGACATACTGAGTTCCCCATGACTTTTGGACATGAACTTCAGTTTATGGACTTGAGACGTCTCATAGAAGAACTAGTCCTTGCAATCCACTTGGCTCAAAAGGGGTTGGGATAAGAAATATGTCTGTACAGGGCCAATTTTGCTACCTGAATCCTTAAAAGAATTTCTTCTAAACAGAGGGAGGAATGAAACTGTAGCTTCCATGTAGTCAGCACTTTATTTTCTTGCAACAAATCAGAAATAAAAATAAAACCTTTGTACAGGGGAAGCAAGGAATAGGTTGGCTAGACTTCATTCTGAAGCATTGTAGGCTATAATTCCTAAACAGTGCTAAAGGAGTGGAAACTAGACTCTTCAAACTGACTCTCTTTGCCCTGTGTAAACATGTCTATCCAGCTGCAGCTGTCTGCCGATAAACTCAGGGAAGACTCTGTTCAAAGTCACAGAAACACATGAATTCTGAACTTGAGCTTGTGCTTGAGATAGCCTAGTCTTTGAGCATTTTAATTCTTTTTTTTTTTTCAGTGACTAGAAGGAGACTAAGGAAACCAGGATGAATCATTAATTATAAGGGAAGCTTAGCATTACCATGATAGCTGGAAAAAAAAGCAGCAAGCTTGCTGTCCAACATTAATTTTGAGGATCTAACTCATCTTAATTCTCTGAAATTTTACAAAAAAATCAAATATTTTCTGCTCTTTAGGATGTGCCTTTTTAACCTATGTTCCATGTTCCTCTTTGGTTTTATTAAATGTCTTAAGGTCATATTTCCCTAAGAGTATGTAGAACCAACCAGACACATATAAGGAGACCTACAGAAGGAAATCAGTAAGAAAACAGTATTAGTACTAGTCCAAGCCTTTCCACTTACCCTTTTGGTGATGGCAATGCTTATATATATTAGGGAATTTTGGTAGTAGTATAGAATGCATGAGAAAGTTATTGAGGATGTATCTGGGGAAAGGAAAGAAAAAGATAAGCAAAGTATAAAAAGGACACAGATCAACTTGAACCATATGTTTTCAGTAATGACAAAAAAAACTTTGACAGTAATGCCACTTAGATGCGCTGTGGTGTCAGGACCCAGAATTTCCATCCTCTGGAGTTAATTAGTTATAGATACTGATTCCCATTATTTGAAACCATCATTAATCATCCTATTTTATAAAATAATTTTGACCAAAGTGAAATTTAATTTTGGAAAAAAATGTTAAAAGATGAAAATTAAATTATACATGTTATTTTTACCTCCTTTATAAAAATCCAACTGAATTAAATTCATGAACCCATTATCCAAACAGTTCCCATCTTCTTGTAGCAATCACGAGCATTTGTATAATGTCATCGCCATGACCAGGGTTTTAACCCTTCTGTTTTTAGCAAACAGTGGAGTCCCAGAGTTCTGGCTAGAGGCCTGGAATTTTGGATGATTGCATGGGGGTGGAGCTGTTCTCTTGCTGCTCCCAAGAACTGGTCACAAGGAAGATAATTTGAAAGAGAAATCTGGAAAGGTTTGGCTACCAACATGTCTCACCCTACAATAATCAAAAGATGAAATAGAGCATTTTTTTATTGAGCATTTCAAGAAAACAAATCAAGAAGGAAAAAAGTAAAGATGCCTTAAAATAAATATATTTTATCTGAAAGGTTCCCAGGAAAAATCAACATAAAAAAACCTATGTAATAGCTTTTTCTGCAAGTACAAGAAACCCAGCAAGTGAAACTATGGTTACTGACCTTGAGAACGAATTAAATACACCAACATTCCTAGTATGATAACTTCTAATAGAAGAAACTAAGACAGAGGAAAACATTTTAAGCTTCAAAGTTGGAAGATACTACAATGTATTTAACAAGCAGGCAGAGCAGGGATTCTCCAGTCTGAAGGCAGAGACCCAATGATGGGTCCCAAAATCAACGTACTGGGTTACAACCAGAATTAGAGAAAAAGAAATATTAGGATACATTACACATAATGAGAGTAAGTAGTATTGTTTCAGAAGACATGATTGATTCAGTTCTGTGTACACACACCTGTGCATGGGCGCATGCATTTGTGATTTAAAAAAAAAAAAAATGGACTTCATGCTTTGAGTCTCAGTCAAAACATCCAAGACTTACTGGCCCGGACTCTACTTTGCAGATTTCTTATCTAACACGGGAGGAGGGAGACCTGCTCATTTTACAGTCATGTCTAGTCCTACTGTTTTTTTTTTTTTTTTTTTTTTTTAAATCCTCAGATGCTTTAATAGAGGGATCTTATTCACTATATATAGGATTCTCTGATGAAAGTGGGCTAGTCACCAGCCGGGCAACCTGACTGACCAGCGAAACCCCAGGGCAGCAGAGGGGCAGCTAAGAGTTGACAGTCTTGGCCGGCTTCACGTCTTCAATTTCGGACAACAGTCAGTGGTAAGTACGGTGGTGCCGCAGTACTTGTAAGATCAATGTAATGATTATTCAGGCCTGGCTCCCTTCTGCTCAGGGTTGGTGCAAACAGCAATGACAGCTCACAAGGAACAATGACCCCAACCTCAGTGTTATCAACCATTACATTTATATTTAGGGTCATGGATGCAACGGCACCCTCACTATAAGCGATATTTATTTTGGGGGGTAGAGGCAAGAATGGTCTTCACTGTCCTGCCTTCCACATTTCCTCCGGTATGTGTGATATGGACAGGATAGGACAAGCCCCAGTGCCTGTCCTACAGGACTGGATCATGAAAAGATCTGATCTTAAGAAAAAAATTAGAATACACTGAAAAGACCAGTAATTCCTATTTACGTCTATAAAAAACTCCAAGAAAATAACCTTGAAATAACCTTGAAAGGAGGTATGCACATATTTTTTCTTTGGCTTATTTTTGATAAAGACTTTTTCCGTTAAAAAAATATGATTATTCGTGATATATTATTGGAAAATGTGATGTGAAGAAAGAACCAAATCAGGTACTTTTAACCATTTTCACTATAATCTATTTCCTGGCTATCACTCTACTGTTGACAGAGAAAAGATATCTTTGAGAGGTCCGGTAATATATTTTCTAGGGCAAAGGTAACAATCAGGAATACTTTGAATGTTCCCACCTCCCAACCTCTACCTTATCCTTAAGCCAAAGGAGCCAAAACTACAGTTTGCCATACTTCTCATTTTGTATAAACCAAGAATGAATCCTCAATTTGCCACTTCTTTCTCCTCTGCTTCCCTTTGGAGGTTCCCAGCCTGGCCTTTAATCTAAAAGTGAGTCTGACTTGGGTAAAGCTGCTCATTACAATAGGATTATTTGTATTATACAGGGAAATGCAAGTGTGTAGAAATATTCATTATGTTTATTATACTGGCAAAAGATAAGCATTAATACAAGGCTTCATTATGCTCACCTAGCTTGCAAATTTCAAAGATGGGTCTGTAGGACAGCCAGGGGTGGTTCTCACAAGGACAAGGATCCCTATTTACACGCCTTCATCTCTAACATAATGGATGTCATGCTCTATAGATACTTTGGTATCCTGCTCTTTTCAATGAACCTAATGTGGAACATTTCCTCAAGATACTAACATCTGCCAGATAATATTTTATTATATAGTTATTCTATTATAAGAAGTCATGATTTATAAACCCGGTCTTACTTTTGGCCATGTTCTAAACTCTTCTACAAAAATGATCTGTGATGTGCTTAAGAATGAAAGTGAGTCGGTTGGTTTGGCTGACTTGGAAGACAATCCTAAGTATGGTTCTGTAGAAAAGCCAAAAGTCTGCTCTCCTTGACCCTGTCTGGTCAACTGGTAGGTACTGTCAAAAACGAATGGTGATTATAAAATGGCTGATGTGGCATTGACTCAATTGCGTATCTGGAAAACCTCTGGAGCTATGTTATGCTGACAGTGGGTTATCAACTCTTTGGAGATATCTCTTTGGAGTTAGATATCTCTTTGGAGAAAGACATGGAAGAGACCATGTTGAATCAGAAAATGTCTTAGCTTCTCTTGTTGCTAAGTGCAGCAGTGTGACCAAGGTGATTAATTAACAGAAGTGTTAGGTATAACCTCCAGGAAGGCTCTTAATAAAGGGTGTGCCTTTCTTCCTTCTTCCTATTGGCTGGGATATAGATGTGATGATTGGGGCTTGGGCAATCATCTTAGACTACAAGGCAGTATAGAGCCCCTAATGATTGAGGAGCTACCATTCCAGCCTAGACTAGGTTTCTTTTATGTGACAGAGAAATAAACTTGCAGTTGTTTTGGGTCCCTTTCTTTCACTGTTGCTGTTCTTTGTGGGTGAACCTAATCTTAACTGATGTTAGTTAAGTTTCCACAAAAACTGATGTGCTTGTGGGAACAAAGCCTATTCAGATTCATGAAAACATTTTTCATTTCTATCATTTCAGTTTGTACATTATTTCAACATTACTCAGTGTTTTCTTTCTGTGAACAATAGTAACTTTGGGACTGAAGTCAAGGTTACATTTTTGATTTAGAAAAGATGTGAAATTTGCTTAAAGTTTGACTGATGAAAGAGCTGAAATTTTAGAGGTTGAGATGTGCCCATAAATGTCCCAAAGTTATGTGATTGATAAGTAACTGAAAGAGAATCTGATCACAAGCTTCAGAATTAAGGCAGGGAAGCAGGAACCAGTATGTATGCCAGTATGCAGAAGCACAGGATATACGTGTAGGGCTCCAAAGGGTTTCCTGCTCATCTGACATCAAGGATGGTTCTCGCTCAATTCTACCTCCCTGTGTGTGTTACGTGCTAAACAAAGAAATGCTTTCTGGAGGAAAAATTAAACAAACAAACAAACAAACAAGCAAACAAAAAAAAACCAAACCTGTTTTTATAGTTGTTTTGAATACTTTTAGAAGTTACATCACTAAATTATTGCCTAACCCTAAAAAGTAATAACAATCCACACTCAACCAAAGCATTCATGCAATTTTATAAAACAAACAAAAAAGGACTAAACAAGGTGGAAATCAAGAAGGTACTCAGATTGCTGGTATTTGACATTCAGAATGTTTGTGTGCCCCAACACTTGAAAATATGGAAATTTTTTTAAAAAGATTTTATTTATTCACTTGAGAGAGTACAAGACAGCATGAGCAGTGGGAGAGGGGAAAAGGAAGGGGGAGAAGCAGACTCCTTTGCTGAGCAGGGAGCCTGGTATAGGGCTTGATCCCAGGACCCCAGGACTATAACCTGAGCTGAAGGCAGACACTTAACTGACTGAGCCACTCAAAGACCCCCAAAATATGGAAAATGTTAAAGAATCTCATTCATTAGAAAATCTCAATGTGGAAGAAGGAGCACTTCGTGGATGAATAAGCCATTCTCGCTGCCCCTGGAAAGCAGGGCACACAGCCTCAGTCTCTCCCAGATCAGTATGTAGAGGAAGGCTCATCTGGCTGAGCTGGCCTGACTATGGCAGCTACTGGCATTCACCCATCACTTCCACTAGAAAGTAACATAAAGCCCTGACCCTCTAAGCATGACTATGAGCAACCAGATTTAGCTCAAAAAAGCTAAATACTTGACCACATTCTAATGATGACTGCTAATCTGAGGTGCTGGCCTCAACCTCTCTCCTAAATTATAGACCTGCATTTCCTCCCCACTTCCCCCCCTCCTCCCCCTCCCCCGGTGCATAACTAACAAACATTAACATTTTGTCACAGTTGCATACTTTCCTTTTAGGAAGAAGGTAAACAGCACATAGAGAGTTGAGATCCATCCTTCCCCCAAGAGTGGGAAACTCTTACTAACCTGGTGCTTATCCAGGTGCTGCATTTCTACCTGTACATACATACAAAATATAGTGCTATTTTTGTGTCTTTGGAACGTGTTAGAATGTACTCACAATCCACAATCTGCTTTTTCACTCAACATTGTATTTGTGAGATCTTGCTTTGTGGAAATGCACAGTGATCATCTTGTGGGTCTTACAGCACCCACATCTTTACCTGCTGATGGAGCCTTTTCCTAGGGAGGGAGCACCCTTGGGTAGGATTTTGGCCCTTCCCCCCTCTTCTACTTCCAGAAGTTGGAATTACTTATGTGAGGGAGGCAGGGCTGGAAAGAAACACCATCTACATGGGGGTTTCTGGCAACAGTAACTCTGCATTATCGTTCTGGAAACCCTCATAGATTAGAAGCTGTACTAACTCTTTTCCATGAGTTTTAAGGATGTTGAAAATATACCTCCAATCTGTCTTCTCTGCCATAGCTTTGGGCTACTGAACTACTAGTGATTCCTTAAACACATAACCTCTCTGCCCTGACTGCCCCACTTTACTGGATTACATCTTACCCATTCGTCACTGCTTGTCTCAAAAGCCATCTTCTCAGGCTTCTTCCTGGAATAACTATTTAAAAATTGACAATTTATCTCCACTATTAATTACAAGCACAGCCTTCCAGATTAACATTTATTCCCCTCCCAAATGACCTGATCTTAGCATAAGATTCATTCCCTATGTCTTACACTCCAGCCACACCATCCCCAGAATCCACCAACACTTCACCATGCGTTTGTCCTGTGCGCTTTGCCTAGAATGCTTGTCTCCCTAACTCTGCATATCAAATTACTTCAGATGTTTCAAGCCAACTCTCCTTGTGTTAAAAATTACATAAGTAACACACCCTAACAACCCCAAGTAGAAAAGTTTCAAGAATACCAGTAAAACAAAGTATAAAGTAAAAATCAGGCATGTCCTCGTTTTCCATAGAGAAAAGCAATCATTTGATATGTATCTTGTTTAAAAGAGTAATCTCTATACCCAACATGGGGCTCAAACACACAACCCCAAGATCAAGAGTTGTGCATTCCATCGACTGAGCAAGCCAGGCACCCTTGCTATACATTGTTTACACCCTTTCACTGCATACACGGTATGGATATTCATTGCAAAGTTTCTAAAAATGAGAATATTATAAAATTGTTCTGTAATTTCATTTCTTTTACTGTATATATCATGAACATCTTTTCGTGTTTCATATAAATTTATTCTTAGTTACCTTGATGTTACACCAATAATACTAAATACTTTTTTGCTTTTATCTTGAAGTTTTAAATTTAATTTTCACACTAAAATTTTTATCTATCCTTATTCTGAATGTATTGTGATACAGGAGTCTGAAATTTGTGGGTTTTTATTAAAGATTTATTTATTTGTTTTAGAGAAAGAAGAGTGTGCATATGTGCGAGAGGGAGAAGGAGCGGAGGGAGAGGATCTCCAGCAGATTCCCTGCTGAGCATGGAGCCTGGCTCTGGGTTCCATCCCACAACCCTGAGGCTCATGACCTGAGTTGAATCCAAGTCAGACACTTAATGGAATGAGCCACACAGGCACCCCTGAAGTTTGTTTAAAATTAATAGCCAATTGTCCAAATGTCATTTAATCATTAACCCATCTATTAGCAACAGGTTTGAATTCATCTTTATCAAATCATTAATTTCTACATATAATGGAATGAGTCTATTTAGGGACACTTCAGAGGGTTCTTTTGGTATTATTTCTTTCTCTATCCCTCTTTATTATTATGGCAGCATTACCTTGCTTTGATATGGAGAGTTAGGTAGGTCAACCATCATTACTCTTTAAATTTTTTTGTTTATCCTAATGAATTTATTTTTGTAGAATCTAGACACATGTTATTAATTTAATGACGAAGCTCATCTTCCTGCATAGCTCTTATGGTAACTATATAATATAGTGCAGTATAGTACTGAATAGCATAAGATAGTATGGCATGGTATACCATAGCAATTTTATATGCTAGTTTGACAGAGGAATGATAATTGTTCAAGATGGATTATTTCCATCCAAGAACATGGGACATGCCTCACTATGGACTTAGGTCTTGCTCTGGGTCTTTCAATAAAATTTCACAGATCTTTTTTCCTCCGTGCTCATTTCTTTCTTTTTTTTTTTTTTTTAAGATTTTATTTATTCATGGGAGACACACACACACACACACACACACACACAGAGAGAGAGAGAAAGAGAGAGACAGAGAGAGAGAGGCAGAGACACAGGCAGAGGGAGAAGCAGGCTCCATGCAGGGAGCCCGATGCGGGACTCTATCTTGGGGCCTCAGGATCACGCCCTGGGCCAAAGGCAAGCACTAAACCACTGGGCCAATGGGGCTGCCCTCCGTGCTCATTTCTTGTTACATTTATCCCTAAGTATTTTATTGTTTTGAGAACACATATAAGTAGGGTATTTTCCCCCATTATAGTATCTAACTTTTTATTGCTGCTGTAAAGTGAAATTATTGGCTTTTACATATTTACATTGCATGCAACTCATCAACCATAACTTTTACTATTTTAAAAAAATCCTTGAATTTTCTAGTGATAAAATCATACTATATATAAATAAAAGAACATTAGTCTCCTCCTTTTCAATTTTTTAATTTTGTTCTTGTTCTTGTTTAATTACACTGGCTAGGACTCCTAGAATATTGATGAGTAACACTGGTCATCAGCATTCTTGTCATGTTTCTGATATACCAGGTATGCCTTTAGGAGTTCACTGTATAATATAAGGCTGATTGTTAGTGTCTGTTTTACAATTCTATTTAAATTATTCTACTGCATGAGGTCTTTATTATTTCATTGACATGCCTCTTTCATCCTGAAAGTTACTTCTTTACTTTGCTTTATTTGTTTGTTTTTAGGTAGACCCTGCACCCAGCAGAGGCCAATGCGGGACCCTAACTCACAACCCTGAGATCAAGACTGGAGCTGAGATCAAGAGTTGGACACCCAACCGACTAAACCACGCAGGCATCCCTACTTTGCTTTATTTTGGACATGATACTCAAACATTTGTTACCATAATTCTTTTAAATCTTGGGTAGTTTTTAAAAAATTGTATTACTTGTATCAAAGTAATAATAGATAAAATAACATTTATCGTTGAATCTGATAAGAGGGGAGGGTTTTAGAAAACACGAAGAATTAAGGTTTCTTTCTCCATCCCCCAAAAGATATAAAGAGGTCTACAAAAGTCTCCATTGTTCCTTTAGCAGTTACTAGCTTCCAAATATTCCTTACTGGAAATTCTATTGCTTTCTTTGAATAAGAACAGTACAATATTGTAATTATACCAAACATTGCTAAAAGTTTAAAACAACCTCATGGAATTACAATGTTGTAAACTATAATTTATATATTAGCTAAGGATAATTTGACTCTTTTTAGGCTGAATGTTCTCAGCCATGATAGGGTATGATAACAATTACACAATGGAAATTCAAGTCATTCACTGCATACTGGATCTTAATAACCTTCTTAAAAAGCCTATGCCTTTTGTGAATTTCAAACCTTAGTTTAACCTCTGTATCACATTCTAAAATCATTGTATGTTAACTTTCATAGCACTAATCTCTGTAAAACATATTTTGACAAGGGTCTACTTTAACTCTACATTTTATTATGGTAAGCACAATTGTATCAAGATCATATTATTTAGAATATGTGGGGCACCTGGGTGGCTCAGTGGTTGAGTGTCTATTTTTGGCTCAGGTCGTAATCCTGGAATCCTGGGATCGAGTCCCGTATCAGGCTCCTTACAGGAAGTCTGCTTCTCCCTCTGCCTATGTCTCTGCCTCTTTCTCTGTGTTTTCCGTGAATAAATAAATAAAATCTTAAAAAAAAAAAAAAAAGAATATGCATGAATCTTAACTAGGGATGGGCTAGATAGCTCATGGAAAATAAACTGGCATTTTGTAAATGCAAATAGCTAACGTTAGGTTAGACATTTCTAAAGTTTAAAACTTCTTTCAAGATATTCCCCAAACTTTTTTACACTTTTTATTAATTTATTTAAATACTGTTTGAACGGGGCACCTGGATGGCTCAGCTGGTTAAGTGTCTGCCTTCAGCTCAGGTCATGATCTGGGGTACTGGGATGGAGCCTCTGCTTCTCTCTCTCTCTCTCTCTCTCCCTCTGTTCTCTCCCAAATAAATAAATAAAATCTTAAAAATATGCCTATATTCACCATTAAGAGCCTAGTGGAAATTCAGATACATTTGCCAGCAAGTAAGTCATTCAGTGAACTTGTGTATTAATAGTTTTTCATTAAAAAAACATTTAGTGTCCATTATGCCCTCTACATTGGCTCTATTATGATGACATGGAATGACAGTGACTAGTAACAGAACAGTAGGGTACAGTGGGAAGATCAAAGACCCTGGGGCCAAGGACTTAGGTTCAAATCCCTAATCCCCATTAGCTGTTTGCCTTCAGACAAACTACGGATTCACACTGATGTTTAGTTGTCTTACCTATAACATGGAGGTTATCCTGGGAACTATTTCCTAGGGCTAATATAAAGCATACGAACATATATAACACATATGAAGCCCCCAGGGGGGTGCCCAGCACACAACAGGTCCTCAAGAAAGGTAAACTCTTGTCACTGGGAGTAAACACTTATCCATGCCAGGAACTGCCTCATGTGCTTTAGATGCATGGATTTCCCTGACATTACAGATGAAAGAACAGAGATGCAGAAGGGCTGTCAGTGCACCACAGGGCACAGTGCCCCACAGGTACCACCTAGGGGGGATTTCTGTTTGTTCCAGTGAGTGTGAGGAGCTGGGAGTGGAGCTAAGATGCTGGACATCTTGAAACAGGCAGGACAGTCCCACAAAGATTTGTCCCCTGCCCCCACAAGATCTTCCTTCCAGATACTCCTGTAGTTGACAGACCTTCCCTCAAGTTTCTTTGTTATAGAAATATAAAATATTTTTTCAACCTATCAGTATGTACACAATTTTCAAGGAATGCAAACAACAGTGAACACTGAGGAAAGGTTAGCCTTAACTTTGCCACGAGCTGTGTACTTTTTCAGAAAGTCATGTCGCCAATGCCAATAACCACTTGTGAGATCTGAGTGGCCAACACCACTTAATCCTTCCACATTCATGCTTGTCCTGTGTACTAGGTCTTGTAGATGTGTGCAAACACCAGCAACTCAGAATATCTTCTAATGTAGTTGAAATATTTCTTCCAATCAATATATATTGTGTTACCATAAAATTCTTTTATATCAAAACTAACATAATAATGCTTTCTGAAATTGTACATAGAAGTTTGTAGTACATCTACGTTTTACCTCAGGTCGAGGGTTTGTTATAAAAAGGGGGAAGAGGCATGCTAAGTTTGAGAATGGAATGGGCCACAAAACTTGCTTGTCACAGAGCTGGTTAAGGACAGAGCCAGAATTTGAACCAATGCTCTCCCTAGAGTCCTTGTTTATAATTCATATGCTCTGTGATGAAAAAGTTATGGACTGTTCCCTCCCCTACCTCTACAAAGTTCTCTGAATTGGGGAGGCACTTATTCACTATTTACTGAGAAACTAGGGATACAGCTGTGAACAGATGGGACACTCCAACAACGAGATGGCAATGGAAAGAGCTGCTGGGAGGAGAGCCAAGAGAGGCCGATGTTTAGAAAGAGCTTTATGGAAGAGGAGAAAAGCCCTGCCTGATGTGGCTAAAATCTGGAGCAGAGTGAAGCTCAGAACTGACCATTAAAGCATCAGAGAGAATAGATTCCCAAATAAGAGAGTAAATGGCAGAGGATGGTTGGGAGGTGCCCAGTGGAAAGAGGAGAAATAGTTTGGAAAGTGGCTTTTTTTCATAAGTGTTGGACCTATTGACTCCACAAGATCTACATAAGGGGATAAAAGTGAGTAACTCATTTCAAGAGGATTACAATTGTCCTTTAAAAGGAAGTCCACAGAGAAGTCGGGAAGTACGAGAATAAAATGTGAATTATCTTTGTATGGATGAACTGGATATGATTTGAATTTTCTTCTCTACTTAGGAAAAATTTCTGACTCCTCTATAATGATTGGAGTATTACTTTAACAAACAAAAATTATTTGTTTTATATTACATATTATGTGGGATGTTCCCAAGAGATTTAAATTCCCCCCAGGTGAAATTCTTACACAAGTGTACCTGCAAATAAAAGCAAGAGTATTGGACCTATTGACTCTGCAAGTTGCCTAAAAGCAGCATATACTAAATGACTTAGCTACTCTATTTTTTTCAAATCGCAAAATGATTTGCATCTTGCCTCTCTCCCCTTGGCAGTGATGGTCTTTCCCAAATAAGAAGCCGAATCCCTCATGTTTTGATTAGCATCCCTTTTGGCATCAGAGTATATTTGAGATGTTAAATATGCCAGTTGAATTTCAGACCATATGTTTTTAATTTTAATGTTTAATGCCACTGCAAAGACTCTCTGCATTGTTTCTCAACAATTTTTGAGTTTAAGTTTCTTGAGCTCTTTTGCATTCCAGAGTAGTGGAAGGCTTAGGCAAGACAGGGAGATATGTGCTGGAATGATATCGTGCACCTGTGAATCTGCTGGGCTGCAGGGCATCCGGCTTTCTTTCTAGTAACTACAGAGAATTTCAAACAAGGCCTTCTGGAAGGATTTCCCTAACCAAAAGGAGGGTATTTGAAGCAATCCAATTCCCCTAGATCTCTCAGATCCCCTCTGTGGATGGTCCCAGATGCCTTTGTATGAGAAGGGATACAGGCAATAGTGCTTCCCATTGGCAAAACTCAAATCAGCTCTATGAGCTTGTTTCTTTTTTTTTTTTAATTTTAAAAAAGATTTTAAATTTTATTTATTTATTCATGAGAGACACAGAGAGAGAGGCAGAGACGCAGGCAGAGGGAGAAGCAGGCTCCATGCAGGGGCCCGACGTGGGACTCGATCCCAGGTCTCCAGGATCAGGCTCTGGGCTGAAGGTGGTGCTCAACTGCTGAGCCACCTGGGCGTCCCATTTTTTTTTTTTTTTTTTTTTAAGATTTTATTTATTAGTTGACAGAGAGAGATAGAACACAAGCAGGGGGAGCAGGAGAGGGAGAATCAGGTTCCCTACTGAGCAGGGAGCCTGATGTGGGGCTCAATCCCAGGACCTTGGGATCATGACCTAAGCCAAAGGCAGATTCTTAACTGACTGAGCCACCCAGGTGCGCCCCTCAGTGAGTTTCACAGTGTACTCACACAGCTATTCTTCATTTCAAAAATGAATTAGATCTGTGAAAGTTATCTAAAAAGTAAAAATCTTTAACATCTTCAGGTGGTAATAGTAGCTGGCATCCACTGCTGAGTGTGGGTCTGAACCTCTACTTTTTCCAGTGTTACTGCACTTCATCCACAGAACAAGCCTTGTGATAGGTATTGGAGACACTGTGATTTGGGGATGTTGCATGACCGATCCAAAGAGACGTCCAGCACATGGCAGAGGACAAGTCAAACCAGGCAGCTGGATTAGTGTTTTAGTTTTCTTTGGATATTTTATCAAAAATACGCATGCACCCTTAGGTTAACTGCAGCATTATTTACAACAGCAAAGAAAATGGAAGCAACTTATTTTGTATGAATCAACTCTTTCATAAAAAAAATTTTTTTAAACTTAGAAACAGGATTTGTTAATGGTCACCAAATTTTACAACCTGATCTTTTTCAAAGTCTTGGTGGAATTAAGTTAGAGTAATATTAAGTCACACTAATAATTTTGTGGTTCTTATTTGGCCGATAACGGTTTTTAGGTCATTTTCTGCTATATACAATAAAAAATCTGATCAACACATAAAATTTAGGATGGTGAGTACTTTGTGGAGGCAGACAAATGGGGTCAAAGGCGGGGGGGGGCATGATTTATCATAGTTTACTATCCCAAATGCACCATGGAGAAAAACAGAAACTAGACTTCTAATTAAAAGTTCAATTACTTTACTATAAGAAAGGGGATAAATGTTTTGTATTCTTCTGCAAATCAATTCTAGAAAATTGGTATCATGTACTCCTTTTTCTGCTGAGCTAGATAATAAAGACCTCAAGTGTTTGTCATCTTCAATAGAGAAGGTTCTTTCTTCCTTATTTCAAAAACACTTTTGGATTGATTTATATTTAGAGAACATATCAACAATACAAATAATAATCAAATAGATAAACTGAAAGTATTGCAAGGGACGATAGTTTTATTCGGAGGTGTCTGAGCAGCTCAATTAGTTAAGCGTCACCCTTTGCTCAGGTCATGATCTCAGGGTCCTGGGATCAAGTCTGGCATTGGGAGCCTTGCTCAGCAGAAAGTCTGCTTCTCTCTCTCCCTCTGCCCCTCCCCTCACTCGTGCTTGCCCTCTTCTCTCTTTGTCTCAAATAAATTAAAAAGAAAGAAAGAAAAATTTTTAATGAAGCAGCTTGTAAAACAGAAAAGTAAACAGGCCATAAAGTTAAACCATTTCTTTTCAAAGGTCCACAGAACCTTTTATGACAAATGTTCAGAACTGGACAACACAGGATCAGAATAGGCAGCAGGACAGACTTTCACTTCTCCAAAAACCAGGTACCACTGCCAAGGCAAGTCCAGCATCAACAGGTGAATAGAATAATCCAGGGAGATGATGCGTGGATCTCCTGAAAGACCAGAAAGCCCTGGTCTCTGAGGGTGAAAGCAGTGCTAGAGAAATCATCTGTTCGGCTGCTCTTCCCTGGGAAGGCAGAGAAGGAGGGAGACCTTTATGTTGTCAGAACAGGTGGATTAAAAAGCAGTTCCACGCAGGGCCCACTACCTGCGTTGGCCTAGAACAGGGCATAGGATAAGGAGTGCTGGGCTCCCAACTGATTTAAATCTACTGAATCCTCTTGACCCGTTTTTTTTTTTTTTTTTTTTTTTTTTTTAGGGCTGGGGCTAGATAGCCACCTCTGCAAGAACACCAAGGAAGAAAAAATTTCACATGTGGTGTGAATTCAGGAAAAGAGGCACCATAAATGCACACAAATTTTGAGGTAATTAAAGGCTTAAATGTAAGAGGTAGCATTTTATATGTCATTATACATTATCTTTATGATTCCAAAAGCAGAAATCAGGAACACAAAGGATGGAAAAGAAAAAGATAAGGCACGTGTGGGAGAAGATACTTGTAACACATAATGGCAAAGTGTTCATATTCAAAATATAACCCCTAACATCTCACTCCTAAGAACAGACCCTCGAAGACTTGTGCACATATTCACAGGGACACAAGCAAGAATGTTTCCAGTAGCGTTATTTGAAACAGAACACCAAAAAGGAATCTCACTGCCCCCGGTGGAAGAGCGCACAAATGCATATGCTTATATTCATGCCAACAAAGACAACACTACAGGTTGGATGAGGCTGCTTTGATCATAGCTATGCGGATAAATGCAGAAATGTCAGGCTGAACAAAAATAGCATGCCTTCTGCTTTTGTGTGGCCTGCAACTTTCTTATACTATTTTTTTTTACATTTTTTAATGTTGGAAAAAAAAACCAAAAGAGGAATAATATTTCATCATATATGAAAATTATATGAAATTCAAATGTCAGAGTCCATGAATAAATTAATCTATTGGAACATGGCTCCCTTCTTGCAGTTTAGGGCTTCTCTGTGGCTGCTTCTTCACTTTAATATTTGCCCAGAGATGCTATGACACACAAAGCCTAAAATACTTGTCTTGCTCTTTATAGAAAGAGTTTGCTGATCCTTTCTGTAGTGTAAAGCAGGTAGTAAGATTTATTAATGTGTAAAATTTTAAAACATATAAAATGCTACAAAAATACCCTGCATATCTGTGGTTCTCAAATTTATGTGCTGTGGTGTCCCAAGGCTCTGCATTGAACTCAGAAGAGCCATGGGGTATTTTCAACTTTGGAGGGAAGCTCAGTAATACTTGACATCTGTTGAGCCCTGCATTTTCTACTATGTTGAGGTAGTTCATAGTTTCAACTTTATCCCTCTGCCGTCCTTTCAATGACATCATATATTTGTGAAGCCAAATTTTTGGCAGTTGCTGCAGTGAGAGCAAGAATGGTGTGAAAGCCAGTGTGGAACAGGAAATGAGCTTTGAAGCGTCGACCAATCCCAAGGATCGAGAAGTTGTTCAATGCCCAGCAAGGACACACATCTTATCAATAAGTTATGGTGGCAACTTAAACATGAAATAATAGCTTTCCTTTCAATTGATATGTATTCTTTTTTTGAGACAGCTACTAAGTTGTCAAGACATAAACATCCACGAACTTGTTTAAACCTAAACTACTTAATAAATAGTAGTGTTAGGTATTTCTGTTGGCCTCATGTGCCTTAGGAAGCAATTGCTGAGACAACGTATGAACAGAGAAGGTCCAAGAATCTCTGCTGTCAATCTTTTGTGAATACATACTTACAGAATAAAAGTATAAATCATGCCTGGAAATGGTAATCCCTTAATTGGGACAGTGACTTCCTCTAGAGGAATGGAAAAGGGGATGAGATCAGGGAGGGATTCACAGGGACCTCAACTCTGTGTCTAATGTTTCATCTGAAAAAAAAAACAAAAAAAAAAAAACCCTAAAGCGCATGTTATGATTCTTATGATTTGTTATGTGATTCGTCATGATTTTGACACAACTGAGTGAATGAGGGAATATGGGCAGTTATCATATTAATCTGCATACTTTCCTGGATACTGTCTACTCAATATATTTCACTTTTGTTTTCCACATTTTTTAAGGGCAGAAGAATAGCCCTTAAAGTAAAGGGTGACTTTATACAAAAGCATGGGCAGAGAAAGGTGGGGTGGAATAAAGGCCAGCCCTGAGAGGGAGGGAGAATGAGATTAGATCTTAAGCTACATGAGAGACACCAGAACTCCTGGGACAGTGAAAACCACCTTCTCTTACTGGGCTTCCTGAACACTTGGGTTAACAAACACGATTGGTGATTAGGGGTTTCTCTGAAGGTTGGCATGTGACTGACACCTCCACAATTCTTGTCTTTGATTTAATTATGAATATAATCGCTAGAGAAAAAAAATGGAAGTATCCTAACAAAAATAGGGCCTTGGCTGAGTTCTGTGTTTCTAAATAATGTAAACTGAGCGAGGTCTGGGAAAATTAGAGCTTAGAAAGATGGGAGACTACTTGACGTCAGAATTTTTTAAAGGGTGGGTGAAATGGTAGGAACATTTAGTTTGGTCTGGTTCTCTTCTACTGAAGTGAAAGGATATTTAAAATGGGATGGCAATAAAAATTGAAACAGACAAGCTGGTGACTGGATGAAGCTGCCAGCAGTTTCCTGAAGCCCAAGGAGCAAGATTTAAACGGTTTGCAAAAGGGCACTGGATAAGTAAGGAGAACACCAAGATGTTGTGACTCAACCAGATAACCTTTAATTAGTACCATATTAGGGAGAAACAGCATTTAAAGTAGTAAGGAGAAGAAAAGAAGGAGAAGGAGAAGGAGGAGGAGGAGGAGGAGGAGAAGAAGAAGAAGAAGAAGAAGAAGAAGAAGAAGAACAACAACAACAACAACAACAACAACAGCAACCACAACCACAACCACCACCACCCCTTACGCTGGAATTAAAATTTTTTTAAATAATAATTAAAAAAAAAAAAAGAAAGAAAACCCCAAAGTATCCCATCACTGTTGGCCTACATTATTACAGATTGGCACAATATAATTATACTGGTACAATTTTAAATTGTGGCCATCCCCTGTACACAGGTCATCTGAAACTTGGTGTTTTTTTCATGGGAGTGGATGGGAATCAGCTAAAGAGAAATGAGAAAATCACTGTAGGCAGAGCAGCCAATGGACTACCTGTACAGGTTTCGGTGAGAGGGGGCCCTGGGGTTGAGTCCTCTGCCACTTACTGGCTGGGTAAGTGTCCTCCTTACAGAGGACATGTGCTGTAATCTCTCTGAGCTTCACCTACGACATCTGTAAAATGAGGATAATGACACCCACCCCATAGAATTGTTTCAGGCTTCGGTGAGAATGCAGATGACATTTGGTCTGGAGCAGGAGTCTGGAAGTCGGGAACCATGCAGAGAATGGCAGCATTTGTAATGAAAATATTAATGAGCCTTTGTGTCCCAACCCTACTCAGTTTGTCTTAGAACGACCATGGTTATTTATTCTGATCTGGAAACCCTAATCCTGAAATGTTCAGGGCGCAGCTCAGTGCACGGTCTAATATTTTCTTCTGACACACAGTCTGCTCAGGGTAGGGACCCAGGCAGCATGGGGACAGGTCCATAGCACTCTCTATAGATGGCAAGAAGACTCACAGTCAATTTAGGCAATGTCTTGACCAGCATTTTGGAAGAGGATGCTAAATGTCAAATGTGAGTAGAACACCAAAATCCACCACTGCTTCATATAGGTCACTATAAAGTAAGTATGGTAAAATGCCATACAGCATCCCTTAGGCTATGAGAAGACCCTGGATCTTGATCTTTTGTGGGTCATGGACCCCTTTGAAAAATCTAATTAGAGTTGGGAGCCCTTCACTTGTTTGAAAAAAACAAAAACAAAACTGTATACATATGTATATAATTCTGCATTTAATTATGGGAGGGGTGGATGGTAACCACCAGTTAAGAACTCCTAGCTTAAATCTGAACAAGTGTATGCTGAATTCCAGAGTGAAGGAAAGGTATTCATTTGAAACGGGAATGAAAACCAAGTTAAGAAAACAGCAAAATTTAAAAACCAAGGATCATATGTAAGTTTGAAATCCTTACAAATAGTTTAAAAATGAAATAATTTATTAAAGCCTAGAAACTCAATGTTGTTTCTCTTTTCTTTCTTTTTATTTTTTAAAAAATAACACATGATTAGGATTTGATGCCAAAGAAATGTTTGCTTTTATAGCAGTGAATGGAGGTTAAGTGGATTCCCATGAGGACTGTTGGCTAAAGGAGGAATAGAAATAGCTATCACGGGGAGCACTGCATTTCCCCCCCAAATTCTAATGGACTCTTTTGGTCTAATCTGACAGATTTGTGCATTTACAGTTGACTAGTGAACAACATGGGTTTGATAAATGGATGAGTCCACTTATATACAGATTTTCTTTTTGATAAATACAGTATAGTACTACAAATGTATTTTCTTTCCCTTATAATTTTTTAAAAGACTTTATTTATTTATTTATTCATGAGAGAGACAAAGAGAGAGGCAGAGATAGGCAGAGGGAGAAGCAGGCTCCCTGCAGAGCCTGATGCGGGACTTGATCCCAGGACCGCAGGATCATGACCTGAGCCAAAGACAGACGCTCAACCACTGAGCCTCCCAGGTGCCCCTCCCTTATGATTTTAACACTGGGTAGAACAGTCGGTTGAGTGGCTGATTCTTTGATTTCGACTCAGGTCATGATCTCAGAATCCTAGGATCAAGCCTTGTGTTGGGCTCCGTGCTCACTGGGGAGTCTGCTTGAGATTCTCTTTTTCCCTCTATGCATCCCCACCCCGGGATAAATAAATAAATCTTTAAAAAACTAAAAATATTTTCTTTTATCTAGCTTGCTTTATTGTAACGTTACAGTATATAATACATATAACATGCAAAATATGTGCTATTTATATCATCAGAAGGGCTCTGATCAATTGTAAGCTATTAATAGTTAAGTTTTGGGGGAAATCAAAAGTTATATGGAGATTTTTAACTGCACAGGATGGGGGTCAGTGCCCCAACCACCAACTTGCTCAAGGGTCGACTGTAATTTAATAAATTTCACTCTATTATTAGTCTAAACAGAATATTGATTCCATTATCTTGGAATAATGTTTGCAGAGTAGACAAAATAATTCCCTCCCTGTGTGTGTTGGGATAGAAAAAAAATTAGACTAAATATACCTCACAAAACCCATAGTATGGGGAAAATTCTAAGAGACGTCCATCATCTCGTAAGGTTCTTCGTTAATCAATATGATACTTACTCTCATAAGTGCATTGTATTTACCACTGAGGTTCTGTCTATGGGCTTCTCTCTCACACCATATTATAAATTACTGGAGGCTAAGAAACATGTCTCATATCTCTGATTCCTAGCTCCTACCATATATTACTTGACATAACAACAGAAGCTCAATACATGTGTACTGAAATAAATTATTTCAAAGGACTTAAAAAAATAAATCTTCAGTTACTTTTTTTCCAGGGTATTACATAGAACTGAAGTTGCCAGATCATTTGCTCATTTTCAGTTTGACCCAGAAATGCTGTCAGATTGCTTTTTTTTTTCTGTAAATTAACCTTTTAAATCCTTTTACCATTTTTCTATTGGATTACTTATCTTAAGAAAAATTAATCTATAATCCTTGGTGGTTTATATATCTTCAAAATGTTAGTCATTTGTTACCTCTGCAAAGGTTTCTCCTACTCTGTCACTTGTTTTTTAAATCCTGTATCTTTTATCATACACAATTTATTCTTTAACATGACCCAAATTATCAATCTTCTTTTGGATTTGGGCTTTTTATATCTTAAGAGACACAGACTTCAGGCAGCCCGGGTGGCTCAGAGGTTTAGTGCCGCCTTCAGCCCAGGGCGTGACCCTAGAGACATGGGATTGAGTCCCACGTCGGGCTCCCTGCATGGAGCCTGCTTCTCCCTCTGACTGTGTCTCTGCCTCTCTCTCTGTATCTCTCGTGAATAAATAAATAAAATATTAAAAAAAAGAGACACAGACTTCTATAAACAATGACTTTTCTAAGGACATAAAGTCTCTCACAGGCATCAGATAAACCCATGTCTACTGCATTTAACTTCTGTGGGAGGATATTAAAATGGGGCTCTTTTGGTTTCACTTTTGTCTGAAGCCCCCAAACAGTGTCAACTGCTCTCAAGTTAAAGGATGATGCTAAACTCAGCAGCATTTGCAAAGACGATATTGAAAATACACTATGTAACCTTTAGCCCAACAGCTACCTTGAGTTTTCATAGGATTGATAGCGTTAGAAGCCAGTAAAGGATGTCTTCAAAGAAAGTTATCAGTATGCACAATCCCACTGCCCACACCCCAGGGGAAAGGATGTGGAGCTGGTGAGCGAGGCTTTAAATGTATGACTAGAAATGGTGTCCCTGTCTTAGAGGGACACAGTGGTCAGTTGGGGATGAATAGAAGTCTGCAGGCTGAAGCGAAATAGCCCCTACAGCAGAACAGAGACTCAGGTGAGAGATGTAACTGCATTCCTGCCAAAGGTGAGGTCACAGGTTGGAGGGTTGTGGTACCTGGAGATCAGGTATTGGCTTAGCAGTAGGACTGTCTCAAAGGGAGGCTGCCCACAGGGTTTCTGCCATGAGTGTGGGTCCTCTGCTAGAAGAGGTTGGACAGGTACCATTGAAAGTCAAAGCTTCAACTCTAAAGGGGCCAGAGGCACACTAAGTGCAAGGTGATGGAGGATAAAAGAAGCCACTTTTCCCATCCCATCATCAGCCAAATGCAGGCCCAAGATAGGAGAGACTTAAATTTGAAAGAAATCCAGAGTTATTTTTATATAAGACTGCACCCACATTTTTTTTAAATTAAAATGAGACTATTCTTATGACAGAAAGTGATTAGAGAAATTTTAAAAAGTTTTTTAGAGGAACCAGGTATTAATGGAGAGGGAGGGATCTACCATAAATTTCATCCACTGCAGCCCACAGACCAGGCTTGACCAGGCAATGGGGGCAAGGGTACTGTTTTTTGATCATGCCCCACTCTCACTGCTCAATACCTTGGCTTTGCTTCCAACATTCCAATGAAGCCATGGCATTAAGGTACCACCTTTGTGAGAATTTAACATTATAGGTTTTGGTCGTGCGTGTGGTCTACACATAGTTATGCAAGTCACTGCTGTCACCTAGTTATACATACTGAAGGATAATCTTGATATATTAAAACTAACATAAAATGAGTTATTTGCATACCATGTTCATAGCAGCATTATTCACATTAGCCAAAAGGTAAAAGCAACCCAAGCATTCCTAGACAGATGAATGGATAAACAAAATGTGGCATACATAAATTGGAGTATTATTCAGCTTTGAAAAGCCAGGAAATTTGAGCAGATGATCCAACATGGGTGAATTCTGAGGATAATATGCTAAGAAATAAGCCAGTCACAAGAGAGCACAATACAGATATGAGGAATAGTTACCAGGGACTGGAGGAATAGAGAATGAGGAGTGTTTAATGGGTAGAGTTTGAGTTCTACATTATGAAAAGAGTCCTGGTGATGGGTGGTGGCGATGGTTGCACAATAAGGTAGAAGTATTTGACTACTAAATGGTACACTTAAAAATGGTTAAAATGATGCATTTTGTCACATGTATTTTACCACACTTAAAAAATAAAATCATTATCCAAAACAAAACAAACTGTGAATTAAAAAGGGGAAATTTAACCTTTATTAGTCACGGATTAATGATAGGGAGAATAATAATGAGGAGTGGCTAAGAATTATCACGGAGTCCTTGCATGTGTCAGGTGCTATACCAGGACTTAACAAGCAGTCTGATTTAAACCTCATTTCAAACCTATGAAGCAAGCCCTACCTAAAGCCCTATTCTATAGATGAGGATACTGAGGCTAAGAGGGTTAAGTTGCCTAATGTTACACAACTTGAAAGGAGTTGAGCCAGCTACTCTGACTCTAGAGCTAGCACTCTTGACTATCTTTCCATGGACAGATTTCTGTCACTGAATTCTCTACCACTTACAAATTCTTAGACTAGAAGAGGTCATAGAAAGCATTAGCAAAATCACTGACGTTTGACTGGTTGGCCATGGTTTACACAGCAATTTCTCATTTGATACTACTCATTAAAATACTGCAAGGTATTCTCTTATTATCAAAAGAGGAAATTGATAAGTTAAGTGACTGGTCTCAGATCACACTACCAGGTAGAGCTATGATACCATAGCTTCTACCTCAGGGTCACAGCTGCCCATCCATACCAAATTCCTCATTTCTCCTTTTTCAAATGAGAACATCTACAAGGGACACTCCCATAGAGGCTAATGGTTTGTCCAAGGTCACACAGAAAGCTAGTATGTTTTGCACACATCATCAACATATACCTTTAAAAATGCTTTGCCACAATAACACATATTCTATAAATATATATATGGACAAAGTGAGGATGGGTACAGAAGCAGAGAGCTCTGTCAGCACAAAATAGAGTACTTTCTACTGGAAGCTCTTTCATTTGCGTAGCTGATGCATTAGAGCCACCTCTTCACGTAAGCACCCAATTTTTCAGTTCCCGCCCTTCCCAGACTCCTGGTCCATTAGCTCTACAATTATGCTGTGATCAATTGAGCAAATCCATTTAGATGGCATGTCTAGCCACTCTCATAGTGGATTTGATACCAAAGCAGCAAAGTACACAAGAGCTGTATAATACAGACCTTGAGGAGTGAACTACATAAATTCTCATCGGATTCTGACTGTATATCTATTGAGGATTCTTAAAAACAGTCTTGATAACCTGGGATGAACTTTTTAATGGCTGAGCGTAAAAGTGCAGTGCTAAGCTCTTTAGACCAGTAGGAACAGGTCTAATAAAATAACTCACTTCTGAGTTTGATAAAAGGCTGATGATGAGTGTAAAGGAAACAACTGCTAGATTTGATGGTTGCACTGTGGCAAGTGGAGATTACCTATTGGCATGTGAAAATCTGCCAGCATAGTCTGTTTGATGTCAAATGATGGTGTTACTTCAAGAATCCTTGTTCTTGGTTTGCCCTTTGTTGCCTTAAGCTCATGGGTGGGACTGGGGCTAGCACTGACGGAGCAGACTCTATGGCAGCTGCCCCCTCCTACCTGACTGGAATTTCCAATGAAAACCAAAGAGAAGCAGGTACCACAAAGGATACCTTATCAAGTAGTACAATGTCCAAAGTCCTACCAGTTACAATTTCCAAGTCCGGTAGTTGAGAATCTCCCCTCTGTTAGTCAAAGAAACATCCTCTAATTTGAGGAAGAGCAAACTGATTTCTAGCACTGATAATGGATAACAGTTAACAAGCACTTCTTCTACTAATTACATACAGCATTTGACAGTATGCTCCATGGGGGGGTGGGTGGGTGGGGTGGTGGTGTCTGGTTTCCTCACCATGTATTCTCAGTTGAATAGCATGCCTTGTTGATAGGAGATTCTTATTAAATATTGGCAGAATGAATAAATGATCTCATTTGGTTTTCACAATAACTCTAGAAGTTTTGATATAATATCGGAATCACAATTTTCTAGATGAGAAGACAGAGGCTCAGATGTTCCTTAAAATGTGTCCAAAATCACTCTAGCAGCAAGGGTCAGAGTTCATATTCAAACCCTTAGGTATCTGACATCAGAGTCTATGGTTCAAACACAACATCATTTCACTTTTACAAACCAGAGCCTAGGGCTTTTGCAGAATTGAGACCATCTATGAAAGGTGGGCCTAAAAGAATATATTTCAAGTCAGAATGGATATCACTCTTGTTCAGTCATCAACTTTTAGATTTCTTCCATATTCTACAACAACTAAATTTAAAAGAAATGACTTACCTACAAATCCTTCTTGACCAACCAGTTTCAGGGCAATTTTATCAGCCAACACAGAAGAGTTGCCATGGGCAATGTTAGCAAAGGGGCCAGCATGCACAAATACAGGTGTCCCCTACAGAAATTGAAGAACAAATTAAAATCCCAAAAGACAAAGGGAAGAATGAATCATGACGGCGAGTCCTGGTATTTCAAGACTCACCAAAGCCATTCTGCTTTTATTTAAGACTGTATATTCAATGTCCAACTTCTCTCAAAGAAAATGAAATTGCCTTGACTCTCTCAATGGACTAAATTCCTGGTATACTCTGCAACCATGTCATTCTAAATACTGAACTAGGGAGAAAAATCTCTAAGAATTTCCCACTATCATTTTGATAAAGCACTCATTAATTAAGTGCCTCAGTATGAAGTAAATTACTTACCTCACTTCATAGTATTCTGCATTATATATCTTTTAAAAGAATAGAACTAAACCCTGATGGTCTAAGAGGCTTATTTAAATGTACTTTTTCTCTAGTGAGAAATCAATCACTTCAAGAAAAATCTAAAGAAGAATCCCTGGGTGGTTCAGCGATTTAGCGCCTACCCAGGGTGTGATTCTGGGGTCTAGGGATCGAGTCCCACATCGGGCTCTCTGCATGGGGCCTGCTTCTCCCTCTGCCTGTGTCTCCGGCCTCTCTCTTTCTGTGTGTCTCTAATGAATAAATAAATAAAATCTTAAAAAAAAAAAAAAAAAAGAAACATCTAAAGAAAGCAAAAAAAAAAAAAAATCAATTTAATTCATGAATTGTGTATTAATGTAGGACAACCTAAGTTCATTTTGGCTGTTTTGTGGGTTTTTTTAATTTTAACTTTTTTTATTTATTTGACAGAGAGAGAGAAAGAACACGCACATACAAACAGGGAGACAAGCAGAGGGAGAAGCAGACTCACCACTGGGCAGGGAGCCCAATGTGGGGCTCGATCCCAGTATGCTGGGATCATGACCTGAGCTGAAGGCAGACACTTAACCAACTGAGTCACCCAGGCACCCCTCACTTGTTTTTATATTTATAACAATAAGCTTGTTCTGATTTTTAAAAATTCTGTATAATGTATAAGTCCTTCTCATTGTTTTAACTGGTTTACATGTTAAAAATCTGGTAACTATTAAGACAATAAAAGCAAAGAAAATTTTCACTCTTGGTAAAACGCTAGAGTAATTCTTACTAAAAAGAAAAAAAAAAGAAAAACAAAACCCCACCAAACACCAAAAAACCACTCAAACCAATCCCAATATAAAGGAATCATCAAAACCTTTAGATTTCATTCATTAAAGAAAATCTGTCAATATATTCATTTTAAATGCCATATCTATACTTTTCCTTGATGAGTGAGAACAGACTGTAGCCCTCTCTAAAGGCATTTATCTACATGCACTGAAATGTTCAGGTTTTATTCTGAGCCCAGCTGGGGCTGTTGGAGTCTGTGTCTGGGAAGCCTTGGATCCACCTGTGAAAATAGAGGCTGCCCTCTTACTGACAGGGGGTAAGGCAGGGAGTGATGTGGGAGCTGGGAGGCTGGGAGCCACGGGAAATTCCCATGAACCACGATGGGCTGCTAGCCGAACGTTTTTCAAAGACGAGAGCTGAACAAAAGCAGGAAGAAAGGCAGGGAAGGAAAAATCATCTCGGAGAATGAAAAAGAGTTTATCAAAGCCATTCTGTGTGTTCTCTATTTACTCTTCTTCCCAGAGTCCGCAGGGCAGACAATGATGGGGTCCTGATGAGGTCACTCAGATGTCTGTGGAAATAAAGCTGGCAAAATGAAATCCAGGTGCTTATGGATGTCAGTGCTTATGGGTACGGGTGCTTATGGATATATTCGTGTGTGTGTTTAGAGTTTAGATCTGTGTACCTAGCTTTAACTTCTCACTTCGGTCCAGATAAACCTTCCAAGGGCTCTGAGGAAAACACTGTTTAGAACTTCAAGTCTCCTCCACCTCCTCCCCTTGCAGCCCTGCAATGTGGCTGCCTGTGGCCAGCTAGTGGAGCTGGGGACAGGGTAGTGAGGGGAAGGTCACAGGCTCTGGCCCTCAGTCTATACCCTGCCACATTTGGCGAGGTCATCGGCCTGAGAAGTACCAAACACTGGTCTCTGGCGGAGGACAGGTGACAGGGTGTGGCCAGATCAGCATAAACAAACACTTCATTAGTAAAGTTACTGAGGTAACTTCAGCAGCGTTTTAATTTAAAATTAAAGGCCACACAGTAAATTACTCACTGAAGCAGGATTAGAGCCCTGGTTTTCAAACTCCACTACGGAGTCTGAATGGAAAAATTTGTTGATCGTTAGACATTCAAACACAGAGATACATATGCTCACAGGCTCAACTAATATTTATGGTTCTGATACAATACACAGAGTTAAGTACTTAGTCTAAAAAATTCTATGATGGGATGTCTGGGTGGCTCAGTGGATTGAGTGGCCAACTCTTGATTTTGGCTCAAGTCACAATGCCATGCTCCCCACTGAGCATGGATTCTGCTTAAGGTTCTCTCTCTTCCTCTCCTTCTCCCTCTGCCCTTACCTCAGCTTGTACTCATGCTCTCTCTCTCTCTAAAATAAATAAATAAAATATTAAAAAAAAAAAAACCCAACCTCTACCACTAGTCCAAAGATATAAAAATACCTATCATGAGTCCGTTACTTCATTTTATATGCAGAACACACAAAAAAGTAATGCAGGAAATGTCTTGGTTTCTCATGATGACAAGGGTATAGATAGTCTCCTTAATGGACTTTTCAAACACTTCCAAAGATTAATAATTCAATTGATTGCTTGCCAGAGCTCTAAGAGAGCTTTGTCTAAAAGAGCTTTCTCAGGATAATGAGTTTGAGCCCTACACTGGGTGTAGTGTTTACTTAAAACAAGAAACAAAAAATCCACAAAACAAACAGCTAAATATTTTCCAAATGAGGAGCTGCGTGTGGCAACCTGCCTTGGGGAAAGAAAAAAGAGCTTTCCGTTATGCTGGAAATAGTCTATATCTGTACCATCCAATACAATAGCCACTGTCCACATGTCCACTGCACACTTAAAATGTAGCTAGTAAAAAATAAATATTTTTAAATAAATAAATAGAAATGTAGCTAGCATGACTGCAGAAACAGGTTCTTAAATTGCATTTAATTTAAAGTAATTTAGAGATGCCTGGGTGGCTCAGTGGTTGAGCATCTGCTTTCAGCTCAGGGCATGATCCCAGAGTCCTGGGATAGAGTTCTGTATCTGCCTCCCTGTGAGGAGCCTGCTTCTTCCTCTGTCTATGTCTCTGTGTCTCTCTCTGTGTCTCTCATGAATAAATAAAATCTTAAAAAAAAAAAGGTATAATTTAATGTAATTTAGATCAAAACAACCATGTGTGGCCAAAGGCTGCCATATTGGACAACACACTCTGACACACATATGGCAAATTCAGGGTGGAATGTTCAGACCTTTCTACTTCTCTCTCTTCTTGAAGTCTTTCACAGGGAAGTTCTCACTCTGGCTATATAAGAATCACCTAGGATAGCCAGGCCCTCCCTCCCCGACATTCTGATTTACTTGGTCTGGGTGGAGCCTCGCATCAGAATCTTTAAATCTTTCCAGGAAATTCTCATGTGCAGCCAGATTTGAGGACTACCAGTCTCCTGGCAACCTGCAGCAAAGTAACCCTGGACAACCTACTATAGGAGTAACAATCATGTGTATTCGAACACGAGCACTAAAGCACCATCTGTATACTGATTGAGGATTTTTAGATTATTGGCCAATTTACTTATTTATTAAAATTTTTATTTATTCATGAGAGACACAGAGAGAGAGAGAGAGAGGCAGAGACACAGGCAGAGGGAGAAGCAGGCTCCATGCAGGGAGCCCGACGTGGGACTTGATCCTGGGACTCCAGGATCACTCCCTGGGCTGAGGGCAGGTGCTAAACCGCTGAGCCACCCAGGGATCCCCAATTGTTGGCCAATTTAGATTCCTAGTGCCATTCATTAGCCAGGTTCATCTGGAATGATTAGGACCCAGGTAGCAGAATTCATACATGCAGGTATTTTCACTAAATGCTGCATTTATTTTTTAAACAGTGCCTATTTATTAAAGTAATGACAAAATGGTCTTGTCTTTTTTTTTTTTTTTTTTTTTAAAGATTTTATTTATTTGAGAGAGAGAGACAGACATAGGGAGATAGAGCATGAGCAGGGAGGAGTGGGAAAAGTAGGCTCCCCTCTGAGCACGGACCTGACATGGGGCTCGATCTCAGAACTCTGGGATCATGACCTGAGCCAAAGGCAGATGCTTAATCAGCTGAGCCACACAGGCACCCAAAATGGCCTAGTCTTAAATGAAAAATTGATAGAAATGTGAGTACAACTAGACTGGTCTAGGAGCAGCCCAGCTCACTGATTCATTCCCTAAAGGAAACTACTTTTAGAATGGGTTCTATCTTAAAGGTGTCAGTAATTTTTAACCTAAGAAAGATTGAAAAAAAGTTTTAAAACAGTAAGCTGATGATTATCCCTAATAATGATGATATTAACATGTTCGTTTTTGAGGGGGGTGTTATGAGGAAGCAGTATCACATTTCTTTGTAAGTTTTTTCTCATTCATTCATTTATTAAACAAATATGTATTCTTAGGAGCAACATAGTAAAACGAATAAGTATTCATTTAATTAATCAACAAACGTTTGGTGAGCACCTCATATGAGTGAGGCACTTTCTAGGAGCTGATTGTGATCTGGTGGTGAACAAGGTGGAAGAGGTTCTGCTCTTTTCCCGGTGGATGAATGGACAAGGAAGGAGGAAACTCTTGAATGATATTTCATGCCATGCAAAGAATGACAGGACAGTGGCAGGACACCGTGACCGGGGCTGTATTGGACTGAGTGGCCTGGGAAGGCCTCTCTAGGGCTCTTATATTTAAAGGACATGAGTCCAAAGGACAAGAAGGAGCCTGACAGGTGAAATCGGGAGGAGCATCCCAGGCAGTGGTGTCTGCAGAGGGTGTCCCAGGGAGGGACAGGGAGGATGAGGGAAGAGGCGGGAAGGGCCAGATCCTGCTAGGTTTCCAGCCAGAATGAAGACCAGGGTAAGCCACTCAAGAGCTCTAAGCAGGAGGGCAACAGGACCTGATTCAGTTTCAGAGCTCTCGGCTGAGCAGACAAAGGATTCTGATAGAAAGAGTGGTAGCAGCAGCCACTGTCGCAGGGCAGGAGGGCACACTGGAGGCCAGGGCAACGACAGAAGTGCACAGAGTTGGAGACATGTCAGGGAGACACGTCAAGACTCTGCCAGGATGGAGATGGGCGGGGTTGGGATGGGGTGGGGAAGACGGACTCCAGCGCAATTCCTAGGATTTTGGCTAGAATCACTGACTAGCTTTGGGATCAAAGACCCTATTTTATAACCAAGTCTGATACGCAATGGCTCTTAGTAAGTATACCCACAACTCTGAAATTCTGAGGTCAGGAGATTCAGAACAAGAGTTTGGGGGTCAGGGGGCACCTAGGTGACTCCATTGGTTGTGTCTGCCTTCAGCATGGGTCATGATCCCAGGGTCCCAGGATCAAGCCCCACATCGGGCTCCCTGCTCAGCAGGAGCCTGCCTCTCCCTTTCCCTCTGCCTTCCACTCTCCTTGCTTGTACTCTCTGTCTCTGTCAAATAAATAAGTAAAGTCTTAAAAAAAAAAAAAAAAAAAAAGAGTCTTAGGGTCAGCATGTGGCTGGTGGGAGGGCAAAGTACAGCTGGAGAAGTGAGACCTTCTAAAATTTAGAAGCTGAGCTAAGGCCAGGGTAGCAAAGGAGATGGAGTGGAAGATAGTGGGAGGCCTGGGGCCACAAGGTGTCACAGAAGCCAAAAGAACCAAGTGTTCCAGAAGGAAGAAACATCAGCTGGATTCGGACCTTACAAAGAGGCCACATAGATGAGGACAGAGAAACGAAGACTTGGCCACACGGAGGAACAGGTGACCTTGAGGGGAGCATCCAGGAGAGGTGGAAGGCTAAAGTTATTGAGAGGCAGGTAACAAAGCGGAGACCCCAGTCACAGACGTTAATATCTGATTGTGACAGAAATCAGAGAAATGCAGCAGTAGCTGAGTGGGGACACTGGAGACTGTTTTGTTTCAAGACGGCCTATATCACAGCATGCTTGCACACTGATGGGATGGCAGGAGGGAGGAAGGAGCTCACGTGGCAGGAGGGAGAGGCCCAACTGTAAGGTGCCTGTGCTCTCCCCTCCCTGGCTCAGCACTGCACCTTCACTTCCAACCTTCCAGCTCTGGCAGGTTCCACCATTTTGGTCATGTTGCCTTACATCTGGATTCTTGCTCTCTGCTGGAGCCCTTCTGACTGCAGAACACATTCCTGCCCACAGGCCTTTGCACTCAAAGTTACCCTTGCCCAGAGAGCTCTTCTAACAAGCAGCCCATTCTCCTGGTTTGTTCACATCCCTGGTCATCAGGTGCTACCCAGACACACCCACGTCTCTCTCTTATTTTTCTAACTCAGTCCTTGCCACCAGCTGACATGCTAGGTACGGACTCATTTCTCTATCATCTATCTCCTCTACTAAAGGACAGGCTCCAGGAGGGCAGGCCTTTGTTGTCCTGAGCTCCTACCACAAGCCCTGCCCATGTCATGGGTTAAATGAATATTGAATCTTCACAATAACCCTGCTAAGGGACGCCTGGGTGGCTTGAGCGTCTGCCTTTGGCTCAGGGTGTGATCCCTACAGGGAGTTGGCTTCTCTCTCTGCCTATGTCTATGTTTTTCTGTCTCTCATGAATAAATAAAAATCTAAAAAAAAAAACCCCAAAACCCTGCTAAGTTAGTTTTTGTTACTATCATCATTTAACATAGGGGAAAACAGAGGCTGAGATCAGTAAACATCTGCCCAAGGTCAGTTTGTAAAAGGCAGAGGGTACTCAAACTGAGCTTTCTATTGGTTGAATGAATAAATGGATGGAGATTCCACTCATCTTCCTCCAACATACCTGTCCTCTGGGCAAGAGCAGGGTAAATCTTATGAAGGGGCGGGGGACAGCATACTTTCCTGGGAAGCATTTCTCAGCATATACTCTGTTTTGCTCGGGAGAAACAAACCCAAAAACCCTAAACCTAATGATCATGAGAAGCTAAGTACAAAAAAGGCAAAATTGAAAATGTCATGTAAACATGATTCTACAACTTACTGAGATATTACATATGGAGCTTTTATGTTTCTACTCTGGTCAATTAGTACTGCCTTTCCCAAGAAAAGAATCTAGATACACTTTCAACTTTTTTTTTGGATGACGAAGGACTTATCCTGATGCTCCTTGTGGGCTCACTTTGGCTGGAAATGCTCATGTTGTATGGGGACATGCAAGCAATCCAATGAATGCAAACTCTGTTAACAATTTCTATAAATTGAATATTACTTACTTCTAGGGTCTGCATCAGATTTGGTTTTATTGCATCTTTCATCAAAACTGTCAAGGCACCTGTGACCCCCTAAAGGAGAGAGAGAGAAAAAAAAAGCTTGCTTTAGATTACTGACAAAAGATTGTCTGTGCCAAGGTGAGTCTCAGGGTGTTTTCTCACCAGCCTGCTTGTACGTGGGCATTCCCATAGGCTGTTCTCACCTCTGAGCTGCAGGGAACACAGAGTGGCTGGCTGTATCTTTCTCTCCCCTACCTGGATGGATATCAACCATTCTAAGATGTAAAGTGATGAGGAAGTGGCCAGTCCTTGCCTTTTTTAAAAAAAAAAAAAAAAAAAAAAAACACCTCCCTTGGTGGTGTTTAAGAGGCTTGCCATAAAGCAGATCTTACAGTGTCTTCTGGAAATTATGCACATTATTTTTTCATTACCAGAGATTATATTATTGCCTGAAGAAATCAGATAAAGTAAGAAAATAAGGCTATTTACTGAGTGGGAAATGAAGAGGGATAAAGGGAAATGTCTAAAAGCAACCATTTTTCTAAAAGCAACGAAGAAACCAGTGATTTCCCAATGCCTTGTCCCAATAAGATGTAGAAGGTTCTCAGAAAACTGCTACATTTGAAAAGCTTCTCATTTACCATCTCTCATGCTGCTGGTCTGCCAGGAATGGAGCTGATGCCACCTGCACATAAAATGCAGCTGCCTCCACCCAATTCTACAAAGCTCTGGGTGGAGCTCCCACTGCATCCCTGTTCCCCATTCCTGGAAAAGACAGATGGGAGAAGGAAGACACGGGGTAGAAATCTGAGAGCTATTGGAAAAAGTGTGCCAAAGGAGGCCACAAAGGAAGCTTTAAAAAACAAAACCACCTTTTTGAAAGACACTGGGCAAGTGCCTTCAAAACACCGTGATGATAAGGCAACAGGATGAATAAATGCCGTGTGAACACTGCCTTGAAAAGATCAACATGGTGTGTGACAGATCTCAACACATCAGGTGGCAGGATCTTGAGGATACAAGCTTACGGGAAAATCCAATTTATTTTCTGCTTCACTGTACAAAATATACATTATCAGAAATGCCACCTACCTATTATAAATAATAGTAAGATGTTTTACTATGAAAGCTGTTGGCCAGGAAGGGCTCAGAGAAATTAGTTCTCTTTTCTTTACACAAAGCAGGTAGAAAAGTAGTAGTCTGCTGAGCTTTCTGTATGCTGTGCTTGCTTATGCTTCCATCAAATAAACCTGGCTCAAGAAACTAGAGGAGGAAGGAAGATGGACATTTCTGTTGGACTGTCTCAGGTAGCATACATCTGATTATTTTCCTTTGATACCTCTTAATCCTGTGTGGCTCCTAACACACTGACCATCCTCGAGCCCATGCAAAGAGAGTCATGGCTACTCGAAACTCTGCCACCTGTTCCATATCCTGAGTTCTGGGGAAGAGGGTTTGGACATATTCTTCCTGCGGATGCCAGCATCAATCATCTTATGAGAAACTTTTAGAAGCCACCTACTTGAATTCTCACGGCAATGCATAAATCCTTTTGGCCAGATCAGAGTATATAAGAAATTATAAAGCAGTGACATGAAAAGACAGAAGCTCCTAAAATCCTCCCTCAATTTTGCATGACAATTGATAGTTCCAGCTAGGTGAAACAGTCTGAAGAAGTTAGGCACTTCTTATAAATAACACAAAAGATGACTAAAGAGAATAAATTATGGGGTTTATTTTCTGATCTGAGATTTTTATCACACGCATAAAAAAATAAATGCAGGGAAATAACATTTGTAGATTAAGGTTTGAACTATTTCTGATACATATTTATTGATATCCAAGAGAATATAGGGAAACCAACCATAATACGTTGGTTTACATAGAAATATTGCAGTGTGGATAATTTTTAAAAAAACAGTACCTTCACAGCAACCTGGATTTCGGTTTTCTTGCTTAGCTTTATGCTAAGCATCCTAAGGGCTGCTGATAAAAAAAATACATATTTAATTTAGTTGACAAGACCTATGGGACAAGTCGGTCAGATTCATCTCTTCAAAAGCAGCCAAAAAGTAATCAAGACACTCTGGAAAAGGATTCCAATTACATCCTAAGTCCTTGGAATTAACAATATATTAATTTGCCTTTTTCAACCGTCAGTGTACGTTTTCCCTGCCATCACGGTATGTGACCAATATTTGGGAAAGTAGCTTAAGCTTAGATAGAGTACTCAATGGCTTTTCCAATGCCTACGTCCTACCTACACACTGAGAAACATGTACAAGCACATCAAACAGCTATGCCACCAATAGCAAAGGTGGTAATTACGAAGAAGAAAAAGGGTGAGCATGCCAAATGAGAATGAACCCTACAAGAGGCAGTGATGCGCCAGGATACTGAGAAAGCTGAGAGAAAGCATCTGTGCACTGAAAAGAGTGCTAGATGAGTAAGAGGAATTAAAGTGAAGATCTAGTGTGATAATGTGACACCCAACTATAAAGTGCAGAATTAAACAAGCCAGGGCCAATTTTTACTTTACCTTCCCTTTCACAAAGGTGGAGTCACTTACTTCTTATTCTTTTGAAAGGCCATTTGCCCTCAATTTAAAGCAAGCACAGCTCGCTCTTTGTGAAAAAATCATGAGCGAATGGGAGGTGGCCCCACCCAGGGCAGAGAGCAGAGATCAGCCAAAAGTCCTGAAAAGCTTATGAAATAAATGTCACAAGCTTTGGTCGCAGCCCGAGACAAGCACAGTACAGATGCCATAAGACAAACAGGCCATGAGGGACAAATGTGTGTGCAGGCATTGTCTGGGATTTCTATGAGACATGCTGGTAAGAAGAAAACCTTCATTTTCCGGGACGCAGAACAAAGACAAGGGCGAGCTCTCTCGAGCTCCAGAGATAGACATGCTCACCAAATCTTCTGCTGTCACGGGCTGTCCATCTTTGTCACTGGCCACTACCATTCTCCCCAATCGCTCCTTCATGTCTGCGAGGCTATCAGTCAAGGCGAGCACTGCCATGATCTCACTGGCCACCGCGATGTCAAACTGGGCCTGAAAGCAAAAAGCAGAAATACCGGCTCTTGAGGGTGCTGTCTGGATGGCCATTTGCACAGGGAGCCCTATTTCCTATAGGCCTGGGGGTTTACCCCCAATGGGACAGTCTCACAGTCACAGGCATTTGGAGTGCTATAAACACGCATAGTCTTGTGCTTGGTGCTCTCTAATGGCAGGCTCTCTATGGGGGCCACACTCTTCTTTTCTTTCTTTTTTTTTTTTTTTTTAAAGATTTTATTTATTTATGAGAGACACCGAGAGACAGGCAGAAACAGAGGCAGAGGGAAAAGCAAGCTACCTGCAGGGAGCCTGATCCAGGACTCCATCCCAGGACCCTGGGATCACACCCTGAGCCAAAGGCAGGCGATCAACAGCTGAGCTACTCAGGTGCCCTAATTTTTGTCCAGCAAAGAGATGAGGAGCAGACAGTGAGAGATGGTTCTGAGGCCAGTCTCCCAGAGTTAGAGCATCACACAGCAGTGTGGATGCCCTGGCACGTATATAGCCCCCAAGTCAAAAGGTGACGCAGAAGCAATTTTCAGCAGCCCACTTGGGCTTGCCCCCTCAGGCCTGAAGCACCCAGCAATGAATGCTGGACAGCAGCTACTTTGTGTGAAATATGCCTGGGCCTTTCTTGTCTCTCTCACTCTGGGCTATACACGGTCCAAAAGGAACTAAAAGAAAAACAAGGAACATGCCTTCCACCTCTTCCTCCTAATTCAGCCACTGGACGAAATCACTTCATTAGGCTCTGCCTGAATTCTCTTCTTCCCAAGGGGCCTGTGAGCCAGCCAACTGCAAGCTTACATAGAGAGAAAATGGCTGTGCCCTAGTGGGGTCACCTTATGAGACATTTTATCGTCCATTTCTGTCACTGACAAGAAAGGAAATGAAGGAAATAAGGAGCTTTCCAGCTACTTCCAGGTCGAGATTTCATTAGTCACTGATGTAGCGAAAAAATATTACCTGGAAGTCAAATACATCTATGCTCAATTATAACATTTTCAATATAAGCCATTCAAAATATCAGAGACTTTTCATTTCATGATACTTAGGATTCTCTATATCACTATTCTAATATTAATGGAATATATTAATATTATGTTAAAAATGCCTGAGAATTTTGAGGTTTTCTATGCAAAACATGAGACCAGAGATAAATATTAAGCATGTAAGAAGTGGAATTTAAAATACACATATAAGCTCTTCATTTGTAATTATAATTTCAAAATTTTGTACCTTAAATAACATCAAAAATGAAACAAGTAAGGTCCATTTAAATATCACTTATCAATTTTATGGACTCAAAAATGTACTTATTGTCAGGCTGCTCATATTTGTTTTGCAAGTAAAGTATCTCAAAATTATATACAGAGATTTTCATTGTTTTTCACAAATTTAAACAAAGGACAATATATGATGTTAGGAGTCTGTGAATCAATGTGGCTTTTCTGGAAGGTAATGTCGAAATGTGTTTCAAACATTGGAAATCTGCTTCTTCTATTACTCTCCAATCACAGATCTGGGAATGTGACCTAAGGATATTATCAGACAAACCACACAAATCTGTGTGTATGTTCCTACAGCTTATGATAGTCTGACACACAGAACATCTTAAGTGTCCATTTACGGTATTGGTTACAGTACATCCACAAGATGAGATATTATATAGCCATTAAAAAATGATATAGATCTACCTTTACTAACATAAAAATATGCCATGCCCCTGGGTGATTCAGTTGGTTAAGTGTTTGAGTCTTGATTTTGGCTCAGGTCATGATCTCAGGTTGCAGGATTGAGCCCTGCATTAGGCTCTGAACTCAGGTCTCCCTCTCCCTTGGCCCCTCCCTCTGCCCTTCTTTCTCTCAAATAAATAAATCTTTAAAGAAATGTCAATAGGAAGATCCCTGAGTGGCTCATCGGTTTGGCGCCTGCCTTCCGCCCTGGAGTCCTGGGATGGGATCGAGTCCTACGTCGGGCTCCCTGCATGGAGCCTGCTTCTCTCTCTGCCTGTCTCTCTCTCTCTGTCTCTCATGAATAAATAAAATAAAATCTTAAAAAAAAATAAATAAAGAAATGTCAATAGAGTCTTAGGGTTAAAAACATAAAACCAGCTAAATCTCTTAAATAATCCCTTTTTATTTAAAGATATGTATGCAGGGATCCCTGGGTGGCGCAGCGGTTTGGCGCCTGCCTTTGGCCCAGGGCGCAATCCTGGAGACCCGGGATCGAATCCCACATCGGGCTCCCGGTGCATGGAGCCTGCTTCTCCCTCTGCCTATGTCTCTGCCTCTCTCTCTCTCTCTCTCTCTCTGTGACTATCATAAATAAATACAAATTTAAAGATATGTATGCATAAAGCAATACGAGATATAACCTTGGGCAATAACCATTGTCAATCAGACTTATAATCTGTGTAATGAGCAAATGATCCAAGACACTTAACGGGCATTCAAATCACAGCCATTATTAACCTCTTAACTCTCCAGTACCTGGTTACAGTACAAAAATACACAGAGAAAATGTGAAAGGGCTTACTTACTACCCATCCCCATTTCCAACCCTCTTTTCATGAGTAACTCATATCAGAAGTTGGCATACATCTTTCCAGCTTCCATCCAGTGTTTATATACAAACATGAAGATGTATTTTGGCTTTTTCTTAACATAACCTGGATTCCTCTGTATGTACTTTACTTCAAACTTTTTTCATGTGTAAAAATTTTTTTAATCTTTCCATTTCACAATTGTGGTGAGAACTCTATCACTTCCCCTATATACACTATAATATTTTCACCTGATGCATGTATCTGTGGTTCAGAACGATCTGCCAAAGATATGTAACTGCCCCTCCTGATGGATGTTTAGACTGTTTCAAATTTTCACCATTACAAATAATGCTGCAATTAATATCCTAAAACACTGCCTTTTTGGGGGGGGGGGCATATGAGCAAAAATTCCTTCTTTATTTTTCTACATCTTTAGTCCTGAAGCCAGAATTATTGGGTCATTTCAAATTCTAATACAAATAAATGATCATCCATGAAACTTTATCAGTTTATACTCCAGCTAAGCTATTTATAAATGCCCCTATTTTTTTTCTATCCTCAGGAACATTAAATATTATTTGCTTTCATAAACTCACAGGTAAATAGTACCTCGTTTTTTTGTTTTGTTTTGTTTTTAAAAAGATTTTATTTATTCATGAGACATAGAGAGAGAGGCAGAGACATACGTAGTGGGAGAAGCAGGCTCCCTGCAGGGAGCCTGATGCAGGACTCCATCCCAGAACCCTGAGATCATGACCTGGGCCAAAGGCAGATGCTCAACCACTGAGCCATCCAGGTGCCCAGTACCTCTTTGGTTTAATTTGCAGTTTATGATCACTTGTTGGCATTTTATTTCTGTATTTATAAACTGCTCTTATTCTATGCATTTATTTAGCAATTACTTATTGAATACCTACTACTTACTACTACTATATAACAAAGTTCTCTGCTCTGACAATACAGCAGGGAAGAGAGTAGACAAAAACCTATGCCCTCATAAAACTCCTGTTTGGGTCAGGGGAGGCAGAAAATAAAGACTGCTGGCAGGAAAGAGGGGGTTATGGGACAAGCAGCCCCAGTTTGTTTTCTTTAAAGGTTTTATTTACTTGAGAGAGAGGGAGAGAGAGAGAGCGCACAAACATGGGGAGGGACAGAGGGAGAGGGACAAGCAGGTTCCCTGCTGAGCAGGGAGCCAGATGTGGGGTTCCATCCAGGAACCCTGGGATCATGACCCCAGCTGACGTCAGATGTTGAACCAACTGAGCCCCCTAGGTGCTCCCAGGGAGTCTCAGTTTTAAAGGGTGAGTTGTGAAAGCCTTCTTGAGAGTTGTATGTTGAGTATTACATTGTGGAAGTTCTTCTTATGTTTGGTGCATTAATCCTTTGTTATATCTAAAGCAAGCATTCCCTCCCACTCTGTTACTGGTCTTTTTATGTTTTTGTATGTGTCAACTTTTCATGTTCAAGATCGTAACATTTTATGATGTCAAAATTATCTATTCTTCCGAGTCTCTGCATTTCTTGTCAGTGACAATTCCCATCTACAGCAACTGCTAATGGATCTGACTTGTCCCAGCTGCTGCTTCTGTATTTTCTATTGAGCCTGTCTGTTGCTGGGCCTTTTGTCCTTCTCAAGGATTCTAGTTGAAAATTTTATTTCCCCAGAAGTCAGAATCAATTTCCCAGTGTCCCTTCTCTTGGGGTGCTGTCAATAAGAAATCTAATGCCAACCTGGGGGTTGCTCCTGCGTGAACAATCAGGACTTTTTCTCTGTGGCAGCTCTCTGGAATTTTGTTGTACCTTAGTGTTTGTGTATTACACTCATCCTGTGGGGCATTTGGTAGAGTCTCTAATGTGAAAATTCATGTTTTCTATAAAATCAGAATATTTGCTTTCTATTATTTCTGTACACACTTTCTTCCCTCCCTTCTCTTTCCTCTCACCTGGAACTCTTAGGAGATGTATATTAGAACTTCTTGATGTGTGCCCCTTGTCTCCTGCCTTTCTCTTTATACTTGCTATGGCTTTCCCTTTGGTACCATGTTTGGACAGAATTCCTTGGGTTGCACTGCCCTCCCTAATCCACTTAGGCTAGTTCTCTTTCTGACACAATTTTTATTTTCACATCATTGTTTTCCTTACAAGATTTTCACCTATTTTCTTCCCAGCAGCCAATTCTCCTTGTATGAGGGCTCTCTCAATCCTCTGAGAACATTGATGGTATTTTTTTGTAGACTCCTCCCACAAGGACTTATCATCTTGTTTCGCTTGGATTATTATGAGCTTCCCCTTTACTGGCTTTGGTGTCACATTTCATGATGCAGGTTTACTTTTGATGCTGGTGATGCCTTGCTTTAATACTCATTTTGACCTATCAGTGGACCTCATTTCTGATGGACCTAGCCTATCTCTAGAGATCAGAGAGGGCAGGGCCCAGGACTCCCTGATGTTTTGTTTCCAGACTTGTGCTCACTCACAGGGCCATGGTTAGTCATTTGGATGCCCTCTGCAAGATGAGAAAAGGCTGCCATTTCCTTAAAACAAGTACCACAATTGTGGCACCTGGGTGGCACAGTCGGTTGAATGTCCAACTCTTGGTTTTAGCTCAGGTCATGATCTCAGAGTGGTGAGATCAAGACCCACGTTGGGCTCCATGCTCAGCAGGGAGTCTGCTTGTGACTCTCCCTCTCTCTCTTGGCTCTCCTTCTTATGCTCTCTCTCTAAAATAAGTAAATAATTTTTTTGTTTTAAAGGGCCACAATACACTGCTTTTCTTTGAGCAAGATGCTTTTCACTGCCAACAGGAGGCAGAGTAAACACACAAGTCTGTGACTGTGGTGTGACGGCTATCCTGGGGCTCGGCGGTGCACTGGCCTCAGGATCACACTAAGGTTCCCAAGCTGCAGCTCAGCACAGGTGTTGTGAGATGCTGTTTCCTTCTTGGGGGCTGTCCCCGTATGCTGACCTGGAAGAGTGTGTGGGCCCACTCTAACTCTGAAGTAGGGTATCTATTACCACTGAATGTAGAGACCCCCCTAAAACACTCCCACCATGTTTGGGACTTTCCTCCACAAATCCAACTCCATCTTCCCATCTTTCAGAAGCTTCCTGAAATTATACGGCAATAATTTTGGTTTTCTAGCCCAGATATGGACTAACTGTTGGAAATCAGTTCACTTGTGCAAGTTCCAGGATGCGGAGGAGCAGGGAGGGAAGGTGCATGGACTTAGCTTGTCTTGATTCAGTCCTTATATTTGCTGCTTAATTAAAAATTATTCAAAAGGTCCAAAAGTCTATTAGGTATGAGAACTGAATATTATAGTAAAAGGGATTATTTTTTCACTAACAAAAATTTGACAATGTAAAAAAGGCCATATATCTAATATCATCTTAAAATATGAAGTTTATTATAAGAAAAAAATCTAGGGGCGCCTGGGTGGCTCAGATGATTAAGTGTCTGCCTTCAGCTCAGGCTCAGGTCATGATCCAGGGTCCTGGGACCAAGCCCACAATGGACTCTGTGCTCAGTGAGAAGCCAGCTTCTCCCTCACAGTCTGCTGCTCCCCCTGCTTGTGCTCTTTCTCTGTTAAATAAATAAGTAAAATCTTTAAAAAAAAATTAAAAAATTAAAAAATTTTTTAAAAATCTAGACACTTGCTGTACCTGATTAAAAAAAAAAAAATCACAGAATGATTTTATGTTCCCTAAGTATCCCACTCTACGTGAAATGAAGGTAAACATCATAATTTACCTTTTGTATTTCTTTAAAAACACTTCAGGCTATTAAACAATGAGGTGTTTATTCTTTGGTTTATGAGACTTGAGCAATGTGTTTGAGTTTTTTTCTTCAGTTGTTATGCAGATGTAGTATTAACTTGGCAGATTTGCAATAAAATACGTAACAATTTATATTCAGAAGACACCCTGAGCAGCTCTTCCCAGAACTACAACTAAGATTACCCAGGAAAAGGATGGGAAGAAAGTACCAGGGCCTTTCTGCCTCCTGATCCTCTCCTAGTCCTGCTGAGGGATTGGAAGCAACACCTTGATGAGAAACTCACTGACCGCTGGCTAGGTGGATGACCAGGAAGAGAAAAGCAGAGAACCAGCTTCAGGGCTGGTGTAAACTAATGCTAGCAAGAACAGAGCCACATACCTGACGGGAATACCCCTTCTCTGTGGGTGCCTGCCCAATCGTCATTTTTCGTAGAAATCGGTCATTTGTATCCAATACTGAAAAAGAGAAAAAGCTTCTTCAGTCAGCAAGTATGGACTGGCTGCCCTGTATGTGTCTGGAGCTGTTGTGAATGCCAAGGAAGCAGTGGGGAGGGAGCAAGAGACAAGATCTGGCCAGCCTGCAGCTGACATTCCAGTGAACAGACATCAAGAGGGAGCTGATAAACAAGAAAATATCAGTCCTGGATAAATGCCTTAAGAAAATAAAGGAGGTAATATGAGAGAGTGTGTCAGGGTGGTAGGAGGGCAGGGTGTCATTTTTGATTAGGCAGTAAAAGAAAAACATTTCTGAAATGGTCACATTTTACACTTAACCCAAAGTCATAAAAAGCCAATTTAGTGTCTGAAAGGGCTAAAACACTAAACAACCAGATGACCCAGCAGTTACACTAGGTATATATAACCAAGAGACTGAAAGCAGGGACAAGAACACATATCCAAGCATTCACAGTCACTACAGCGTTACTTTCAAAACCCAAAGGTTGAATAACCAAGCTTCCATCAGTGGATGAATAGATAAACAAAATGTGGTCTGTAGAATATTACACAGCCAGAAAACCCCAAGGGAATGAACAACATGGATAGATATTGAAAATATTATGCATTGTGAAATAAGCCAGATAGAGAAGGACAAATGTATAATCTCACTTATATGAACTACCAAATTCATAGAGAAAGTGGGACAGTAGTTGTCAGGGGCTGAGGGGGATTATTGTTTAACAGCTACAGTTTTTCCTGGGGATGATGAAAGTTTTTGGGTATAGATCGTGGGGATGGCATAACCATAAGCCTTGTGAACATATTTAATGCCACGGATTGCACACTCATGGTTAAAATGTCACAATATGTATATTTTGCTCCAATACAATAAATAAAGTAGTAACATGGGGGGAAGAAGTCAATTGTGATTAAAGCAGGAACCAATTCTTTGTCCTGCTTTCACTGATTTTCCTGAACTGCACTGATTTGCATTTGTTTGTGAAAATTAGGTTTGTTCAGTGAAAACCAAAATTAAAATGCCAGGAAATAAGCCAGAAGGACATAGGCTTCACTAATAATTTATCGGCTTCAAACAACAAACTGCCCACACTGACAAGATACAGCTGATATATTAAACATACTATATAACACTGACAAAAATGATAACCAGAATTCTGTATTTGGGGGCTGAAAGCATCTATCACACGAAAAATGTTAACCTTTTCTTTCACACACAAAGCACTAGCCGGCCAGCCCACCTCGCCCACCCATTGTTGCCTGACTCTGATGGTGTCACTCTCCATACGACACGCCCTCTCTCACTCACACTTTATGCACACACTCAGACACACTAACACACAGGCATGCATCAAACATCACACATCAAACACACAGAAGCCTGTATGATCTTAAGGTCCAAGCAGAGTATATAAAGAGAAAGGAACGCTTTTCGAAACTATCACTAGCTACTACTTATTCCCAAGAACCATGGTGCAGTCATAGCAAAAACACTTCCTACTCTCATCTGTAGTATACACAATCTTGGCATAAGATGGGTATGATGTTTGTGTTGGAAATTCAGCTGCCTGTTATTTAGCAAAGAGAACACAAACAAGCCAAAAAGAAAAAAAAAAAAAAAAAGGCTGGCAATATCAGCTCTAAGCAGTGGCATTGGAAACAGTGTGCATCCAGTGTGGCCCCGGCAAAGTGGGGTGCCTCACCCCCCAGCAGGCTTCTGATGCTCAGGGAGAGGTATGTGGATAGGTTGGTGCTGCCCACCTAAGAGACGTGAAAATTAAATTCCTGCACACACAATAGATAGCAAAAGGGAATGCTAAGTTAGTGATACATAATTCCCAGGTTCTAAATGATAGAGCTAAGGTGGAATGAGAAATATATTTATTCATTCTCGGAATATTTACTGAGTGGCACTTTTTATGCTAGGTCTCAGGCTAGCTGTAAGGGGATGCAAAGATGAACAAGACATCAATCTCTGAGGGACGCCTGGGGGGCTCAGTGGTTGAGCATCTGCCTTTGTCTCAGGGCGTGATCCTGGAGTCTTGGGATCGGGTTCCACATCAGGCCCTATAGGGAGCCTGCTTCTCCCTCTGCCTGTGTCTCTGTTTTTCTCTGTGTGTCTCTCATTAACAAAAGTCTTTTAAAAACAAAAAAAAACCCTCCAATCTCTGATTGGATGCATTTACACACACTGGGGAGATGAGGAAGGTACAGGTGAGTGTGGGTTTGAAGGGTGCCTCTGGCACTGCTATGATGCCTGGGTCTTGAGGACCACCCAAGGCGTGCCTAGTGGCTTATGGAACAACCAATAGCCGCTCAGGTTCTGGGCTGTACAAGGTGGCATTGGGGGCAGGGCTACTATTTTGGCTTCAAAAGAACTGTCATGATTCTCTGAGCATTGTCAGGGCAGTGTTGGGAGCTAGTAATTGATGTCACTTTACTGAGGGTGACTGAGGCTTGTGGGACCTTGGTCTAACAGTCCAGGAGGTGGATGAACCAATGAGCAAGGGAAGAACGGAAGACTGGATCCCCATCCCCAGGGATGGTGGTGCTCGGAGAGCCGGAGACTCAAACTCCTCTAGGAGCCACAAAATGGCTCGATGGCTTTTAATGTTCATTGTTTCTGGAATAGTCTATTGGCTCTGGTCCCACACTACTGCCAGGCAATGAGGCCTATAGACTTCTGATAGGAGGCACAGGATGAAAGATCCACCAGTTACATTTCTTACAAAGGCAGAAAGGAAAGGGTGGCTATTACATAAATATATGCCATTAGTATAGTCTGAAAAGAAGTGTTCAGCTTCAGGCAGTCCCTAAATGTCCCCCTCTAGTTATCAAATCATAGAAGGACCTAGTCTCATCACTAAGGTTACACTATTTCCAGGTCAAATCTTATATTGCCTTTAAATAAAATTAAAAAAAAAAAACAAAAAAACAAAAAACCCAGGTCCTGGGATTGGGCCCTATATGGGGCTCCCTGCTCTGTGGGGTGTCTGCTTCTCCCTCTCCCTCTGTCCCTCCCCTCCTGCTTATGCTCTCTTTCTCCAATAAATCAATAAAATCTTTTTAAAAAAGTGCATTAAATATCCTCAATTCATTTGACAAAGAGTACCATTTTTTACATTAATTCATGAGAATAAGACCAAAACTACTTAGCAAATATCATTCTAAACTCCCCCAATCTGGATTGCTTGTTTATACCAATAACATTTTCTTCACTCTGCTGCCATAAAAATCATATAATTCTAGTATTTACCTGGAATAATTTTTTTTAAGTTGTCACTTCCAGTATTTTTTTTTTTTTTTTTTTTTTTTTTTTTTTTTTTAGTATTTTTTTTTTTAGGATTTTATTTATTTGGTAAAGAAAGAAAGAGAGTGCAAGCGAGCACAAGCAGGGGTGGGGGGCAGAGAGAGAAGGAGAAGCAGGCTCCCCACTGAGCAGGGAGCCTGACATGGGGGCTAGATCCAGGACCGGAGATCATGACCTGAGCTGAAGGCAGATGCTTAACTGACTGAGTCACCCAGGTGCCCCAAAAGTTCCATTCTTTTTTTTTTTTTTTAAAGATTTTATTTATTCATTCATGAGAGAGAGGCAGTGAGATAGGCAGAGGTAGAAGCAGGCTCCCTGCAGGGAGGCTGACATGGGACTCAATCCCAGGTCTCCAGGATCAGGCCCTGGGCCGAAGGCTAAACCGCTGAGCCACCCAGGCTGCCTCAAAAGTTCCATTCTTAAAAAAAAATAGGCTTCCCAATAAAATGCTAATAATGTTCATATCCATTATTACAACTGATGTTTATCTGTTAAATAATAGAGTGAATTATGGTTAATCTACAAATAAATATTCTAGATCCATTTAAAATTATCATTACAACAAAGATCTAACTAAACGGAGCATGCTACTTAAGATATAAATGAAACCAGTAGGATCTAAAATTGATCTGCCTAAATTAAAATTAATTATACACAAATTCCAGATGCACAAAAAAACCGAATAGCATTTTTATTAGTATGGCAACGTGTTTTTCTTTCTAGACATCTCCAAAATTTTTATAACATTTTTACTTTTATAATAAAAACATTTTTTTGAGTTTCCAAAATGATGTTACTCTTTTTTTTTTTTTTGTTACTCACCTTTTGTTTGGGAGACAAACACTCAGAAAACTATATCCTACAACTATTCCCACGATGGCATCTGCTGATTGCTCAGTTGGAACTATAGAGTTTGTAAAGCACTCTCCTATCACAGTGGAGCTACATAAGACAGATACTGGTTATTATTATTCCATTTTACAAATGAGAAAATGGAAGAAGTTATTTGTTAAAAGTTGCACAGCTCATAAATGGTGGAGCCGGGGATCCCTGGGTGGCGCAGTGGTTTGGCGCCTGCCTTTGGCCCAGGGCGCGATCCTGGAGACCCGGGATCGAATCCCACATCGGGTTTCCGGTGCATGGAGCCTGCTTCTCCCTCTGCCTATGTCTCTGCCTCTCTCTCTTTCTCTCTCTGTGACTATCATAAATAAAAAAAAAATAAAATAAATGGTGGAGCCGACAGCAGTTTGGCTCCTGCCTTCGGCCCAGGGAGTAATCCTAGAGACCCCGGATTGCATCCCACGTGGTGCTGCCTGCAAGCAGCCTGCTTCTCTCTTGGCCTGTGTCTCTGCCTCTGTGTCTTTCATGAATAAATAAATAAATTCTTAAAAAAAAAAATGGTGGAGCCGAGACTCATTTTCTAGTTTTTGTCTCTCCACCTCATAATTGTGGGAAAACACTAAGTTCTTAATGAACTGGTTAAGTGGATTCCCAGAGGGAAAGCTTCATGAAGGGGGGGACCAGGGTTGTCTCTGGGAGAGTCTACGCAAGGAGATGGACTGGATGGTGGGCCAAGACAGGCAGAAGGACAGGGTCAGGCCCAGCTGCCTGGAAAGCAGACAGAGAGGGAAGTATACAGGGCCACACTGCAGTGGTGCTTCAGGCCAAGCTACGTAACGGCCACTGTACCCCATTCAGGATTTTATCACACAGGATGGGGGCTTCTGAGCAAAGTGACAGAACAGCATCTCCATATTACGAACCTAGTGAACCGGGGATGGATATGCATATAAGAACATCTATTAAAAGGTAGCTGCAGTCAACCAGGCAACTGATAGAAATGTTCTGGAAGTCAGTAGAAGCGATAAAGGCAAGTGGGCAGGTCTGAGAAGAACACACACAAGGGTCAGGAATCCAGACCACCTAACCCTTCCAAGACACTCTGAGCATTATCATGTGCTACTATCCACAGAGGAGAGAACCAAGTAATTTTCCGTGGATGTGTGTAAGGGGGAGAGATAGGGCGAGCCCAGCAGAGCAGCTGAGTCAAGAAGGGGAGTGACTTTTCCTCCCAGATAGGAGGTGAGGGTGGGGGGTGTCAGAGAAGAAGAGAGGCAAAAAACAGTGCTTGAAATCAATGAGGGATTCTAGACCACAGGCCGGGAGGGCAAGGGGGAAGAAATGGAACTGTGGGCTTGGGATGCTTGGGTGGCTCAGTCGGTTAAGCATCTGTTTGGCTCAGGTCATGATCCCAGGGTACTGGGGTCAAGCCTCAAGTCAGGATCCCTACTCAGTGGGGAATCAGTTTCTCTCTCTTTCCCCCTCTGCCCCTCCTCACCACTCAGTCTCTCTCTCAAATAAATAAAATCCTTAAAAAAAGAGAAAGAAAGAAACTGTGTGCTTGAAAGGGATTTAAGAGCTGGAACAAATGTCATCCCCGACCCGGCAACCAGCACCTACCTCTTTGCCACGTGATGGTGGAGGGGTCAATGTTGAGACGTGCAAATTTACTCACTTCCTCCTCCGTCAGCGCACTTGGATCAGTCTTATTTATTCCCAGTTTCTAACGATGAAGACAAAAACATGTGATATATTTTAGCAAGGAATAGAAAGCAAAATGTAACCAAAATTATCCCTCTTATTTTATTTTCTCCATGACCAGAAAATCTTTTTAAAGCTACACTTAACTAAGAAAGTTGTAGGTAAGGCCAATGCAATAAATAAGCCCAAGCCCAAGTGTCCCTGAAATGGAAGACATTGATATTTGTAATATACCCTAAAATGACATCAAAATAAGGCATGGTTGCTAGTTCACAAAGAATATTACTTATTGCTGTCTAGGCCCGAGACTCTTGGGATTGTGCTACGTGGCCAAATGTGCTGTTTTCAGAAGGGACATAAACCGCTGTCCACATAATTGATGTTCCAGTTCATTAACTCTTCTTTCAAATACAAATACCAATAACTCAAGTTGATGCCTATGTTTTTAAAACAAGTTATTTCTAATTCACTGTGAAAAAAAAATAACTCTCAGTGCATCTATTTCTGTAAAGGAAACAGTCTAAGAAAATTCATAATGAAGAATAAGAAAATAATCTGAAAGTACAAATGCCAACAGAAATTATATAGGTCGTGGCTGCTGAGGTTAGTATATTATACAGTATTCTTAACAAATTGGTTAACCAAATTTGGTTCAGGAAGAAGCAGGGAGGGTTGAGTTTCTTAAATCAATTATCAGGGATCCCTGGGTGGCGCGGCGGTTTGGCGCCTGCCTTTGGCCCAGGGCGCGATCCTGGAGACCCGGGATCGAGTCCCACGTCGGGCTCCCGGTGCATGGAGCCTGCTTCTCCCTCTGCCTGTGTCTCTGCCTCTCTCTCTCTCTCTCTCTCTCTGTGACTATCATAAATAAATAAATAAATCTTTAAAAAAAAAAAAATCAATTATCACCAACCAGTGGCCATCACTTATACCATTAAAATTAGTTTTTGGTCTATGAAAAGAGCAAGGGGCAATCAATGTGATGAGTATAATAACAACAGATAGAACAAGGAAATGATAATATGGGTAAAAATTAAGATTGTTTCTACTAGTAAAACCTTAGCATCTTCCTGTAATAAAACCTGATACAGGTATGTTTTCAGAGGCTAGATCTTATTTCCTAGAAATCAAAGAAAATTCATGAAAGAGAAGGACTCTTGGAAATTTGATTTGTCAGCTGATTGGGGTACTCTAGGTCAGCAAAGCAGCTCTCTCAGTTTATAGTTGAAAGGACTGAGACGCAAAAGGGGAACTAATCTGCCTACTTGTTCTTTGGTGTAGCCATGTCTCAGGCTTCTGGTTCTTTTCTCTCTGTTATGTTGTTCTGTCTCTAGAGTTTAATGCCCCAAAGAGTATCTAAAAACCCAAATCAAATCAAGTTTAAAATTGCTGGCTTTGATCATTTTTCTGATTTGTTTCTAGGATTATTTTCTTGTTGAAGAGCCACGAACCATAAACCTACTTTCAGCCGAGCAAGTTGAATGCTTGAAAACTCTCGAACACCATTCACTGAAGGAACGAGTCGATTATACAGTGCCTAAAAACACAAAACACAAATAAAACCCCACAAAAGTTTAAGGGCCAACTATGACTTGGATAAGTCACAGGATATGACAAAGTTCATTACATTTATAACCCAGCTGTTTAGATTAGAGACCCTATTAAAATTCCTGGGTAATATAAACAATGTAGCCTTAAGTTCTATCGTTTTAATAAATCTGACTAGATCTGAAATAAGGCACATTGCAAAGACTTTGTAAATATAAATATTTCTTGATTTACATAGCCTCACAACCATTAAATTAATATTTATCTATATTTGGATTCAAGAACTCACAAGAGATTACTTTAATTAGAGGAAGTCAGGACCCTTGTAAATATGCCAGCAAGTTCCACTTTTATCCACATCTTAGGTCTATGAGGAATTAGCACCTGGTACTCTATCCCCTATCAGGTGTGGGTTTTACATTAGCTGGATGCACCTGAAGCCCAACAAAGGGTCTAATCTCTGTCTCAGCACATCTAGAAGGGCTACACGTAACATTACAGTCTTAAAAGAGATCTTTCCAATCCCCTTAGTACAGACCAGAGATTGAATCACTAAAGTCCTGTCTCGGGTAGCCCCGTTGGCCCAGCTGTTTAGCGCCGCCTTCAGCCCAGGGCGTGATCCTGGAGACCCGGGATCGAGTCCCTCGTCAGGCTCCCTGCATGGAGCCTGCTTCTCCCTCTGCCTGTGTCTCTGCCTCTCTCTCTCTCTCTCTCTCTCTCTCTGTCTCTCATGAATAAATAAATAAAATCTTTTTTAAAAAAATAAATAAAATCCTGTCTCAAAGAAAATTTGCCTTAAATAATAGAACTCACATAATTTAGCCAACAACTGGCAATGGTCATAAACTCCCTTGAGAATCTGACCAAAGCATGGATTTTCTCCCCAAGAAATAAGGACATGGAGAGTTCACAAAATGTTTAATACAATTTCATACAAATTACAGACATCAAAGTTTTCCCATGAACCCTTTAGGAATCCAGAAATCCCAGGATAAGATGCCCAAAATGGCCAACAAGGAAACTTTCTTACTTTATCGGTTTGAGTGTTTTCATGCAAAATCCTTGTGTCAATAGCGGCAGCCAGCAGGTTGTTGGCAGCGGTGATGGCATGGATGTCCCCAGTCAAATGAAGGTTGAACTATAAATGACATGGACACTTCATTCTACTGGCCTTGGACAAGAACGAATAAACTATTGCACTAATTAAACATCCCTCATAATGAGTTAAGTCCATAAAATAGACTAAATCAAAAACTCAATGTCAAGAGTTTTCCACTTGACAACAAAGAACTCTTAAGTGGACTATCTCACCACCAATTCTTTCATCTTTCACTCCTGGATTAAGGGCGAGACACTCTGATGGACTTAATGATTGATCTCCTTATTTTCCACACATTCTTTTTATGATTTAGAAAATAGTATCATATCAACTATACTTTAAAACCAGGCAGGAAATAAAATAAGCAGCAACAATATAATAATATAAAATAAGACAAAGTCCGAGAAGTAAAAAAATTCATCACCCTCAAAACCCTATTCTGTTATTTTCCTTCTAGTCTTATGTGCATGCATATTTATTATTTGTAGACTCAGCATACTTATAATACTTTTCATTCAGTAACATTTCATTTAAGGAACTTCTTACTATGTATTTTAATGTAATAGTCTTTTTCATATGTAGTTACAGTTCACAGGGTCTGTATAGTGGAGTAGATGTACCAAAAGTTTTCAGTCTCCTATGTCTACATATTTAAATTGCTTCCAAAATTTCATCTTTGCAAAGAAGGCTACAATTATAAAGATTACACGTAAGTAATTTTTTTCAATAAGTTGCTAATAAGCCATAGATTTCCAGCAGTGTGGTTCCTGGATTAAAGGATCTTGATAATACCACCAAATTGCTTTTTGAAAGGTTTGAAGTACCACCCCCAAACACCAGCTGATCAGTTAAAACCTCATTTTATAACCTAAAATATATGACCAGTAGAAAATATGAATTATGTATGTATATTTTATAAAATTTATAGTTTTTAATATCAAGATCATAACCCCCTAGTGTGGAGCCCAAGATAGCACTTGAATTCACAACCATGAGATCAAAACATGAGCTGAGATCAAGAGATGGATACTCAACAGACTGGGAGCCACCCAGGCACCTGTACATCTTAGCTTTTATACTTAGTGTTAATATTACTAGCATTTTTACATCAATAAATAGTCTTCAAAATATACTCTGTGTGATATCCTATTATTAGATATTTAAGATCGCCCCCCCCATTTTTTTTAATGCTACAAGCTGTGTGAAAATAGTTTAAAAATTAAAACTTTTCATACACAGCCAGTTTTTGCTTAGGATAAACTAAAAATAGATTTATTTGGGCCAGAAGGTATGATACTGTTTTTAAGGCATTTATATTTTAACTTGCCTTTCAGGAAAGTTTTACCAACATATACTTCCCAGCAGTATATAAAAATGTATTTCAATGTCTCACTGCTAAAATTTAGTGTTATTATTACTACTTAAAAAAATATCCAAATCTGTCAGTTTGACAAGTTAAATAACTGATAGTTTTAATGTAGATTAATTTGATTATTAATGAAAATAATCATTGGTTAGTTAATATTTCTTTTCTGATGTTTCTATTGAATCCTTCCCATGTTATAACTAGATTGTTTTTCTTTCCTGCTGCCTATCTGATACCCACTGGGGTGTCCACGGGCCCCAAACAGGCCTCTCTTCTTCTGACCACAATGCCTTTGCCACCACACCTTCTACCTCATGGCCATTATTCCCCTCATCTTCCATTTCTGATCCACCTTCTTTTTTTAAATGTGGGGCTGGAACTCACGATCCTGAGATCAAGATCTGAGCCACTCAGGTGTCCCAGGCCCTATCCTCTATTTCAATACATGACTCTAGAGTTGCTCGGCCCACTATCCTGGATATCATCCCCTTTTCTCACCCCACATCCAATTCTGCAAACACATCTTATATCACTGTCATCCCCCGATTCCATCCTCACTACCACCATGCTGGGCCACAGCACCATCTTTCCCCTGGGCTTCCTTACTAGACTGTTAGCATCCACTCTGGACTTCTAGGCATCTATTCTCCGCTCAGAAGCCTGAGAATTCTTATAAAATTCAATTTACATCATATTATTACTTTGTCAAGATCCCTTCAATGGTGGACCATCGATGATAGTCAAATAATATCCAGGGTGTTGGCCATGAACTTCACAGCCTGAAAGAGCTAACCCCTGGCCATTTCTAGACTTCACTAGCTTCACCTCTGGTCACCCACTGACACATGTTGGTGGCCTCTTGTTCCCAGAAGATACTAAACCTCTTCCTGCCTCAGCACTGCCCCGAGCAGGTCCTACTACCTGGAATATTTCCCCCCATTCTGTATAACTCTGGCTCCATCTCACCCTTCAAGTCTTGGTATTTTCACTTTCAATTCTTCAACCCATCTGGAACTTATTCAAACATTTTCCCATGATTATTTATTATGTTTCTTTCAGACACATTGTCAATTCATGCACTTAGTCAACAAACACGGTCTGAGTGTCGGGCATTGTGCTCAGAGCTGGGGATAGAGAGATGAAGAAGATATGGGAGGTCTTCTAATTCAAGGAACACACTGCCTGATTGTTTTTGGCTTACTTAACAATCATAAGGCACTTACAACTATCATATGCCTTAAGTTTGCCCCAAGTCTGAGCCATGCAGCTGATGCCATATGACAGCAGGACACCAATGCCCTTTGACTATTTGCGCAGAAATTCCTGAGCCATTCCCCTGGGCATGTTCTTTGTACTCCGTATCCCCAACCTGGCCTCCTGGCTCTAGTTCTTCCTGGCTTGTGAATATTACTCACCCCTGTTCTGATGGGAGGCTTGGGGCTGTTTTTTCAGCAATGCCTCGCACTATTCATTCTCTCCCCACCCCTAATACTTGAATAGTATCCAAATTTTCCCTATAGCTTCCCTGATACTCAGGTCTTCATAGGTAAACACATTTCCTATTCATTCAACCAAACCAACAAACAGTGTGTGCTGGACACCGTGTTGAGTGCTGGGACTACAGCCTCTAACTCACCACAGCCTCCAGAACTGAATGAGAAAAACAGGAGATGAGGGGACCAGGGGTGGTGGAACAAAACCTACAGGACTGGCTGCAGCAGGGAGGGCAGAACAGGAAGGGAGAATGCTCCCAGTCTCGGAATCAAGAAACGATGACCAGGCCAGAGTCTGCAGGGAGTCTGACAGGATGCTGAAAGGGAGGGTGGCCCATGGGGACCTCAGACAGTGAGGCAGGCGGGGGGAGGGGGGAACAGGAGAAGCACATGAGGACCTGTCATGTGACACTGTGGCACACAGAGTGACAGGGTAACTCCTGAAAGACACCAGACAGGAAAGGAACAAGCTCAACTTGGGTTTGGGGAAGATTTCTTGGGACTAGAACCAAAGGGCTGATGCAGAGAGCAGAAGTGATGAGACCTGGGCAGGTAATCAGATGCAGGGCAAAACCGGATGGTTATGCAGAGGGTAGGAGTTCTTGGAGAACTAAAAAGTGACACCTTTGGCCCCTTTTGCCCATTTCTCTTTGGAACTATTTCATTTGGAGTCTCACTTTGCCTAAGGGGGAGTCCAAGCCTCCCTGAACTGGGCAGTATAACTGATGATTGATTGGGACACAGCCTGTCCCACTCTCTCATCCGGAAGCCTTGGAGCTATGTGGGGGTTTGGGGTTCAGGATTTTTGGTAATTTAGAAACACAGAATGATATACCTCTAAGTTTTTAATACCACACCCCAAGCAGGGTCTAAGTCCATATCCATTAATCAAATCTACAGCAAAATATGTGAACATTTACACCAAATGGCAGAGACATTACATAGCTCATAACCATCAGGTCTCGCCACTGTAAGTCATGTAAACATTTATGGTTTTCAGAGCCTTTAGGACTTTGGGATTGAGGATAAAGGACTGTGGGCCCGTGTTTATGAGGCACAGAAAAAAGGTTCCAGGAAGGAAAAACAGTGACACATGACATGTTTTTCACTGAGTCCTTACCTCCTCCATGGGGATGACCTGGGCATATCCGCCACCCGCAGCTCCTCCTAAACAACAGAGCAGGCACATTTGAAATCATTCACCAAGTACAGCTACACAGGATGAACAAGGCCCTAGGGATACGGCTCCCCAAACCTAGCAGGAAGGCATGCATCCCCAAGATGAAACAACAGGCAGTAAAAAACTATCTATCAAAGCAAAATAAAGGAGGGAAAAAAGTCTATTTTGTCCAAAGATGCAATTTAAGGACTTCAGTTTCTTGATTTAAAAAAAGGTAAAATAATATAGCAAATGTCATTACAGCACATATGGGATTATTTTATTAATTTATTATTCGATCTGTGCGGCTCTGTGTTATCTAAATTGCACATGCTTTAAGTATCAGAAAACTTTGTTCAAAAAAAATCCATCTGGTGAACTCTGAACTAAGACATTGTAAAATTTGGACAATTGATTTTAGACAATAGTTACAATTTGTTATGCTATCCTTCAGAATAGTGAAGTCAGTACATTAAAAAGATTTCTCTTCCTTAAAACAATAGTGATACCTTCTGTGTCCTATCATTTTACAGTGTACCATATTTTTTTATATGCTATCTCATTTGGTCCTCACAACTCAGGAAGCCAGATACTATAAACCATTTTGCACTTTCACAGATGCGGCTCAGAGAGGTTACAACTGGTTAAAGGTCACACAGTGGTGGAACACAGCCACGAATAAAACCGCAGTCTTCTTTTTCCGAATTTTGTGTTCATTGCACTGCATAATATATGACATTCTATGAGTTACCAGTACTTAATGAGCTAGGACTTATTAACATCTGTGACAGTAACATAAATATAATACCGCTAAATACCACAAAGTGCCAAGAACCAATAGTAATTGCAGCAATAAATGCTATTGTAATGTGAGCTGAAGAACAACCTCATGATAAATCAGTGGAGAAAGAATAGTGAATGTGAAATTGCCAGATGGCAGCCCAGCAAAGACAGACAGAAATTTCACATCTCGGTCCATAGCTGGTCAGTTTCTAAAGCTCTGCAGGTCTGACAGTGAAATCGGGATGAGCCCTAGGGCCCAATGGAAAAGCTCTCTTACTGTGTAGAGGGGAAAACCTTTCTCTGGGGCAGGAATGGTAAGACACCAATACGAATGGAAGAATCGCAAAATGGCTTGGCAAAAAAGGTGCTGATGGGCTGGAAGATTTCTGCCTAAGGCTGGAAGGGTGAGCTCGGGTCCATGACTGCTCCAGGGACCCAGGGAAATGGGCTTCCTGGCAGGCTTGGCTGAAATCCCCACCGCAGCTCCCTCTGTGGGAGGACCGCTGTGGGGTAAGCACGACATATTGAGTGTGGGAGGGGGGCATAGTGATGAAATATACCAGTTCCTCCGATAGGTTTTAGCTCCCGATCTGTTGATAATATTCTTACAAAACTTCTCTGCCCAAAGTTTTGCTCTGAAAAATGTACCAGTTGTTACATCGAGTACCTTTAACTCCAAAAGTTGGTCCCTGAGAAGGCTGCCTGAGACAGGCAAAGGAGTTGATATTCAGGTGTGCAGTCAATGCCTGCACGAGCCCAACTGTCACTGTGCTTTTCCCTTCACCAAGAGGGGTGGGTGTGATCCTGGTTTGGGGGAAGAAAAAAAAAGTGAGAATTTAATAACATTTCCCAAACAACCTATGCAAATCAATCTAAGGTGCCAGAACCAAATCAGAGGATATGGTAGAGAACACGCCATCCCCAAGTTCACTTAGTATTTCAATTTTCATGGATCTTTATTGTCTACCCACATCACACAGGCCACGCTTAATCTAAAGCCAAAATACAGACACACCTTCAGCAAGAGACCAAAAAAGAAAAGTTACTCAGTGGTAATAGCATTATCAGCTTCACAAAATGTCATAGAATTACCCATCAAATGGTTTAAATAATGAAGACATGTAATTTCTTCCTGATGGGTGATTTGGCATTCATCCTGCTAGGGCCATTTACTGGGGGGCACCATGTGGTCACAAGGCCTACTCAGTGATCTGTGGCCAGAGTCTCAGGATTGCAAGGCATCCCATCATCCCCACTCATTCATTTCCTTCTAGATATTAGCACTCAGGGCTTGTCCCCACCATGTTTCTTTTTTTTTCCTTTTAGTTTCAACACAATCAATGATGGAGGCCCATTCTAGGATAGCCCATTCATTTCCAGATAATGTTTACAGTGAGAGAGTTTTTTGTCCTAAAGAAGAGATGTCTGCATTCCTGTAGCTCCGATCTCATAGAGTCAAAATACTAAACTCAATCCCTTCTCATATAATAGCTCCTCAAATATTGGGAAAGATTTAGTCCAACACTCCTCAGCACAGTAAGATCAAAACTGCTCTGGAGGGGCTTGTTGACTACAACACCCTACAAAATCAAGCATCACATAATAGTTACACCATCACAGCATTAAGTAAAAGAATGGGTGTTTGTGATGTTCCCAAGTAAGGACCCATACAACTATTCTTTAGCATGCTCTAGCCACTGTTATAAGATTTAAAAACTGTCATTTTGGTTTACAACTTGGTCTCCAATGAGTTAGATGGTGTGAGTCAGGTTGTACAGCATTCTCAATCACAACAAAACTCATAATCAGAGTTTTCTGACCTATAAAACCTAGTGGTATAACTATAAGGAAGTAAAGCCCTTAGATATATCATCATCCCCAACTACCTCAGACCGCCACAGCAATACAATCAATCTTTCTTTCAAGAAATATTTATTAAGTACTACTATGTGTCAGGCCACTAGATCCTGAGGACACAATGATGACCAAGTTGGATCCCATCTCTGCCTTCCCAGAGCTTATGGATGATGGGAGATATGGACAGATCAACTGGCAATTGAAATGAAAGTGAAAAACATGTATTTCAGAAAGTTGGCAATGAGACTGTCTTATGAGAGCACATGGTAGGAGGATCTGATTAGATTTGGAGTATCAGGGAAGTCTTCATAGAGGAAGTTAACACCTAAGCTGTGACCTGGCAAATGAATAAATGTTAGCCAAATAAAATTGAGGGTGGGTTTGGCATAGTTAATATGTGAGGCTCTGTTCTTCACATTTTTTAGGTTGTTACCCTCATTTGATTGATGAGGAAACTGAGGCATAAGAAATCTCAGTAACTCACCCGGGGCCACACAATTAGTAAGCAGATCTGGATATCAAAACCAGGCAAGCCACCCGGTTTCTCTAGGTTATTTCTATGGATAGAAATTGTAACTGCTGTTAACCACTAATTAGCAAATTAAAGCATGGGAATAGGAAGGATGACTCAGTGAGGGGAAACACAGGACAAAGAGGGATTAAGGACAGAATGGTCCAGAACATGTTCTCTTAAAGAACAGTCAGAAGAAAGCAAAAGAAAATTCAGAAGGAGCAGAAAAGAGAACACGATGATGAGGCAGGGGTGTGCCACGGGAGTCTCTGAAGGGAACCAAGGAAGTGCGCACAGAGTCACATGGCCCAGAGACACCCGCTGCGGGGTGAGGGCCCTGCATCACTACACAGAGCAACAAGGGCACCCGTAGGCAGCTGGTGCACCAACCTAAACATGCCAGGTGAAGCAAACATCAAACTCCTCAAACCACTTGACAGTTGGTCAATGTGAAGACTCAGTTACAAGAAAGTGTTTACGCTTTGAGTCAACTTTCTCTTTCCTTAGCACAGCAGGAATAAAAGCAGTTGGTAAACCACAGGCATCACGATCTTATGATAGCCTGAGAAAAAAAATGTGGTATCAAAGATAGGGTGGATTAAGTACTGTACCAACCATTTACTGTTTGCAAAGGAATAGGTGGTTTACTTCAGCATGTCACATGAAGAATTACATTTTCATTCCCAAGGATGTGCTAACATAGCTGCTGGAGACAGCCCAAAGCAGACACGCCCAGAGATGACCTCCTCAAAACTTCAGCTAACCATCCAATTCTTAATTAGAAACACAGGACTGCTCAGCTTTCTGCCAACTAATACAATTCAGGAAAATAAAAAAAGCAGGAAGTATTTATTGGGAGCAATAAAAGGAGAGCTACAATAAAAATTGTATTTTACTTCATTCCTACACTTGATATCAGACTTAGGTTTAACTGTAGTGCCATTCTCCTTAACTCTGACCCCAAAATTCTGAGTTGACTCAGAAAACAATGAGCACAACGTTAACCTAATTTCTGTTTTTTTTTTTTTTTTTTTTTTGGTTAAGAGCTTAGAGTTTATGGAGAGGGAACTATGGTTTTTAGCTCTCTCCCTTAACATCTCCCTGCAGCTCTATCTCCTCCACTCTGTACCCCAAAGTATCACTTTTTTTTTTTTAAAGATTTTATTTATTTATTTGAGAGACAGAAAGCATGAGAAGGGGGAGGGACAGAGGGAGAAGCAGACTCTGCCCAGCCGGGAGTCTGATGTGGGGTTCTATTCCAGGATGCCGGGATCATGACCTGAGCCAAAGGCAGATGCTTAACCAACTGAGCCACCCAGAGCCCCTATATGTATGTATTACGTAACTTTTTAGAGGGTATCATTACAAGCTTTGTGACACAGCTGCCCTGCCTAACCAGTCCACAAGCTCACTGAGGTGAAGAACACCCATTCTCAGTGCATTTCGAGGCACATATGAGCAAAAAGAATGCTTGACAAAGCAAAGATGCCTTTTCTAAGACAAATATGTGTACTGCTGACTATAGTACAATTTATTGTACTCTGTGACAGTTTAGACACATGCTTAAAGAAGTGTACCATTTACTCCAAGGTCAAAGAGATTGCTTATGCAGGTTGTAGTGGCAAAACTGTGCATGGTTCTCAAAATCTGAGTCAAGAACAGTATTATTGTCATGAGTCATGGCTCTAACCATGCGCTCCAAACCTACCATGCTCAAGCAGCATATGAATATATCGATCACTCATCCCAGGCATCTTCCTCACTGGAAAGTTTTTAAAGGCTTTTATTCCTGACAACAAATTCTATAGTCCACTGGGTTGTGTTTCCCATCACATTTGACTGATGTGAACAGTTCAAAGGCCCAGCCAGTAGTGGTCTCTTCTAAATACCTTTGTTTTATTCTTCAGGTTGTGCAAATAGCAAAAAACTCACAGATATTTAAATAGTTACCCAAAGCAGAAAAGCAAAATCTTTAAAAAGTCAGTAAAGGTTATTTTTACATGTACCAAAGGAATGGTTTGGAATATTAAAAGGAAAAAAAAAATCAAATGAGGTATTTGGCATTCTACATGTATAAGAAAGTGATGTGCATGATTTTAATTATTCTTTAATGTGATATTCAGTCTGTTCACAGATAAATTTGGGCTTTGTTTTTAACTGCTGTCTGAGCAATTCAGAGCAGCTCTAAAAATTTCTGCACAGAAATCGGTAAAGGGCCAGTGGAGATGGGAGCCTGCACACACATTCAATGCCCTACAGCTGCACTCCACGGCAAGTTCTCAAACAAATTCCTTTTCATTAGTGTAACTGGGAAAATATGTAAAACTCAAGAGCCCCTAAGATTCTTTTGGCAGATTTCCCTGAACAATTCCCAATACTTTTCATTTCATCAGGCAAAGCAAATACAGTGATGTATAGGTGTAAATACCACGCGATGTGTAGCTGATGGAATACAGATGATTCTGATGGATTGAGAAATTCTAAAGTTTGAAGAATAGCCTTTAAAACGAATTAATCTGTTCTGCATTTGGGTTATTAACAGAAGATTTTTAAAAATCCCATTGTTTTATATTTTAATTCTACTGTTGACACATTTAAATCACGTTTATGCTTAAGTTCAAATGTACAACCACAAATATATTGTTTAGGTTTCTTGAAGACTTGAGTATCTGAATTCTGCTAAAGCATGGGGAAACACTCATGTTACAGCATTCAGAAACAAAAGCAGGACACAAAATGGTATTTATAGCATGATCTCAATGTGTAAAAAGGATACATATAGAGAAAATCCTGGAAGGAGATATAAAAAATGTTTTAACACTTCTCAGTAATGAGATTTCATTTTCTCCTTTTTGTTTTTCATTATGTTAAATTTTTATTCTGTAAGCCAGTATAAGTTCCAGAATAAAAAAAAAAAAATTCTTTCAGAAAAGGAAATAATTTCCCATGTAATGGAGGGGTCCTTTCTGTTTCTGAAGAAGTAGGGACAGCATGTGTAATGGTTTGTCAATTGTCACTTTCAATAACTAATGTGGCCAAATGTAAAACTATGGAGGTGGTCTTTATTGCAAATGAACTTTTCATTTTAGATTTTTAAAAATATTTTATTTATTTATTCACAACAGACACGGAAAGAGAGGTAGAGACATAGGCAGAGGGAAAAGCAGGCTCCCTGCAGGGACCCTGATGTGGGACTCAATCCCAGAACCCCAGAATCACAACCTGAGCTGAAGGCAGATACTCAACCACTGAGCCACCCAGGCGCCCCTTCATTTTAGATTTAAATAAAATGATTGTCTGGTGTTTTAAACTGATCTCAAACATCCAGCTATTAAAAGGTTAGATTTTAAAAGGTAGTTTACACACGTAAACTCACACAGTTGTTTGTGTGGGTTACACAGTGTGGTATATATTTTCTAAAACTCTTCAAGTTTTCCTACAGACACAGGTATGTCTCGAAATCCTACCCTCACAGCATTTTTTTCAATGCAGTTGAATGGAACACAATTTAATTTTTGTTCTTCATAGATCTTTGTTTTGTAAGGAACATATACCACCATTTCAGAGAAAGAATTGTTTCTCTTGGGGTTAAATCTGTACTTGAGAATTCAGGTTTCCTTTCATTTCTATTGACAATGACAACCTGGCTTCTTCAGCTCAGATGCATATACAAATGCTGGCAAAGAAAGAGACAGGGTGGGGCAAGCAGCAATGTTCTATGGGCATGGACCAACACACAGCTATAATCCTAGGACAGACTAGCTGTCACTCTCCAGCATGTGGCTGGAGGCCAGCCCTTGACAGTATGAATTCAAGTTAGGAATCTGATAACAACACCATCAGAGTTTTTGGTTTAAAGTATCATTTCTGCATTCCCAACTTAGGGCAGGGCCACGTGTAGACTGTGTTTTTTTTTTTTTTTCCAGTAATAACAAGCACCCATAAGAGTAAATCACAGCCACTCCATATGGAACATTACTGCTTGAGTCTTCCTTGGTATCCTGAGAACCCACCCTCCTGAGTTTTCCTTACGTCTTCCCATGTTAAGCAGGGTGAGAAAACCAGCAAATCCACCTACCAAGATCACTTAGAGCCTGGAAAAAAGGAAACAAATTTGTGGATAAAATACTAAATTTACTTTTGAAGTTCTAAATGTCCAAGAGTTTATTTCTGAAAAAACAAAACAAAACAAAACAAAACTTGTATTAAGCACATTCCAGAAAAGCAATACTACACTCCATGTGTGCTTCAAACCCTGGGACCCAGGAGTCCCCCAACCAACTCCCCAAGTCAGCTGGCTCCTTTCATGGATCTGGCCCAGAGGGTGCCTGTAGCGAGGCCAACTCTCTTCTCAGCACAGAGCATCCCTGTAGCTCAGTTACAGAGACATTAGGGGTGGGGTCCTAAGTTGGAAAGGACCCTAGTAAGACGGGGAGTCCAACTGTACTGAGCCTGGAAGCCTGGAGGAGGTTTAAGCCACACGCAACAAAGTATGAATTCTTTGAAACCACAGCCACCAAGCGACTCTGAAAGCCCTAGTTGTCTATCTTTACAAAAGAGTGACAGAGGAGGGGAGGTAGGGAGAGAAAGAAATATGAAGAAATTTGGCTATTAAAGAGGTGATACAGATTGTATTTGATCTTTACTTGTAGATTTAAAACCTCTAGGGATTTTTCCTAAGGAGGTCTTTGGACAAGTGCACAAATGAGCATGCTCAAGGCTGTTAATCTTAGCACTGTTGATAGTGTCCAAAAATGGGAAGCAATTTAAGTGCCCATCAACAGAGAGTTGGTTAAATAAATGTGGAACATCCTTATGATATTTTCAAATCATTTTTTGGCCTGAATATACTTGAAGAATTAAAAGCACGACGAACTGTCAGCCACTGAGCCACCCAGTGTGTTACAGTCTGGAAAGATGGATGAAATGGAATCCACCCACATCTCAGGCATTTTTACTGCCCCTGCCCCCAGAACCTAGGATGTGAGCAGCGGAATGATATGCAGTCAAACAAAATGATAACCCAGCTCTGTACTGACTCAGATGCAGTGAGGTAGGTATGCAACATACTGGTGAAGAACAGAACAGCACTTGGAAGATGATGTCATTTATGAAAGACAAGATGGTCTCAAAGGTTAACAGCTCCCTCCTCTGGGTGGTAGGATTTGGGATATTTTACTTTCTTGTTTATAGTTTTCTGCATTTTAGAATAGCTTTATGAGTGTGTAAGGCTTTTAAAACCAGAAAAAGAAGCTAGGCATTTACATGAATAATTAAATATATAAAGATAGTTAACCAAGAGTCAAGTCCAGTTAGAAGAAATGTCTCTGCTTGTTAATAAACAGATTTTTGTGTCTTAAGCCTTGGCCTATATATCATCAATAAGTCACTGCAATGAAATTTCAAGACAACAATGGAATTTCTATGGTCTCCTGATGTTCCCTCAGGTCACATTGAAAAAATATTTTAAATCCCTTGTTTTCTGTCATTTCTCAGCCAGTGAACATATTTCTTTTTTAAAAAAAGAAGGAAAACAAACACTCCTTTTCACAAAAACTATGCATTTGTCTTTTATAAAACGACCAACACAAATGAAAATGGCCCAATATTAATTTTAAAATCCAAGAGGAGAGAAATAATGAACTTTGACAATGCAAATACACAAATATTTAGGATATTAACAGGAAAATGTTTAGTTTCACACAATTATCTGTACATTTTCCATTAAAACGTTATCTCTGAGTAGAACACATGTACCCCCAACTCAGTTAAAAATATTTTACTTTCAATTCTTATTTTGATTCTTATCACGAGAAACTAAATGAAAAATCCAAGACAGAACAAAGATGATCAAAACACAATATAAGAAATAAAAAATACTAGACGAGGAATTCGTTATACTTTGTATTTTGTGGAGGAGACTAATTTGTTTTGCACTGAAAATGAAAACTTACCTCATGTCAAATGAAGGAATGCCAAGTGAAATGCACAAAAATATCAAGTTTGAGAAACAGATGAATTTGAGGGGTGTGATGATAGGTAAAAATAGGGAAGAGACTTTTATAAACATGCCTTCTTAGTACAATAGATTTTAAAAGTAGTCTTACCCAGCTACTAAAACGTATTTTCCATCTGCTTGATCCTTTAACCTTTCCAGCAGGGACAAACGTACTTTGGCTTTGCTTTTGCCATAGATTTCAATTTCATCTGCAAGCAATCCTATCTCCTTGGCAAGGACATCCACGGCTTTTGGAGTCTGTGCTCTTGAAATCTCAAGATCACTGGGGGGAAAACACATAGGAGGCAAGTGCCTCCTCAGCTTAGGTGGTCACTACTAGAGTGAAAACAGCCCTACGCCACACCAACAATTCAAGCAAAGCAATTGCTTTGTGGTCCTCTCTCCCAAGCAGTATTGAGCACAACTGCTAATAATTAACGTGCATGAAAAATGGTACATTTCTTTAGAGAAGCAACTCTTAAAAACTCATGAAGATCACAGAATTCTGCCCAGGTACAAAGATAATACCAATGCTATAGGAGAGAACGTACGTTCACTGTAGAGTAGAGTGCTTTCTGTGGGTCATCACTGACTTTGTTAACCATGAATAGATGGGTTATTGCATAATGCGCTTACTGGGCTAACCTCATGTGTCTCTTGGCGATTCAGAAATGTGGAAATGCTATTTTGTTTTATCTGTGTCCATACTTTCCCTCTCTTTTTCCTACTTCAAATCCAAAATTGTATTTCAAAATATTTTATTAATTGCATAACCGTCAGTAAAAGGACCTAGTGCTTGAAGCTCAACTTCAACACAGGAAAAGTTTAGATGCTCTGGAGTGTCACCAGGCAAAAAATTTCTTCCGTTTGACCAGCAAGAAGAGAACACCACTGTTTATCTTCCAGGAGTGCTATGAAATCAGTATGTGCTGAACTTCCTGGAGAGTCTTTTGGGGCTCCTGAGCTCAGCTATTGGTTTTAATGGGGGTTCAGTCCATCCACCTGCCAGGCTGACCACCTGTTTGAGAGGAAGACCTGGCAGACACAAGACAGAGCTTGGGAGAGCAGGTGTCAGACTCAGTCAGTCATCAGGGTTGATATCTGAGAAGACAGCAGTGCCCTGACTCACCCTGGAGCCCTTATTTTGGGTATAGCAGTCTCCACTAGCAGGTGGCCCCTTGCTCTGATTTTTTCTTTCTCTTGCTCCTGCTGATAATCAACCCTAAGCCCTCACATGACTCTGTGTTCTCCTCCATGACTCCATGGAAGTCTGACCTTGGTGCAAGCGGTAACAGCGAACCTACTTCCAATGGGAACTTCTCTGAAGTGTGCCACGGCAGCTTGCAGAGGGAGAGTGTGCTTCAACCTGGATGTGGGATGAGCTCTGTGCTTCCTTCCCCAGCCACACCAGCCTTGCCACTTCCAGTTCTTCCCTTCTCCCTTCACTGCTTATGGTCCCCTTCATTCTGCCTTCCTGTCTGCATCTTTTTTTTCTTTCTCTCCTCCCCAAATCTCCTAAAGGGGAGAGCTGACTCTTGGAAAACCTCCCAAGTTTTTTCTTCACTAGCTAAAAAGCGACAGTGACATTGTTTTGATTTTTCAGGAATTTAGAAATTAGCCTGCCTTTCTTCCTCTAGTACCTCAGAAGTCAAATTTACTTCAGCAATTAAAACACTTCTTACTCCCGAGTGGAATTTATTTAGATTTATGCAAAGCCTTTGGTACATAATTGGGCAGGGTCCACTTCAATTTTTTTCTTTTTTAGTTCTCTGTAAGTAGAACATACTCATTTACTTTTAAAAATTGAAGTCCTTTAACAATGTAAGTAACTTCAAAAAATTAAGATACTTGATGAAACAGACTGCACAACAACAGGGGTGACATTACAAAGAACAACGTTCTCTAGAATTTATGTATTAACGAACACAGAAGATAACTACAATGTTCAGTCTATTTCAGGGGTGAAAACACAGCCTGGTGGGTAGAATAAAGCCATGAATGTTCAGCTGTGACTCAAGGAAATGGATCAGATCTAACGAATGAAATGAAATGAGATGTTAGTCAATTCCTAGAGGTTTTATCTACAGAAATGTTTTCCTTTTTTTTTTTTTTTTCTAAAGATTTATTTATTTATTTATCATAGACAGAGAGAGAGAGAGGCAGAGACACAGGAGGAGGGAGAAGCAGGCTCCATGCCGGGAGCCTGACGTGGGACTCGATCCCGGGACTCCGGGATCGCGCCCTGGGCCAAAGGCAGGCGTTAAACCGCTGAGCCACCCAGGGATCCCCCAGAAATGTTTTCCAACAGCATCATGCATACCCTGTATGAAGAGGGTGAGGCCAATTCACTGGAGTCAGGGCAGCCAGGGGGACCCACAATGAGGCTGGAAAATGCATTTCTCTGGCTCTGGTATCTTATCTAGTGAATTATTCCTGCACTATGTATTTCCAAATTTATGCAGAGAATATATAGTTTGCACTTCATTAAATGCTATTCTGAAGAAAATATCCATCTGGAGTATCACAGAGTAGTCAGATAATAGATATTACCATGTTCTGAGGAAAGTTGAACTCACTTCCCACGTTGAATGGTGTTTGGTTTGGTTGATCATTTGCCCCTAGGGTAGACACCTACCTGGCCATGAAGACCAAGCTGACAGAGGAGATGGGCATTTTTTACACTGAAAAGCATATTCCAAACATCATATTACCATATTTTGTCAACTATAAGACACCATTATGTTATAGATCAGTAAGAAGAAAAAACGATGCCACTTAATACAGGATATGCTGTTGACAGTAAGGAGCATACTGACTTCAGAAATGAAAAAATATGGATATTTTCTATACATGCTAGAACTGATAAAATATGGTAAACATGTTCATTATCATTTAATATTTAGGACTTAAATGACAGAAAAACTAGTGCAGCAATGTGATTAGAGAAAATTGTCCACCACCAAAGCCATAATACCACGAGCTATGCCCCCACCCAAAGGGTAACTTTGGACATCTGAGGCACTTTGGTGACCTGATATCACTATAAACAAATCCCGTGAATACCTTGGTACGGGGGAGAGAGGCTGGAGTTTCAAGCAGTGAAGTCTCCACCTTGCGTGCTGCTGTTCACGTAGCCATCTCCTTCCACTACTGACCATGTTCTTCAAGGGACAGAAAGGAAAGCATGTTATACCAGTAAAGGCTGACAGGGTAGGTATCTACAACTATGAAAATACTGTTTGGGATGTTATGTCATGAAAAGTTGCACAATAATCCAAGTGAATACCAGGAACAATTTTATTCACATGCAATTAGCATAGTACGTTTTTCTTAAAAAGGAAAATGTGAGACATAGGTATTTTTAAAATAGGTTAAGTGTTCACTAAAGACATCAAGATAGAATAAAATTATAGTGTGTTCTTCATCTCAGAAGAGAACAATGAGAGAAATAGGAGAATGCATGAATGATCAGCTTGGACGCCCAGCTTTCAAAATCTGCAACACTGTTTTGAGTATAATCCTTTTACAGTTGGTATAATAAAACAAGAACATTGAATTGTGAAATGATGATACACAAAGAGAGACAGAGAAATTTGGCTTAGGTTAAAATGCGACACCCAATCCTTATAGAAAGGTATTATATTCCATTTGGAAGTACAAGTTTTATTTTTTTTATTTTTTTATTTTTTAAAAGCGGGGTCAGTTTATTTATTTATTATTAGTGAGCTCTACACCCATTGTGGGTCTTGAATTCATGACCCTCCTCTACTGAATGAGCCAGCCAGGCACCCGTGGAAGTAAAAAGTTTTAATTGTATACACCACGTATGTAGGAAAGAAACTAAAAGTTGCTTCTGTTTAATTCTACTACAGCAGAAATTACAGGCTCAGGTTTCTCTCCTGATATTCAACATCACTGCCAGCAGTCCTCACCACCTTCCAGCACTAGCAGAATGCACAGCCGGCGTGGTAGCAAGCTGGAGATCTTGGGCTTTGGGTCATACAGATGGTGGTGCTATGAAAAGCAGTCCACAAAACCTTGAATATTCCTGTCTTCAAAAGGTGGGTCAAATTCTCATTCCCTAAATGTGAACTAGACTGCTGATTTATTTCTAGCAAGGAGGAAAAAGGGGAGCGATGATGGGTAACTTGGATAGGTAGGCCATAAAACCTGCTGCAGCTTCCTCCTTGCCTCCTTCTTTGGATCACTCAATCTAGGGGAAGTTAGCTGCCCCATCATGAGAGTTCTACTAAGAAGTCTGTATGGTGAGAGTTTAGGGCATCTTGTCAACAACCACGTGACTGAGCCATATTGGAAGGGGAGGCTCTGGCCCCACTCAAGCCTTTTTGCTGACCTCCTGATTTCAACTGCATGAGAGATCCTGAGTCAAAATCATACAGCTGAGCTGCTCCCAAATCTCTAACCCACAAATACTGTGAGATAATAAATGTTTATTGTTCTAAATTGCAAAATTCTGGATAATTTATTCTACAGCAATAGATAACTAACAACAGACCCTGATTTGGGTCCCCATCCCACCCTCGTCATTTAATGAAAGGCAAGTTTTTCTAAGCTTCCATTTCCTTATCTACCAAATGGGAACAACATTATCTTGTAGGGCTATTGTGAGAATTAAATGACATTCTGTGTGTTAGGTGTTTAACACTGTGTCGGCTCAACAGAAAATACTTGTCAAATGTTAGCAACTATTATAATTATAGCTCCCAACTCAAAAACTCTCAAAGAGCTGTGGCAAACAAACCTGAATCCGCAGAGCAGCAGCAAGGAGACTCACATCATCCTCTGCAATGAGACCATTAAAATGTACCCCAAGAGAACCACATCCAAGCTTCCCTAGAAAAAAATTTGAGGAGGAAAAAAAAAAAAGATTTTAGGATACTCTCATTTACAACCAACTGCTCCTAGTAAAAAGCCAGTGTGCTGAGTAATCTCATTTTCAACCAAGGAACTTAGGCTGTCATGGCACAGCTCCCAGGGGGTCACCTGTCCCTGGCACAGCCTTGGGACTCTTGACTGCATCACAGATTTTAGAGTCACACTGAGTGAAAATCTTGCTTTCACCTCTAACCAGGAACTGTGACTTTGGGTCTGTTAATTACTGTGGGTATTTACAACCCCACTGAGTCTGTGAGAATGAAATGTGATGTGGTACGAAAAGGGCTTGGCATCTGATGTATATGTTTAAACAGTACGTATGAAATAAAAGCAATTTCACTCATGTATACAAAGCATAAGAATGAGGACTGAAACACAGCATAATCACAGCCAAAGTGCTGTGTAGAAGATCAGGCTTTCTTTGATAACCTTAAAAATCCCTGCCATAAAAGTAATATGACCAAGTTTCCATAAAAAAATGAGAAATTGTCTTTTAGGATATTCATTTTCAGGATGATCTGGTTTTCAAAATACAGAGGCAACTGTAAGAATTCTACTTCTCCCTTCTTCAGTGGGCACTTACAAAGGTTATGAAAAGCGAGCACACATGTAAAATGCTTTAGCCTATATTCTCCCTTAGAGAAAAAGAAACATTTCTCATAGCAACTTTTTTGAATTAAGAAACTATTTTCCTCTATTTTGGACCACTTGACTTTTATATTATCCATTTTGCTGACAGTCCTTTGCAAGAAAGAGCACAAAACACTTACCCTTAAGTGTTCTGTGATGCTCTACAGTCAAACGTATTAAGGGTGTTGGAAAATTATATCCCTCTGGTATTGTTTAAAGATTAGCAACACTTCACAGTTTTATAAATCATATTTAGGCAAAAGCCAAGAGTCATAGAGAATGAGACTGTTTTGTTTTGCCTGAACCACTAGAGATCTGATCTAAAGGTCTTGTCCAAACATTATGGAAAAGAAATATACTTCTTTCCTTTTAATCTTTATCTTTAAATGATGAAGAAATAAGAAAAAGCTACATGCCAGGAGCTGGTATTATTAATTTATTAATAATGCAATTTATTAATGCATAGTCCCAGAACAGAATCACAAGTACCCATGCAAGGGAAGAATATTTCACCTACAGAGTTACACAGTAAGCAATTCCTCCCATAATCTCAGCCACTGCCTTGCATAAGACAGAAGGTGATTAAAATCAACAAAGATTTTAAAACACAATACAAAATGTGCCTACACATATATTTTAAATGTTAGAAGAATCTTGCAAGGGGATGCCTAGGTGGCTCAGTGATTAAGCATCTGCCTTGGGCTGGGTCATGACCCTGGGGGTCCTGGGATCTTAAAAAAAAAAAAAAAGGAAAAGAAAAGAAGAAGCATCTTGCAGGAACCAACATTTCGCTTTCTGAAGAAAGTTACTTGAATTTCAATAATGCTTTTGGTATCATAGTGTTTTCTTTTCCTTCTACTACATTCCATCCCAGACAATTATGATTAATGTTTTCTTTTTGGGAAAATGTAAAATGGTGATCTCAAGGTGACTGGATCAGATGTTGTTACTTTTTTCTGTCTACTTTTCTCTGTTTCACAAACTGTCATGAACACTGTATTGTTTTTGTAGTATGAATAGATGTCATCTTAAAACTGAGAACTTTTAAATTTGGTAACTTAAAAAACCCCTATCATAAAAGTGATAAGACCATTTTTCCATAGAAACTGAGAAATTGTATTGTAGGATATTAATGTTAAGGATAACCTAGGTAAAAAGTTCTGAATCCAGAGAATTTGAAGCAATGAAGATGGTAACTCAGTGAATTGGGAATAACATTCTTAACAAATTTCATGGCTAAAGAGAATCAAGAAAGGAAATCATGACCTCACCCCTCTGCCTGTGTAGAGGCAGGGCTCCACCCGGAGGCTGTCTACACTCTGCCTGCCAAGGCTGTCTGCACTCAGCCCACGAGTCCGGCAGGGGTCCCAGGGGTCCCGTCCCAAACCAAATGGGTCTTTTCACTTCCCACTAAACACTCCCCATTTACTCGTGGTTCTTCCAAGGACAGGTCAATGAATCACTTTAAAAGATGGCCTTTCATTTATAATTTTTCTTCCTAACCAAACTTTCTACAACAAGAAAATGTAAGGCTAATGTGTCATAATGCTTTCCCTGGAAATCAGAATGGTACTTTCCCTGACAGGAGCTGTTTTGAGACCACCCTGGGAATTTTGCCAGAATAAATGAACTGGGAGGGACCAACGCAAATTCTTCTTTGGTCTTCCTGCCATCTCTGCTATATGGACACATTTCAGCTTTTCTGCTGTCTGGCCCAGGGCACCCTTCTTATCACAAAAGCATTGTATGAACCCTCAAATATGCTCTCATCCTCTGGGAGAAATGAGTAACTTAGAAAAACTTTATGTGAAGTTTTGAAAACAGGAAAAGCTAAAAAAAAACTATAAATTAGTATAGATATTAGTATAGATAACATTTTCGAAATCACTGGCGATTAGTTTTAAGTTAAATATATTCATCTTATAGGATAACAAAAAATGCAATAAATGAAATCTTTATATAATTTTTGTAACAATGCTCACAAGGGTTGAACTCATAGCTTAAAACATTTGAATTCCACCATCAAATAACAATGTCTTATTTTTTTAACAGAATATAATGTAAGAATTTTCAAAAAAAGAGGAATTAAATTAGTATCAACTTAAATAAATAGCTCTTTTGAAATCACTGAAACCAAAGTAGGAAGAAATTAACAGAGTCTGTATATAATAAGTTGTATATTCTAAACATCTTGAGACTTTTTAAAAAGTGAGAACACTAAATGTATTACACTGAGAACTAGTTAAAAATTGAAATGAAACCTGACAATAACATTTGAGTCCAACGTTTTAGAATTTCCTGGGAGAAAAAAAGAAGTAAGGGAAACAGGTAATAGATATAATGGATTTTGGAATAATTATAGTTCAAAATTCATAAGCAAATGTCCTTATTTTATTCCAAGTGCACTAAGATAAAGATTGTATTACAAGTGTGTCTAATTTCTTTAAAGCTACCTTCTTACATTCTAAGAAACTCATTGGGAAGAGACCTTCCCTGGCCTGGATTTTCAAACACAGACTTACATTTTGCTAATATGAAATCTGAAAGCTATTTTGTGTGCTAGGGGTGTGAAGACAATCAAGTGGAGGGAGGAGGTGGTGGACCACTTAGTGGCAGCTCCTATGAAAGAGGTGCTATGAGGCAAGAGCTCATTTATTCCTCTCAAGAGCCTTGTTTCCATCGTACCCACAAGGAAACTGAAGATCACAGAACTTAAGTTATTTGCTCAAAGTCACACAGCTTGTAAATACAATGCAATTAAGAGAAAACCAAAACCAAAACAACCTCTCTTCTCTTTGAGTAAAATCAATATGACCCAAATTCCATGCTTTTCCAAACACTGTATTAATTATACTGTCTCCTTTTGGGCTCATGAGAGAGAAAGTTTCAGGTCTCCCAGGATTCCCCAGGTCGTTAGCATGAACCCTGAGATGCACCTGGGGTTCTCCTATCACTCCACACTAAATATACTTACACTCACTTAAAATGATGCTGTCAAGTACTCTGACCCATAAAATTGCTGTTTTGATATTCTTCTCTGGGCCCAACATCAGACCAGCTTCTCCTTTGTCCCATCAGGAAATAAGTCTTAATATTAGAGTACAAAATGGTCTTGCTTAGGATGAATTCTGTTCTTTAGCAAGCAGAGCATTATAAAATCACAGCTTCTGTGATTTGAAACTTAATAATAAAATATTATTGTTATAGCTAGAAAACTGAACATTAACATGTCCTTCTTTTATTTGTTTATTTAGTTAGTTATTTTTACTTGGTAAGGATTTATTATCCAATCATTAAGTCATTCGCTTTCTCAACTCACTTCCAATAGATCAGATTTTCCCTTTGGCATGTCATAGATTTTTATATGCCAGAGTAAAGAACCATAGTATAATTTGGTACTACTCAAGGAAGATACATGTTCCTCTTTTAAATCAAAACATTAGACTCATGCCACAGAAGAGTGAACAGATCCAACAAGTTAGGTGTAGTTGTTTTCTGAGCACTGCCTCTGGGATATCAGCCATCTGAAAAATCTCTCCTGGGATTAAGTATTCAATAAAATGCCTCTATAGAATTACCTCATTATAAATCACCATATCCCATCTATCTTTATGGAGGGGGGGAAAGGGAGGCCTGTACCTTTAAGAGGAGTATGAAAATTTCATTATAAACCCTGCATTCACCCAATCATCAGTTATTTAGGAACCTTTCATTCTTAAGTGTGAATAAAAGCATCTTTCCTTTAAATAATGCTTTAAGAAGTCTTTGTTTAAGGTGGTGAGGTAATGCAAAAAAGGGAGAAAAGCCTTTCATCAATCTATTCAGAGATTAAATTTTCATACTAATCAAAGTTGCTAAAATTAAAATTGCCTGGGGTTCCTGGCTGGCTCTGTCAGTACAGTGTGGAACTCTTGATCTCAGGGTGGTAAGTTCTAGTCCCATGTTGCATAGAGAGATCACTCAAAAATAAAATCTTTTAAAAGGCTCTCTCTCAAAAAATTAAAATTGAATAAATAAAAGTGAAAACTCACTATCAAGAAAAATCATGCTCATATGAATGGTGCGAACATTCTACTTAATCACTAGAGCATTTTTCATCTTGTCTTTGCCCTCTCAGCCCTGTGTTTGCATGAGAGACAAGTTCAAGGAGATATCTATGTATCTACAAACTTCAAACTGCAATCAACCAGAGTACAATTCTGAGTCCAAGTTGATTCACTCATTCAACACTCAGTATTTATTGAGCATGTATTACATGTCATGTACTAATTCTGGGCAGTAGGCATTCAAAAATCAAGATGAAAACTGCTAGTACTGGACCAGACACATTTAAAATAAACTAACTGTAATCAGTCTACATACAGAATTGTTCTGTCAAAATATAATGCCTTGATCCTTTTTGTTCCCCCCAGAAGGATCACTACATTGAAATCTAATGTTTTTATGAATGCCTTTAAAAAAGTAAAGGTCCTCAAAAGAAACCTATTAAAAATAAGACACAGGGGATCCCTGGGTTGCTCAGTGGTTGGCGCCTGCCTTCGGCCCGGGGCGTGATCCTAGAGTCCTGGGATCGAGTCCCTCGTCTGGCTCCCTGCATGGAGCCTGCTTCTCCTTCTGCCTGTGTCTCTGCCTCTCTCTCCCTCTCTCTGTGTAGCTCATGAATGAATAAATAAAATCTTAAAAAAAAAAAAAAAGATACAGTTTCATTTATTTAATCATAGAGCTCAAAGGAATTCCAAAAGAACACTGAAGTAGTGTCTCTCTCCAGCCAGGATTATGCCAAAGTTGTCCCTAAATATATAAACTTTAATTAAAAGAAAATACTGCAAGTAAATATAACAGCAAAGCAGCATTCATTTAAAAGAACATAAAGGGGATGCCTGGGTGGCTCAGCAGTTGAGCATCTACCTTTGGCTCAGGGCATGATCCTGGGGTCCTGGGATCAAGTCCTGAATCAAGCTCCCCTCAGGGAGCCTGCTTCTCCCTCTGCTTATGTCTCTGCCTCTCTCTCTCTGTGCCTCTCATGAATACATAAATAAATCTTTTATTTTTTTATTTTTTTTATTTATTAGAGACGGGATGGAGGGGGGAGGAGGAAGAGAAAGAGAGAAGAGAGACACATGCAGAGGGAGAAATAGGCTCCATGCAGGGAGCCCAATGCAGGACTCGATCCCGAGTCTCCAGGATCATGCCCTGGGCTGAAGGCGGCACTAAACCGCTAAGCCACTGAGGCTGCCTACATAAATAAATCTTAAAAAGAAAAGAATATAAAGTCATAATTGACTTTCCTCATCCAAATTTTAAGCAGAGGAACAAATCTGTGATGGCCATCATTTATGGCTTGGGCCTTGCTTTTTTCAGGTGGGGAAATAAAGTTATATCCCAAAACTACATATAATTCAAATAAATTATTTAGTGCCTTTTATTTGCTAAAAGGAGAAATTAATCCTATATTCACATTATATTATACCTCTAATTGCTTTATTCATCTGTATGATATTCATGCAGAGCCAAGTACCTGAGCATTCTGGGAAATTCCTGGGCATCATCCCTGCATACTCCAATCCACCCCACCCCCTCCAGCCCCAGAGGGCTTTTAATATGATTGGTTAATTTTGGGAGGAGGAAAATTTCCTTTTTTTAAAAAAAATATTTATTTATTTATTATTTATGATAGACATAGAGAGAGAGAGAGGCAGAGACACAGGAGGAGGGAGAAGCAGGCTCCATGCCTGGAGCCTGATGCGGGACTCGATCCCGGGACTCCAGGATCGCGCCCTGGGCCAAAGGCAGGCGCTAGACCACTGAGCCACCCAGGGATCCCCCGGGAGGAGGAAAATTTCCTAGAGGGGTGGGTCTATTATTTTTCTTTTTGAAGTAATGGTTATATATTAATAATAGTTATATGAGTTTCAGTAATACATTGTTTTTTTTTCCTCCTATTACATTCCAATCCAATTAAGTTCAGTGCATTTTTTGTGGAAGAATATAAAATGGTTATCTTAAGGTGACTGGATCAAAGTTTTACACACACACACACAATTTGATACTATTCTCTATTTCACTCTTCTGTGGAGCAGTCTAGGTTTCCAGATCTAGCAAAAGTGAAAGAGGACAGAGACCCACTTTGGCTCAACCTCTGACCACCCTGGGGAAAAATGCTGCCCAACAGGCCAGCTCAGCATGGTCCTCTCCAACACTGAAACCTGAAGGCTGCAGGTAACAGGGAAGTAGGATCTCTTATACACACGTTACCCAAGGATTGAAAAGGTGGGCTAGGTACAGTGCAAAGCTTTCTTAGTCTCAGAGAGTCTTTCAGTGAATGAGAAAAAAGCATCCCTCTGGGCCTGTTCTACTGGTCCCTCGCCTGGATATGCTGATGTGGGCACAGCCCCAGCTCCTCTGAAGGGTGGTGGGGGCAGGGAGGTCTGGTATGGTCCCAGACATTCCTGGATCCCTTGGTGAAACACCATCCTAAGACCACCTGTTTCTGATGGCGACTTTCACACTGCTCTGAGGTGCCTCTGAGGCTCCAAGGAAGTGCCTGAGGGGTCACTACAAGGGGAAATCAGGCACAAGGGCTGGTCTCCATTCCCATCCCTCCCAGCAACTGTTTTCATTTGCTTTGACATGTTGAGGTTCATCTAAAGATTTCTTTGGGAGAATGGATTCTGCTCTGTTGTACAAGACTGGAAACCACTATTTCTAGTGTATCTCACACATGGACGGATAATCTACTTCAGATCACAACCGACCTGACTACTCCATGCTAGGGGCCAGGAGGGGCATGTCTGCATGTGGGAGTGGAAGGCGGCTACCGTAGCTGGCATCTTGGCTTCTCTTCACCTGACGATGTAGTTTCAGTATCAGGTAACTCAATGAGTAGGCCGTCAACATTCTGAGTTTCCTATTCTCTATACAGATGCTGATGATGACCAACCTTTCAGGGACATCCTCTCTTCTGAATAAGGTTAACATTTCTCATAACAATCTTACCTGCTTTCATTAGCAGCCCAACACCAATTTTAAGACATTTGCCCACCTGATAGGAAGTCATGGGAACAGTTGAGAACCGTAGTTCCTGGCTGTATCCAAGAAAGGGGAATCTCTTCTGGCTTAGGAGAGCCTAACACCACAATATCAGACTCAAGAAGCTAGAAAGAAAAAGAAAAACATCACATGTGTTTTAATCTGTGGCAGAGACACATGACTAGCGATCTGTGTCAACTAACTTCCGTGCAATATATAACAGCCATCCAGTTTGGTGCCACCCTAAGAACATGGACAGAATCACTTCACTAATTTCTTAATGCAGCACATGTCAGGACAAGGCATGATTATCGTATCCTAGAAAGAAAAAGGGGCACAATTTCTTCAAGGTAGCCAGTTCAGCGTGTCCACTGGGTGCAGTATCACCATCTACACGTTTTCACCACTAACTACAGTCTCCAGAGAAAGGATGGGGCCATGGAAACTACACGGATGGAGGCAGGAGACTGAAAGGGGTACAGGATGGGCGGTGTCCGGATTCATGCAGTGGCTCAGGAGGAGGGCGGGGGTGGTTGCAGGGTAGCCACTTGAAGATCTGGCCAGTTTGGGGGGCCTGCAGGCCTGTACAACTACACAGTCAAAATTAGGCCCATATGGAACTTTTACTGGATCTATGGGAGGAATTTCAAAAGCTCAAGAAAGAATCTCATTTTCTGGGAGGCTCTGCTTAGTCTCCTGTAAAACGGCTTGGTTTTTTTTGTTTTTTTGTTTTTTGTTTAAGAAAAAGGAAAGAATGCAACTATTGACACAAAACACATTCATCACAACTGTCTTGTCCAATTTTGATAACAGTGCTGGAGAAACATGTCTGGTAGGAAGGGGACATTTAGAAGAGATTGACTCTGATCTCAACCAAATAATGACCATCTGTCCCAGTACTATCCCAACTAAGCAATAGATGATCACAATCTGGATCCATGTGCAGAGGTGAGAGGTGGAGGAGGAATCTGAAGGACCTATGAGGGAAAACAGCTCTGATCGCATGTGTCAGCTATGTGGGTTGGCATTACTACCAACCCACTTAATAGACAAGGAAACTGAGGTTCAGAAAACGTAAGCATCTCTCTCATAAGTTCTGTTTCCCCTAGAGGAGCCAGTCTTAGAACACTCAATGAGGGAGAAAGAGACAACTGCCCATCCTCCACTCCCCCACACTGCTTTCCTCCCCACATTGCTTTGCCCGCAGACTTCCATGCCCTGCAACCAACCGCAGACTCTTTAGAATCAGACAGATAGAGGAGAGGAAGACAAAACATAGACATACCCATTGCTGCTACCACCACCCAAGTTCCCCATAACTAAAGGTGCTCATGCACCCTCATCCATTCTCTGCTTGGACAGGCTGATTGCTGCGGGAAGCACCGGGTCAGCAATTCAGCCTAAGTCTTCTGTAACACACTTTGGGCAAGAGGCTGCATCCACTAACGTCTCTTAAAAATCTCAGGACAAGAGATGGCAGTGCAGGGAAGCAGATCCATGACAGGCCTAGCTGGTTTATGAAAGTAAAAGGCCAGGATCTAGAACAGATCCAAATTCCTCTGACAGAGGAGGAACACGGTAACAATTTAAAAGGCATGTCTTTTCAAAGAGCAGGTGAAGGCAACCTTTAAAGTTAGCATCCCAGGAACACCTGATCTATTTGATCAATTTGGTCACGTCAACAGGGAAAAGGGAATTAACACATTCACTGGACCCAAACAGTGCTTGCTGCTTTCCACTACCACACATTAAGACACAGGAAGAGTATGCTGAAATGGTGTCACAGTAAATCAATTGTGTGACTCACATTAAAAAGAGAAGAAGCCCCTACTAAAACTGTCATCCTTTTTTTTTTTAAAGATTTTATTTATTTATTCATGAGAGACAAACACGGGGGGGGTGGGTGGGCAGAGACACAGGCAGAGGGAGAAGCAGGCTCCATGCAGGGAGCCTGACGTGGGACTCGATCCCAAGCCCTGTCTCTCCTAAAGGACGGCTCTGTGGGCTTTGAGAAGGCCCAAGAGGACAGGGAAATAAGTCTTTTTTTTTTTTAAGATTTTATTTATTTATGAGAGAGAGAGAGAGATGTAGAGACACAGGCAGAGGACAAGCAGGTTTCATGCAGGGAGCCCAATGTGGGACTTGATCCTGGGGCTCCAGGATCACGCCCTAGGCTGAAGGCAGCGCTAAACCGCTGAGCCACCCGGGCTGCCCGTCATCCTTTTTTTTTTTTTTTTAAATGCTGTGGGACCACAACACTGTGAAACGGAATTCAAAAGTTTACTGCTAACATCCCCAGTAATCTAGTGCGTTTAGTGCCACATGTTCTCCAAAGGCAGATCCTAAGAGCCGCTAAATTTTTGAGTGATGTTACATTTAGGGACAAAAAAGTGTTAAGGAAAGAGGATTTTAAACATCTGAATTTAAAAAATGTACTTCTTCATCTATTGATACTACTGGAGATATTCAAACATAGCAAGCCTCGAGAGAAAACTCAAATGTTTAACTCTCGTTGGAAATAATCAGCAGATAAGAAATGCCATTTTTGCTACATTTTCATGCACAAGAGCAGCAAAAACAGAATATGTTAAAACATATTAAAAGTTTTAAATAGTTAAGAAAAAAAAAAAAGGAAGTTAATAAGTACAAGCCCGAAACATTCATTTTGGAAAAAGCCAAGGATCACAGGTTCATGTAAGTCCCCCAAGAACACTTAGTTTCCTACACATGGTGCTTTTGATACAACCTGTTCTTTTCATTACCTATAAAACTCGGGGATCTCATTCTGACTCCTCAACTCCATATTTAAACACAACCCTCAAGTGGGCTGTGCTAATAAGCAACTGGAGGACAGTTGATCCCACAGAGAAACGACAAAAATCTCCACCATTAGGAATGATCACATTGGAGATGCTAATTCTTTCTGGAAGGAAAACTGCTAGCTGCTTAAATCAATAAATAACTCACTGAGGAGTAAGGAAGATTTTAATGAGCTAGAATTCAAGGAGAATTATCGTCTCGCTGGCTGTTTCTACTTTCCTCCTCCCAAATGGGAAAGACCCTGGCCAAAGCCAGCCTTGAAACTCTACCTCGTAACAAAATACTGCTTTCTCTGCTGAGGCTTGAGTAGAAGCAGCTTACAGAGCACCGCCCACTCCCCAGGCGGAAGACCAAATGTTAAAACAATGGTAAGACACAGATATGCTGACCTTAACGTGGAGCATGTGGGAGTAACATAGTTTAGAGCTCATGAAAACTATTTTTCACTACGTCATTGATTTTTAAGGGGTGGGGGGGCAAGCATCAGAAAATGGACAGAGGGAGATGCAGGGAAGATGTGATTTGCAAGGTCCTAAGGAACACCATGATTTTGTATTTAGCAAAAACAAAACAAAACCAACAACAACAAAAAAAAGGCATTTTAAAATTCAAATTACAGAAAGTACAACGCCCCCCCCAAGCCAGAATTTATCTTCCGCTATCAATGTGTTTTGAAAGGGCACATATGGAAATCTTAGGTATGAGATATGTATATTATCTGAAAGCTGGGATGAGTTAGGAAAAAAAAAAGTTGAAAAATAAGTCTTGATGAATTGTGAAAACTTGTTTTCTGAACTGTGTTAGTAACGAACAATATAGAAACAGGTTTTATAGGTCTCAGGTAATATCACAATTGTGGTCCTTTATCCAGCAAAGATTTGCTTCTAAAATTACAGTAACTTAAAGAGAATAAAGAAGGTCCAGAATTCTTAGTGAGTATACTCAGCAGCCAAATCCCAGGTGCAACTTGGGACAGACGCTGAGGTTGCTGAGGATCTGAAAATAAAAAAAATCCCTGCCTACAAGAACTTAGAACTAGGATCTTCTAGATAGAAGATCTATCTTCTAGTGGTGCATAGGACAAACCACTATGGGATAGGAAAAGAAATGGTTAAACATCCAATTTCTACTTATTTTGCCAACACAGACATTGGTGTTCTTGATCAGTCCCTGCACATGAGTTGGGCAGGCATCACACACACAGGGAGTGGTCTTGAGGCAAGGGCAGCTTGAACTTGTTCTCCTTTTTTTTTAATTTGAGGGGAAGAGGGGCAGAGGAGAGAATCTCAAGCAGATTCTGCACTGAGCATGGAGCCCAACATGGGACTTGATCCTACAATCCAGGAGATCATGACCAGGGTTGAAACCCAAAGTCCCATGCTTAACCACCCAGGCACCCCGTGTTCTCCCACTTTTGATAAACTGGGACACATCGTTGGTCGTGTGAGCCTGGTTAAGTGGCTCATATGTTCTACAGCAGATTCTTTAGATTGCTTTGCAATGTAAGGTGTGTCTGTGAAATCTTACGTGGCACAGGGGCTCCTTGAGTATTGCATGGCAAAGTCCTAAAAAGTTAGGTGGTTCTTTTTTTTTTTTTTTCCTAATGAAATGTCACTTTTCTTTCTACAAACACCAAATTTCCAAATTTGCTGACCTTTTCTCACTAACCGACAAGTAGCTCTTTGATAGAGTTACTTTGTTTGGTTGCCCTCACACCACCAGACAGGTTTTAGGAAGGTTACTCCGGAAGCTGGACTGAGAATGGGTTTGAGAGAGTGGGAGGGAAACATGCAAGGGGAGGAGACATTTGGTAGGAAGTTAGATTCGAACTCAGGATGGTCAGGGAGGAGAGGACGTTGGCTGGGATCTGTCAGCATACAGATGTAGTTAAACTCAGAAACTTGGTGATCTCAGAGAAACAGGTAGAATGGGCAGGAAAGGGGCCTTAAGTACATCCCTGGGAGTATTCTTATCTTCATGGTAAGAGAAGAGAAGCAAATGGTGACTCTGGAGTGGCCCAGGAGGTAGGAAGAGTAGAGTAGTCACACAGGCAAAGGGGAGAGGGCATAGTCAACAGGTATGAATGACACCCAATGGCCAAACAAACAAAAAGCAAAAAAATCCATTTTGGGCAATTAGGAATTCATCAGTGACTTTCCTATAGAAATGGGCATTAGCAACTCTGCCTGGCAAATTCCTGCCGTTTGAGTCAAGTGTGTTCCCTGCAGATGGAGGCTTCATCCAGGCTGAGTGTTTCATGAGCAGAGACTCTGTTTATTCATCCATTAATTTAACTTGGGATGTCTAACTTTCTAGTTGAATTAACTGAACATCTACCATAGATAGCATTTAAGGCTTTGTACCTAAGGATCGATATCCACATTTTACTGAAATATTAAGCAGATTATCAAATAGAAAGTAATCTAAAAGAGGATGCCTGGGTGGCTTAGTGTTGAACATCTGCCTTCAGTTCAGGGCATGATCCTGGGATCCGGAATCCAGTTTCCGCATAGGGCTCCCTGCATGGAGCCTGCTTCTCCCTCTGCCTGTGTCTCTGCCTCTCTCCCTCTCTGTGTCTCTCTTGACTAAATAAATATTTTTTTAAAAAGAGAAAGTAACCTAAAAGAAGAACGTCAAATCATTTTCATTCAGATCTTGTAAAACTTTGGCAAGATAAGAGAATGACAATTTCGGCAAAAGGCATTCCCCCCATCCCCTTCCTTGCACACCAAGTGATCTCATCTTGGCAAAGTTCTTTTCCTTTCAGAAATTGGGCATCTATCTTTTTTCCACTCCTCTGTGATCAGATCACTGGCTTTTAAAACTAAGACCTATCTTGTGCTTCTTTTGTAAATCAGAATGACTACAAGCCAAACGGACAGTTAAGGATTATGATTAACAGCACTCATCTATCAACTTTTTCCTCCGAAGGATAAGAAATGACCTTGCTTTTCCTACATGTTCTAAGTCTACCTCTTACAAAGCCATTCAACACACTTACCACTCCATGTAATGAGAAGAGTACCAACGAGATTCAGGTGGGTCCAGAATCATAGACAAGACACTTTCCCTTCAGGTGTAGCTGATGCTGACATGAGGTATAACACATAAGAGAAGGAAAGTACAACCTCACATCTGGTAATGGGAGTATTTTGAAGGATTCATAAAAAATAATTCCCTTCCTCACACTCTAGGGAGAAAATCAAATTAAAAAGGATGGCTAAGAGAGGAGAGAGTCTGTGTGTGTGTTAAGGAGAATCTAATATGACAAAGACCCAGAGCCACGTGGCACAAAAAGGAGGAAATACCTAAGTCATAGTTCCCAGAGCAGCACTAAGCCAGCCAGGCCTCACAGAGAGAGGCAGGACAGCCCTGACGATCTACCTTCTTGTTAACCCGGTACCTAAATAGCTACAGCCTGCTGGAGTTACTGCAAGTGATGCAGCTGTGGAAAATTTAACTTTGTATTTCCTGACCCGTTTGCATTTTCCAATTCTGAACTTTGGATTACACATCTGCACATTTTTTTTGCATTGTTTCCTCTGAGTCACTCTCAGGCTTCGGGTCACCTCCTCTGGAAAGCAAAGAAGTTGCCCTGGACAGAGGGGGGCCTGAGGTGCGGTCGGGAGCGTGCTCACTGGAGTTACAAGACCTCGGCTCAAGTGCAGGCTCTGCTGCTTCTCATGGGTGACCAGGCTCACCACCATTCATCTGCATGTGTAACGTTAATGAGATGCTAGAGGAAAAAAGTTTGAGGACCGTATCTTTACTCAAATGTAAGGTGCTTTATTGTTGTGGATTATGTTTAATACCTACCAATTCAAGTATTCTAATTCTTTAAATCCTATTTTAATTTGGGAACATCATTTACACTGGGGAAGAAGGGGTGAAAGGTGGAGCTGGGCTCTGCCAACGTGCAAAGAGCCCAACAGGGACGATACTAGGTGGACTGGAGGGGATACCTCTGGCCTGTTTGCTACAGGATGCGCTGGGAGCCCTTCTTTTGTGCTTATGCACCTCAAACTCTGTATAACTAACAGGCATGTAACCATATATGGACCCCTGGAGTGCATGCCCATTGGTTCCAACAGATTCTCTCACAAATCCTTTTCTCACCAATGCTAGATATAATTGGCTTGATTTGGAGACTTAAAAAAAAAAAGTCCTATTCCAGTGCACCTGGGTGGCACAGTGATTCAGTGTCTGCCTTCGGCTAAGGGTGTAATCCCAGGGTCCTGGGATTGAGTCCTGAATTGGGCTCCCCATGGGGACCCTGCTTCTCCCTCTGCCTGTGTCTCTGCCTCTCTCTGTGTCTCTCATGAATATTTTTTTTAAAAAACAATAAATAAATAAATAAATAAATAAATAAATAAATAAATAAATAAATAAATAAAATAATGATGTCTTACCTTTTGTACCCACCAGTACCTGACAGCTCAGATGAGGAACATCAGAGATCAGTCCCAAGACATTAGACTTGCATTGAGTTCACTCTTGTTTTTTCCCAACAGTTTGTCATCCCAGATAGAGGAGTAGCAGAAGTAGACTCAATACCATTCCCTCCCTGAGGCCTTGGGCTTGTCACCAGCCTGCCAGGGAGGGTGTCAACCTCCTTGAGAGGGCAGGTGGGGGGTCCCAGTCACATTGATAGTAGTCCCTCTTCTTTCACCACACCAGTTACAGGTGCAGGTGGTGGAGGAGACTGTCCCAGATCCCAGGGCACCACAGATTTTGTGCCAAGCAAATACCAAGGTGCAGGTGGTGGAGGAGACTGTCCCAGATCCCAGGGCACCACAGATTTTGTGCCAAGCAAATACCAAGGTTGTTCAGTAATGTGTGACTAAGTGACCTGAGTCATGGAGGGCACAGAGCAATCTTCAATGGATTTTTCCATGTTCATGGGCTGAAAATGCCTCTGGATGTCACTTCCCATTATTCTCACTCCTGCCACTCCCCAATCATTGCATCACTTACTAACTCCAGAGAGGGGGGTGAATAGGACTCTTTTTTTAAAAGAAGATTTTATTTATTTATTCATAAGAATGTGCTAAGCTATTATTCTCATGAATAAATGAATAAATAAAGGCAGAGACACAGACAGAGGGAAAAGCAGGCTCAACGACTGAGCCACTCAGGCATCCCAAAAAGGCTAGACTTTAAAGGTACTTTTAAGAGACTGGGTTTTGTGATGATCTAGAATAAGAGCTGACTCAGGACAGTGGCTAAAAATGGAGGCTGTACCACCTCTATCATTTTATGACTTTAGAGATTTGGAAAGTCTCTACTTCTTAGAGTCTCAGTTTCCTTATCTGTGATATGGGGAGAATGAGAATTTTCTGAACAGGAAATCTGTGCAGAATCAATGAGACAATGTGAGCAAAGCACTGAGCCTGATTCATGGTGCGAACTCAACTAATGTGAGCGGTCATTACTGTCGTTACAATAGGTCATTAGTTTAAGTGTGGCCTCTACTGTGAAAGAGTTATTATGCTCACCAGAAACCTTGAAGGCCAGAAGATAGTAGGGTAACATAAAGTGCTGAAGAAAAAAAAAAAAATCTGTCAATGAGAATTCTCCATCCAGCAAAAAAGGTATTTCAAAAACAAGGGAGAAATTAGTATATTCACATATTAACAAAACGAAGGGAGTATATTATCACTAGACCTGCCCTACAAGAAATGCAAAAAGGAGTCCTCAGGGTAGAAATGACAGGACACTTGACATTAACTCCAAGCCTTATGATGAAATAAAGATCTCCAGAAAAACCAGTATTATTGTAATTTTGGTTTGTAAGTATGTTTTCTTTCCACAGCATTTAAAAGGCAAATACATTATAAATTTAAAAATATTTTTTTAAAAACCCCAATCGTGTAACTCACTAATCTCATCTAGTTAATATTTTTAAAAGATTTTATTTATTTGACAGAGAGAGAGAGAGAGAGAGAGGAGAGCACAAGCAGGGGGAGCTGCAGGGAGAGGGAGAAGTAGGCTCCTGGCTGAGCAGAGAGCCCAATGAGGGGCTCGACCTGAGCCGAAGGCAGGGGCTTAACTGACTGAGCCACCTAGGTGCCCCTAATCTCATCCCGTTTAAAAGCTAGGGATTTTTTCCCTCCGAATCTTTCAAAAAAAGGATTATTCTTTTTTCAGGATTTCATATGTACAATACAAACATATTTAGAATTTTCCAAATCACTTTTATAAGCCATGCTGTGCAGTGAATTTAAACTGGAAATGACTGTGATCATTTAGCTTTGCTCAAAAAAACCCAACATACTTTGATCCTTTAAATGGGAAAGACTTGGATTTTTTCTGTTCTTGTGTTAGTACTAGTTTCGAGGGTCTCTTTGGTTAGAAGGAGGAGAAATGAGATCCTTTGAGAAAAACAAAATAAAACGGTTCTCTTATTTCTGGGTTATTTCTTATACACACAGCTGGGATTGACCCGATCTGTCACAGCTGGAGGCCATTTCACCCGGTCCTCCAGCTGTGTCTAACCACAAATTCAGAAGAGGCTCTCCTGCTAGCAGTACCGAGTAAGGGGGTGTGCACATGGGGCCCCAAGGAACCTGTCAACCTCTCTTCCCTGGAGAGGGGTACCACTCCAACTCATAAATACCAAATGCAGAACATTCCCTCACCTCAAATTGCTTTTGGCATCAGAGTGAACTCATCAGGGTGAGGAAGAGATAAGCCAGTTCTCACTGGGCAGCAGCTCTGTCCAGTCCCCACACTGGGGAGACATTCCACACCAGGGGTCTGGGAAGCTGAGTGTGGGGCCTCTGTGTGGGTGGAGGAAGGGTGGTGATTCCTTAGCCCTACCCAAAAACAATCAGATCCAGTGCTTTGGCTTACTGACATCTGATGCTCCTCCACAGCATGCAGCTAATTTGGACAAATGCCCAGACATTCTTCCCCTCCCCCACGCATAAATGCATAACATATAGCAAAGCCCAGAAGTGATGCTCAAACAAAGCAGGAAAGTTATTCTTAATTTTCAGTGACACACTCAGATGGGCATAGAATGGTAAAGCTGCAAATTACAAAAGTCTACTCTATTTTGCACAAAACTCTAAAAAGGTACATCTCAATCCTTCATGTTCAGGCCCCATGGAGATTTTATGCATAATCAGCATCCATTTCTATTTAACTAACTCTATGTAACCATTCCTCTATATTGTAGGGAGGAATAACATTCCCATAAGAAGTAATTAATAAACAAGGAACACCCACCAGACACAACTTGAAGTACAGGGGCTTCTGAGTAACAGAACGAAGAGAGGTCCCCCACAGCCAGGAGCAAAGGATCTCTGTTAAATTACTTAAGGTTGGGGATACACCTGGTAGAGAGTGGGGGATGACCCTGGACAGGCCAAAGCTGGGCATCCACTCTTTCCAAGACAGTCTCTCTTTTTTGCTTTGGTCTCATTCCCTCCACCTCCACATGTTGTTGGGAAGCCTCACATAGGCGTCTCTCCTTCTGCCAGCCATACATTAGAAAGAAGCATATCTACCGGGCTTCCAATGAGGGACCTAGGTCCCACTATTTTTTAGCTTACCTCCTTATGATTTAATCAACCCACTGACTTTTCCACATTGTGAAGCTTGCCAGTGCCTTTCCTGACTCACCATTAACAGCAGCCAAGCAATTAATGTGGATGTCTGTAGGTGCTAAGTTCTGTGGTAAGCAAACTTATATCATGGAATGCCCCCAGCAGCCCTATGAGGTAGGGGGTATAACGATCCGCATTCTACACATAAAGAGACAAGAGACAAGGTTCAGAAAAGGCTTGAATCCAGAGCTGTTTGTCACCAAAGCCTATGTCCTAATCCTTACCAAGAACACAAATACCATGTCTGACTCCACACCCTCCAAGGCAGTTCCTACCGGTAGCAATAGGCTGTAATTGCTTGTACGTCATACCAAACTTGAGAGGTTATGTGTAGTGGAGGAGGTGGTACACAGGACTCTAATGTTACATGGTCACCTCTGATCCCCAACCTCTCAGGAAGGAAATCCCCAACCAGATGGCCAACAGGGGCTCTTGTTCCATGTCAAGTACAAATAAGTCTATTAAGAAATGCTTTACAAATATGAGTTCCTTTGACCTAATAGCCATAATCTTCTATTTCCCCTCTTCTTTCCCCAACACTTATCATTGCTGATAAGGAGAGCCTAAATGTACTATCATCTTACATTGTGCTCTTTATTCCTTGTTGATATAATTAGAAAACAAAAATCCCAAACTGTGGTTACATTTACATGTTCACTGTTTTTCACAGTGAAGGAAAGTTTCCTAAGGGTGTGGCAAGGGTGGACATACCCTGTCCTGGGCAGGACCCCAGGATGCAACCCACGTTGAGGTGCTACCACTGTAGTCTGCAGAGGTCTGCTGACCCTTTGAAACAAGGCCTAGCCACGGCCTATGTTTTAGAAATACAATACAGAAGAGTGAAAAGTCAAATGTCAGGAGGCATATTGTGGGGAGGTACATGGCTAGTGAAGTTCTAGACGCTGGCATGAAAATAGAAAGATAAAGGCTTTGCCTCGTGGTGGGACAAGTAGTAAGTAGGCCAGGTAGAAGGGGGCTGAATTCTAGAGGCCAAAAAAATTTCAAAGATGAGTATGAGGAGCCCTGAACCTTCCTTTCCAAATTTCCAGCTACAAAGATGAAGCAATAAGGAGAAAGTCCACAGTCTCTAAGATTTACAGTGATGCCATTATAAGTGCCCAGGAATCAAGAAATAGAATGTGTGTGCAACACAAACTATTCCAGAGAACTTTCTTGGATATCTACCCCATTTCTGGATTCTCTAGAGAGTAAAGCCACTTGATTGTTCTCAAAGTTAGGATGAGATTTATCCCAAAGAAGAGTCAAGGTGATTTATTTCCATAATAAAAAAGTACTTTGAAAGATGTCTTTGTTTTACAAAAATACAGATACAACTAGCAAAGTATCTGTGACAGCTGTGAAAACATTCAGTTGCCAATGAAGGTATTTTTCTCTTTTTTGCCACAGCTGTTCAGTTCAGAGTAAGGTCTGTTTTCCTCTTCCACTAAGCTTCCAAATCAAAAATCCCCGACTCTGAATTTCAAAACCTAGTCCTTGAATTTTCTTGAATAGGCTGCCACCATGTGGTGACCACTAAAAAGGCACATAGGTTTGAGCTTAAATGTGAGACCACATTTCTTAGCTGTCTTAATGGGAGAAAGAACTTTGTTTATTAGATCCATCTGCCACTCAAATATTACAATTCTCAGTCAAAACACCTGCCTTCCCTGGACAGGACTACAACTGCTCATCTCTGTTCTCATGGGGCACATGAGGAACGTGTATTTTTCGATGTTGTTCTGCAGTTACTCTATTGTACTTAACCCTTTTAATTTAACTTCACAAATTTGCTTGAAATTTTTGAAATTAAAAACTTTTATTAAGTGTTCCAGCCATGAAATTGTAAAAAAATGACATAATGCACTTGGACACCCAGCCCATTGCCCAGAAAAAAGGCATGATCAATTTAAGTGAGTTTTCTTTCCACCTACACCCACCTCTTTGTCCCTATAGTTTCCTGATTTAGTTCAAGGTCCATAGATTTCTTTATTCTTTTACTTAATATATGAAGCCCTAAAACATAGATATATATGGTATTGCTTTTAGACCTCAAATAAATGGTGTCACATGCAATATCCCTTGTGCAAATGCTTTTTTCTAGAAAGCACTATATTGAAAAATTCTTTCACATTGATATTTATAGCTCAAGTTCTCTTCAAAATTGTCTTGTTTTTGCCCTTCTGCCTCCAGGTAAATTTTAGAATCATCTTGTCAAACAATCCAAAATAATAATAAGTCAAAAAATAATAATAATAATAATAAGTCAAGACTTTAACTCAAATTTATAGATTAATTTGGGCAGAATCAGTATCTTTAAGATATTGAGTCCTCTTATCCATGAACATGGTATCTGTTTTTGATTCTTCAATCACCTTCATCAAAATTACATAATTTCTTTCAAAAGATCAGAAATAACTTCTGTTAAATATATTCCTAAGTACCTTGTATTCCCATTGCTATTATAAACTATAATTTAAAAATTAATTTTTAAAAGATTAATAAGAAATTATGGGGCACCTGGGGTGGCATAGCTGGTTGAACATCTGACTCTTGGTTTCAGCTCTGGTTGAGATCTCCGGGTCATGAGATCAAGCCCTGCATCAGGCTCTGTACTTAGCAGAGAGTCCACTTAGGGCTTTCCCTCTCGTTCTACTGCTCACATGCATGAGCTCTCTCCCTTTGTCTCTCTCAAATGAATAAATCTTTAAAAAGAATTTTTGAACTGTGAGTGCAGTGTTTAGAAATGCAATTGGTTTTTGCATCTTGATCTTATATCCAAGAACCCAAGTGAATCTTACTCTTCTCTTTTTCATAGATTCTTTTGGGCTTTTTATGTAGGTAATATTATCATCTAAGATTAATGACAGGGTAGTGTCTTCCTTTCCAATCATTATAAATCCTTTTTTCACATTATGCCTCTGTCTAGTAATTCCCATAGAGTGCTGATTAGAAGTACTGATAACAGGCACCCTTCTATCTTTCCAAATTTTAAAAGAAATGTTTCTAATATTTCATTATTAAATGAGATACTTGCTCTAACTTTTTATAGATATTTTATTGGGTTAAGGAATTCCTTTAATTTCCTAGACCAAGAGTTTTTTTAGGAAACAAAATCATAAGGGATTTTATCAAATGACTTTTCTGTATTTACTAGGTGACAGCATGGTTTTTAATCTGATAACGTGCTGAATGTTAACAGATTTTAATGGATTTTTCTGATATTAAACCACCCCTGCAATCCTATGCTAACCCCAACCTGCTGCTGGATTTGGTTTGCTAACATTTTGATAATGATTATTTTATCTAGGTTCACAGATGAATGGGTCTATAATTGCCCTTTAGCATCTTGTCCTCTGGTTTGGACACTCATAAAATAGGCTAGAAAGTGTTCTCTTTCTATTCTTTGGAGAAAAAATTATGATCTGTTCTTTGATGGTGGCAGAATTTGTTTGTGTGGTTAGTGGGCAGACTGATCCAATGTCTTTACTGTGTAAAAGTCTAATCAATTTTACTTAAATCCATTTTGTAAGTTACATGTTTTAGAAGTTTTCATTTCATATAAATTTTCAAATTTATGTCTAACATTGTTCATCGCCTCCTTTTTAGAAAATGAGTTTTGTTCTGTGGTTATGCCTCTTTGTTCATTCCTAACATTGCTGGTGTTCTCCTTTTGTCTTGATTATTTTGGCTAGCAGTATTTCCATCTTACTAGACTCTTCCAAGAACCAACTTTTGGCTTAGTTCATAATCTCTCACATTTTGCTTTCTATTTCATTAATCTCTGCTCTTTATTGTTTTCATCCTTTGAGATTTTTCTGCTCTTCTTTCTCTTACTTCTTACGTTCAGTGCTTAGTCTATACATTTCTAGTCTTTTCCCTTTTCTAATATAAGCACTTAAAATTATGTTTTCCATATAAAAGATGTTTACCTTGCTTTGAAGATGAGGTGTCTTCCATTGAGAGGTCATTGTCATGGATCCTCTTCTCTGGAACAGGCATTGCAGAGCAGCTTCCAAAGACCCATGGGCTCCTATTATCAAGATCTTCTTTCCATCTAGGTTGACACCTACCCACCAAATGGGAATTCAGTATTATAATCAAAACGTGAGAGCCTTCCTCCCATGCAGTTTTAGTATAAGGAAAAATAACCCCTTAAAATTTGGTCCTCTGAGCCATGTTATAGCCTACGATGACTATCAGCCATTAATTTACTCTTTGTGAATATTATGGTAGAGTGACTGAGAATCATCATGCTGATAATTCATATGATGGAAAAATAGGGTCTACATGGGTTATTTCAGCTTAATGGCTAATGTCTTAAAAGTATATATTAAAAGTTAACCTTCTAATGGAAGCTTGGTATATATTTTGGAGATTTTTTACTGAAGTTACTGAAGTATAATTGACACACAATGTTACATTAGTTTCAGGTATACAACATAGTGATTCAATAAGGCTATATGTCACGCTATGCCCACCATAAGTGTGACTGCCACCTGTCACCATACAATGGTATTTTAATGCCATTGACAATATTCCCTATGCTGTATCTTTCATTCCCATGACATATTCATTCCATAACCAGAAGCCTGTACATTCCATTCCCCTTCACCCATTTTGCCCACTCCCCCCTCCCATCACAACCACCAGTGTATTCTCTATGTTTATGGGCCTGTTTCTGCTTTGTTTTTTAGATACCACATGTAAGTGAAATCATATGATATTGGTCTTTCTCTGACTCATTTCACTTAGAATAATACCCTCTGGATCCACCCATGTTGTCACAAATGGCAAAGCCTCACTCTTTTTTATGGCTGAGTAATATTCCATTGTATATGTATACTACAACCTCTCTACCCATTCATCAATCAGTAGATACTTAGATTGCTCCCATATCTTGGCTATTGTAAATAGTGCTGCAATAAACATAGCGGTGCAGATATCTTTTGGAATTAGTATTTTCATTTTCTTTGGGTGAATACCCAGGGAATAGAATTACTGGATCATACGATATTTCTATTTTTAATTTTTTGAAAGAATCTCCATACTATCCTCCACAGAAGCTACACCAGTTTGCATTCCCACCAACAGTGCACGAGGGTTCCTTTTTCTCCACATCCTCACCAACACTTTTATTTCGTTTTTGATTCTAGTCATTTGATTGGTGTGAGGTGACATCTTATTGTGGTTTTTATTTGCATTTCCCTGATAATTAGTGATATTGAGTAATTTCTTCATGTGAATGTAGGCCATCTGTATGTCTTCTTTGAAAAAATGTCTATTCAGACATTTCTAATTATTTCAATTATATTATTATTGGATAATGAGTTGTGTAAGTTCTTTATGTTTGGGATATTAAATATTTTGGAATTTTTGTTTGATTGTTGTAAGTTTGGGTGTAAAAGAGGGACATTTGCTGCTTTTTTACTCAAGCTGGAATAGAGAAAAATTTAGTTAAATTTTTATATATTCAGCTAGAAAGACCTTAAAATATATGAAACAGACAATAATAATTTACTAATTAAATCTGATAACTAAGAAAGAAATTATTCATTTCTCTATCACTGACATAAAAGAGCAAGGTCAAGGGGAGAATAGAGGAAATTAAATACTGATTATTGAAAGAGATGCTCCCTGATAAACCCCAAAGTTTCCATACTCTGAACTATATCTGAAAGCTTCCTCATTTAAATCTTAAACATAAGTTTTATTTAACTTTACATATTGACAGACTGAGAAGTTGAAGGTTGGGACATTTTTCATTGTGGTTATTCTGAGTGTTCATGAGAGAAGCTGAGCATTTGTTTACAATAGGTCACTCATCTTTACTAGTTTCTTTATAAAACTGTAATACAGTTGATCCTGTTAGAAAAATTTGTCAGTCATTTATATCTCCCAAAAGATAAGAAAAAGAGCCGACATTGAATATCACCTCCATGTTTCAATTAGAATCTTCCAAAAAGAAATCCTTATTTCTGAAGGAGCCATCCTACCTGACTTTTCAAGAAGTTCAATTACAGCTCTGGCCACAGGTGAGACGTAACATTCATGGGCATCCCCACGGACCAGCCTCCCCAGGTTTATGTCTGTTACTCTGAATTTGAAAATAAGGAAAGTTGTAAGTCAAAACTTGGTCACAATGTACTCATCTGTAACACAAGTATGAATCCCAAACAACACTGGATAAATAGAGTATAAATAGAGTATATTAAGTCATTAAATATAAATTAAACAGTGAGCAGGAATAAAGGCCTCTTGCTTCTTAGCTTAGAGTAGTCCCTCAAGAAACTCTGAAGCAGTCTCTGTGGGTTGGGAAAACCATGGGAATTCTGGTTCTGCCTGGATAGAAAGACCACAGCATAAGGCCATGCTGGGCCTCTCTGTGCACAAGTGCAGGGAGCTCTGTTCAATGCACTACATGGAATGGTGGCACTAACATGTGCAATACTATTGTCATGCAGTTAAGCCCACTTTTTCCTTAAGGGAATTTATAACTCCATCAGTATCAAAATCCAGGACCAATCCTACAAATCTGTGGTAGTGACCTAGCAAGGCTTGGGATTCATAAGTCTGATTCCCATCTAATGTCAGTACTTATCTTCTTGGGAAATCAAGAAATAAAACCTGAGTGACCATGTCCTTTCAATGGCTTCTATGCTCTTCCTCATTCAAATCCAGAAGCAAATAGCCCATACGTATTTAGTGGAAACCAATGGTCTCAATACAAAGTAGTAACAAAATGGGACACACAGAAAAGTTTTCACAGTTCTCTCTTTTTATGAAAGATTTGAAATTACACTTTGATAACTTCAGATTCTGGATGTTTTCTAATTGATTAAGGCTTCTTCTCCCTTCTAGTTAGCTTAGTATAGGATCAGAGATTTTCATGACTTTTCAAGCTGTGTTTGGGTATTTCCATGGTCTGAATGCCTGCAGAGGCTAGAGTTAAGGGAAGGAGACTGGGTGTGCCCAAGAGGAGGCAGCCTTTCAATCCAGCTCCCATGAGATATACTGGATTGGGAGTCTAATTTTTAAATTTGCTTACAACCTTATAATGCTAAATATATTATGTTCTTTTTGGTCACAGTACAAAACACTTCCTATTTCCATGTAGGAAAGTGAGGTTTATAACTCCCCAAAGTGGGGAGTCCTGATCGCCCACATGAATGGGCAGGACTCCTTGTCTCATGAAGCTAATGTCACGCCAGGACATGAGTCACATACAAATATTAGCACACCACATATTTGTAGCTTCCCCCTCTAATTTCAAATAAAACCTTGTGTTATGAATAGAAGTGCTTGTTTTGCTTTTCTCAACTGGCCTATGACTAAGGGAGAATATGGTACTGCTGGTGACTCAGGACTCTGGGCTGTTTCTTTGGTCTGGCAGAGTTATCAAGGAAAAGCTTATTAGAAGATGAAGGCTGGCCAAAGGCTCCGTGAAGTCAGGCAGGAGGTTGTGAAATGAATATGCTGCTGTGAAGCACACTATTTCCAAAATGGCACCCAAGCACTACAAAAGGGCAAGTGCATTTTCCAAAATAGGTAACTTTCTTATATGGAATTTTTTTTTTAAAGATTTTATTTATTTACTCATGAGACACAGAGAGAGAGAGAGAGGCAGAGACACAGGCAGAGAGAGAAGCAGACTCCCTGCAGGGAGCCGGACTTGATCCCGGGTCTCCAGGATCATGCCCTGGGCTGAGGGCGGCGCTAAACCCTGAGCCACCCGGACTACCCCATCTTATTTGGAATTTAAGAAGCCCTCACATCCCTGAAATAGTTAAAATATTTCTTCAACTCTTAATTACTGACATAAATGTGACAGTAGAACTAAAAGAAAAAAAGGTCACAGGAGAAACACCCATTTAGCCATAGAGCTGATTGTTTTCTTTTATATTGTCTCACCCATCCACATCTTTTTCTGGCTTCAAGGCATTGAGGACTTTGTTGCTAAATGAGCTCTCTGAGATCTGAAGGGCAAGGCCATGTACTCTGGTGTCTTCATTAATCTTCAGGATTTCATCTATAATCTATAGAGAAAAAACAACACCCTAAAATCAGTTTTATAAAACTAAGACCCAACCAAAAAAGCTTTATAGGAAAAACAGATTCATAAAAATGCATGTTATTGTTTCTTTTTCACTCCTTGTTGAAGACTTGCTATAAAGCATAATGAAGAAAGTCTATTTTCTCTTTTCACGATGTTGATAAAAGCTCAAAAGAAGTATGGCTGAATTCTAGTGCAGTCTTTCTTATTGTGCTACTCCCTGCCACAACAGAACAAAACAAAACCAAACGTTGAGATAGGCAAAAGACGATTTCCTGTCCACAATTATACTCAAGCGAAACACACTGCCAGTTTTTAGGGAGACCAGAAGGCATGAATCTCAAGCATTCCAACCCAGCCCAGACAAGCCCGTATTTCAAATACAATGTGTTCAACAAACGCTTCCCAACTGTCACACCCAAGAAGCCATCACTCAGGTCCTTGTGTTCCCTAGCCCTGAATGGATACAGAAAGCATTTCCAAAGGCTTATGGCTGATAAATGCTACACACAGATATCTCCTTTTTATGGGAAACACAAAAATAATTTCCTGAAAAAGACCAAAGTACAGTCTGGGAAGGTCATGTAAAAGCTAATGAATGGCTAGGTGTGTCTTTCAAGAAGAAAAGCTCTATCTTGTCTGTTTATCTATTTAATGTCCGGAGATAACATATAAGTTTCCTTCCTTCCCCCAGGTTGCTAAACTTTGACCCATCCTTCACTTGATTAGCATATACTCCCTTCAGAGAAAAGTCTGGCCACAGGATAAAACATTCTGTGACCTACTATCCCATCAAGGGACCCTCTCCTCCCACTTTCTCACACCGGTTTTTTTCTAGCCTTCTATTCCCCTCCCTGTAAAAGAAAAACCCTTTTGCCTAACTCAGAGGATTGTAGATCTTATGGTCAGAGTGTACTCCCTATTGCAATAATCCTTTTGAATTATTTCTCTCCTAAGTCTGGATTTGACACTGGCTAGAATGTGGATGTGATATGCAGAGTTGAATCTGCCATCTGGGATATGATGTAGCACAACAGGGAATAGGGTAGCAAGATCAAAGGAGCCTAAGTTTCTGGTGGCCTTGTGATGCCACCATACCAGCCTGCTTCTAAACTTGACCTATGTATGAGAAAAATAAATGTCTGTGTTATTTCATATTCTGTTATTTGAAGTTTTCCATCACTGGCAGTCAAACCAAATCTTCACTGCCGCAGCCCTTATGAGGAAAAGCTAGCCACAGAAGGACCAAATGCTAGCATGCCTGGTGGTCCAGTTTCCTCACCACTACTGGCTGCTTCTCCCAGACTTCAGATGACACTTGCAAAAGCTATTACTCCCAGAAGTTTTGCCTGGAAAGGACGCTGAAGATTATCTCATCCTATGCCTTTATTTTATTGATAAAGGCAACTACGATCCAGACAAGCCAAGGGAACGGCCAAGGGCAAACAACACGTCGGGACAGAATGAAACCAGAACTAGTCCTCCAGACCCCGACTGCCAGACGATTTCCACTAGACGCTGCTGCTGCAGCCAAAGAAACATAACCCAAGTCGCCAAGTCATAGCTCAAGTCCTCAACAGAAACATACCAAATACGTCAAGGAGCATTCACACTAGAGGGAATAGTAAACTCTTCCCTCTGAGTTCAGCCACAAGCAAAGACTGATCTGTTCCAATGACAACTAAGAGACACCAACAGGTATACTGTATCTAAAGAGGAAAGCACCCTGAGTGTTCAAGTCCCCATGGTAGTTACCTCGTCTTCACTGCTATCCGGAGGGAGACAAATGTGAGTGATGTTCAGACCAGCCTGCAAAGGGGACACAAGGTTATTCCATCACTGTAAGAGAACGTATCATCAAAAAATTATAACAAATATGTAGAATTCAACGGTCCTCACCTCCTCCGCCAAATTCTGGTTTATTTCCTGCATCAAGTTATCATCACCTGCCTTAGGAGATTGGGAGTAAGAGGGAGAACGTAAGTACAACAAAAATATCTAAAAAAAGCACAAAAAGTGATACAGAGACTAATTTTGTGATTATGAATTATCTAATTAATTAGAAAGAGAAGGATATACACAATCTTATTGCTCACAGAAGGAGACTAATAGCTGGTATTTATTCACCTATCAGTCTCTCAGCTTTCAAATTATGTTACTTTTAAAAAGCAACAACCCTCCTAAGGCACATGTAGCCGCCCAGCCAGGACCCCTTTCTCAGTGAGGACACCGAAGACACAATTTAGATCATGTGCCCATAGCTGGAAAGCTTCCAGCAAGCAGAATCCTAGCAGGTCTAGGCTCCGATCATTTTTTTTTTCTACCCTTCTTGCTCGCCTATCTTTATAAAGGGATGTGGACACAGACCCCAAGAATGCGACTGACTTGAGCATAGCTCCAATCCTGAAAATCACGGCGCCGATGGAACTACAGGCTGCTATTCTGACACATTAAGTGCATGCCAAAAACAACAGTGGCAGCCCAACTGCTGTGCTGTGTTAGCTTACAGGCTTGGCTCACCTCATTATTTCCCTGCACCTGTCACCCAATGGGGATGCCAAGAAGGATGGGAAACAGTGCCAACTACAGTTGCAAATGAAGGGGCTGCAGCCAAAAGATGTACATGAAATGCAAGGACCTTCTGACATGTACTGACGTTTGAAGAGCCAAAGTTACAGCAGGCTTTACCCGATTTAGTAGTAAGATTACTAAATACTGTGCCTCTCCAAGCACCTGCCTTCCACAGAAACAAAGGGGGAACCTTTCCTCACAACGTGTTCAAATCGCATCTGATAAGCATCTATGAGCATGTACAGACACAGTTCATCCTATGTAACACAACTTCTGGGGGTACCTACCTCCTAACCTCTCAAAGCTACTCATGTCAAAAGGAGAAGGACTCACAAAAGACCCACTCAAGCAGGGTGGTCACTAACCAGTGATCTAGTAAAAAGCAAAATGACCAAAGGAAGAAGAGGGTGATGACAGTATTTTCATCTGTGGCCTCTCTTCCCTGTTAAGACCACTTCTGTGACAACAAATGCCCCTGGTCTTTCTGTATACAATTATCTTCTACATTGAAAGGCATCCTAAAAGAGCAGCACTGAACCATGGTCATAGCTTACCTGAATAATAGCAAGCACCGGCTTAAAGGTCGGGTTTTTTTCTTGCAATAAACTCAGAACCTCTTTTGAATTCTGAATGACTTCTCTACAATGAGACAAAAAGACAACACACAGTCATTCATGTCTTTGTTAACGACCAGAAAGGACGGATACAACACATTTTCCTAGAAAGTTCGTTACTGTAACTGAAATTAGATGGTACAGGATGCGTTGCAAGGTGGGAAGTGTGGTGAGGAGAGGGCACAATCCTGATATTTAAGTGCAACACAGGGTATGCTATAACCGTCGAACCCTAAAAATAGGCAGAGGTGTGCAAACTAAATGTCAACAATTAATTTTCAATTAGTTCTCTTGCATTTTCCAAGTTTACTTTAATAAAAAATGTTTTTTTAAAAGATTTTATTTTTTTATTCATGAGAGACAGAGAGAGAGGCAGAGACATAGCAGAGGGAGAAGCAGGCTCCATTCAGGGAGCATGACGTGGGACTCGATCCCAAATCCCAGGATCATGCCTTAAACTGAAGGCAGCAGCTCAACAGCTGAGCCACCCAGGCATCTCTTCCATTTCTTTTTAAGTAATCCCTTTCCTCCCCCCACACCCATGGGACGCCCTGGGGACTGCAAACACTGAGGGAGGGTAGCAGAGACTAGGGAGGAGGCTCACTGTGGGGATAAATGCCAGGGCCCAGAATTTAAAAGAATGTGAAGGGATTGGGTGGGGAAGAAAGCAGAGGGAAAGTGAGGGGGTGGGGGGTGGGAACAGAAATACTCCCGGATGATGCATCGGAATTCGGAATTATACGCTCCCAAGGCCTCTTAGGGAGACAGCCTGTCAGTCCTCTGGGCTCCCCACCACCCAAGTCTGCATCTGGATTTCTAAAAGTCCCAGCAGGTGCCACCTCCATCTTAGCACCACTGGGAGGAAGGAAAGGGGTGTGAGCCCAGGCAACGCAGACCTAGATAATGTGGTACAAGTCATATGCTCCTTCTGCAGTCTTTGGGGGATGAGCAATTTCAGACCCCTTCACCACCATCGCTGTGAAGTGGTCCTGCATATGAAGTTGGCTTTTGCTCTCTCACGATAATAGACAAAAGGCTCAATCAAGGCAGCACCCAAACCCCATGTTAAGACCATCGTTAAATGTTGCTTTCTGCCTCCGATAGGGTCTTAACAATCTTCCAAAAGCTACAAGTTGAAGTTGCAGGCAGATAGCAGCAGCAGTAAACGGCTGAGGGCACGGAGGCACTGGTCAGCTTCTCCCAGCTTTCAAAGAAGCAGATGAACGTACTGGAGGGAACTGCTCTTGAGGAGGTAGATGAAAAGAGAGGGGTGCTCAGCAGACATTTTAAGGTTTCAAAACTCCACCAGGGTGAGCCTTCCTACCTGACACTGGGGACTTCCTACCGGGGACAGAATGGGTAAGGCATGCAACTGCACACAACCTGTGAAGATTTTCGTCCGTTTTGTTTCCAAACACTTGGCCGAAACAACTTAATCCTCCCAGAAATAACTGTATTATTGTGTTGAATAAACGCAACTACGTGGAAGTTCACAAACTGCCTTACAAATGGGCACTAAATTTAATCTCCTCTCACATCATGCGTGGCTGAGGGCCACACGCTACGCCGTTTCCCTGCCTTTCCTGACTGCTAATTTGGGCTGACTTCTTATTTCTCCCTGGCCCTGGAAAAGGCACTGGAGCGGAGGTTCCAAGTGGTTCTTGGCAGCCTGCGGGTGGATCGTCTGGGGAGCTTGGTAAGAAGCAAGGATTCTGTGCCTCACCTCAGAAAGCCAGATTCAACAGGGCTGGGTGAGGCCCAGGAACATGCATTTTCAATAAGGGACCTAGGTGGCTCTGAGGCACCAGTAGAGGGGAAAGAGCCATGCACCTCTGGGATGCAGGCCTCACACGGACCAACACGATCAGTTCACGGAGTCTCTAACCAACTCCAGTAGCCTCATCTGTGAAATGGGTGTCCAATGGTGGATACCTTTGTTCTCACAGTTGTAGTCTTTTTCTACAACTCAAAGCTACCCTGGAACACTAAAAAATACTCATTTGATGGCAACAGTTAACCCCAAAACATTCATAGCTTTGACTACCCCTCGATAAAGTGAAAGGCCCACACACTTCCATAAAAGCCCAAACCTGTCACTAATAACGCTAATAAAGCTGGCTAATTCACTTGTTGTAGGTGTAATGTTTCATTCTTTGGGGTTACTCCTTATTCCTACAGTGATAAAGAAAGTTAAGCAGGAAAGCAGTCACTAAGGCTCAATAATTCTAAAAAGTAGCATAATGTTTCCAATCAGAGATTTTCTTACTCCTGGTGGAAAAGCTGCTGTGTCAACTTCCAGCTAGAAGGCAGGCGGGACCCTCCAGCCAGGCTGCCCATGTGCAGTTAAAACTCAGAACTTTATTATACTGAAGAAGATTGTAATAATTTGTAACAATATAACTAGTGGATTAAAGGATCTACTACTGGAAGGACTTCAATTACCTCCATTTAGACCTTTAACTTTCTAATTGATTAAATTCTTCCTTCCAGCTTATTTCTTAACTCAGGCAGAACTGGAAGGCAAAGCATCCCTAGTAGAGGGGAATGCAAACTACCCCTTCAAGCCATAAGGACTGCCCCAAGCCAGCAAGACACCCCCATCCATGACTGACCTCAAGATAATGACCTGACCTTTACTGGCCACCACCTGCACCCACTGACCTTAGTCACCCATATATCCTATATAAACAGAGAAGTATTTTCAGTACATTAGAGACAGTTTTTGAGATGTTAGTCCACCATCTTCCTGGTGTTGGCCTCACTGAAATAAATTTCTTTCTCGTTTCACCACTTGTCTCTTTGCCTTTGGATTCGGTCACTGGTAAGTGGCTGAACCTGTTGCTTGGGATCCCCAGAGCCCGACGCTCTTGCAACCCTGGCGCCCTGGTTACACTACCAGCGATTCCACTGGCATGCTGGTCTCCCTTTGGCTGTGAAATAATGTGTTCACTGGGCATATGGCTGCTGGAATAATGACCTAATTTCTCAGCCTCCTTTACAGCTAGCTATGGCCAGATGCCAGAGTCAGAGTCAGCAGCTGGTAACTATTTAAAACTACTAATTTAAGTAAACCCCTGAGTGAAGAGCCACTTTATTAATTTCAAAGGCAAAAGAGGTAGCAGTGCACATGTAAAGTTAAAATTGCCAAAATGGTGTCTTCCAAAGACTGCCATCAGTATTCTGAGAAATAGCCCGGGCTGAAAGCACCACAGAGCAGTTTAATAAACCCACAGCACCGGTAATTTACTGGATACATTCAATATAATAGTAACAATAGTACTAATAAAACTGATGATGGCTTGTATTATTGGGTACTTCCTATGAATACTTCTAGCATTTTCCTCTTTCACAGAATTTGGAGTGTGAGCAACACATGGCCACCTGGCTAGAGAGCACATTTCCCCATTTCACCTGTAGCTTGATGGGGTCATGTCACTAACTGGTGGTCAACAAGGTTGGGAGCACTGGCCAGAAGAAAGCAAGGAATGTGCGGCAAAGGGAAAGATACACCAGCACCCCGGTTCCCTTTCCATCTTGCTGGCTGGGAGACAGGAGCAGCTGCCTTTTATCCAGATCTGGACCAGTGAGCAAATATCAGAGTCATCATCCTACCTTCCCTGTCTACCTTCCTCTGGCCAGGATGGTCCATATCACTTGGGGGTATCTTTATTAAAGCAGACTAGCCTGTTTCCAGCTTATGCAGAGCCGGATCTGGGAGCTCTAACCTTATTTGCTGTGTGACATCCAATCAAAGACATACTATTGTTTCACAAACCACTAAGAAAGAAAACCAAGCTGTCAGTTAAACTACGGTATGACCTTTTCTTAACATAGTATTTTGTAAGTATTAAAAGAACTTTTGGGCAGCCCTAGTGGCCCAGCGGTTTAGCGCCGCCTTGGGCCCAGGGTGTGATCCTGGAGACCCTGGATCAAGTCCACATCAGGCTCCCTGTGTGGAACTTGCTTTTCCCTCTGCCTGTGTCTCTGCCTCTCTGTCTGTGTCTGTCATGAATAAATAGATAAAATCTTAAAAAATAAATAAATAAAATAAAAAATAAAACAACTTTTAAGACTTAGACATAGATTTTTTTTTTGTTTGCCATAAAACCACTCATAGGGGCATAAAAAGTAAAACTGCAATATTCTTAAAACTTGTTCACATTCAGAATATGACTCTTCTGAGATTCCCCCCCCCCAGCATTTAAGTAATCTCTACATCCAACATGGGGCCTCAAACTCATGACCCCAAGATCAAGAGTCACAGGCTTCTTGGACTGAGCCAGCCAGCCACCCCCTAAGTGCTTTTTTGATTTGAGTCCTTGGCAGCACTTTCTTTTTTGTTCTCCCACACAAGACTACCCCCTGTGCCATCAAGGGTGTTCCTGATACTGTATTTTTTGAAAAACCTTATCACTTTTTTCCCCTGGGGTTCTCATTAAATTCCTGACACCCATTCTGCAAGTTTTAATGCTAGGGCTTTCTTGATTCTACCAGTTATCAATGGACAGTTGTCAGACAACCAGAAATCATCTTATTTCCTAAAACAGCCCTTCCATAATTTGTTCATGGAAATACTGGGGGTTCCTGGGGAAATGAGTGGTCACTGTGCTTTTCAGGGAGCTTATTCGATAACTTTTCTGGCATATGTCTATGAAATACATTTTAAACCTTACATAGATTCCTGGATCTCTATTTCTATGTGACTTTATTAATTTTTTAAAAGATTTTATTTATTATTCATGACAGACACAGAGAGACAGAGAGAGAGGCAGAGACACAGGCAGAGGGAGAAGCAGGCTCCATGCAGGGAGCCCAACGTGGGACTCGATCCCAGGTCTCCAAGATCATACTCTGGGCTGAAGACGGCACCAAACCGCTGGGCCATCCGGGCTGCCCCCTATGTGACTTTAGTTAGGCCCACCTTCTCCTCTTTCCTCCAAGCCCTTAGAGAATCTCCTGGAAGAAAGTTCTGTTAGATGATGCACATAGGTCAATTAAGCTACAGCAATAGGCACGGCCCATAATGACAAATAAGCAATGACTGTTATGTGGCCAACAGCGATTATCAGACACAATTGATTGAAAGACCAGTTTTGGAGATATTAAGAATACACCTCTTAGGATCAGCAGAGTATATTGATGTCCATAACAACTTTTGAAGTAGGTGATGATGGTTCCCATTTTGTATATGAACACAGACCAAACAAACAGCTTGCCCCAATTCTCACATCTAATAAGTACTGGAGTCATACAGCAAAGCAAAGTACCTATCCCTGAACCATAATCCTATGAAACAGTAATTCATTGTACAACACTTTCTCCTTTTAGTTAGAACAGGAGCGCCAGCAAACTATGGCACATCAGGTTACGAACAGCTTTTGAATTTTCAAATAGTTAGAAAAATCAAAATAATATATTATTTTGTAGCATGTGAATATCATATGAAATTCAAATGTCAGTATCCATAAATACAATGGACTTTCATTAATTAAAAAAATTTATGAAAATCTGTTTTTTCTCACATAAAAGTACCTACCTAATAGCTTCTACTTTGCCTTTTGGCCTGCAAAACCTGAGCTATTTACCATCTAGTCCTTGACAGAATTGCCAACCCCTGGCTTAAAATGCTCTAAAAATAAAAAAACAATAGCCATTATTTGTGGAGGTATTGATATGACAGTTCCTGGATTATGCATCTTATAGGTGTTCTCTCTTGACTTCCTTTCTATAACCCTCTAAGGAACACTACCATTCCCCTACTGTGGTGCAGGAATTGAGACTAGCGTCCAGTACCAGTAGGATCATGACCATTCTGCTTATCTCTAAGTCAGGCAGTGAAAAGAATGATTACAAATAGAATCCACAAATGAACCCATATTTTTTATTGTTGTTGGTAATGAACCCAAATCTTGAGTGAAGCATTCACCCATCATGTCACAGGCATTCACCCTACACATGGCACTCTTCCCATTAGGAAGGATCTAGCAGTGAACAAGACACAAAGCCTGTGACCCAAAAGAGCTTTCATTCCAGGTGGGGAAGACAGACAATAAATAAACAAGAAAGAGCTACCCAGAAAATAAAAGGGTGATGAGGTGAGGTTTCTGACGCCCATACTGTCTTCAAACCCTAATCTAAGGTGAGCTCAGCTGTACACTGGTGAAATTCTAATGACTCCTACATTCAGACAGACAAGATAAACTAAGCAAAAGGCTCCTAAGAGTCATCGGCCACATCCTAAAGGGCTTTGGAATCAAAGGAGGTAAGGGCAATTACCTTTACAAGGAGGAATAGAAGGGGGGCATCTGGGTGGCTCGGTGGTTAAGTATCTGCCTTCAGCTCAGGTCGTGATCCCTGGGTCCTGGGATCAAGTCCCACATCAGGTTCCCACAGGGAGCCTGCTTCTCCCTTTGCCTATGTCTCTGCCTCTCTGTGTCTCTCGTGAATAAATAAAATCTTTTTTTTTTTTAAAAGATTGATTGATTGATTGATTTATGACACAGAGAGAGAGGCAGAGACATAGGCAGAGGGAGAAGCAGGCTCCATGCAGGGAGCCGGACGTGGGACTCCATCCCGGGACCCCAGGATCGCGCCCTGGGCCAAAGGCAGGTGCTAAACCGCTGAGCCACCCAGGGATCCCCAAATAAAATCTTTAAAACAAACAAAACAAAAACCAAGGATGGATAGAAGGAAAAAGGAAGGGGATGTGAACGGATGGAGGACAGGGTAGTCAGTGACAGGGCCACCTGGAACCGGGGATGCTCGTTGCGGGTGGGGAGGCAGGCAAGGGCTTTGCCGCCGCCTGCAGGTTGGTCCTGAGCGCTCCACGTACAGGTCTAGGCCCCCAGTGAAGCCACTTCTCCAGGAAGGGTCACTCAAGGCTCTTTCTCCCCTCCCTCCCGCTGCCGGGCAGGGAGGGCTCCAGACGGGAGGGGGAGGGCGGGGGGAAGGGGAAGCGGGACGGGGAGGAGGAGGATGGAGAGGGAGGGGGAGGGGGCAGGGCGGGGGGAGGGGAGGGGGCGGGGCGGAGCGCCCGCGGGGACGCAGCGGGGAGCGGGGCAAGGCCCGGCCCAGGGCTCCCACGGCGCACCTCTGGGTGGGGGAGGACGGAGCTGCGCTGGGGGCTCCCTGGGCGCCGTGGGGTTCCGCGTTAACACGCCCAGAAAACGATTATGTAACTCGAGAAAGCGCGCCTTCCGGCCCGCAGGAGGCTGCGGCGGGCGGGAGGGGCGGGAGGGGCGGGAGGGGCCGAGCTTCGCCCCCGAGGAGGCCAGCGCTCCGGGCCCCCGGCCGCCCCTCGGCCCCGCCCCGCGCGCCCTCCGCCTCCCTCCGCCTCCCTCCGCCTCCCTCCGCCTCCCTCCGCCTCCCTCCCGCCTCCCGCCCCCTTCCCGCCGCGCAGCCCGGCGCCGTTGCATCAGAGCCGGCGGCGGCGGCGCACGTGGAGCGGGGCCCGCGGGCTGGGGCGCGGCGGGGGGGATGCCCGCGCGGCCCCGGCCCCGGCCCCGTCCCCGGCCCCCGCCCTCCCGGCCGCCCGCGCCCCTGGCAAGTTGGCACCAAGCACTCGCGAGCCCGCGCCCGGCGAACCCCCCGCGGGGGCCCGAGCGCCCCGCCGAGCCCCGTCGCCCCGGCCGCCGCCACCCGCTCACCTGACGATCGAGCCCCGCACCGGAGGCGCCCGGCTGCCCTGGCCGCGGCTGCTCCCGACCTGGGCGTCCCGCAGCCGCCGCTGCCCGAGCAGGCCTTCCCCGCCGCCGCAGCCGCCGCCGCCGCCGCCGCTGGCGCGAGCCGGGGCCGGGGGGCGGAGCGGCGGGCCCGGAGGCCGCCCGGGACGGCGGAGCCCGCGCAGCAGGAGCGGCAGGCGCGCGCTCATGGCGGGGCGCGGGAGGGCCCGGCGGCGGCGAGGGCGAGGGCGAGGGCGAGGGCGAGGGCGAGGGCGAGGGCGAGGGCGAGGGCGAGCGCGGCGGCGAGGGCGAGCGCGGCAGGTTCCCCTCCGCGGCCGGGGATGCGGCGGCGGGCGGCAGAAAGGACCGGGCTCGTCCTCCGGCGCGGCAGGAGCCCCTAGGGGGCACTGCACCTGGAGGCCGTGACGTGAGAGGGCGGGGGCCTGCGGACGCGGGGCTGGTCCTGGGGGCCCAGTCACCCGAGGCGGGCTGGCGCGCGCTGGCCTGGGCGCTCCTGGAAATTGGACTGGAGAGAAAGATCGGGGGCGGATGGAGGGGGCAGGCGGGGGGGCCGGCCCCGCCCTGGGCTAGGACGTCCTCCCTCGGCGCGGGATGCTCCTCAGCCCTGCCCCAGGTGGGCCCCCGCCCTGGAGGCCGCCGGGCTCGGCCTCGGGCTCGGCCTCGGAGAACCCGGGCTTGGATTTACTAGGCTGGGGGTGCTCTAGCAGTGAAGAAGTCCATCGGAGAAGGACAAACGTTATATGGTCTCATTCATTTGGGCAATATAAAAAATAGTGAAAGGGAATAAAGGGGAAAGGAGAGGAAATGAGTGGGGAATATCAGAGAGGGGGACAGCACATGACAGGCTCCTAACTCTGGGAAAGGAACAAGGGGAGGTGGGCCGGGGGTGGGGGTCACTGGGTGACGGGCACTGAGGGGGCACTGGACGGGATGAGCAGTGGGTGTTATGCTATATGTTGGCAAATTGAACTCCAATAAAATATATACCACAAAAAAAAAAAAAAAACCAATAGTGAAGAATGTGTGGGTCTTGGAGTTCGCAGGCCCATTTGTAGCCTTGGGCAAATTAATCTCTGTGAACCTCAACTGCCTTCACAGTTAAAACGAGATATCGATACTTTGTAATCTTCTCAGGACTATAATTCCCAAGTAGAGTGGGAATAAAACTAGTGCAAACTACAAACACTGTTTTTGCAGTTGCTAAGCCCTGTACAAGGTGCTGGGGTGACATCTCATTTAATCCTGACAAATGTACAGATCTTTCTGGAGTCATGATGGGGTGACCTGATAAACTGATCTTCAATCGAAACTAGGTAAATTGAAAATGCATTGAATACACCTAACCCTAGCATCATAGATTAGCCTAGACTACCTTAAACACTTACTGTAGCCTATAGTTGGGCTAAATCATCTCCCACAAGGCCCATTTTACAATAAAGTGTTGAATAGCTCATGTAATTTATTGAATGCTGTAGTGGAAGTGGAAAAAAGAATGGTTATATGGGTACTGATTGGTTGTCAGTATGTAGGTTGTTTACCCTTGTGACCACACGGCTAACTGGGAGACTCCTCTGGCTACCACTGCTCCAGAATCAGGAGAGTATACTGCTATATATTGACACCACAGTAAAAGAGCAAAATCCTGTTGAAGTCCGGTTTCTGCTGCATCCTTATTGCTTTCACAACATTGTAAAGTAGAAAAATTTTAAGTTGAACAGTCGTAAGCCAGAGACTGTGTAATGTGTTGAGTGTCGTCCTTTCAACCTGGGGGTAATAAGTCCAGAGAGGTCACTTGTTTCATTGACAGAGCTAGAGTCCAATAATCATGTTCTTAGTCTTATACTGTTATCTGCATTTTTCATTCAAGGATGATTGCTTCATGTGACACATTTTGACTTTGTAGGATAGAGAGATAGCTAACATTCTACATCCCTGTGAGGTAGGTATTACTACCATTTTACATAAGAGGAAACAAAATCACAGAAGTTATACCTTGCACAAGCATATAAATGTTGGAAAGGAGACTTGAGTGGTCATTCACCTGCTGCCAGAGATGATCTTAGGCAAGTCATAAAACCCCTTGGAGGCTTGCCTCCAATTATAAATTCATGACCATTCACTTACCAGACATTTGTTGGACAGTAGTGAACACTGACCACTGGTAACCAAGATGAAAATCACCCAGTCCATAGGGAGGATATAGGAAATCTCTGCATCTTCCTCCTAATTTTGCTGTGAATCTAAAACTGTTCTAAAAAATAAATTCTTAAAAAAAAAAAAAAAGCCAGTCTCTGCCCTCAAGAAGTTTCAACAGTAACTCTGCCCCAGTAGTGACAATTCGCTACTCCACCTGATGATTGCTGACAATAGTGACATTTAAAATCACAGTGGAGACCACAAATTGTATGATCCTAATTATAGGAAATGTCCAGAATAAGCAAATCTGTAGACACAGAAAATACATTAGTGGTTGCTTACAGCTCAGAATAGGGGGAATGGGGAAATGATAAATAAGGGGTACAGTTGATGAAAATATTCTAAAATTAATAATGGTACTGGTTGCACAAATTCATGAATATTCTGAAAATTGTTGAATTGTACACTTTAGTGGGTGAATTGTATGGTATGTGAATTCCACTGCAGTAAAGCTGTTACCAAAAAAAAAAAAAAAAAAAAAAAGGTTTATGAAATAAGGTGTGTCACAAGTGCTGGTGTTTAACTGTTCTGGAAGAGAATCAGAGACAACACCCAAGGATCTGATGCTTGAGCTGAGTGTTGTTTTTTTTTTAAGATTTTATTTATTTATTCATGAGAGGCACACACAGAGAGAGGCAGAGACATAGTCAGAGGGAGAAGCAGGCTCCATGCAGGGAGCCCGATGTGGGACTCAATCCCGGGGTGGAAGGCAGATGCTCAACCGCTGAGCCACCCAGGTGTCACCTGAGTGGTCTTTAAATCCATATATACTATTTGTTTATAAGCTACGGAAGAACATAAAGTAAAAAATAAAACCACTCCTAACACTATCACCGAAATGTAACTATTAATTTTGATCTCTTTATTTGAAATTATTTTATAAAATTGCAACCATACTATATATACATCTCTTCTTCACTTGCTATATATCTCTTTTAATGATGTTGGAAAGGAAAACATTTGAAAAAATGGTTGTATATTATAATCTATTTTGTAGGTAGACCATAATTTATTTTACTTCTCTCTGTTGCTGGTTGTGTTATTTCCAATTTTCGATGTGACAGTGCTGCTGTGAATATTTTTTCATTCATTGGTCAATAGCTCTGTAATGAGATCCTTCTGTGTGCTGGAGGAGGAAAGGGAAGAAGGATGACGGGAGGCTACTGACCTCTCAGTCACCTTTTGCTGAAGCAGTTTTCAGAAAACTCAGAACTAGTAATTGTTAAACTGAAAAAAAAACCAAAAAAACAAAAAACAAAAACAGTGCAGAGAAGTGATGACAAACAACACAACATCCTCAGGTAAAAAAGCAACCCTCCTGATCATACTTAACTGCAAGGAAAGTACTGCATTTTTATGATTTCCATGGTTCCACATGGCATAGTAATTTCCAAAGGACTTCTCAACATTTAAATAAATAACCTGTATGGATTAAAAATTTGAATAGAAAAGATTAAGTTAAAAAGATCACACCTTAGTCAACTAATGAGAAGCCACAAAACTTACTTGTTAATTGGAAATACCTAATACTGAAATGACTCAGACTATATATATGTGCTTCAAAGCCATTTTGGATAAAGCACCTCTGGAGACTGTTCCCAGTCATCAGCAGAAGCCCATGGCCATCCACACCTCTAAGGTGATGCTCTACATCTTTAATAGATGATACATTCAAGTGTAATAATGTCCTGTACCTAGAGGCATGTTTTTTTAACTGAACTAATATTATACTTTTTAATCTTAAACAATTTTAGGTGAAAATAAATTGCTATTTTTAACATTAAGGTAATAAAACATTTTTTGAATCAGAGAATCATGAGTTATAATAAATGCTATTAAAGTTGTTAGATCTCCCACTCTGCTTTGGCTGTGAAATAGTGGAACAAAATGAGGGTGGAACATTGTGTACATGACATGTAGGACAAGTTAATGGCACATGTTTGCTTTTTAATAGTTGATGCTTAATTAAAATATATGAGGATTGTGACCTTAGCATGTAATTTTTAAAAATTTCTTTGAGGGCAGCCTCAAAGAAACCGCTGGTGGCTCAGCGGTTTAGCTCCACCTTTGGCCCGAGGCATGATCCTGGAGTCCCGGGATCGAGTTCCACATGGGGCTTCCTGCATGGAACCTGCTTCTCCCTCTGCCTGCCTCTGTCTCTCTCTCTCTCTCATTCTTTGTGTCTCTCATGAATAAACAAATAAAATCCTTAAAAAAATTTTTCTTTGAAAGGTCCAGGACAACAAATGGCTGTGCTGATCAAGCCAGTTAAAATATTTGACTTGACCTCTTTGAATCCTGATGTGGATGATGTGGAGGCCTTGTCTTCTGTTCACTTTCACTCCCTCACGGGCCTGGCCCTGAAGTCAGTACAGCCTGAGTCCCAGATGCTCACATTCCAGAAGAAAGGGGGTTCTTGCACACTCATATTACACATTTGCCAGACAGAAGAATAGGAAAGAGAAAAAGATTTATGAAAATAAATTGAGGATCCTTCATATTCCCAGGTTTGTTTCATGAGGACAATTATCTCCTTTTGACAGATATGTCTAGATTCATTTACCCAAAAATCAAATATATATTAGTCTGCTTAGCAAAGGCCAACCACACTAAAAGGGTTCCATTATGTTGAGGCCTTTAAAAATTCACTCACTAATACTCTTCCACTAGTGGATGGAGATCATTCGGTGCACTTTGAGATAACATTTGGACACAAGCCAAAGAAATTTCATTTTCAGCATAAGGAATATGTATTTGAAATTAAAATAATATTCCTACATATATAGCAGGAGAGTGCATTAGCTCTATAGCAGGCTCTATGCTGGGCATGTAGTCAAGGAATCAACTGTGAACAAGACAAGCACAGCTCTGGTCTCACTGAGTTTATTTTGTACAACTATACAGTAGAACACAGGCATATGAATGGAAAGTTAGAAGCATGATAGTTCAGAGCTTTTAAGAGTACTGCAAAGAGGAATCTTCCTAGACCTGGAGAGTCATAAAAAGCTTCCTGAAGGAGATGATGCCCAAAGGCAATACTTAAAGATGACTTAAGAGTGGAGCTAAGAAAAGGATGGTGCTGGAAACAAATGTTCTGAGTAGAAGGAACCGTGTGAGCCACAGTCTGGAATGAGAGAGTGCTGACTCCACCTCTCCAATCAGAGATGTTGGACTGTTGGAAAAGGAACAGCCTCTCTGTAAGGCAGCCTTTGGAGGAACAGCATCCTGAAGGAAGAGGTAAATGTTAGTTTGAAAAAAGAAATGAATTAGGGCACCTGGATGGCTCAGTGGTTGAGCATCTGCTTTCAGCTCAGAGTGAGATCCTAGAGCTCTGGGATCAAGTCCCACATCTGGCTTCCCTCTGGGAGACTGCTTCCCCCTCTACAAGTGTCTCTGCCTCTCTCTGTGTGTCTTTCATTAATAAATATATAAAATTGTAAAAAAAAAAAATGAATGAATTAAAGGGACTATTTAATTTAAAAGATGAGGATGTAGAAGAGTTTAAGCAATGGAATGGAAGGACACAAGGAAAAGATAGGGGAAGAATAGCAGCAAGGGAGAGGTGGTTGAGGAAAAAGCAAGACAGTAGTGTGATCAAGGAAAGATGGTGAGAGGGGCATACGTCCTGGGACGTGAGCCAGGATATCAGTGAAATGGAGCACGGGGATTTGGGTAGTCCAAATGCCAAAGAGACAAACCCATAAATACCAGGAAGGTTAAAAGTGTAGTGAGGACACTTGGACTTTTCAAGGATCAGGACAGAATGCACTTCCATCCATCCTTGTATGGATGAGGAGACTTTGGTCTCACAGGAGGGACCACCTGAATCTTGAATGGTTTGCTTGGACTTAGAGAAGCTCTGAATCTAATGCAGCTCATCGAAAGCTCCTGAGGAGTGGCCCACACCAACGCTGACCTGCAAAATCCACATCATTATCAACCAGCTCTGCAGGTGAGGCAAGGCTTGGAGATACTTGATCCCCTTATCTTTAACTGCAGCTGATGCTTTTCTTTGAATAAATTCCTAGATGTATAATTTCTGAGTCAAAGATGAATTTTTGGTATTATTGATCCAAGGTTCATTTATGAAAAGTTCATACCAACTTATATTCTCATTGGGTTAGAGTGACCATCCTTCTGTATCCTTAAGGATATTGGATCACTAAAAAAATTTATATGTCACAGAACTGCATCATGTTTCTGAGACAACTCTATCGCTTTTTTTTTTTTTTAACTCTATCGCTTTTATTTTGCATTTCTTCTTGCATTATCTTAGTCTTATCCTAGGCTGTAACTGCAAGGACATTTGTATAGCAAACAGCCTTGGAAGATATAGTATCTCCCTCCGGGGCAGAGGGGAGATATGTTTATTGTCTAGAGAGTAAAGATAATGGCTCCCTTCAGGTGCAAAGATGAGAAAGATTTGCTACTAGCCGTTTATGACTGCGGATTCCTAAATTCAGGATTCCCCAGCTGTGTCCAGTATGCACCTGGGCTACTCTGCACACATGGGTTTGGAGGAACAAGGGGAACCAATGCAAATGTGAATGAAGCTCATGCCTGCTGTGCTGGGAGAAATAATGTCCTTTATCTTTGACAGACGAGTCTCATATCTTCTGCCAGCAATCCACGAGTCTGATGCAGCCTAACTTTTAGCTTGCAAGTTGAGTAACATTCCAGCCCCTACACAGTTCTGGATAGTAATATTTTTTTTTCACAGTAATTTCTGAGCTGAGTTGTTGACCATGCAGGCTTTCTCCTGCCTGGATTTCAGGGAAGGACGATGCAGGCAAAGGGAGTAGTGCCTATAAAGACAGAGACAGGTTTTGGAGGGCTTGGTAGAGGATTTGATTCTGTTTTTTGTGTAGAAATTTTATGCTGGCTAAGACCAGGGGAATAGAGGTGAATGAGTCCGGATGTGATAAAGATGGTGGCAAAACAGCCAGGTTGTAAGCTGTTGTAGCAGGTCAAGAACAAAGGTACAAACCAGAGAAGGAGTTCAGAGGAATAAAGGAATATTAGATTGGGGAAAGTGACAATTCAGGTGATGTCCCATGGGGAAAAAATCTCTTTGCACTCAGGAGGGAAGTCTAAGCTAGAGTTGGTGTTTTAGGAAACAGTGTGAACCAAAGTTTAAGCCTTAGGTGAGTTCATAAAATCAGACAAGAATGGGATGGAGAACATTTAATCTCACAAACTTGAGACTTATGGAGGCCAGGCAGGTGACATACACTAGTGAAGTGAACCACATGTAAAATTTCCCCCAAAAGAAGCAATAGGTACAGCAGACTTTTCTAGGACGTGTTTTAAGAGCCTTTACTTTCTGTCCAAAACATCTGCATGCAAGTGCTCCATGGTTGCTTTAAATCTGATGAAGTCGGGATCCCTGGGTGGCGCAGCGGTTTGGTGCCTGCCTTTGGCCCAGGGCACGATCCTGGAGACCCGGGATCGAATCCCATGTTGGGCTCCCGGTGCATGGAGCCTGCTTCTCCCTCTGCCTGTGTCTCTGCCTCTCTCTCTTTCTCTCTCTCTGTGTGTGACTATCATAAATAAATAAATATTAAAAAATAAATAAATAAATCTGATGAAGTCTATAATGGAGAGCAAAGGAACAGCCTCCCCAAAGGTTAAAGCAAATCACCACGTTTTAGCATGATTTTTGCCCTTAGAATCCCTCAGATCTCGCAGAGTTGCCTCACAGAGTCCAGGCTAAACAGGCCAGACTTTTTTTTTTTTCTTTTAATGAAACTGGGAATTGGGATTTTTATGTTAAAACTGTTTAAAAATGTGCAAGCCAGGTTCAGCTTCTGGGGCAAGGTCTGGTCGTGAATGATTATATGAGGACCACATGGAGAGCCATACTTTGCCATTCAAACAATAGGACATTTGGGAGCTTGTATTTGCCCCACAGAGCAGATAATTTGCTCACGTTCCAAGCCCTGTTCTTTTACATTCAGCTGAATAAACACAGTTTTAGAACTAATGAAGTAGAACTGCTTGCAGCTTTTTTTCCCCCTATTGTGTGATGCATCCTGTCTAAGCCATTGTCAGGAAAATCAAGCTTTATTGTTTTTCATAAAGTGGATTTTGCTCATGGGCATGCACCACCATTGTAAATTGGGCATGTTTATCTCTGGCATCAGAACATCACAGCTTTTGGGCCCTCCCCTCTACCTCACCGGACTTCAACCTTACAGCTGCACTTTTGGTTGTTCTATGTTGTCCTAACATCCTCAAAACCAGTTATTGGGAAAGGTGTTTTGGCTAAATGGAATTTCAGAGAGGGGCCTGACCACCTGACTCTACATTACCATGTAGATTCTTAGTCTGAAAGAAATCTGGAAATCTCTCAGAGTAAATATCCCTGGAATTCTAGCAGCTTTTCTCTGACCCACCCAACAGAAACTCCAAGTAAGGATGTTGGATTTTTCTTTAAGATTTATTTTTTTGAGAGAGAGCAAGAGCAAGCGTGAATGGGAGGAGCAGAGGGAGAGGGAGAAGCAGACTCCCTCGCTGAGCAGGGAGCCCAAAGCAGACTCGGTTCCAGGACCCTGAGATCATTGATCTGAGCCAAGGCAGACACTTAACCAACTGAGCCACCCAAGCACCTCAAGATGTTGGATTTCTGAGGGTGGCTGCTGTGAATTTTACTATTGGAATGTAGTCCCTGTTGTTCTTCCCTCCTTCATGTCTCTGATTTGAATGTTTTTCTCATGTTTTGTGTTCAAACAAGTTTTTGACTATTCAATCATTAAATATGGAACACTATAAATAAATAGTCAGGCATGCTGCAGAGCTAGTAAAAATACTTCCATCTCAAGGGGTCAAATGAATCACATGCTAAATTTTAGAATATTCTTCCAAAAAGAAATTTATGGTCTCCTATAAAAGAGTTGTTTTCAGGGGCACCCAGGTGGCTCAGTAGTTTGAGCAGCCAACTTTTTTTTTTTTTCCAACTTTTTTTTCTTAGAGCATTTAGTTTTTTGTTATGAAACCATAATTGTCTTCTGATTGACTTACTTCACTCAGCATAATACCCTCCAGTTCCATCCATGTTGAAGCAAATGGTGGGTGTATGTCCTTTCTGATGGCTGAGTAATATTCCATTGTATATATAGAGCACATCTTCTCTATCCATTCATCTTTCGACGGACACCGAGACTCCTTCCACAGTTTGGCTATTGGGGACATTGCTGCTATAAACATTGGGGTGAAAAAAAACATTGGGGTGCAGGTGTCTCAGTCTTTCACTATATCTGTATCTTTGGGGTAATCCCCAGCAGTGCAATTGCTGGGTCGTAGGGCAGTTCTATTTTTAACTCTTTGAGGAACCGCCACAGTTTTCCGAGTGGCTGTACCAGTTCACATTCCCACCAACAGTGCAAGAGGGTTCCCCTTTCTCCACATCCTCTCCAACATCTGTTGTTTTCTGTCTTGTTGATTTTTGCCATTCTCACTGGTGTGAGGTGGTATCTCATTGTGGATGTGATTTGTATTTCCTTGATGTTGAGCAGCCAACTCTTGATTTAGGCTCAGGTCATGAACTCAGGGTCCTTGTATCAAGCCCCTCATTGGGCTCCATGCTCAGAGGGGAGTTGGCTTGAGGATTCTCTCAGTCTCCCTCTGCCTCCCATCTGCCTCACCCTCATTCTCTCAAACAAATGTTAAAAAAAAAAAAAGGTTTTTTCAAATGCACTACCCATATTCTGAAATTTATTAATTTATGATCATATGCAACAATATTTTGCATTTATTAACCTTTTTAATGCAGCATAATTCCACATTATCTTGATGTTTCATGGTCTAGATCACTCATAAGGAAAGAAAAATGTGAGAAGCTAAATGTGAGGAAATGATAATGTTTCCACGTTTTTTTAAAAACCAAAATCATTGAAAAAGCATGCCTAAGAAAGCTCCAGGTCTTACCCACAGAACAAGGTTTAAGTTAAAGACATATGTAAATTAACAAAAAGTTTGAAGCAGTTTCTTTTTAGTGCAATCCCTTTCTGGCTGATACAATTGAGCACAATTACCACTGCCTTGATAGTGGAAGTTATGTAATGTAGAGAGGATGGGAGAGTGTTTTGTTTTAAGATTTATTTATTATTTGAGGAGGAGGGGCAGAGCCGGATGGGCTCCATCTCATGACCCCAAGTATCATGACCTGAGCCGAAATCAAGTGTCTGATGCTGAACCAACAGAGCACAAGGATGGGAAAGCTCTTATTAACATTTGCACTTCAAACTAGAGATTAAAAAACATTCTTTTTAACAAAAGAAAACAAAAATGTTAATATTCATATTTAACAGCTGTGTTTATAGTTCATTACAAGCCTGATTTTTAAGATTTTTCTGCTTTTCCCTAAGGATTTATGTATGGAATTTACACAGGACATTGTTTACTTCTCTAAATTGACCTTTCATGACTTACAGAAAACCCCATCTACTTTCAACCTCAAGACAGAAAAATAAGTCAGATGGATCCTCAATGTGAAGTTTAGAAATTCTCTACTTTAACACTCTCAAGAAAAATTTAAAAGTTATTTTCCTCTGTATAAAGAAGTTAGGAAAAAAAAAAAAAAAGAAGTTAGGTAACATTTTCGTTATGTTGAGGTAGGTTATTATACTTGTATTTGGAAGTAGAATTGCTTAAGAAATGGTCTGTAATTACCAATTTGCAGTAACATGCTTCTGTTCTATATACAATTTTTGTCAAAAAAATTTGGAACAGTGTTATACTCAAAAAAAAAATCCCACATTAATTTGTGCCCCCAAAGCTTTGTTTTAATTCAATAATGAAATAGTTTAAAAGATGTCTTCTGTTACTACCAAAAGTATATATATATATATATAATCTAGTGATTGATCTAATTTAGCCACCGATCAAGAAAACATTTACCATTATTTTAAAAGTGATCCAAACATACAGAAAATGTTCTGTCACTGAAATGTGGTATATTGTCATTAACCCTGAGCCACTGTCTGCATGGCTTGCAAGACAAGACAAAATATTAGAACTAAATTTGTTTGGAAAAACCTTGACCTACCTAGAATAAACATACCAATTCACACTATAATTTACTTTCACTTTACAAACTTTATTAAATAATGAGCATTACTAACTTTCATTATCTTATATACAATATTTAAACTATCTTTTCCTAGATGCATTTTTTTTTTGCACAAAGAGTAGGTGAAAAGTGAACTTTAAAAAAAAATTGAACCTTCAGTACAGAGACCTAATAAGAACTTGACATACTTTTAAGTACATATAACTTTTCCCCCAATTATATACAATCTTAACCCACCTCCAAAAGAAACTATCTTAAACAAAAGCATTTAACTGGTAACATTGAGGAAAAATACAAACATGATTATACATATACACACAGCTCTCAAAATCTGCATCCTGGCTGACAGAAGTGATCTATAAAGATTTGTCCTAGAACCTAAAGACAATCACATAGACATTTTATAAAGCAAGACATCCCCCTTCGTGCGGCAGGGTGTATTCCTATAGGCAACATCAAAGTCATGCAATGAGACACTGGTGTGAAGAATCAATTTCCAAGAGCAAGACACCACAGTAATATGGACAATATAGAATTGGGGGTCACACAAACTAAAAAAGCAAAAATAGGAAATTGCTTTCTTAGGACAAGAAGAATCAGTAACTGTTTGAAAAACCACTTAGGGATACCTCTAGCAAGTCTAAGAATATACTTTCCTACAGGGCTTGTCTTTTCTGATACTCTCACTATTAAAGACTTGTGTCAAGTTTAAAGAAAGGCAGTGAAAGCAGGAATGTTTCTAGAACCATGCCATTCAACATGGACTTGGTTTTATAAGCTACAAGAAGAAAGAATAGTATAGAGAAGCAAGAAAGTTGGGTTATTTTTTGTTACTTAAAAGGAAAAATGAATGCCACAGGTACCTGTTTGTAAAATAAGGATGGTTACATCTGATGTTTCATGGTTAAGAGAGGAACAGGACTTACAAAGAGGAAGAGAATTACGGTTGGATGTCACCAATTGAAATCGGTATCACTGCTTGCCTTCAAATGAAAGCCCAGGTCCCCTTTGCTACACATACATAAATGAAAATTGAGCCCATCGGGGAAGGGGTTCCAGAATGTAAAAATGCTTGAAAGGAGAATACAACATTTGTGTTTGAGAAAACATTCTTGTTGCATCGACTGGAGTCTTCCAGAAAATAGAACATTTTTATAAAATAGCAACAGATCCGCCTTCACCTTTCTCTTTCACTTCTTTTATTTTGCTTTTTACGCACAAGATCTTGTTTTCGTTTTTCTGTTTCCTTCCATAAAGCCTTAGATTAGTACATGATTATCACAATGGACCATTAGTTGAAGACCACAATTACATCAAAGACGGTATTAGTCAGAGCTTAGTAAGCAAAGATTCTTGTCTTTTATGTGCCTCAAAACAATTAGAAAAGGCCCCCATGTTATGCGGACTTCGGAAAATAAATTTCATTGCAGCCAGTGAAATCCTCAAGGTTGGGATCAGGTCATTTGGCTGAGGTACAAATCTCAGGAAAGTACACATGAAAAACTGCTCTGGAAAGGCTGGCCTGAAAGTGTTTTATGTTGGCTCATGTTTTACTGTGTGTTGATCAGAGATATGCACAAAAAATAGCCCGAAGGGTTCCTATTTCCACCCCTGCCTTCAACTGCAATATGAGGAGATCATCAAGTTGTTCCCCATCCTTTCTAACAGGTTAGTCAATTTGCATTTTCTTGTTGGGAAGTTTCCTTTGAGCACCTGAGGGAATTATGTTACTCCAGCAATCAAAAATCAACACGATAAGCAGCATATTCTCCAGAAAGTATCCAGGAATACAGGCAAGGATATATGCTTACAGAAAATATTGGTCTTGCTCCCTTCTAATGTCCAATAGCTACCCAATTTCTGCCATAGAGTGAACAGACGTAGGGGTAAGTGATGCAGAGTGAGACGAGCATGTATACTTCCATTCGGGATCTCTAGCTTAAGCTACCCTAGGGTCTTGTTTCCAATGTAACCAAAATGCCAGGCATAATAAGCATGATCCTTGAAATAGTTTTAGTTTCTCTTCCTTTTTAAAACATGTGGAAAAGTCTCCTTGCTGCCTTTGGGTCCTAGAATAAAACCACTCGTGGCTTCTGGATGATAGGAGAGGACTCTTGCATTTCTTAGACTCTGGGCACTATTGTCAGGATACGGGAGCAGATATCATGGCCATGATGTTAAAAAACAAAACAAAACAAAACAAAACAAAAAACAAAGGCTAAAAATATTCAAGTAAGATTGACTTACATGAAGCATGAAGACAGTCAGCATCAGGAACACACTGTTAGATGCTGACACTGGCTCTACAGTACGGTCCCGGCTGGAGTGTCAGCCGTTTCAAAAAGTTGTGCTGTAAAAGAAAGCAGGGTTTACACTTCTGGTTGTTACAAAATTGTTTTAATCTGGTACATAGAAAACACCTGTCAGTATCTGTCATGTAGGAGCATAATGCGACGGTAACTCGGTGGCTTCTGCCAAGAACCTCAGGCAAAGCTGCTTGAACTGAGACACTGAAATTTTTCCCTCAGCGACTGGACAATATTTTGCTGGTTGGGAGACGGGCCCCTCCAGAGATAGTCGTTCAGTTTGTCCGAATCGCTGTACGATGCCAGGTAGGGTGAAATCCCAAGCTTGTCACTTATCGGCTTTTTTGGAGTGCATGGACTATTCAAAGAGTAAGGGGTGCTGTTGGTGCAGGGGTCCTCCGAAAAGTCAGCTTCTGCAATCCTTGGGTCAGATTTCTTCCTCCGACCATGGGATGGCTCTACTTCTGACTCGTCTTCTTCAGATCTTATTTCCACATAGTCGTCTTCGTCTCCTTCAGTCTCTTTGAAATTGGAAAAATAGTTCTGTGTGGCTATTTGGGCATTTAAGGGTACATTTCTATTGACTACCAGAACCTTCTGTGAGTCTCGGAGCGTGAGATCTGAGTGTTTTTCAGGGCCCTGCTGACACGGGTCAGCCATAGCTGGCAGCAAATCCTGGTGACTCTCACACCTCGAACTTTTGTGGATAGACAGTGGCTGTTTCTTTCCCATTTCACCAGGGTAGCTGATGGAGTCCACCGACTTGTTTATCAAGATTGAAGAAGAGGACTGAGACCTGCTATAAGGCTGAGATTTCGCACTGATGCTTTTCCGACCCAACGAATTGTAGAGGTGGCCCTGATACGAGTTATCTTTGTTGGGCTGGCTGACTATCACACTGTGTCTCTGCAAGGAGCACAGCAGAGGGTCAGAGGTTTGAAGAGAAGGCACAGAGCAAGCTGTGGACAGCTGTCTTGGAATGCTTTTTGTACTGATCTCTAAAGTAGGATGTTTTGACTTCAAGTCTTGCTCTGGCCGGGGACAGAAATCCACTAACTCTCCATTACTATAGGTTGAATGCAAAAGCCAATCCTCACTGCTAAGTTGGGCCTGGGAAGATGATGTAGATCTGAGGTTGGAGGGCTCTTGAGGGCTGGCCCAGCCATCCTTCTGAGTCTTACAAGGAGTCTCTCTGAACACAATCTGGTCATACAGCTGGGAATACTCAGCGATCCTGGCACCTGGAAGGCAAATATGGAAACAATAAACATACGTGGGATGATTTCTACATGCAAATATTAAAGAAATAAAAATCTAACACTTTAACAAACATTTTGAAAAATTTAAATACACAGGACCTTTAAGTTTGAAGATGAGTCATTAATCATTGAATACTAAGCAACACGAACTAATAAAATAATCCATAGTTTAATAAAAAATAAAAATGTAAAAAGAATGTCACCTAAAGGTTCATTTAAATTGATCTAACTCTGGATTATTTTATTTTAGGTTTGCAAATGTTTGCTATTTGTAATGAAAGTTTCTAGTGTTCTTTACAAGCATGAAATAGTGTCAATGCTAAAAAACAAAACAAAAACAAAACAGGCATTGTAAAAACAAGAAGGTCAGCACTTAAACCGTGGTCAATGAAAAATAACTCAAGTAGTCATTAAAAGGAAGATGATACAATCTACCATGCAGTGGCTACCTTTGGGTTTTCATTAGCCTTGACTGCTCTCAGACAAGGACTCCCAGAAGAGTCCTCTCCTGGTGGCTGTTCCTGTATTTCTTGTTTCTGGGCAGCAGTCTCCTGCCACTGTCTGGGAAACCAGTGTCTACAGGAGGGCCTCCTTTCCAGGATTTCAAAACCATGTGTATTGACTGACCCGCATCTTCTTTCCCATCACCAAGAAGCCATTCACTAAAGTCTATGCTCCTAAGATATTGAGAATGAGTCATCTGTGCATATAATTGATAATGTAATACCCTCTAGTATTTGTCCAGAACAGGATTTGGCTTTTACTCCATGAAAGCTATTGCCACTTCACATTCAGCTATGAGGCCATTCTCCTCTCTGCTCCACTTCTTAATACAGACATTTCTAAAGATGTTAACAGAACCGAACCGTGCTATGGATAGAATACTCTCTTGGGGCAGGAATGATTTCAGAGACAGAGCCCAAAGATGTCAATTTCAAGAGCTACTGCACCGCCCCCCCCCCCAATCAACCCAATCCAGGTACCCATGAGACTGCCCTAGAATCAAAGAATTCCATGCATCCGATAAATTGCCCACACCACATCTACACAGTCTCTACAAAAGGAGCTATCCCATATATGATGGCCAGCAAGTGACATTACATTTCCTTCTTCTTTAAGCTATTAATATTTTTAGTAGCCCATTGTTAGCAAATTATTCCTTGAATTTAAACAAAATATTTAGTTGAGTTTCTGCCATTTCTTTAAACTCTTTTATTAGAACAGAAGATATTGGCTGTTATTCTGGGTGCCTTTAACTGCAACCTTCTCAAATTGTTTGCCTCCCAAATCTCCCAAATTGGAGTAAATCATCTGTTTACGTTTTCATAGATCCCATAATCAGATCCTCCAGGTTTTTAAGCCCAAATTCCTTGGAATAACAGAGAATCTTAGTTTAGAATTCCTAGTAACAAAAACTTGAGCTATTATTCCTTAAGTGGTAAAGACTTTTAATACCAATTAAATTTGGCAACCCCTTAAGAGATTGAAAGTTTCTGTGAACACCAAAGTGCCTATGTTAGCCATTCTGAAATCTATAATATTTAATTAACTTTATAGTTAATAGCCCAAACAATGGCAGCTAGACCTTGAGACAGTCGCTGGTAATTAGTGGCACCTGATTGTCAAATGATTCTGCCCAAACCATTCTCCTCTATGCTGTGGCCCTGAATATGATCCCAAAGCTAAGTCAGGAAGGCCCTAACCTTCATAAAGTCCCAAAGATGACAATTTTGGAGAATACAATGAGAACTAATGAAAACATCTGGTTAACCTATTTGAGTACCAATGTTTAACCATAAAGTTGCGTAAGAACAATTAGCTTTTGACTTTAGAACACGATAGGCCAGATGACCTGAAACCAAGATAACCACAGTGTTTTTCATGCCTCTTTCTTCCTTAATCACACTCTTCTTCTTCTTCTTCCTTTGCTTAATCAAATCTTATTTATAGCTAAAGACCCTCTATAAGCCCTACCCCTTCCATGAATCATTTTCTAACCCATTTCTCTCCTCTGAAATCTTATATTCTTAGTGTGGGCCATATTATTTAGCTATACGCTACACAAATGCATGGACATGCATGTACACACACACATAATCTTGTGTTGCTAGTTGTTTTACATGGGCTAGTTTATCATTTTAGCTAGTCCATGAGCACTTAATCTTGGAGAACAATCCTTGCAGAGCACCAAGCATAATTCTAGATACAAATTGGTCTCAAGAACTACATAATTATTCAAACAATTTTTGGACTGCATTTTATTTTAAGCCTAGGGTTAAAAATGGATGTGCTTTCCCTAAGACCATACCACAGAGAGTGGATGGGCAGCCTAGAAAATCTGGGGCATAGTAGAGGAAAAAAAAAAAAAAAAAAAGAGGCAGGAATAGTCTTTGACCAAAATGTTTCCTATAGATAACTCAAAATGGGCACAGTTTATCTTTGGATAATAAAAAGTTGACCATTTATAAATTTGGAATAAAAAGTATCACATGAATAGACCAATATACTATACCTTTCTAAGTTTTAGGGATTTGTGTTTTGTCTGTCTCAGCTGGCACTCTAAGAGAGCCTGTAATTTGTTCAATGGCAATGTAAATAAAAGAATGCTTCCAAAACAACATCTGTCATTAAACAGATTTCTTTAACCAGACTTATAGGAAATAACCAGTCCAAGATGACACCTCTGGTCTAAAAACCTTAGTATTAGTCAGCTAGATCAAAGTTCCCCATCATCCTTAGTTCTGGCATCGATATCCTGTATACAATATATATGTTATCATTATGTGACAACCTCAGGGCTGTGTCTGGTTTATTTATCCTCTGTAAGTTTAAGAGGAGGTGTTCTTAGAATTCCAGATAAAAACTGGAAGTGATCCTTGCTGAGATAAGTATGAAATACACTGTTTTCAAGACAGAGGATTACAATCAAAGCTTCTGATGCTGCTTGAGATGTAGACCAAAGCATAAAATGTTATTTTGCCTTCTCTACACAAACAGGAAAATTCCTCCAGCCTATATGAGGCTTTCTCCCATGTAAAACATCACAAAAAAGGAACCCAAAGGCCTCGTTTGCCTCAAAGACTATCAAGGGGGGAGGCCTGACTACACAGGAATGCCGGCATGCTACAACAGGCTCTGAAGAGTGGGAGTCACTAGACCTGGATGGGTGATTTAGAGGCAGAAATCTGACCAGGGGCCTGTAGACCCCCGCCAGAGAGTTCAATAAAGGTGCTCGAGAGTTTCAGCAGGTGAATAGGGCGTTCCTCCTTCCGTACAACACCGAGAGCAAGCTCCTGGCAAAGTGGCAAGGCCCATACGAAGAAGTCTGGAGAATCGGTCCGTTCGATTATGACGTCCTGTGCCCAGATAAACAAGAGAGAGAAAAGGAGTCATCATGTCAACTGATTGAAAGCCTAGTGGGCACAGGAAGTGGTCTCGATCCACCCAGATGGAAGATTCCTCAGGTCCGAGAGATGGCAGGCCCTAGGGACGTGCTCCTGCCAGATAGCGGTGGAGACCCCACTCTCAGAAGATGACTTTAGAGATCTCCTCCTCTCTGTTGGGGAGAACGTCGGTAGTAACCCACCATGTCAAGAAAGGACCCAGACGCAGAGCTGAGAAAAAGATCCCATAGGATCCTAAGAAGACATCAATAGGCAAAACAAATGGAAAATAAACCAAAAGTAAAAAGCAAAAGAAAACCCCAAAGGGACATCTATGAATACTTAAAAGGTGGATAAAAAAAGAAGACTATTCAAGGTGGTTGTAAGCCCTAATGATTCTACATTGAAGGACGTGCTTTTATCAAGGTTTGAGTTTTGCAACTTAATGAATGGTCCATGTTCAAAACAACCTGGCTCAGGCAATTACCACTTTTTAAACAACAGTCTGGTATAATCCTTCATCATCAGAAACCTTATTCTATTCCTTCCATGTTGAGTTGGTGGTTGCATTGTGCATGCACTACTGTTTCCAGTGCCATCTATGCCCCAAACAGCCCTTCCATAGCTGGAACTCTGTCACTTTTTCCATGTGTAACAACAACCAGCTTAGCAACGCTAGCAATGGAAAAGGTACACAAATTAATTCAAACAAATTCTTGCAAGGAGAAAAATACATGGCATCTCGTCTCTCACATTCATACAAAAATCACTTTTCACCTTCACTTTATTTAAAAAGAACAACAATTCAAGAGAGTCTGTAAAATCCTTTAGGTAGCAATTTCAGGGCTTACCTTCCCTATTTATTATGAAACTGTATGAGTAGCTCTAGAAAAAGATTAAAGCTTTGGACAATTCTTAAACACTCCCAAACTTAAAATTCCCTATAGATTCTTGTTGTAACTTGTGGCTTCATTTAGGATTTGGATATCTCCTTCTTACTCGCTTTCTGCAGAGATAAAGAAATCAATCTCAAAGAAAGGGGGCTAGTGGCATCAATCTGGCCAGATGAGCCATGTCACCATCCTAACTACCTGAATGTGCCTTGATATTGAGCCATCTGGGTTCTACTTTTAATTGGAGACAGGTCTCCTCTCATTTGATACCAAGGTGGTCCTTTGTCAGAAAATCTAGGGTTGGGATTCTTAAAATAGGATCAAAAGGACACACTGTTTTAAATTGCAGATTCCTGGGCCTAACCTCAGAAATCTTTCTGGGTCCAGAGGTGAAAAGCTCCTAAGGTGAGAGCCAGGGTCCTTGGGTTTCTTCTTTCCATGACAATCATGTGTCTCATTTGCATCTGTGTTCTCAGTATCAGATTTTGTCTCTGTACTTTTTTATAACAGAGAAAGAAGTCAAACCTTCCTTTAGTCCTAATCATACCGATATCATACCTGAGATCCCAGTTTTCTGCCCCACAAAGGAAGCTTGATTGAAAGAATTATACTTTTTGGAAGCTGAGAATACCAAGTGAGACAGTATTAAATGCATGACACCAGCTATTCTATGGCAACTATTTAAAAAAGTCAACTGGTAAGAGAAATACATGAGAAAACATCTGAGGTATATAGGATGGACAGCTTTTTAAAAGTGGGAAAAGCCTCCTATTCATCTGTCAGGATGAGTGGGCATTTTTGTTAGGATTCTGGAGCAACCCTATTCCACATGCTTCCAAATCTTCAAAGCTGACACGAGCCATGACACGTCCCGGCACAGTGATACACAGGGAAAAGCTCTACCTGCCACAAGTTCAACTGATTGCTATTTTTCATACTTCAGATTAGTGAAAACTTCTTAAAATATCAAGTCTGTAGAGACAGCGTTATACAAACAACAAAATCTCCGAGAACCGAATCTTGGCTCCGACTTGTGCGACTCTGTGAGCTAAAGTGGGAAAAGATTAGTCATGGCCTTGTAGGTGTTTGTAGTTAGGTCTGTGGTCTCAATTTGAGAGAACGAATGTCTGAGTGGCAACGTTCTCACCATTTCGAGGACTTTTAGAACCTGAAAGCTGCCCTCTCATCCTAATTTCAAGAAGGAGGGAAAGCAGTGTGAAGGAACGTACCGATGGCAGGACCCCCTTGCTTCTTTTCTTCCAAGATGGCTGCCAGGTCTTTGTGCGTGGATTTATGCTGCTGGCTGGCCAGTGGCTGTTCCAACTCTGGGCTTCTCACTTTTAAAAGTTGATTTGCCTTCTTGATCTTCTGACTATACTGCCTGGCCATCATAAAAACCCTGCTTCTTGTCTTATCACTGACATCCATCCCGGCGTCAGGGATTTCCAAGTCTGGTTGGGACAGACTGCTGCTGTTGGCCAAGTCATAGGGGTTTTCCATGGGAGGTGTTTCACTGGCCAAAGACAGCCGGTTAAGACTCATAAAGGAGGCTTCTTTAGAAATCAGGTCCTCTTCAAAAGGGCAGTTGGCCCGGCCAGCTCTGCCAGGCTTGTCTTTCAGGGGCGTGAGGAAGGTGTGACCTTCAGGAAGCGAGAGGGTAGACACAGAATGCGCCGCATCTCTGCCCAGCTCAGGCGTGCTCTCGGAGTGCAGCCTGTCTGGCACGTCATCTTTGCTGACAGGAAATGCTGCGAGGAGCCGGTCTCTAGCTTTGACTTCGTTTTTCTTGATGTAATTTTCCAGGTCATTCCAGATTTCATCTACTTCTTCAGACAACTTATCAGATATAGATTTATCACCTATAGATAGGTTACAGCTGAAAGAGTTATAGAGCAAACTCAAATAATCATTATCAGAAGGCCCCTGGTGGTAAGGAGCTTCATCCTCACTGAACTGGAGGCTATCCTGGGAAATGAAGGGCCTCAGACTGTCACAGCAGGCAAAGTCGGCTTCCAGACCTAAGAAGGTGCTCCTCTTGGGACGCTTCAGGCTGCTGCAGTTAAAATCCAGCGAGGGTGCATCTGGGAGCCCTATGGTATCATAGATGTTTTCCTCAACCATCTGGAGTTCGTGTGTGCTTTGGTTGGATGCCTGGCAACCTGTTAGAGCTCCATCCCTTTTTGTGTGCAGAGAGCTCTTCTCGTGGCCAGCTTGCTTCTTTGAGAAGGCTAGCTCTGGGGTGCTCTTGGGGCGAACAGAGTCCCTGGCTATTTTGAGGGGTGTGGATTCAGCTTCTTCCCGTTTTGCAACCATTAGTTTTAAGTCCTCGTAACTTATGTTATCATAGACATGGTCTATATCATCAATAGTCAACTCTATAGATGACCCAAAGGGAGTCATTCCATCCTGCCCTTCTGTTTTAGGGTCACTCTGTAGTTCCCTTCGGGGGCTGTACTGAGAGCCACCACTGTCCCTAATTCTTATTTCAGGAGTGCATGTATTGCTCTCACCAGCGCTACTGGCCCGCCTGACAACCCGGTGGCTGGAGCTGGTGGTCTCTGTGGGCTCAATCTGTCCCATGTGCCAACTGCAAGGGCGACTGGAAGTGCTGTCTTCACACAGTCTGGTAGAGTTCAGATCTGAGGAGGAGAAGGACGGCACGAACATCTGATAATCATCTTCATCATCCTCGTTCTCCTGAGGGGACCGACGACTGGGAAATAAGGCTTGTCTGATCTGGTGGTCTGTCCAGATGTTTCTGATGGCTCCACCCCCACGAAGCACGTTGATAATGGCAGAACTGCTTGGCTGGTTGTTCCTCTGGGCGGGAGATGGCCGGGTTGAGGTCCGCTGGGGAGACCCTTCCTCTCTGGAAACCTGAAGTGGATAGAAACATATTGATTGAACTGCCATGACATGGACACATAACATATGACGCTTTCTTGGTTTTACACATTGCTTCTCTCGCTGGACTATAATGTTCATAAAGCCAATGATCAGTACATGTTGTTGATATTAATGGAGTTGAAAAGCACCTCTTCAGATTTTTACAAAAGGGGCTGAAAGGACAGGAACTGATATTTACTTAGAAATAGGTTAGGCCATTTGCAGACATTCTCCACACTTAATGTTCATAGTCACTCAGTGAATTAGACATGATTGTACCAATTTCACATAAGGAAATCCAGGATCTCTCCAGTCAGTAGAAAGGCTAGGGCACAAACTTAAGTCTGACTCCAAACCCCTTACCCTAATGCAGGGAATCAGCAAAATACAGAAAACTCTTAAATACTTCTAATAATGTACACTTGGTAAATAACATTATATAAATGAACATATATAGGTATCAAGGGCCATTGTATCTGGTTTCTATCTGATGCTTGACTCCCAGGAGTTTTTTTGTGATTTCTGGTATATGAGAAGCCTCTGTCAGTAATCCGACTCCACACCTTAAAGCTTTCCCTGAAATCTGCAGACCTACGATGCACCTGACTGGCATTGCCTTGGTTTATAGATTCTAGGCAAATTTTTGGTTTATTAATTCTAGCCTTTGTTGCAGACATGTAACTTAATCCATTGTTAATTTAATAAACATTTTACTTTCTTTCAAAATACATTTAATTAAGTAATATTTAGATACTTGTTAGGAAATAAAATATTGTGACATTAACAATTTCTAATTAAAAAAAAACCCAATGGAGTCGTTTATAACTTGTAACCTTTCTTGACGGAGCTGAATTGTGCAGATAGAGGGAGTGGACAGTCCTCTGACGCCCTCTGTAGGTATAAGAATTAGCTTCAAAGAGTTGAAAGGGTTAAGAACTGTTCAAACTCATTAGTAGCAAGGACATATTTTCTGGTCAAAACACTATAGTAACCTATTAGAAATGTCAAATTAGAAGAATGAAAATTAGCAAGAATTTTTCATCACTTGTCGATGAAATTGGGATACATATTACCTTGAAATAACCTGCTAACAATATGTCTTTCTATCTGCCTGCCTGCCTGTATACCAGGAAGGAAGAGTAGGGAAGACAAGAATAAAATTTCATCCTGAATGCTATTTTTCCATGAAAACTTTGAAATTAAAAAGAATCTCATTTAATCTTTTGCTTTTTTTTTTCACACAATCAAATTGTTGACCATTTGAGGCCTAGGAATGTATGAATATGCACATATATGGATATATACACACTAAATATATATATATAATATTTTATTTTATTTATGGCTCTATTTTTTTTCTTTACCCTTTAGTATCTCTCCCTTATTTCTTACTCAGATTGTACTGGTATCATGTTATAAAATACAGACACCCAGTAACTATGTTTTATAAAATTAGTTAGTATTAACTAGTGAAGTCATGACAAAACAATCTGAAAGTGTAACAAAAGGATTTTGTGAACAGCCAGAAGTAATACCTCCTTAAAATCTTCCATCCCAGAAAGATTCCCAGACACTTTAGAAAATTAGAAAACCTGAATTTTTAATATCAAAAGATATTTTTTAAGGTAATTACTTGAAAGGAAGATAGCAGGACTTTGGAAACTGATATTTTACATAAAGTAAATCATTAGGAGAACTGAAATAGCTCTTAGATGGAGAAATAATCAGTATGTGGATTTGACATAACGTATGTGGTTTAGATATCTCAATTTCAGTAGAACCATGATGAACATTTCCTCCTCCCCATTTTTCTACATTCTTAGCCTTATAGCCATTAATAATAAGATGATGATAGCTACTATTTGTGGAGCACTTGCTTTGCTCCATATTCTGTACTAAGTACTTTTTCTTTTAAGATTTTAGTTTTAAGTAATCTCTACACCCAATGTGGGGCTTGAACTCACAATCCCGAGACAGAGAGTCACATGCTCCGCTGACTGAGCTAGCCAGGCATCCCTGTACTAAGTACTTTTAAAAATACATTTTTGCATTTAGTCTTATAATGATTATGTACATTAGCAAACTAAGTCTTGGTAAGGTTAGCAACTTGCCTGTCATCTTATAGCATAGGATTGACAGAAATGGATTTGAATCTATACCTGAATCCAAGCATGACTTTAACAGCCCCCTTCTCTTTCTTGCTCTTGCTCTCTCTCTCCCTCCTTCCTTCCCTTTTGTCTACACACACACACACACACACATACACACATGCACGCACGCACGGCCTTAGAATATGTATTCTGGGAGAAATACGAAGCTATTATTAAGGAATGTTTCCTGTTATAAACTCTTTAACCATTAGTAAATCTGTTCTCCTTGCATTTGGTATTGTTTGTTCTTGTTAGGAGATGGAATTTTACCACTAAGGAAAAAGTACTTTGCTTTACTTCTTTCTTGTCTTCAAATTTTATGAGGTTTAGTTAGTCCCCATATGGAGACTTGGCTTGATCACTATTGTCGAAAGTTTCCAACAAGCTCTTGAGATTCCATCCTGAGGACTGGTGGAGTGATCCCTTCTACCTAATATGAACCAGAGCCTAGCTCCATGATCTTAGTTTGGCTGCCTTAAAGAGGAGGGCGCCTTCTGCAGTACTTGTTTATGAAAACAATGTAGATTTAAAAAAATCAAAATTTCATGCTGTATTTCAGGAGAATAACCAACTAATAAGTTTCAAAAGCTTCCAAATATGTGCTACTTGAAAAAAAATTCACATGCTCTAATTAAGAAAATTACTTTGAGGTAAGACTGTTGATTTTTAGACATGTGATTGGACTTATTGGAAAGATACAGCATTTATTAATAAGGTTACTTGGGCCCTGTGCTCAGGAGTGCTACAGTGGAATTGTGGGGAAAGAGTTTCACAACTGCATCCTTACAGATATAGAACATTAAACAAAACCCACAATCCATTCTCTAAGAATTGTTAACCTAGATAATTAGTCAGTAGACAATGGGACATGGTTTACTCAGGTCAGGATACAATATCTATTCTTCATAGGTAATAAATTTTGATAGACATCTTCCAATAGAGCATATCATTTTTAGTCCTCCTCTCTCCTAACCTTTTATCAGAGGAAGAAAAGTCCAAACTTCATATGATGAAGTTTCATTATACTTCTCATCATGCTTCTCATACTAGTAGCCAGCCCATATTCTTAGAAGGGGATCTCTGTGACCAAAGGCTGATGTTTTGATAAGAGGGCAACATACGGGAGGCAGGAGCCTTGGTCTTCTATGCTTAGAGGTGCAGGGCAATGTGGGGTGCGTCACACTAGTCCTTAGGATATGTGTAGTACACCCTAGGAAACCTTACAGCTTTTGAGGTGAGAGGGGGATGAAGAAATCATTACCTTAGTTCTGAGAAATGAAGCCAGAGGAAGAGGGAGGTTATAAGGATGAATCGTTACTTAAATCCATCTCAAACTGTAAAATAATTGCTTACCTTTGGAATACGGGCTGGGGGTGAGATATATAAGGGTATCTATACGGGGTGCCTAAGTAAACATTTCAAAATAAGAAATGTAATAGTGTTTACCTTTTGGATGTCTTGTGCTGTTTCTGAAAAATAAAAGATTTTAAAAGAATTAATTTTAAGGTTTAAAAATGTACTGCATGCATATGTTAGTACCCCTATTTTACAGGATTTTAAAACTTGTCAATAACTGAAGCCCAAGAGGCATTGGGGCCCTTTAGACTTCATTTTCAGAAAATGTCTCTCAGTTATCCTTGTTATATAGCCTGTAGTATATGTAGAAAAGAAAAAACCTTACATACATCTGAGTGTCAAGTACCTTTCTTAATCCCTGAGGGCAACAGACTAGTTCATGTTAATAAGTTTCAAAATCTTCCCCCCAAATATGTATTATCTGAAGTACATGCCCTAAGCCATGAAAGTCACTTAAACACAAGGCTATGCTTTTGTTAGTTTTTAAACATTTTATTGGTTTTCACTGAACAATACAGATAGCATTTAATACCAGGGTCACCTTGGCACTGTGCTAAGGAGCAGTTCAGGTGGGTTTCTGGGGAAGGTGTACCTAGCCACATCCTGACAGACTCCCTTTCAGATACCTCGATGACATGTGGCTCATCTTTAAACACTGTTTAATTATGAAAGCATATCAAGAAAACAGTGATCGATTCCTCTCAGCAAATCCCACCCTGTGGAAGTTACCATACTTATAGCAGTTTGATGGTCCTCTTCCCAGCTCCCATACCCACTGGCCCCAGCCCACCACAATGCATGGTTTTGTTTTTAAAATAAAAGTGCAATATGCAGCATTGTATTTCCTGCTAAATATATGTGGACACACTTGTCGTAGGTAGAGAGGTATTCCATTCTTTTTGACTACTACAGAATATTCCACATAGTATTCCAGGATATACTACAATTTATTGGACTCTTTTCTACTTGATGGGCATTTTATGTGCTGCAGAGAACACACACACTTGGATCTAGCCACACTTGGGGGAGCACTTATATATAGGAAGTGTACACTGTGAAATTTATAAAGGTGAAAGAAGGGAAATTGTTGAGTCAGGAGTAAATGTGTATTTTAAATTTAAATGGGCATTACCAAATTTTGCTCCACAAGGGTTGCAGATATTTATACACTATTCATTTTGGAGTGCCTGTTTTTCTGTATTTTTTTGGTTGAGCTTATAGCTTTCCCTTCTCTATCTCCTTTAAATGTATTTAAATGATTTTTCAGATTATTAACTTGAGTGACCATTTATAAATTTTATTCATGATTTGTGTTTTTTTTCTGTGATACTGCCCAATTACATTCTTTGCCTTTGATTTTTATTTATTTAAAAAATATTTATTTATTTGAGAGAGAGAGAATCTGAAGCAGACTTTGAACTGAGTGTGGATCCTGATGCAGGGCTCAATCCCTGACCACGAGATCATGACCTGAGCTGAAACCAAGAGTTGGATGCTTAACCGACTACGCCACCCAGATACCCCTCTGCCCTTTAAAAGAGAGTCCTTTGTCTCTTCTCTTTGACATACGGAATTTCTTTACATAATAGTGATATTAATATTTTTATACCAGTTATCTACATTGCAGATATTTTATGTCATTTGGCTTTACATTATATAATGGGGCTCTATTACTTATAGAAGTTAATAAAATCTGTCAATTTATATGGTGTTTATGCTTTTGTATGGTTTGACTCAGTGGATAACAGCAAGAATGAAAAATAAAAGATATTTTAGGACTTACCACTGGTCTTCAAAACTTTATGTGATCTTGAGGAAGGTTCTAGGGGAAAAAATAAGGCCAGCATCATTTGCAAAACCAAATCAAAGTTTTTTCTTTTAAATTATTTGAGCAAATTATTTGGGCTCTAGACACTTTTTAAAATTAAATATACCTGAATCCCTGTCACTTAGAGACACTTAACAGCAAGACATTCTCTCTGACTAAACTGTAGGATAGAATTTAAGCTGCGCAATAAGGAGTCCCATAATGGAAAACGACCCTACCCACAACTAGTAGAGCAATTTCCCGAGCTTTACCTACCACATACAGGGTGACAGTGTTCAATTTTATATCCTTAAGCCGGACCCCTCTCCTGAGCCTCAGACCTCTAATGCTAACAATCAATCAATCTGGCGATTCCCCCAATGTGCCTGCAGACTGAGCAAACCTAACACGCCTCAGACTCACCAGTCTCCCCTATAACTGTTCTTTCATCCATGTTCTTATTTTTAAATAATATTTTATTTATGTATTCATGAGAGACACAAAGAAAGAGGCAGAGACATAGGCAGAGGGAGAAGCAGGCTTCTTACAGGGAGCATGATGTGGATCTCAATCCTCGCAGTGAGAATCACACCCTGAGCCAAAGGTAGATGCTCAACTGCTGAGCCACCCAAGCACCCCTCATCCAAGTTCTTATCTTGGTTGTCATGGACATTACCTACCCAAGTTAGCTATCAGGACATCATTCTAAATTTCTCCTGTTTTCCTCCATCACAGTCCTATGGGATCTCAACATTCTTCCTTCCCCTGCCAACCCATTCATCACTGTCTTAATCCAGGCCTTTATCATCTCTCCTCCAGACTAGATGGACAGCCTACTTCAGGCCAGAATTCTCTTTTTAAAAGGCAAACATTTCATTGCTGAAAATCCTTCTGTAGCTTGCAGGATCAAGCCCATACCTTCTGTAGCTCCAACCATTTCTCTTTCTGATTTACCTTGCACACCTCCACCTCCACCCATAGCTCCATCCCATGTTCCAGCCAGGCCAAACAACTGGCAATAGAGGTCTGCTCTAAGGTGTGCTGGCTCAAATCTCAGGGTCTTTGCATGTGCTATTCCTGCCCAATCTGCCTCCTCAGCTCCCAGACTCCATCCCAGGTGCTCTGCTCTGGGAAGCCGTCTCTCTCCTAGAGAGTTAATGCCCCCTCTCTCTACTTTATCTCTCTCTAAGCTTCCTTGCACTCAACCTCTGCCACAGTCCATTATGCAGACTGGTTCTTATTCACCCTTTTTGAGTCTCCCATTGAACTATCACCTCCTAAGAAGCAGGAGTCACGTGTATTATTTATTCTTACACTCCCTGTCCTCAGTGCAGTGCAGGAGGTGTTAGGTAGGTACTCAAGAGATACTGATTCAAATGACAAAAATATCTGAGGGCTAAGAGAACACTACAAGGAGCCTGGTTCAGCAAGCACAGGCTAAAGGTTTAGGTTTGAATAATCTTTTGTGTGTGCCATTTATAGGATATCATTTCCCCCAGTCTTAGTCAATAGGCTTTCAGTACCTGCATGCTAGTGGTAAGATGCTATGCAAAGTGAAACTAGTTGATTGGTGTGTTTTATATTCCCCGGGAAATAGAGGGTTATGTAGAAACGTTTAGAATGAAAGCCTGACAGTCAGACTGAAAGGATCTTTCACTGCTTGTCCCCCCCGCCAGATTCTTAAATTTTGATCACAGCATCCTATTTACCAGATTTTCTTCTCAGCCGATACGGAGCCGAACCATCTTTAGAACCACACAATGCTTTCGTCTCTCCCTCAGGACTGTAACAGAAACCGGGATAATCTGCAAAGATAACCACAGGCACCGTAAGAATGAGGTGTTCGGCGACTTCTCAGAAGATCGGTACTTGTTTTGGGTTTCTAGGACTTTATTCTTTGTCATCAGACTTGGTGTGATCTCTCCTTTCGGGAAGCCCGGGTGGCGCAGCGGTTGAGCACTGCCTTCTACCCAGGGCATGGTCCCGGGGTCCCGGGATCGAGTCCCACGTCCGGTTCCCTGCATGGAGCCTGCTTCTCCCTCGGCCTGTGTCTCTGCCTCTCTCTCTCTCATTCTCTATCTCTCATGAATAAATAAATAAAATCTTAAAAAAAAAATCTCCCCAAATAAATAAAATCTTAAAAAAAAAATCTCCCCACAGCTGACCTTGAACATATATCACAGGACTTTTCATTTATGTTAACACTTTCAGAAGTCTGTCAGCAAGGTAAGCTGCCTTTCTTGCACACATGTGCTCTCTCGGGCTCTCTCTTACACACTTACACACACACAGTCACACACATTCCTTATGTATTCTCCTTTTTCATGCATTAACAGGGCCATAACCGCATCTTTACCCTTTGTAGGAAGTTTATTAAGATGTATATGGTGTGGTTAATCTCCTACTGCCGTGCAGGATCATCTGCAACTTGATGACCCCCAGAGGTCAGAAAATTCTATTAAAATAAACATCACTGCAGCTGAACTTGTCAACAAGGCCCCTGACAGGCTGCCTGTGGTGATGGGCCACAGCAGAGACCCTCAGTGCAAAGCGACCTGGACAATTCAAAGAACAATTTCTCTGTCTGGCTTGGTGGTGGAGGATGTCGAGCTACTCCTACCCTATGGAAGCTGTCCTCCAGTAGTGACTCTTAATACTTTTCTAGATATTACTCTTTTCAACATTGATGAATGCTTTAGGTTCTCTTACCAGAAAAGGGATTTTCATTTAATTTCATAGTTTATGCCTCTATCTATCTAAGGGATATACAGACTGCAGATTAAGAAAATCAGGTCTAGGGGCACCTGGCTGGCTTATTTGATTAAGCATCAGACTCTTGATCTCAACTCAGGTCTTGATCTCAGGGTTGTGAGTTCAGGCCCCGCTCCTTGCCCAACAAGGAACCCACTTTAAAAAAAAAAAAAAAAGAAAGAAAGAAAGAAAGAGAAAGAAAATTGGATCTAATCCTCTAGCACTTTCATTGAACATCAGAAACCTGAGGGTAAACAATTTTAGGATGTGGCTGTGATAGGGTTCAGCTTCTTCAAGGGTGTCTAAAGTTCGAGAATGTTCTGAGGATTGTAAAGACCACACACATTTGTCCAAAGTCAGTAGCAAAGTTACATAAGTGAGGTCATTTGGCCCAATGGACTGGCCTACTCTGCTCATACCCAGCCAAGTCCAAAGTCAAGGTAGGGCAAATGAGGTGATTTTCCGAGGCTGGGTTACTCTGGCCTAGTCCTGGGCATGGAAGAAAGGCATGTGGTACCAATTAGTGGCTTGAAATCATTCTGTGCACTCACAGAACCTCATTGGTGTCCATGAACTAGCTCAGAGGCTGGGGGTAAGGACTTGATTCTGTTAAATGATGTCAGTCATAAAAATAGCAGACTCCTTCAGAGCCTCATCTTCCTCTTAAGTCTAACATGCCCATCTATGACGTTACTTTCTCTTTAGAGTGTTTTTATTAAAAACAAAAAATCTTAAAGAGCTTTCTGCTGAATAAAATGGGGGGATTTGGAAAAGACAGGGCAGCGGGCCCCAGCCTAGCCTTCTGAGATGACTCATGTCATCTCTCAGGAGCTGCTGGACAGTGAAATGGGGGATCTTAGCTACATGGTGCTGGGTGAGGGGGCGCTCATCTTTCTACCTCACTAATGCTTCTTGTTTCCCCTGGAGAGTTAACCACCAGCTGTGTGGAGGGTGTGCCAATCGGTGTTCGCACCTGGGGAATGATTCCTCAAAAGTAAGTTATTTCAAATACTTTAAAAGTTTTTGTTAGACTTGGTTGTAAGTCTTTAATGCCTCTGATTCCTATTTAATCTGGGAGATAACAAGGATGTGATAAATGATGTTGAATGAGGTTTTATTTTGTAGGAAAGACCTCACTTGTATTTATTTTCTGCCTGTTTTATAAGCCCAGACATACAATCACATATGTGGGGCAGTTATGTTTTGAAATCTGTGCTGCATCAGGGAAACCATTAACTATCCTGTTGGCATGATTCTTACAGGTAATCAACAGAGATTTTCCTCTGATGGGGTGTGGTAGGAAGTGTATGTGAAGCTTTAATATTTGGTGGTGGCAGAGGGGAGGGTAAGAATTGACCCTAGCAGCATATCTGACATTCTTAGTTGACACAGAGATCTAGACCCATGGCCAGTCATCAGGTGAGTCACAGATAAACCAGGTAAAATCAATGTACAAACAAGTCAATGTGTTAGGGAGAGATTACACCATCTGCGAGCTCTTCTATTAAAAGTGAATAGAGAACCGCTCCTTTCTTACAGTGGACATTTTTTAAAAATAAACTTTAAGCTAGAAAATATGATAGATGCAAGTAGACAGGAAAATTTCAAATTGTATTAAAAAAAAAACAAAACTTACGAATGGCATCCATTTCAAGTATTGCTTGCTTGGCCTGAAAGAAAGGAAGTATAGCTATAATTGCAATTACTTTCTGTTTCTTCTTTAAATTACCAATAATAATATAGGTCTTATCCACCTGAATAAGGGATTTTTTGGAAAAGCTTTAAAGAACTAATTATTTCTTTTAGGCACTAACACATAGTTAAGGGCTTCAAACAGATGAGCATCCTCCTGGTGAGCAATAGGTGCTACACAATTGATGCACTAAAGCTAAGCTTAAAGTCTTCATCTGGAAGGAGGCAAGGGGAGAAGGGGAGAGGGAGAGGAAGAGACAGAGAGACAGGGAGAGACAGAAGGAGAGGGAAAAGGAGAGGAAGGAAGGAGAGGGAGAGGGAAGCCTTTCAGTAAAGTTTCTAAAACCTGGCTGATCATTAGCATCTGTTGGTTAGCTCATTCTACATATATGCTTATGTGTGTGTGTGTGTGTGTGTGTGTGTGTGTGTGTGTGTGTGTATTTGTTCATGAGAGACAGAGAGAGAGGTTGGCAGAGACATAGGCAGAGGGAGAAGCAGGCTCCACACAGAAAGCCCGATGTGGGACTCGATCCCAGGATCATGACCTGAGCCAAAGGCAGACACTCAGCCACTGAGCCACCCAGGCATTCCTGGTCAGCTCATTATAAGATGTAGATTCCTGCTACCCAACCCTGATCTACTGAACCCAACCTTGATCTACTGAACTAGGGATAGGGCCTAGGACCTATATACCACTAGCCTTCTCCAAATCACTGGGGCCTTATAACTATTTTGAATTGTTGCAAAACAGGTTGCTAGAAGTTTCCTGTTTTCCTCCTTCCAAATGCTATGTGATTATCCTTAGCTTAACTCTCCTGGCTCCCTACAGCACCCCTGCAACTACCACCTCTTTCATGTGCCCTAAAATCTCCCCAGAAGGAGCTGTGGTGTGGGTGTGGGGGAGGGTCCTGAGAATGTACTTTGTGATGCCACCTCTGCCACTTACTTGGCTGGGTGCTTTCATAGCTGGATGTGTTTCCTTAGCCACAAATGGCAAGACAGGACCTACCTTTCAGGGTTGCTACTAGACCCAAATGATGGGCACTCAATCCGGAGAAGTTACCACCCATCTGCCAAGGGACTGGCCCAGGTATACCTCCACTCTGGCTTCCTTCATGCATCTCCCCACCTCAACCCCAACCTTCGCAGCTTTAATGTCTTGAAGCTTTTTATTGTTACTGCTGCCAATATTATTAATGTTTAGGGAAATATAAGGAAGATCATTAATTACTCTAAAGCAAATCATTTTGCCTGAGGATTCAAAGAGGGGGAAAAATTACTTTACGTAGGCTTTCTTGCTCCCTCATGTCATTTTCTTTGTTGAAAGGTCACATAACTTAGCCTACAAACATTGGGCTAAAAAATCATCTCACAAATAATTGCACTTGTATTTTGCCACAATCTGGGATAGCAAAGATATTTAGGCTAAATGATAATATTTAGTTTAAAAAAAAGAGGCTAGGGATCCCTGGGTGGCGCAGTGGTTTAGCGCTTGCCTTTGGCCCAGGGCACGATCCTGGGTCTCCAGGATCGAATCCCACGTCGGGCTCCCGGTGCATGGGGCCTGCTTCTCCCTCTGCCTGTGTCTCTGCCTCTCTCTCTCTCTCTCTCTGTGACTATCATAAAAAAAAAAAAAAAAAAAAGAGGCTAAAAAAAAAAAAAAAGCCTTGGTGCAATCATCTTAAGCTCGAAAAAACAAATGGTTAGATTTTTATAACACTGATATTTTTATCATATAGTCAGAGTTAGAGATTACTAGTTGGAATTAATTTCAAGTGCAGATGTGAGCTCGATTTCTGTGAAGTGCATTTACAGATCCAGGTGAATATATAAAATGCAAAAGTCTCTACTTTATCTTTGTTCTCAATCTAGATGAGAGTGAGTTTATATATCACCTATATGAATAAATAAAATGGCTAGTTCCAAGAAGTTTCCTGGTTATCTATATATGTAGACTTTAAGAACTAAGAACTCAGTATTTTTTTTTTATCCTGTCGCGACCTTTAATTTCAGAAAAGTACTATTCCCACATTTTCCTCTAGGAGTCAGCCAGGGACCATCACTGAATTAAAGGACCGGAAGGAGGTTGGGAGCCACACAAAGGAATTTCCAACAGCTTGTGGTAATAGTGTCAGACGGGTGATGTGTTTTTTGATGTTTACAAGAATTCTCATTATGTGTTTCTTTTATTTAAGAGGAATAAACAGATTTTGAAAGCTTTGGAGAAAAAAATTTAAGGAAAAATCTTGGAGAAAGAAGTGAAAAGTTCAGTTTAATAAATCTGTTTCAATCAAATAGAAAATTATTATAACATCATAGTGGATAAAATATATTAAATAGATGTATTTTCATTGCCACTGGGAGCAATGTGGCTCAGACTTGCTCTCTGCACCCAGACAGACCTGGGTTTGACTCAGGCTCAGTCATTTACTAGTTGCGTAAACTTGGGCAGTGCACCTTAATGTCACTGAGCTTTTATTCCTCTAAGATGGGGAGAATAAGACTTTCTCAGAAGGTGTTTTGCTGAGGGTGAAATATAAAGTAGTTAGCACATTGTGTGTGTGCTCAAGAAGTTGTACCTGAAAAAAGCAATGTTTAGATTCTAAAAGGGTCAGGAATTTGGGTTAAAAAGTGCAATTCTATTGTGACTATATGAACCATTTTAAGGCATAAAGGGAAAACTGCCTGGAATACACACATCTTGCGTGGGAGAAAGAGGACAGGTATGCAAGCTAGTCTGGTTTCGTAATGGCCTTTCAGAATCCTCTGGCAGCTCTGATTTTCCCAGGAGACAGGTGAACCATAGGGGCATATCAAAGACACTTTGTCATTGCTCAGAAGGGCATTCCACGGCACAGGGCCAGCAACCCAATAACTAACCATGAAGAAAACACAGTCACTTCTGTGCATGAGCTACCTTACACCTCTTAACACCCTGATGAAATGAGACTCATGCCTAACACAAAGCACACACCTATGCACATTCATTTCCTGGACACGAGATCAATGCTGACAGCCCCTGAGAATAAGCTTCAAACGTTTTTCAAAATACACAGCAACATAGACTCTCCTTTCTCAGAAATGTTCCCGTTCCTTATTTTCCCTCCCAAGTTCTATTCTCATGCCCCCTATCCCACCTTCTGCTCTGCGTCACTCCTCCCCCAGCCAGCAAGGAGCGTTTCACCATCCACATGGACCATCCATCCTCCGCCCTCACCATGCCACTTTATCTCTGCTGACCTTGCCCTCCACACCGGATCAGCGACACACAATCACAGCAGCCCCCAGGACCTTAGCACCCAGAACCGCTTGGACTCAGAGACAGGGACTCTAAGTCTCTTACAGACCTCTGCATTTCCATCTCCCCACTTTTAACTCCTGCTGAGCCAGTTCTTGGACTCTTCAGGCCAGCAGTCCTTCATGTGCCTATTCTCCCCATGAGCTTCACTCTCAGCTCAGCCTGGAAATCCTGCTCGGTCTCGCAACTGTGCAGCTTGGCTGGTTCCCTCTGTGCCACTGATCTTCCTTCCACTACAGAGTAGCTCTGCTGAGCCTCACCTCGGGGAACCCCCTGCACTATGCTTCCTCAGCACTAGTTTCCAACTTGCTGAGTGGATTTCTTTTTTTCTTTTTATTTCTTAAAAGATTTTTAAATTTGTTTATTTGACAGAGAGAGAGAGAGCAAGAAAATGCACACAAACAAGGCGGGTGGCAGGGAGAGGGAGAAACAGACGCCCTACTGAGCAGGGAGCCTGACCCGGGACTCGATCCCAGGATCCCGGGATCATGACCTGAGCCAAAGGCAGATGATTAACCAACTGAGCCACCCAGGCGCCCCACTGAGTGGATTTCTAAATGACCACATCACACTAATCCACGGTGACCCCCTTCATTCAGGTCTTAGATGCACAAATTATTTTAGTCATCCCTGCATTTCCCTCAGCAAGTATTCTGAGCTTTTCCACTTTCCCTCAGGCGCCCAGACCCACCTGGGCTCCCCCCAGACACACGACACCATCACCAACTCCAGTGAAAGCCAACTCTTCACCAACTCTTTACCTTCACTCAAGTCCAGCTCAAAGGTTCTCTATCCTGTCTCATCTTTCTTCTCTCCCAGCTCTGCGAAGGAGATTTCTACCTTCCCAGACTCTTCTCTCCCCCAGCACTCCTGATCCTACCCTCTTGGCACCCCAGGGTGGACGCTAAAGAGCACCCCCCTCACGTATCGTTATGCTCTCCTTTCCTTTTTCCTCCCACGGACCACTGTCGTGTCCACCGTGTTCGTCACCTACACCAAATGTCTTGCTTTGATCTCACCTCTCTCAAACCACCACCTGTATCTTTTCTGAACTCTGTTAAAGAAGTTTGCACCCAGTACCCTGCCACTCCTTCATTTCCTTCCTTCCTCCCTCTCTCCTCCCTCCTTCCTCTTTCTCTTTTTCTTTCTTTCTCTCTCTTAAAGATTTCACTTATTTATTCATGAGCAACACACAGAGAGAGGCAGACACACAGGCAGTGGGAGAAGCAGGCTCCCTGAGGGAAGCCGGATGCAGTACTCGATCCCTGGGATCGTGATCGACCCTGGGATCACCACCTGAGCCAAAGGCAGATGATCAACCGCTGCGCCACCCAGGCGCCCCTCATTTCCACTTTTCAATGCACTGCAAACTCTCCCTGACTTGCCAAACTGAAGATCTGTTTCTGTTTGAATCTGTTGTGACGGCCGTAGCACTTGGGCCTGCTGTTAGCCTCTCCCTCTTTGAAATCCTTTCTTTTCTTTGTCACCACACCTTTCTCCCTCGGTTCTCCTACTGCCTCCCTGGTCACTCTCCCCTGCTGATTCTTGAAGTCTCCACCTGCTTGCAGATCACTTAGGTGTTGCGATTCCCAGGGGTTCTTTCCTTCGCACACATTTATGGGCCATCCTATCCAAGCTCAGGGCTGCAATTACTGTCTGCGTCAAGAGCCTCCGGATTGGCAGCTCACGAGACCGGAATTTCCACCTGGGTTGACTCGCCTCCTCACACGCAACACTGAGAGCTCCTGCTTGCTCCCACCCAACCCGGTCCTCCCCTTGGCAGCTTAGCTCAGAACTCAGCACCGTCCTCTGGGCCCAACCCCTGACTCATCCCTGACTCCTATTTCTCTCTCTTCTCATGCACCTGCTGGGCCACATATTATTCCCTCTGCCTCTGCGAGAGCTTTTGCCTCTGCTCCCCTCGGTGGCTAGGGCTCCCTGCAAGCACCCCTCATCTCTTTTCTAGCCCATGATGGTGGCTTGCTAATTCTTCTCCTCCCTCCAGTGTCACTCCTTCAGCTCATTTATCACACTATCCCTAAAGTTACACTCTCAGAAAATAGGGGCAACTATGCTGTATGTTGGTAAATTGAACACCAATAAAAAATAAATTTATTTTTATTTTTATTTTTTTTAAATTTTTATTTATTTATGATAGTCACACAGAGAGAGGCAGAGACACAGGCAGAAGGAGAGGCAGAGACACAGGCAGAGGGAGAAGCAGGCTCCATGCACCGGGAGCCTGACGTGGGATTCGATCCCGGGTCTCCAGGATCGCGCTCTGGGCCAAAGGCAGGCGCTAAATCGCTGCGCCACCCAGGGATCCCAAAAAATAAATTTATTAAAAAAAATAGGGGCGACCATGCCATCCCCTTCCTCCAAAGCCTTCAGTAGTTTCCTACCACCGATACAATCAGACTCCTTAGTGTGTGCCTTCAAAGACCTCTCAGTCCAGCAGAGCACTCCTTAGTGTGTGCTTTCTACTTCTCCAGCCTCACCGCCTACTCCATCTCCTCAGGACTCAGCCCTTCCACCTAGGCACCATCTCTGTGCTGTGAACATGGTACACACATTTGTATCTCTTTGTTTATGTTTATGCTATTCCCTCAACTTGGTTTTCCTCTTCTTCCACTTACTAAAAATATTCCTCATCCTTCAAGACTGAGCTAAAACGTATTCCCTTCCTTCCCAAGCTTAACTGTCATTGAACACTTTATCCTTCCATAACGCTTGGCTTATACCTCTATTAATTCATCCTCGTTAGCAGTTTGTTTTATATATGGCTAGCTCCCTCATCTACAAACTCCTTCACAGATGAGTCTGTACCCTCTTTTCCGAGCATTCCCACAAAACTTAAGCTAGCTCTATTCACAATAGGCGCTTAGTGTTGCTTCGAATACTCCTCACAACTACATTCTACTAATTCCTTAGAAATTTTCTTATAGACTTTTCCTTATTTTTAACTTGCTCAAGCCCAAAAAGAAAATATAACAACAACAACAACAATAAAACCCTGAGCACCTGGGTGGCTCAGTCAGTTCAGCATTCCGCTCAGGTCATGCTCTCAGGACCCTGGGATCAAGCCCTGCATTGCACTACATGCTGAGTGGGGAGTCTGCTTGAGGATTCTGTCCCTCTCCCATTGCCCCTCCCCCTCATTGCTTTCTCTCTCTCTAAAATAAATAAATCCTTAAAAAATATATCCAAAAAACCTTTGACAATCTCCCTATATGTGAATCTTCTTAATATACCTGATAGGTTTAGTTGATCCCATATGTATTCTCTCTCTCAGTTTTCTTTATTTTGAAGTTGAACATTTATTCCTGTCAGGCTGCCTTCTAGGACTTGAATTCCTTCACATTCTATTGTTTATTGACCCCATTGTCTTACCTTAGCTGGAATCTTAGCCGCATGGTTCTCCAGGATCAGTCTCTTCAGGTGCAGAACCCAGAGGCGTTTGTCCTGCTGGGATTTAGCCTGCCAGAAGGCAATGTGGACAGTCAGACAACTCATGCCTCTACCACTCACAAAAGTCAGACCCTCTGATAACCCTCTGGCAAGATGGGAAATACATCGTGTGGCCAGAAGGCTCTAGAAGGGCTGGCCGGCACACAGTGCTCATCATTGCCAAGAGTGAGCCTTGTAGGGAGGTGAGGGCTCTGCTGTTACCTGGACTGTGTGCTGCAGCTTTGGGTTCTTATAGTGGAAGACGCTGAAGCTGAGCGGCTCCTTAGGTATCACTTCCACCAGCATGAGGTTGCCACACTGAGGGGGAGAGCAGAGAGACGGTGAGGTGCACTTGGAAGAGACTGAAATGAAGCCCTTCCCCAGGACCAACACTTGAACCTACAAGGATGTGAGCTTTGTATGTAAACGTGTCATCTCTCTTCTTTGTGATGAGCAGCAGCTTGTCAAAGAGGAAGAGTGTCCGCTCATTCTTGGCCCGCTGGATGCGAAAGGTTCCTTCGAGCACCAGTTCCCCATAGCTGGTCAGGTCTGGCCCCTTCCAGTTGGTGAGCAGACTCTGGATCTCCTGAAAAAGTGACCATTCTGTGTGATTAAAAGGGAGGTGGGAAGATGTGACAGCAAGGAAAAGCTGGCCCATTTGCTGAGTCTCAAGAATGGTGTCTAAATACCTATGATGGAGTCTAACGGATCTATTTGGTGTTCAATGGTGTCTAATGATCCATGATCTAAATCCACATTTATGGGTGCTGTCACTTATGGGTTAACAGAAATGAATCAAGTTGTTCACTGATGTTTGCCAATTACTTATTTCCATTCCTTGATAATCCATCTTCTATGGCTGGTGAACAGTAGTTATCTCTCAAAAGCTGGGTAAAGCGGCATCTGGGTGGCTCAGTGGTTGAGCATCTGCCTTTGGCTCAGGTTTTGATCCTGGGATTGAGTCTACCATTGGGCTCCCCACAGGGAGCCTGCTTATCCCTCTATGTCTCTGCCTCTCTCTGTGTCTCTCATAAATAAATAAATAAAATCTTAGAAAAAAATAGATGGGTAAAGAGGCCACAGGTATGTGATCTTCCAGAGAAGTTATCCTTCTTTTGACATTTTTACTCATATTTTCTGTGCCAAAACCTTCAGAACTATTCATGTGCAAACCTTCCAGAAACCGAAGTCCATACTACATATAAGTAACTCAGAACTAAAGCTTGTGAGAAATCACATAAGATACATCTTAAGAAATTTCCCGATTTATTCCCATTTATGTTGGGAAAGGAAATGAACTTTATCACCAGTGTTCTTAATGGTACTTGATAAATGTAAATAGAGAACTTTGAAGTATCCTTGGAATTTACTGTACATCCATATCAATGTTTTTTAAGGAAGATGACTTTTGTTTTTGAAAAACAAAAGTATTCACACACAGCATTTAATTAAGCAGCCCACAGGACAACCCAAAATTTCACTGGTTGAAAATAGAAATGGAGATAAAAGTCTGAGCCAGGGTCTGACTTAGCAGTGTCTTCAGAATGCCAAACAGACTTATAAGGTTTTAAAAAAACCCATTTAGTCATTTCTGAATATTCTATGGATCCTATGTCCACAGAACATGTGGATGATGATGACACACTAAACCTTTTCTATTACAGAAACGAGACATGGCCTGGAAGATGAGAATGCTGTCTTCCCTTGATTTGTGAGAATCAATTGCATCACTCTACACCCTGGCTGTGTATAGGTAGGTAAATCCTAGAGTTTTGTTTAAATTTATGAGCTGAATAATGTATCTTGAGCTTGGCATACGCACCCTGCAGTGTGGAGTCACCCTGGGCTTTTAGGTCTCACTTCAGGCACACACAGGGCCCTGTGACCAGCCTCTAGCTCCATATGACCTTTTGTTTTTATTTAAAAAAATTTCTTTAAGTATTTATTTATTTATTTATTTATTTATTTATTTATTTATTTATTTATTTATTTATTTATTTAAGAGGGAGTGAGTACAAGCAGGGTGGGGAGCGGCGGAGGGAGAAGCAGACTCCTCGCTGAGCAGGGAGCCTGACACGGGGCATGTTCCCAAGACCCCGAGATCATAACCTGAGCCAAAGGCGGACACTTAACTGACTCGGCCACCCAAGTGCCCCATCCTTTTGTTGTTACATAGTGCCTCGGACATGATCATTGGCTTAACATTTATCAAATGTCTCCAAGGAGTTAGGGTCCAAAAGCTTGGTGTTGGAAGGAGTCTTAGCAAACCTCTTCCTCTTGTATGTCTTATTTTAGAAATGAGGACTCTAACATGCAGTGGTGAGCCTCACCGCAAGTGGAACTACAAAGAACCTGCTTCCAGCCTCAGCTCTCCTTTCTCTGAGGCCTTGCCCCACACCACACACATATCAACCCACAAGTTTGCATTAACTAGTGAGACAGGAAGTGAGGCTTAAAAACCCTTTCAATAGCTTAGAGAAAGTTGCTTCCAACAAGAATTACTTATTTGTAAATAACAGAAGATAAGGGCGTGGGAGACTCCAAGTTTTAACTTGGGTAATTGAAGGGGCCATGAGCAAACTATTAGTTTAAAAGTTATAATGTAACTTGTCTTAAATACCACGTTAAACAGTGATCAGTATTAGCCACATCCTGATCTTTATCAAGGAGACTTATGATAAAGATCATGGATGAAATGCAATACTTGAGCAGCCTTACTATCTGATTTGGAAAATTGTAGGGGCACCTGTGTGGCTCAGTCAGTTGAGTGTCTGCCTTCTGCTCTGGTCGTGGTCCAGGGGTCCTGGGATTGAGCCCTGCTTTGTATCGGGCTCCCTGCTCAGCGGGGAGCCTGCTTCTCCCTCTCCCTTTTGCCCCTTCCCCCTGACTGGTGCTCTCGTGCTCTCTCTCTAATGAATGAATGAATAAATAAATCTTAAAAAAAAAAAGAAGAAGATGGTAAGAAGTCAGAGTCCCCGCAGCACTGCCAAGTGCTGCCATCTCGAGGGCTCACCTGTAACCGGACTGCGTGTTCGTGCTTCCTCTTCATGTCGTTGATGTGCCAGGCTACTCGCTGCATCGTGTCTATTGCATCAAGCACCACATCATACCCTTCTGTGTCCTTGTCAAGGTGATTTTCTATTTCCTTAAAAAAAAAAAAGGAAATAACTAGTTTTTTTTTCATTTTTTTCTTATATGGCCAATGACAAATATGGCATCTCTATGATTAGTTCCTTGTGTTTTACTTTTGCTGATTTATTTACACATTATCATCAGGCTTTAAGAGTTTCAGATGACTTACCAGAAAGACCTGCAACAAAATGGTTGCAGGGATGAAATGGAGTGAGAAAAAAAAGAGGTAGATTAGAATTTCATGCTGAGGAGGATAAAAGAAAACATTATACAGTCCACTAAGTCTCATAGAGATGTTACAGTTATAATAGATATGAGAGTCACTATTGTGGTTGGAGACTGTAGAGCTTCCTGGTGGCCAATGTATAGAGTTCTCACACTTACAGATAGAAAACATACTTTTTTTCTTTCTCCCAGAGAAAATAAAACGTGTCACACGGGACCTAATATGTAACAGACTCAAACATAGAGTGGACATTAAAGTACTTCTATAGCAAATGCCTTTTCATATAGTCAAGGTTTTAAAGCCCAAATGAAGTTCATGAAAGACAAGTCTTCAGAGTGTTGAGGATGATCTCACGGTTCAAGTATTCTCTGGGGATCAACACTCAGCATTTGAGTTCCACAATCCCAGGGACAGGAAAAGGACATGATCTCTGCTCTAATTCTTTCCAGCACATTAGACACGTGTCCCTAGACTCCTCAAGAGCCTCTGGAAAGGGACTGTTGTATCATTAATTCTTTACTCAAAAATAACTACCAGACAGCTGGGTGGTCAACAAACACTTATTAATTTGAAGCTCTCTCTCTTTAAAACAATAACAGTAACCTGTATAAATATGTAAAACAGTAAGAAGGTATTATAGCCAATTAAATCATTTCTAGGACATCTATTATATGCATAATCATTCAGCCAAAGGGTGGAGGTTGAATTTTATTGTATAACTGATGAAGGTTAGTTTCTTATTTTATAGTCCTACTTTGTAAATCTCTGTTTACTTTTACTAAATACTCAAGCTTTCCATCTAGCTAGAAAGTGGGAAGGAATTTACATTTTCTTCCTACACTTAAGAAAGATCTTATGAAACTGTACCACTAAAATAACAACTCCCAGGTAAGCTCCAGATCAACCTTAGATTAAAAAAAAAATTTCTTCTTTTGGTCTGAGAGGCAATCCTGTTCAACAACAAACAGACTCAGGAGTACAGAGTGTATTCTTGTGTGGATCTTCATGGATGGCTACACAACTTTGAAGTGATGTAAATGACACAGAAAGAACATCCTAAATCAACCATAAAAGCAAAAATACTTCAAAGGCAACCAGAAGTTAGTTTTTGATTAATCTAACCACTGTTCTTCATTACTAGTTGTTATGGATTGAATATTTGTCCCACCCCACCCCCGCAAAAGCCACATGTTGAAATCCTACCCTCCATTGTGCTGGTCTAAGGAAGTGGGGCCTTTGGGAGGGGATTAGGTCATGAGGGTGGAGCCCTCACAGAGGGGATTAGTGCTCTTTTTTTCCTTTTAAAAAGATTTTATTTATTTATTCATGAGAAACACACAGAGAGGCAGAAGCAGGGTCCATGCAGGGAGCCGGATGTGGGACTCGATCCCAGGACCCTGGGATCATGCTCTGAGCCAAAGGCAGACGCTCAACCGCTGAGCCACCCAGTCATCCCAGGATTAGTGCTCTCAGGGAGCCTCTTGCCTCTTTGCACCACATAAGGAAACGAGAATGCAACCCAGAACAGCCACATCACCAGAACCTCTCCAGACTAGTACCCTTGGTCTTGGCCTTTCAGCCTTCAGAACTGTGAGAAATAAATGTTTGTTGTTGAAGCCACCCAGGCTACGGTACTTTGTTATAGTGGCCTAAACTAAGACACCAGCTCCTAATTTAGAGGGTGAGGGCTATTTTTCCCTATTAATTACCTTTTTATAAGGATCTTGACTTGTGTCTCATGTGCTTAAATAACTGTCATCTTAGACTTTGCTTCTGATTGATGGGCACCTATCTAGAAGGCTCTATTTAGAGATTATCGAGACACACTAGTATTGAATGCCATATTAGCACAGTCCAGCAGAGATTGATCCTGGGACAGGTATTATTTAAGAATTTCTGGACACTGGCCTAGCAAATTCATCCCACTAATCTAAGAGGTCATTAGTATTAATTTAACAATTAAAATAATATCCCTGACTTAACAGGGATATTATGTGACTTAACAGGACACAAGATTCTCCAAACATGAACCACTCAGGCAAACGGACAAAGCTGAGAAATTTCTAGCAAAGTCGGACCGTCAGCATCCTTGGAAAGAAAACTGTGGATGTGTGTGAACTGAGCAAAAAGGGAATGGTTAACCAAGTTGGAAACCAGGAATCATTTAAAAAGAGATAATATAAATTGTAGGCATGTTGATACAGATAGGAGCTCTGAATTAGAACCTTTTTAAGAAAAGATTTTTAATGTAGTATAAAGATAATAAAACAAAAACAATAGCTCATTTTTATGGACTGCCTGTGAACTACAGTGAACATGGACGATTTATAGGATTTGAACTCAGGCAGGGCTGACCCAGAGTCTGGCTCCTAACCATTGCACTAGGTCTTCCTCGTGTTGTAAGAGCGGTCCAATCCTACTTACTCAGTGGAAATTACTTGCAACAAAACTTTCCCCTGATTTTATCTATTTCCTATAGAGGGAAGACAGGAGAATATGAGAGCTCTGTCTACTGTTGTTTCTAAAGCCTCCTTGCAAAAAAAAAATAAAAAATAAAAAAATAAAGCCTCCTTGCATTGTGTGCAAATAATGGGAAATGCAATAAGTACCCTGAAGCGATGCTAAACCCAGCTTGAAGATCATTCATCACACTACTCATCAGTCTTCTCCTTTCCCGACCCCTTCTCTTTGCTCACACAAAAGCCAATCTATGACAGATAGCTCTCCTGCCACACTGCCTACTGAATCTAGGCTCATGGAAGTAAAACACACACAAAAAAATCTGTTTTTCATTAAGAGGATAGCTCTCTGCCTGAAACTGTTCACTGCCCAGAGTGAGGTACTCCTAAGCCCTATCAGAATCAGAACTAAAATGAATCTTTTCACTTGGCTGGTGTCAATGGGGCTGCAGGCCCAGAATATAAATATCTCTAATTCCTCAAAGCAGATTAGTCCGTTGTAAAGTAGGAGTGTGGAAAACGTTTCCATATGTCCACAGCCTTTTCTGATATTTTTTTCCCCTAAACTTTATATATACACACAAAATTGCCATCCCCTGGAAAGTATTCAAATGCAGGCAGAAACTTACATGCAAAAGGAGATGATACTTGAGAATCCGCTGAACTGGTTTCAAGAGATAGGACCCCAAAGGCAGTGAGTGTTTCAAAGTTTCCTGACGTTCCCTGAAGAATTTGGCCAGCATCTTGTTCCGCATGCACTCTGTCAGCACAGCCACTGATCTACAAGAAGGATACATGCCTTTATCTAAATTGTAATAGCAGGATGGGTACTCAAGTTTTAAATGCCAGCGTAAGTGTAAATGCCCTAAAGTAGGTAGGGTAGCAACAGAGCTATAGCTAGACTGAAGTGCTTCTGGGCAAATTAGAAAAAGGTGTCTCTTTGGGTGGATGCATTGGAAAAAGGCACTATAGAAAGCTGGTAGCACAGGGACACATGGCTTCTAAGCAGCACGCTTTTTTTTTTTTTCTAGGAGATGCAGTCCCCTGTCAGGACACACGCCTGGCAAAGGGATCTGAGTTGGATGTCAGCCCCCATCCCATATGGGCATCTGCACAGTGTTCCAACTGCACATCTGTATTCCATTTCCACAGGTCAGACTGCAAGGATGGGACAACTCTGGACGAAAAAAAGTTTTAATTTCAACTCTCCTTCTTCAGTAGAGCCAACCCCGTGCTGGATGTTTGTCACCCCCTCTGCTGATTGCCTTTGTGTAATGCACAAACTGCATGACACTCCGTGCAGATCTTCAGAGACTGTGGCCCACAGATTAACTTCTCTTTGAGAATCTTTTAACAGATCTCTCCAAAGACAGTTTCTGAAACAGCTAGAGAACCTCACTTGTTAGGGAGTGTGCCTCCATGTACTGGGAAAGTGGGTCAGGATTCCTTCTGCATCCCAGCTCCCCTAAAGGTAATAAGTATAATCCCCCTAACATCCCAGGGGAATAGTTGAAACAATGTTCATATCTTATACATGAAAGCAAGTGGGCTTGTGGAGTCACCACACAAGTAAATTAAAATCTTATGGTCTCATAACTTAGAAGAAAGCAGGTGGAAGTAATTTCAACCTCTCTCCCCCCAAGTCAGTAATATGTTTTCATGATTAATTTGGAAAATTAGAGCCAAACAACAAAATAAGCCTCCTTGGAAGGAAGTGAATGGAGGTCTCCTAATTAACCTATTAGAATCGCTTTGGTGCCCATCTGCTTTGACAATTATCTGTTCAAACGGGTTTATTTCCCCCATAAGTGGAGATTTCAAGACTACTCCCTATTATATAGCTGAAGGTCTTTTTAAAGTTGCTTCCAGGGTCAGAATCAGCTGCCCAATTGCCCTTTGGCTGTCTGAAGCCTTGAGCTCCTGCCCAAGGACAGGACACCTGCAACAAATTCAGAGCACACTGAACTCCAGATTCAGTGCCCAAGGAGACATCTGAGGACAATGACCTGACAGGGCCTGGGCCCCTCCTTGAGGAAAGGAGGGAGTGCCTGTGTCTGCTCACAGAGAGAAACTGCTGGGGCGTGACTGGTATGAAGAAGGTGGACATCTGGTCAAGGTGTGCCGGCGACATTTAATATCTCTAGCCTAGATCCCAAGGGAGAGGAAATGTTGTCAGATGGGCTGAAAACCTGGCGGTCTTGGCTTGTTAACACAGGGGAAAGGAGACCCGGGCTTCAGAAAGCAAACTGATTGGAGACAAGGGGACAAGAGGAAATATTCTATGAATATGAAAACTACACAGCTGGGCAAGCACTGGACATGCCTGCCTCACTGAGCATGCCTTCTGAGCATCTCTCTGCTAACATGTCTCTTTCCTTCTTCAAAGTTGAAGATATAAAATAAAAAAAAATTAAAATAAAACCCCAAATAGGAAAAAAAAAAAACAAAACACTTCTTCCAGGGAACGGTTCTTAAGTCCCCTCACTGGGACTCACTACTCCTTTCTCTCATGTAACTTTAGCTTCTAGAACACATGACTGAGTCCATGTTACATTAATTTGTATTTATTGATTTGATCTTCCCTAACACCCTATTCCATGATTACATTTAGTTGAGTTTGATGCTTCAAAAAAACATAAAGCTTGCTAGAAGGCAACAAGGGATATTAGTTCCTGTTTTCTGCTAACACACAGCGAGCTTGGGACCATGCTTCACGGTGTTCTTGCAAAATGATTTTGCCTGTCCTTTGAGCCTGAAGCAGCCTCCTGTAGAAAAAACTGCCTTTATTTTGTACTTTCCTTCTTACTGCTAAGTCAGAAAAATCTTAATATAAACTTCCCAAATTGCAAATTTAGAAGTCATTTCCTTCAAAGGACATGTGTATAATGAAACTTAATACAGACATAATCCCCCAAACAAGACCCTCTAGTGTCTCCCATCCTGATAATTGGGTCCAGAAATTTGTTGATTCTTCAGAGTTCAAATGTTTTTTTTCCCTTCCCTTAGAAGTTTAGTGGAGAAGTTGAGGGCTGACTCTGATTTCTCTGGATTAGGGTGTGGTGCCATGCTGGATTTTAGCTTCCGGTTCACAGGATATAGTTGGTGCATCCTCCAATTTTCTGCTAACCTTCAGCATAGAGGTGGAAACAAATACTATAGGAGAGACCATTGCTTAAGTGAAACTGTGTAAACTATGGGTGTGTCTACTGATAAGGATATGGTGATAAATGTACTGACTGGCATGTAGGCTTTGGTGGTTTTTGTTTGGTTTTTAGGGAAACCTGGTAAAAGCACGGTTGGCCGCTACCCAAATAAATCATTACAGCACAATATCCTAACCAATGTTTAGAGAGGGAGTCTAAAATCCTCCAATGGAAAGTATTTGTACATAAGTCTTGGCCTTTGGCTTCATGCATTTGAATCCAAATTGGCTTTCTCTGGCCGCTTTCAAGTAGGGATCCCATTTGTCCTTCCTTGCCGAGGCAGCCTGGGGGAACAGCCTGCTGGTTTCTCTTCCAAGCGGATCCTGCCACCCATTTCATCCTTAGGGACATATTTCTACCATAACAGACCACAGAGAATATAGCTCTTATCTTCCTGGCCGGTCCCCTAAGATAATAACTCAAGTTCTGCCGATCATGTGGGAAAACAGACAGTAAGAAGGCATGGGGTGGGGAGAATCACAAATCTTCAGAAACTTTACAAGGATGTAGTAGTTTGAAGTCTGAGGTTGGAGAAACTTCGATTGAAATCCTAGCTGAGCCATCCATTAGCTATGTGGCCCCAACAAACCTATTGGAATCTCAGTTACTTCATGCATACTTTGGTTTGGGGCAGGGGTGATGTTGAGGAAGCAACTGTTGAGAACCTATCATCACATGTCTGGCACTGCGATGGATGCTTTGCTTTTCTGCAATCCCCTGACATCTCTGGATTATTGTGCAAGTTAAATTCAATAACATTTTGCATTTATAGCATTTAACACAATGATCAGGACTCAAGAAATGCTCAGTAAAAGTCTTTTGCTGAAGAAAAGAAATTATGACAGTGACTCTAGGCCCGCCCTCTTTCGGAGGTCATTATATTGTCCATATGACACCCTCTGAACATCCCAAAGCCCTCAAAACATGGCACACATACACGAGGTATAAAGGACAAGAATTATAGCTGAACACAACTGGTTCACTTAGTTTCCCCCTAAAGGACACCTCACAATCTTTTTGGTCTCTTTCACAATCTCCCTCCCACTGGCTCTGCTGGGAGTCCCAAAACTGGGTACTCTGTAATCCATTCTCTGCATGCTGTGCGGTTTCTCCATGGTATTCAGTGCAGTGCCAAGCACAACACCTACCAGCAGCATATTGACCTGAAACAGGACGAAAGCACAGAGATAGATAGATATATATATACTGCTGCATAGTGACAACATGTACCTTGGATAGTTAGTGCAGTACTGCGTGTAAATGTGGAACTCTTCACTCTGTAAGGAAACAAAAGAGACCTTTAGGGGCAAAAAAGCACAGGCATCAATATTCATTTAGAAACAATAAAAAGAAATATCATTCATACCCATATATTAGGCTCTCTCATCATGTGAACCTGTATGAGCTCCTATGGCAATTACCCACGCCTTTTTATCTACCTTGTTTCATACTAGAATCCATATAGACTTGAACTTATCTGAGTTCAATAAACACTTACTGAGCACCTGCTGTGTTAGGGGAATCTGAAGACAAAAGGGAAGAGGAGGAAAATAAGGTTTCTGCCCTAGTTATTTGTTGTTCTCCAGCGGATTTGCAATGTGAAAGAAAAATAGAAGTAGATAAAGTAATTATGATGGTAAGAACATGGTGGAAGTATGTGCAGGGCACAAGAAAACCGCTGTATTCTTTCAAGCCCTTGTGTACACAATTATCATTGCCTGCTGCCTTTCCCACTTCTTGCGTTGGATAGCCACGATGCATCCCTTGACATTGAATTTAGGCTTCTGGAGCTTGGGTGAGCCAACTGCTCCTCCTCTTGGCTTCCATAACAGCCAAATCTAGTAGCATTTACCAAACGACAGTGACATTTTCTCTGCATCTATGTCTCCCACTCTAGGCTGTGAGTTTCTTTAAGGTAGGAGCTATATTGTGTTTATCTGGTATGTATTGCTTTATTGAACCACCAAATCCCCCTCTTTTCTACTAAACTGAAAATTATTTGAGAGCAGGATTCATTGTTCTTATCAACTCTAAAATGGAATTACATTATGGAAAAGAGACATTATGTCAATTTAGTGGTATTTCATATTCTGCTATTTACTTTTTACTTTTTAAACCTATTTCATGCTAGATTCACATGTGACTCCAAGATAGGGACCTTTCTTTGTAACTTTAATGACCTTATTTTTAAAAAATTAATTTTAATTAATTTATTTAAAAGAATGTCTTAGAACCCTTCTGTTCACTTGACTAAGATTAGTTTAAAATTTTTTATTACAGAAAAACTCCAGCATGAGCATATTATATATATGTATGTGTATATAAATATTTATATATGTAAATTTATTTATATAAAATTTACATATATAAATATTTATAAATATAAATATATATAAATTTCTATTTATATATATACACATAGAGAGAAAGAGAGAGAATGGTATGATGAATTACCAAGTGTCTATCACCTGACCTCAATAGTAACTCATGATCTGCATCTACCTACTTCCTGTTTTCTCATCCCTCTAAAGCAAATTCTAGACATCAGATCATTGCACTTGTAAAATATTTTAGTATATAACTCCAACATAAGGACTTTAAAAAAGAGGCATCACCACAATGCCATTATCACATTTAAATGATAAATTTAAATATCACATTTAAATATTATGGAATATCATGGATGTTCAATGGTTACTATTTAAATTTCCTATCTTCTTAATTTTCTTTTTTTTAAATAGTTTACCTATTTGGACTCCAAATAACTACAAAAACCAACTGGTTGATATCTCTTAAGACCCTTATCATCTATAATTCCTCCCTTTATCCTTTCTCCCCTTGCAATTCAGCTGAAGAAACCAGATAGTTTGTCCTACAGAGTTTCTTATGGTCTGTTTTGCTGGTTATATCACTATGATTTATTTTATTTTTATTCTTTTCTATGATTTCTTTTAATATGTTCCCCTTCCCCCTGCAGTTGTGAGGTTTAGGGGAGGTTTGAACAGACTTAGGTTCCATAGTTTGGCAGGAATATATCATAATTGCATTGTGGTTCCATCAGGAGGCACAAAATGTCTACTTGTCTCTCTTTTTGTGATGTTAACCACCACTGGTAATTATTGCCTGATGTATTAATTCATTAGGAGCTGCCAGATGGTGATAGTTCTGACTCCACTATTCCTCCCTCCTTTTTAAAGCCAGAATCTTTCCAAAAAAGGAACTTCCTTATATTAGCTGTTACCCTGTAGTTTGGCAAAGACAGGATGAATGCTCAATTCTTGTCTTAATTTTCAAGATAATGCATTGGTTCTCTAGCATGCCGCAAAGGCCACCGCTGTGGGTTTTTTAATCACTGTGAATTCATGAATATAAACATACTTGATGAGTTTCAGTTGTTTTTAATCAATTATCTTTACTGATGCTGAAATGATCCCATCCTTGGCCAGTAGGAGCCTCTTCTTTTGTATTCATGACCTGACCTACAGACTCTGGGAGCTTCCTTGTTTTCTGGAATGACAAGATATTCCAGATCATCTTGTACATTTCCTGCCTCACACTCATTCTTCACAGGGCCCTGATTCCTTTTGGGTGCAAGTAGTACTCGGAGACCACAGTCTGGGTATCAGAGATGGTCTTGTTACTGGGTTAGTCATTATTCCTAGGCCCTTTCCGTGGACAGAGTTAGGGATATGGTGTTCTTATTTTTTATTTTTTTAATTTCTTTTAAAAAATATTTCATTTATTTATTCATGAAATACATGAGAGAGAAAGGCAGAGACGTAGGCAGAGGGAGAAGCAGGCTCCAGGCAGGGAGCCTGATGTGGGACTCGATCCCGAGACCGTGGGATCACGCCCTGAGCCAGGGGCAGGTGCTCAACCGCTGAGCCACCCAGGCATCCCGAGGAATATGGTGTTTTTAAAACATAAAATACAATCCTGGTTCAAACTTGCAATTTGGATTTAGGATTACAGTGTTTTTTAATTAGCCTCATGCTTACCCTGTGTTTTCTGTCTCCTACCAATTCCAGCTCAATGACACTAACATAAATACTCATTTGCTTTATCCCACAATACTCAATTTCAGCATAACAATACCAACACCACCAGATTTGATATCATTACTGACAAAACTTAAAAATGTATTTGCTGTATTTTTTCCATAGTCCATTTTAAAATCAGTTAGGATTTCTTTTGTGTGATTATGCCACAAAGTGGCTGTATCAGTAGGCTCATCATTTCGTTTTGTTTTCAACTGTTGGAGACTGTCTTTTTATCTTTAGTTTTATAATTATGAAAAAAAATATTTACATGGCTTCAGGGGTAACTCTATAAGAAAATGCATATTCAAAGAAGTCTAACTTCTCTTCCTTTCCTTTCTGGTCTATCCCTCCATTCCCTATCAATGATTAATTTTTAATTTTTCAGTTGAGTCTTTTTAAAAATTTTTAATTCCAGTGTAGTAAACATATAGTGTTATATTCAGTTTATCCTTGAAATAATACAAATTTAAATATAGCATGTCCTTCCCCATTTCTAGATAAATAAAAATGAGTTATTTTGCCCATATTCTCAAACCCATATATGTCACAACTACTTGGAGAGCTTGGTAAACAGAGATGACTGGATTGCATTCCCAGAGTTTCTGATTCAGTAAGTCTGGGGTGAGCCTAAGAATTTGTGTTCTAACAAGTTCCCAAAGGATGCTGGTGCTGCTGGTCTAGGGAGCACACTTTGAGAGCCACAGTGCTATATGCACTTTTATCCACTCTCTTCCAAACCCTCTCAGGAGTATATAGAGATACTCTTTGTGATTTCTCCTGCTTCATAGTACTCCATTATGTGGATATACCATGATGTATTCTTTTTTTAAGATTTTACTTATTTATTTGAGAGACAGAGAGAGAGACATGCAGGGACACAGGCAGAGGGAGAAGCAGGCTCTCTGCAAAGAGCCCGAGGTGGGACTTGATCCCGGGACTCTGGGATCACAGCCCTGAGCTGAAGGTAGATGCTCAACCGCTAAGCCACCCAGGCGTCCCTACCATGATGTATTCAAAGAGTTTCCTGTTTATAGACATTTGTTTCTATATACTACATATTTTTATGTATTATATATTTATACACATACATTTACTTATATACATATATGTGTATGTACATAGATGAAAATTTTCTATATATTGTATATGTTTATACATTGTAACAATTATTACTGTAAGAACAGCACCCCTTTGCATTTTTGTCACTGTATCTTTGGAACAGATTTCTGGAAGGAGGACTGCTGGATTACAGGATGGATTCAAATGTAATTTTGCTAGATATACTCAAATTCTCCTCCACAGGGTCTGTGCCATCCTATTCTTCCACAGTTAGAGCAGTGCCTCTTTCCCCATGGCCTCACCAACTTCATATGCTGCCAAATTTTCAAACCTAGTACTTTTTAAAAAACTTAAATTAGTTGCCAGTTTCCAAAAGTTAGAAGATCAAAATATCTTGATTTCTGGTTTCTCTTGAAAAAGTATAGATCCAGAGGGCCTGGTGCCCAGTTTCATGTGATACTTATGTCCTCACAACATAGGTACTTAGGTTGCTCTAGCTCCCACCTGGGCCACTCATATGATATATTCACCTGTGTAGCTCTGAAAGCACTGGAGTGTCCAGCCCTGGCTCCATGGACAAGATGGGCAAAGTGATTTGCCCAAGGTCATCTAGTGAATTAATGTCAGATGGAGGGCAGCCGGGTGGCTCAGCGGTTTAGTGCTGCCTTCAAGCCCAGGGTGTGATCCTGGAGATCTGGGATCAAGTCCCACATTGGACTTCCTTGCATGGAGCCTGCTTCTCCTTCTGCTTGTGTCTCTGCCTCTCTTTCTCTCTGTGTCTCTCATGAATAAATAAATAAAATCTTAAAAAAAAATAATGTCAGATGGAGCCTTTCTCTGGATTTGCTCACACACTCTGAGTTTCTTGCTTCTTTCCTGCCTGCTTCCTGCTGTATTTTCCATGGGATTGAATAATGTCAGGTTGACTTTCCTTAAGTTTAGGGACCTTTAGGATAATCTGAAATGCCAAACTTAAAAACAATGGTTTCAGGGGTTCCTGGGTGGCTCAGTTGGTTGACTGTCCAAGTCTTGATTTCAGCTCAGGTCATGATCTCAGGATCCCAGGATCAAGCCCCATGTTGGCTTCTCTCTGGTCATGGAGCCTGCTCAGGATTCTCTCCTTCTCCAAGGCCCTGACCCCCGCCTTGCACTATCTCATACTCACTCTCTAAATAAAGAAATAAAATCTTTAAAAAAAGGGGCTTCAATGAAATATATATAAATTACATCATATACTTGACCTACAATATACCTATTCCTAATAAAGCCTCAAGACTTCTGCACAATTGAGTTGCTGTACATTTTGTGACATTATGGCCCTATTCCAACATTAAATTAGATTTAGATTTAAATCAGCTGTCTGTTCTCAATATAGAATCAAATACATCTGTTTGACCTTAGATTTATAAGTTCTGTGGACAATCCAAATAATGGTTTTATGCAAAAAAAAATCAATAGCTCCTAGTTCATTAATCCTTAAATGCCTTTTACTCAATATATATGCTACCCCAAAACCTTTGTAGAAGTTAATTAGGGAAAAAGAAGACAATGATAAAGAAATTATACAAAAATAGATATTTCCTTCTGATTCAAGTCTGTTAAATTATAATTAGAGATGTAACAGTGAGACATTTAATTATGAAAGAACCCCCCCCCCCCAAAAAAAAAAAGAGATGGTTAGGGCTGGCCAGTTGGGCACATGGGGCACTCAGCTATTTATTGGTTGAATAACCAGAGTAAAGAAATTCATAGGATTTTAGGGTTTCTTCTGCCATGAGGTCCCTTTCTCTCTCTCATCCACACACACACACACACATATATATACATACACACACTTTGATTCCTGAGTTTTCCCTGGACACGTGAGAAAGGCTTAATATGTAAGTAGCATATGGGTGAGGTATAATGGACTTGAATTCATTCCAATGATATGAGTATTCAATGTCAGCACTTTTACGAGAATAATTTCAGTAAGTGGGTAGAGTGTGTGCGCACGCACGCACGTGTGCCTAGGGACCAAAGGGGGAAGGCCACCAATGGGAGGGTTGAGGAGGAGGTTCAGGGGAGGTTGGGTCTCTGAAGATAAACTTTTCTCTCCCTCCTAAATGCTGCCTAGGGTTGGCCCAGCTGGTAGTCCAGATAAAAGACAGAAATGAGGATGGAGGTGAAGGCAGGAAAGCAAAGAAACCTGCGCCAGGTATTCCTAGAGCCCTCCGAGCAGACAAATGGGAGCTGAATCAGCTGGGAGACAGCTTGGCCTGGCCACCAGGGAACTTTTATTTCTGTTCCCTCAAGGGAATGGCCCCCGCAACCCCTTGTTCTTTTATAAGCAGCAGGTAAGAGGTCCTGTATTCTCCTTTTGTCAGGAAGGATTTCTGTAACGTCCACATACCACAAAGCAAGGTCAAAGATGAACCTCTGTGTCAGCCCCAGTGATTCAGATAAAAGCAAAAGTCAACCGCCAGCTTTACCTCTTTCATTAATGGCCCCTCAATTAAAGCAATTTTCCATTCCTTCCCAGAGTGGAGCAGCTGGTTGTGTTGCAGAAAACGTAACATCTTCTAAATTTCAGGGTGCTGAGTGAAAAGCAGCTTGTGCCAGAACCAGACACTCTCACAGTTCCCTGCTTCCATGTGAAAGTGTGGAGTGCTGAAGTCAGTCTTCTAATTAAACTTGGCAATATTACAATGAAAAATAAGATCTGGGAGTTGGCAACGTGGCACATAAACAAACTTTTATGTGAATAATTAAGCCGGAGCTAAGCGTATGCTGGACCGTCTTTAATCAACTTGTGATTACAGTTACCAGTAAGAGCCCGAGTGTTTCCGATCTCTCCGATGTTGTTTAAAGGCTGTGGCTATTCTTACAGACCTCCTTTGATATGCTCGGCACATCTTTTTACCCGTTCTTCCTTCTTCCACTTTCCTCCTTTCTCAAATTCCTAACCCTTTACGAGAATTCATTAGGACACAGGCAACGTATGACAAGAATTACGTGTGTAAGCAAGTGTGTACATTTTACATGTTAACACGCCGACATCCACACACCTGCCCACAGTCAGGGGTGTTTGATATGCAAGCCCATCAACTGCCTTTAAGGGATCATGCTCCAAAGAAACCCAGAGTGTTATGTTTGGAATCAAAACCACAGGATGGATCTGTGGCGATAAGAAATGACCCTGTGAAACAAGTCCTGAGCCAGGTCAGGTCTCGGAGGTCACAGGGCACACTGGAGCTCTAAATGAGGTGCTAATTCCTGGTTGCTCCCCTGGCACCATCATGAACCTTGCTTAAACCCCTTACACTTGAAACCCCAACTGCAGAAATCACAGGACGTTTTGCTGCAAAGTAATTTCCACTTGACCTTTTCCAAACAAAAGCTGTGCCATGTTTAAGAGAAACTATATAGAGTCCTGTGGGCAAACAATGTAAAGGATTGTCTCATATGTTTCAGGGTCCTGGTGCAGAGTCTGAGCTGACCATTTAATAAGCTTGAAAGGTCAGATCCTTTTCTTCTATTTTTCAAAACCATGGATGCAGCTTAAGAAAAATGTGGGGAAACGAGAATGCATTTTTAAGATAAGAGATTAATTCTGCTTCTCTTTAGCAGCCCCCCATGATAATTATACAGCCTAGGCTAATGCCACACATATTTTTATAAAATACTAGATTCTAACAGATCTTTATAACAGGCCTTGAAATATTCTGTTTAAGTTTAACACACACACACACACAGGCAGAGACATAGGCAGAGGGAGAAGCAGGCTCCATGCAGGGAGCCCAATGAGGTACTCAATCCCAGGATCCTGGGATCACAACCTGAGCCAAAGGCAGATGCTCAACCACTGAGCAACCCCAGCATCTCTGTATTTAAATTTTCAAACATTATTCTATTCTGGGTCCCCACTAACCTTAATTTTTTTTTCTTAGGAAAGATGCCTAAACATCATCCAGTAACTATACAAGTTCTAGGTCAACTGCTAAGTTAGCATTTCCTAACTTAGTAGGGACACGTAACACTATTTTTTTTCCTTGCTAGTGGAAAAAAAAAAAAAAAGGAAAAACAAAGAGAGAAACTTGTGGCTAACTTCATCTAGTATGGAACCAACCAGTCATTTTAACATTAAAATGAAAACAATTTGCAATCTGTGTCTGTCTTGGTCGGCCCAGAGGAATGAACTCTGCTTACCTTGGATACAAAACATTCTGCAATGGCCACAGGATCATTTTCACAGTTTTCCAAATCTTGTAGAAGTTCACTAATAAAAAAAAAATAGTCAGAAAGTACTAGATTAATACGATGATTGAGAACATTTTATTTTTTTTTAATTTTTTTATTTATTTATGATAGTTACAGAGAGAAAGAGAGGCAGAGACACAGGCAGAGGGAGAAGCAGGCTCCATGCACCGGGAGCCTGATGTGGGATTCGATCCTGGGTCTCCAGGATCGCGCCCTGGGCCAAAGGCAGGCGCCAAACCGCTGCGCCACTCAGGGATCCCTGATTGAGAACATTTTAGATAACAAAGAGGTCTATACATTTATATGATGTTTACAAGGAATCTTTTTTTTTTTTTTTTAAAGCAAATGTTTAATAGTGGTCAAAGCCAAAGTACACACTCTGGAGGTGGGAGAGCAAGCAGGCCCAGAGGTGGCAACAGTTACAAGGAATCATATTTAGTTGAATAACTGAGGACCTATTGTCATGATATCCAAGGCTTAGATTAGGGACTTGCTTGAGGTCTTGGTGCCCCAGGGATTTATTTATTTATATTTTTTTAAAAAGATTTTATTTATTTATTCATGAGAGAGAGAGAGAGAGAGAGAGAGAGAGAGAGAGGGGCAGCGACACAGGCAGAGGGAGAAGCAGGCTCCATGCAGGAAGCCTGATGTGGGACTCAATCCCAGGTCTCCAGGATCATGCCCTGGGCTGAAGGCCAAACCGCTGAGCCACCCGGGCTGCCCTGCCCCAGGGATTTAAACACAGGTCCAACCTATAACTCTCCCACCTAGATATAAGCCCTGCCTGACATTTAGGTCTTCCAGACAGTTGGCATTGTCTGTACTTATGTTCACACACACTTACTTACTCATTCATCAAACAGCTGTCTAGGTACCAAATGCAGGCAAGGCATAAGTACAAACACATCACTGAGCCAAATGAGGTATGATCCCTCAGTGCTCGGAGCTCAGAATCCATTGGAAGACTCCAACATTCCATGGAAGTTCACACTAACAAATTTAAAATTATAAACAGAGAGGGGAGCCTGTCTGGCTCAGATGGTAAGAGCATGAGACTCTTGATCTCGGAGTCATGAGTTCAAGCCTCATGTGGGACACAGAGCTCACTTAAAAAAAATTAAAATTATAAACAGAGATAGTGCTTAAAGGAAAGGAAAGTGCTCTATTTCCTCAGATGACTATCTTATTTTTTAATGGCAGTAGTATTATTTTAAGTAAATGTATACTATTTCATTGTGTGGATATAGTATAATTAATGTGCCCAACCAACTTAGTTAAAATCCGATAAATAGAATTCCTGGGTCAAAGGGCATCATGCAGTTAATTCAGTTCCAATTGCACTATATATAGATTGTATTTTTATATATATATATATATATATATATATATATATAATGTTGTGTTTAATTAGAGGTATATTACAGATTTAATAAAAAGTTAAATAGGGGCGCTTGGCTGGCTCAGTTGGTAGAGGATGTGACTCTTGATCTTAGGATTGTGAGTGTGGGCCCCACATTGGGCATGGAGCCTACTTTAAAAAAATAAAAAACAAGTTAAATACTTCTACAGGAATTACAACAAAAACAATCTCTTCTTTTCTGTTTCCTGTTCTCTACTGCTACTCTCCAGAAGCATTCCCAACTTCTTGCTATTTCTGCTGTATGCTTCTATGGTTCTAAACATGCTGATATAGCATTTTCAGTGTTTTTCAATTTGAGATATTATTTACTTCTTAATTGCCCAAACTTCCCCTTGTCTGATCTCAATGATTTCTGTTATGAAATTTGATTAGATTAAAAGTCAGAGCTTACATTTTGAAGACTGTATAAATATTATTCTCAGCTGAGCCTGGGAGTGTACCATAATTACATTTCCTTTCTTGTACAACCATGTTTTCCCTGGAGTTAAAATTGTCTCTCTCTCTCTCTCTCGCTTAGTTTTCAAAGTACACATCACTAATTTATCCTCAAACTTTGTTCCGGAAGCATAACTCTTGCCTCCCTGTGTTTAAACATCAGATCACCTATTGGTTGTATTCTTTCTTAGCGATCTCGCTGCTAGGGCCCTTGGTCCTTCTGCTCTCATCTGAACAGGTTAACCTGCTCTCCACGCCTGCCAGATTCTCCCAACACCATCCTGATGATGTGCATCACCTGGCTCCTGTGTTAGATGCGCTGTTTCTTAGCTACCATTTTAGATGCATCCTTCTTTGGAAGAACACAAAATCCAAGGGCTGTCTGAGTAAAGGTAATAGGCAATAAACTTTCTGAGACTCTTCCTATTTTAGAATGTTCTCCTTTCACCCTTGGTTGATCATGTCATTGGATACAGAATTCTTGGTTGGAAATAATATTCTCTGAGTATCCGGGAAATTATCTGTTGCCTTATGAATTCCAATGCTGCTGTGAGGTCCAATAACATTCTGATCCATGATCCATGTTTCATGTGACCTGATTTTTTATTCTGGAAGCTCTTAAGAGCTTTCTCTTTGTTAACATAATTCTGAAATTCTGTGATGGCTGATTTTGGGGTGAGTCTTTTCATGCACAGAGCCAACTTGACTATTCAGGAAATGTTCTTGAGCTTCACTTCTGCTGGATTCCTGAGACCCCTTCAGAAGGTCTGTGAGGTCACTGTTTTTGTAAAAATTCTGAGGCAACATTGGCATTTTTACTTTCATTCTTTCATGACAGTACAGTGGACTTGTCCAGAGGTGACCTGGTTTGTGATGATGGAACAGAGGGAAAGTAGAAGAACACTTAAGAATCCAGCAGTTTTCTAGTAAGTCATACAATAAAGAACTTTGTAAAAATGTAAACCAATTCCGATATAGGTTAAAATATAACATATATTTTGAAATTTTAACAATTTTTGTTTCCATTTCTATCACGGTAAACAAAATATCATACACAATAAACAAAACGTTTTCTGGGTTCTTAGTAATTTTGAAGCATATAGAGATCCTGGGACCAAAAAGCTAAGGAACCCCTATGACTACATTAGGTCTTTGATATTTCCTCCTCCTTTTCCCCACCAACCTGGTCATTTTCTCTTCTCTCTTTGAAGCTCCTATTATTCACATTTTAGATCTCCTGGTGTGATACTCTAATCTTTCTTATTTTTCCTCTCCTATTTTCTATCTTCTTGTTTATTGTTTGTTTTCTGGGAGACTTCAATTTTATTTTCTGTACGCTCTATTGAATGTTTTCCTTTCTACTGCCTGATTTTTAATTTCAAAGTTTTTTTGAAAATATGTTCTTTAGATGGTTATGTTTCTGTTCTTATGAGTGCAAAATTTCTTCTTTCCAAGAATGATGATACTACTATTAGTTATTTTGGGCTTTTCTTTCCTGCTTTTTGCTCTCTGCTGAGCTCTCTTTACTCTGATCCTTTTTTGGCTTCTGACATTTATGTTAGAGGCTCTCACCAAATATCTAAGATCTTCAATTGTCCTTTCCTGTTTGAAAGTGAGACATGACAATGCAACTGTAAACTATGTGAGAAGTGGAGCTTTCTATGGGGCCCTCTTCACTCAAAGCAGCCTTTCTCAAACTTTGTGCTATCATGACCTGTATACACTCTAAAAAATTCTTTATCTGGATTATATCTATTGATATTTATTAGAAATTAACATTAAATATTTTAAAAATTGATCAAGTCATTTAATAAACCCAATACATGTAAATATAAATAATTTTTGTGAAAAATAGATTTTATAAAATAAAATTTAGTGAGTAGTAGTGTTGTTTTACATTTTTGCAAATCTTTAATGTTGACCTTAATGGAACACAGATGGATTCTCATATCTGCTTCTGCATTCAGTCTGTCACAATCTGTTATTTTTAAAAGATTTTATTTATTTATTTGAGAGAGAGAGAGAGAATGAGCAGGGGGAGAGAAGCAGGCCTCCTGAGGAGCAGGGAGCCCCTTGCAGGATTCAATCCCAGGACCCTGAGATCATGACCTGAGCTGAGGTCAGATGCTTAACTGACTGAGCCACCCAGGCGCCCCTGTTATTTTGATTGAAATACTCAGAAATCAATCTAGCCTCACATAGATATGTCACTGGAAAAGAGAAGAGTCTTCGAAAAGCCTATTCAGAAGAGTATGGAAATTCTTCTTTGATATTACATTGAAACTGAGTATATGATAGTTTCTTAGCGATCTACTGGAGCCTGAAACCATACCAGTGCACTATACCCTGCTGCTTGAAAATCCATTGGTCTATCTTGCACATTGAGAGGATCTTTTATCAATGCATGATTTCAGGATAGTCTCAATTCCAAACATTCATTCCTAATATTCCTATGAAAACATTCCCATTGCAAGATTATTTTTACTTTGTAAAATACAGTTCTGATATTTGTATCAATATCTCTTACAAATGGGTATGAATAAATTAACGATTGTTGAAATCTAATCATTGGAACCTAAACACTGGATGAAGAGAAATGGATGAAGAAAAGTAATAGCCAAAGAAGCAACATTTCTGAGCCAGTGATTTCCATTATTGGAGGATGGAGTGCTCAAGGTCTAGGTTTTGTGTCCAGGTCTTTCAATATAAATCCTCTTTCTGATCAGAGAAGAATTTTGAGCAGAATCCAACATGGCTTAACAGAAATACTCCCTGACAATATTTAACTTCCTGTGTTCTATATGTTATGCTTTAACTTCATTTCCAGAGTGGACTGGCTGGTAGGAGGAAGTATCTCAGTGGACCCACCCAGGTTCCAGGTATAGCTCACCTGTAAATGAATGACTGGCATTCATTGTTCAAACCACAGGGTGGGAGGGAGCTCAGACACCTTCCAGTCCAACCCCTAATTTTAAGGTGAGGAAATCATGGCTCATACAAGGGAAGTAGCTTACCTTAGTTTCCACAGCTAATAATTAATTAATGGCCACAGCTGGGGTTAGTAACAGGGCCATTGAATCCCATTCACATACTCTATTATAAACACACGTATTGAAAGATTTATTTCCTGACCCAACTCCAGAAAGCCAAGGGCTGGACTCTGCCTTATGTTGTTTTCGGTGGGAGACCTTGTCTACCTGGGAACCCTAGCTTGAGTCACCTGGCTAGCTTTCCTTCACAATCATTCTATAAAATAGGATAAACACTAAGAATGGGAACAGTGAGGAAGAAGTAATGGGATTTCTTTTGTGCTCTTGTCAGAGGGCCATTGTCCTAATGCATTTAGCCCACCATCTTGTTTGCTCTCCCTTCCATGGTAAGTATTGAAAGCCTCCATGCCAGTCATTGTTATAGGTATGGAGGTATGGGATAAAGAACATAGGTGAAAGCCCTGTCTTATGGTGCTTATGCTCTGATTGGGTGGCAAATGTTAATAATTTAAAAAATAAAAAACATAGTATCAAACAAAAGACAAGTATGGACAAGGATGTGAAAAATTGGAATCTTGGTACACTGTTGGTGGGAATACAAATGGTGCAGCCACTATGCAAAGCAGTTCTTCAAAAAATTAAAAATAGAACTCCATATGAGCCAGCAATAATCCAATTTCTGGGTATTACCCAAAAGAACTGAAATCAGGATCTTGAAGAGATATTAACACACTCACAGTCATTGCAACACTAATCACAATAGCCAAGATGTGGAAACAACTCAACCCAGGAATGGATAAAGAAAATGTGGTATACACATACAGTGAAATATTATTTAGCCCTGAAAAGGGAGGAAATTTGGTAATATGTGACCACATGGGTAAACCTTGAAGACATCATCCTAAGTGAAACAAACAAGTCACAAAGAGACACACAGTATGATTCTACTTACTTGAGGAATCTAAAGTAGTCAAATTCAGTGAATCAGACAGTAGAATGGTAGTTACCAGGGGTTTGATGGGGGAAATGGAGGAGTTGCTAATCAATGGGCAAAAAATTTCAGATAAACAAGATGAGCAAATTCTAGAGATCTGCTGTACAAAATAGTACCTAAGTTAACGCAAATGTATGGTGCACTCAAAATTTTGTTAAGTGGGTAGATTTCATGTTAAGCATTCTTACATAATAAAATCTGAAAGCACCATTTTGCTAAAAACAGAAAAACCTAAATGAAATTACAATAGAAACTCACGTACCATAATACATGATCACTTAATAAGAAACGTTTATGTAAAAATGATAAAGTATTGGTTTTACCTGGGAAAATGAAACAACACAACACAATATGGCACTCTACTACATGATACAAAGCAAAAAAGAGCAATGTAGGGAGAGCAACTAAGGCTGGATGGGGGTGGAAGAGCCCTGGAGCAGTCATGGAGAGCTCTTGAAGGAGGTGAGATTTGAGGGCTGAAAGCGAAAGTCATTTATGAAATCAGTTGTAGTCCAGAATGAGCTTGCTGTGCTGTGTGAGGTTGTAGAAAGGAAGCCATTGTGGCCGGAGTTTGGTGAACAAAAGGAATGTAGGAGATACAGGAAGAAGATTGACTATAAAATAACATGCCCTATACTAGGGGAGCACAGATGCAGCCGGAATGTGGTATATATCAAACACTGAAGACGCACCATAAAGACCAGGACCATCCTTCTAGAGTTACAGCCCAAAGGTGGAGACCAGGTTTCCCATTGCATTAGTGTATCTAATGAACAACCCTACATGTACATTGGCAGGAAGGAGTGATTCATAGAATGTGTTTCGTACTCAGAACTAAAATTAGTGTCATCCTACCTTCAGATTTTGGCTATTTCTCTTTTTCCCGAGTTCCAAATATTTCTCCCATTTTGAGTTAGGACAATAAAAAAGAAGGTAATCTTTCTAACTTGAGTGCAAGTCCCTTGTTTGGGTGTGCAATTAGAGGAAACACTGTTCTCTTTTACAGAACATATTACATGTAAAATGTTCTCTGACCAGCGATGTGAACTTGAAGGCAGGAACTCTATTTTGACCTTGAAGATTCTATTGCCTTACTTGGAATAAGAGTCAGGAATGGGGCCTCTCCCCTTCCGGTCTACAATGGACTCTGAGCACCACTTCCTTTCCCCACCTACATAACTAGGTCAGCTGCCATTTTAACTTATTGCAGCCACACGGGCACATGTTCAAGTGGGAACATAGTGGAGCAAGGTTAACAGCACCAAATGTTCCTATAATTTCACTGTTACATTAATCCTGGCCTTGAAAGTCCACTTGAAAAAAGCGCATGGGTAAAAATATTTCTACCATTGTTCAGAAGTTAAAGAGATTTTGGGGTTGGGAAAATGTACTAAAAGAGAAGATAACTTTCCCCACCTTCCACTGCCTTAATGTTGTATGTATCCCATGATTCACTTTCTAAATTACATTTCAAGGAAGAAAAAAAAAGGACTGCCCAAATAACTTTTTTTTTTTTTTTTTTAGACTTGGACTAGATTTAGCTGAGTGTTTTATAAGCAGTGACTTGACATATGCAGAATAAAGAGAAAGAGTTAAAGGGAAAGGGAAGATTTTACTCTCATATTCTGAGGAAAGGAACTTAAGATGATTTTAATTTGCTAATTATTTTATTTTATTTTAAAGATTTTATTTATTCATGAGAGAGACAAAAAGAGAGGCAGAGACACAGGCAGAGGGAGAAGTAGACTCTGCACAGGGAGCCCGACGTGGGACTTGATCTGGAGACTCCAGGATCATGCCCTGAGCCAAAGGCAGACGCTCAACTACTGAGCCACCCAGGCATCCCTGCTAATAATTTTAAAATAGAAATTCAATAGAAAGGAATGGTTTCTCTTTCCTCACTCTTCATTCGTTTTTTTTTGTTTTGTTTTGTTTTGTTTTTTTGATTTTAAGATTTTGTTTATTCATGAGAGACACAGAGAGAGTGACAGAAACAGGAAGAGGGAGAAGCAGGCTCCCCCCAAGGAGCCTGATGCAGGGTTCGATCCCAGGACCATGACATGAGCCAAAGGCAGACACTCAACCACTGAGCCACCCAGGCATTCCAGCCTCACTCTTCATTCTTAAAGATTCAAATTACAGTATAGGTAACTCTTCTCTATTCCAAGAGAAGGATGAGTGTACAATAGCCAGCATTTTCTTTAATCGGAAGTAAAAAAAAAAAAAAAAAAAAAAAGGAAAGAAAAATGTTTTGGGATTTTAGAAGCCTGTTCAAAGGGGGAAGTGGCTTCTTTTGACTGACCTAGTTTCCTGACCATTTAGGGATTTCTTCCAGACACCAAACCAGAGACTTAAATTTCTAGGCTATTGGGGGGATTATGAGAGAAGAGAGATTTGGCTACAAAAAGGAAAACAAAAATGAAGTATCAGATGCATTCCCAAATGTTTTATGTTGGAATATTCTGTGAAAAAAAAAAACAATTTAAATCTAGTCAAATACCAAAATTAAAGATAGTACAAGAAAAGAAGTTATGGGTTATGGTCATTTATGAACATGCATGGAAAATTTTGTAAAAAAATATGAACGAATCAAACTTATCAGGTCACAAACATATAAAACATCATGGCCAGATAGGGTTTATTTCAGTAATGAATGTATGATTCAAAAATAATACCTATTAATTTACTATATTATGAATAGAAAAAGTCATATGCTAATATTTTTGAAGGCAGAGTAAGCATTTTGAAGGCAGATTAAGCATTTTGAAGGTAGATTAAGCAAAATTCAAAGAATCTTTTTAAAGATTTTATTTATTTATTCATGAGAGGCAGAGAGAGAGGCAGAGACATAGGCAGAAGGAGAAGCAGGCTCCCTGCTGAGAGAACCCAATGTGGGACTCAATCCTAGGCAGGACCTAGGATCACAACCTGAGCTGAAGGCAGATGCTCAACCACTGAGCCACCCAGGCTTCCCCCCAAAAATTTAATATTCACTGATGATATCCTAGCAAAATAGGAAAAAATGTTTAGGTAAACCCCAGAACAAACATCATAGTTAATAGTAAGAGAGTTAAAGTATTCCTAATAATGTCAGGAAGACAATAAGGATACCAACATCAAATCAACACTGTATGAGAAGACCTGCCCAAACAATAAGATACAAAAAAACATAATGAGTAGAGGAACTATAAAGGAAAACAAAAATATTTCCTCATCTTCAGACTAGTGTCTACGCAGAAAATCCAAAAGGATTTAGAACTTAGAAAAGTTAGTTGGAAAAGCTTAGAAAGTTAGTTGGATACACTAAATCAGTAACATTCCTAAATAATAATAATAGTTTGAAAATAGAACAAATATTCTAGTCAAAATAACATCAAAAGGAATAATTTTTTAGAAGTTGTCTACATGAATGTGATGGAGAAATTATAAAACCCCATTATAGCACATTTAAAAGAGGCCTGATTGAAGAACAATATGTTTATGGATGGGATGACTCAATATTATAAAGATGTCAATTCTGCCAATATTAATTTATATTAAAATGTAGTTCCAATAAAAAATCCCAACAGAGTTCTTCATAGAACTTGACAAACTAATTTTAAAAAAATCACTTGGGCAGCCCGGGTGGCTCAGTGGTTTGGCGCCTGCCTTCAGCCCAGGGTGTGATCCTGGAGACTTAGGATCGAGTCCCATGTCGGGCTCCCTGCATGGGGCTTGCTTCTCTCTCTGCCTCTCTCTCTCTTTCTTTCTTTCTTTCTCTCTCTCTCTCTCTCTCTCTCTCTCTCTCTGTCTCATGGATAAATAAAATCTTAAAAATAAAATAAAATAAAATAAAAAAATCACTCGACAGTGCAAAGAGTCAAGAAAAGCTAAGCCAATGTTGAAGAGTAATGTGGGCTTAATAATGAAGACCATGTGGTATGGGGGCAGAAATGGACAAATGGAGTAATGAAACAGAATGCACGGCTCAAAAACAGACCCATAAATACATGTAAACTTCACAGGGGAGGAATGTGGAGGTTCAAATGAGCACAGAAAGGATATACTTTTCAATCAGTGGTGATTGGGCTATTGGCTACACGTAGGAGAATAAGAATTTGGATTTCCCACCATACACCATACCTCCATCAACTGTAGTAAGATAAAAGACAAGGCAAAGTTTTAAGACTTTTAGAAAAATAATAGAGCGTATTTATGAGCAGAGTACAAGATAATTTTTTAAGCACAACACAAAATCTACATATTATAAAATGTATATTTATTTGTAATCGAACTTATGAATTATATGACTTCTTTTCAAAAAAACTGTAATTAAAGTTAAAAAACAAGTCTCATAGGAGATGATTTGCAACTCAAATAATCCACAAAGATCCCTAGCCAAAATTCATCAAGAATGCCTATATAGGGGCGCCTGGGTGGCTCAGCGGTTGAGCATCTGCGTTCCGCTCAGGGCATGATCCTGGAGCCCCAGGATTGAGTCCCACATTGGGCTCCTTGCGTGGAGCCTGCTTCTACCTCTGCCTGTATCTCTGCCTCTCTCTCTGCCTCTCATGAATAAATAAATAAAATCTTTAAAAAATGCCTATACAGCAATAAGAAAAAGAAACATCTTGATGGAAAAATGGGCAGTGAATAGAAGGCAGAAATTCATATACAAGAAATCTCAGTGGCCAACAACCAAGAAAAGATGCTCCTTCTTAACTGATAAAATGCAAGGTAACATTCTCCAATGGAATACGTCATCATGGTTAAAATAAAAGAGAGGTATAAATCTAAAAAAACAATGTCGAGAGATAAAAAATGTGTGAAAGGTTAGCACAATTTATGCCACATTTGAAATACATGAAAGCATGTTACGTATTTTAAATAAATGCTTACATATACAGTCATAGCAACAAAATCTTACTTGGGAGTGAAACACCAAGTCTTGGATAATAGTTACAGTTCTAGTGGTATACTGAACTGGATTATACTGGTTTTCCTAGGCCAATTCTGCTACCTCTTCCTAATTCCATGTTCAGTGATGTCTTGCCAGTAGCTTGAAATCTGCTGTGATGAAATATTTACACCACAGAAATTAGTAACAATATAAATCCTAGATTCCCCCTCTCTTGTCCTAATGCCGGAGAACTGGTTTACCAGCACATCACTGTGCCACACTCCACAGAGTGGAAATGCAGTTGGGAGGGATATAGAAAGGGCTTCAACATTATTTGTAATGTCTTTATGCTTTAAAGAATTCCTAAAGTAAGTACGACACAAGAAAAGGCTTTGATAGAGTAGGGGTAGGGTTCATAGGTATTCATCATGCTGCTTTTATGTATTTTGGACATATATCCTGAAAACAAAATCTAGTCAGCAGAGTTTTTTTGGTCCAGCATAAAACTATTTTCTTTTCCCCCTCTTTAATTTTTGAGATTTAAATCTTGCTTAGTTGGTCACAATATTATATTATGTTGAAAAACCTGGACCTGAACTAATAGAAACTTTAAAATGATTTCAAGCCCAACCATAGATTTACCAGATAGCCAGACGTTTGAAATCAACTGGTGTAGGGTATATAATAAAAAATTCATAAGAGGCTTTAACATAAAAAGTCACATCAATACTTCTTACTTAACCAAATACAACAGCAAAGACATTTGAGCTCTAACCGTAGACTCCAGACTTACGGGAAAGGAAATAGGGACATGATAGCATAGATGACTCAGCTGCAAGAGTTAAACATGCAGATACACTTGAAAATAATAATGAAATAAAATAATAAGAATACCAATAGAAATGTGCCAAAACCAGGTATTCAAAATAGGCTAGATTTGATGCCTAGTTCTATGTCCTTGAGCAAAGGACTTTTCATACTGTACTACTGATTCATCTACAAGATGTGCATAAGATACACATTCTATCTGCCTCCCAGAGCTGTTAAGAGGATTAAAGGAGATCGTACATGTGCCAGGGATATATAAATGGAATCTACAAAAGGGACAGGCACGAATATGTGCTCATTGTGGCACATCGTATCATTGCATTGATCCCTCACATATCATCAGGGTGCTCATTCACTCTGACTCAGGGTTACATGTCTGACTTCCTTGTTCAGAGGACACTGAAGAGCAAAGAAGAGAGAACCAATGAAGGAAAACAAAGGTCTTCTCAGTTTTCCAACTTTTGCAGAATGAGCTCCACCACCAAGGTCCCTTTTTGTTGACCTTGGGGGCTACTTCATTCTTACCTTTCTTTAAATTGGGAGAAACAAATTTAAACTCCAGGGAGTAGAAAACAAAAAATAAAACAAAACCTTTCTGGACTATGCTACCACAATCTAAACCATGGCCTGGAAAGTAGGGCTCCACTCTGGCAAGAGGAAATGTGGCTAAATGCCTGGGGTTTGGGGTCAGAGAAGCCCAGATGAGGCATATTAAGTGATAATGTGCATAAAGGTCTACGGCCTCTGGCATGAAGTAAGCAGTAGATAAACATTCAGTACCATCAACTTACAGCCAAACCACCAGAAGGCTTAGCAAATATGCTTCAGCCCTCTCCCTATGTTATAGTGCCGCTGATAGGCTCTGGAAAGGGAAGCTACTGCAGGCCTCACAGCATTTTACCATCAGCAACTGCTAAATAGGAGCCTGTTTTAATACCAATGAACACGTAGACTCCCAATTCCCTTTTTTTTTTTTTTTTTAAAGAGAGCGAGCGAGCACGTGCATGCATGAGCAGTGGGGAGGGTGAGAGGAGGCAGAGGGAGAGAAAGAATCTTAAGCAGACTCCACACCTATCTCAGAGCTAGATGTGGGGCTCGATCTCACAACCCTGAGATCATGACCTGAGCTGAAATCAAGAGTAGACACTTAGCCGACTGAGCCACCAAGGAGCCCCAGCCTAATTCAATTTCTTTATGACCTTCCTTTATTTTCTTCTTATTATTATGTTTTATTTTATGTACACAGTATTTCCCAGCCACAGCTGTACATTACAAACATCTGGGGGTCTTTTAAAAACTTTTGATGCCCTGGCTCCATCCCAATCCAATTTGTTACAATTTCTGGGGGTGGGGTCCATCATATATATATATATATATGTATGTATGTATGTATATTTTAAAAGCTTCCCAGGTGATTGTAGTAGTATAGTTCAGGTTGAGAACCACAGTCTTGGAACAAGCAGACCAATTTCCAAAGTCTTCTGAGTCAAATCAGGGAGATGTTGCAACACTGATCGGTTTTATATCCTAGGCTTTCAAAATGAAAGGAGGAGTTGATGCAATTCTATATGCAGGTCTCCAAGAGGCTGGGCTTGTGCTAGGGGTTCAAAAGTAGCAAAGGAGATGCGGATCCTGTGCACCAGGTGTCACATATACCAAATTCATTAAGCAAAAATGGATAAGATTTATAATTTGCTTTGTGGTTGAGTCATGCAATGACAGGGCACTGCAGTATTTATAATGGGATTTTACTATAAGAAAATCAATTTTGTCATTGGTGGATATTTTGGTGCTTTTTCTGTGCTGGCAATGAGCTAGGCACTTTTGGTGAATGAACACAATGAAGCTTCACAGTAACCACAGAGACAGATATTCTTATCATTTCCATTCATTCATTCCCCAGAAGCTTGTATGCCTCCTATGGGCCAAGCACTGTTTAGGTACCTGGGCAGTGACAAAACAGACCCCTGTCCTTGGTGAGTGTTCCATGAGTGGGGGTGGGGAGGAAAGAAACAACAGATGTAGACCAAAAGTCAGTCATAGAGGGTGTTAGAATCTGACAAATGCCAGAAGGAAGAACAGAGCAGGTGAGGTGTTGCGTGGGTGTCCGGCAAGCTTCATTGAGAAAGGAAGACATAAACACAGACCTGTAGGGAGGGAGTTAGTTCTTCCACTCCATTTAAAGACTCACCCAAGAATATCTACACAGCTCAGGGGCGTTGCAAACCCAGACACATTGGAAATGAGAGTCTGTGCTCTTAACTTGCCTGCTGCCTGGTAGCAGTTTCACAATATATAATACTAACCAATTTGCTTGTCCCAGCCCCTTTAGCAGATTTCCTAAGCCCTGTGTCTTTTACGTAGAAAGTACTTAATGTATGTTTCAATTAATCATTTAAATTATTAATTAATTTGAATTAGTACATTTTGACTTAAAGTATTTGTGTGTTTACTCTGTCCTGCCCACTCCCCAGGCAGAAGAAAAATTTTAGAAATTCCAGTGGAGCTGGGGATGCCGCAGACTAAGCGCGCATGCATTTTTGGATGTCCTGTTCATGTTGTGTTGCAGAAGGACAATATCACTGCTCTGTCAGGGCAAACAGGTCTCTTCTCTGAGCCAGGAGGATGGATTGTGATGGAATATTAAATAAATGTGAGGCTCTTCTAGAACAAGGATGCTTCTAGGTAAAAAGACTTCGTGGCATGATAGCACACTGAAATGTATGAAGTTGGATCAAGGATTACAGGTAAAGTGTTCTTCGGCTGTATTCATCTGAAAGTCCTAATATTCCCAGGTGAGAACGATCTCTTGAGTGTTCACTTACCTATTGAAATGGTAGATATCCTGAATGTTTCCAAAGAGGGCTGATCTTTCTTCTGTCCCCAGAGGAAGTTTTGTTTGGTCCCTGATGCAGTCAAGGTAATCCTGGGAAATTAATGAGAAGGATGTCTTAAACACTCCTGTCCTTCTCCAAGTCATCTTTAGTTATGCAAGATGAATCTCTCATATCAGTTTCAAGTAATTACTATACTAATGTGCTCATTAATTATACTATGGAATACAGAGTGTCTCTTTTATTAATGATGACAATACTTACCTATTTATAGAACAGGGAGTTTGAGCAAGAAGGATTATGGTATACATTAGGCTACATACCCCCCAAGTGTATTAGAGCTTCCCTATATGGATAATATAATGACCATAGTTTCTCATAATGTCAGAGTTTTGGCATAAAAACATCATCTTCTGCTTCCTTGACTTATTTATATGATAAAAAGTTACTCAAATTAATTTAGTGGAAAGCCAGAAATACAGATCTTAAAATTTTATCATCACAAGAAAAAGAATTTATAACTGTGTGTGGTGATGGCTGTTAACTACACTCATTGTGGTGATCATTTCACAAAATACACACGTACCAAGTCATTATGTTGTACACCTTAAACTAATACAATGTTATATGTGATTTATATCTCAATAAACTGGGGGAAAGAAAGCGTTGTTTAAACATAACCTTGAAATCCGGAAGCTACGTTTTGTTAAAGTAGAGAACCAAATTCTTCCTCAAACATCAATTTATAGAAAAAAAAATCCTCTCTTTTTATTTTAATGAGCACATAACTCATGTATGCTAACTAGTAGGCTATGTTAGGCGATCCATGGAAAACTTTGGAAGATTTTATATATTTTAACATAGCAACAGCTCCCCAAGCAGGGCTAATGCGGGCTCAGAGCCACAGTGGGTTAAGTGTTCATGGCTTAGGAGCTTCGAGCTCCTGAGAGAAAGCTGTTTTCCACCCTGGGTGTGAGAGTTCATAACTGAGTGTTCCCCCCACTTCCCCAGCAATGCTTGAAAAAAGAACTCGGTAGGAGGTAAGAAAACAATAAAGAAAAAAGTGAAAACAGCTGAAATAACGTAAAATAAAAAATAAATACAATCCCCTGCCCTGGGCTGCATAATGTACTATGGCCCTCGACCAAACGTCACATGGCCTTGTGCAGCTTGAGAAGGAACGGGCCTTGTGCAAATCCCAGGCTCCAGCCACATTCCAATGTCCCATTGCAAACACAATAGCATGTAGGAGGTGCAACCAGCCAAAGGAGAAACTGAAATTTAAGAACCATCAGATAATTCTTCTTTCTCCCTTTTACTAAGCCACATTCATTCTCCCATGCTCTTTATGTTCCTCAAAGGAAAAACAGGCAGGGCTTCACCGTTAACGTTCTCAGGAGCACATTGCACAGACTGCATCACATAGCTTACCAACCTAGTTCTTTAACACTACAATCATTGGCATGCAGGAAGCAGTGTTTAGAAACCCTTTCCCTCTTTTATTCATTCATTCATTCATTCATTCATTCATTCATTCATTCATTTTAAAGGATTTTATTTATTTATTTGAGAGAGAATGAGAGAGAACATGAGCTGGTGGGGATGCTGGTAGGGGCAGAGCCAGAGGGAGAAGCAGGCTCTGCACTGAGTGGGGAGCCCATGCGGGCCTCAAACCCAGGACCCTGAGATCATGACCTGAGCTGAAGGCAGACACCTAGCCCACTGAGCCACTCAGGTGCCCCCAAGACAGTGGTGATCTCAACAAGAAATTAAATTCACAAGGTTTAAGTCTAATTGGCACCCCAGGGCCACAATAGCAAGACGTAGCCTCCTTATTGTATAAACAGAACAATTGGGGATCCCTGGGTGGCTCAGCGGTTTAGCGCCTGCCTTTGGCCCGGGGCGCGATCCTGGAGTCCCGGGATCGAGTCCCGTGTCGGGCTCCCTGCATGGTGCCTGCTTCTCCCTCTGCCTCTCTCTCTCTCACTCTCTCTCTATGTCTATCATAAATAAATAAATCTTTAAAAATAAAAAACCAGAACAATTATAAGGAGCTTAAGTATCTGCAGAGGACACAGAGTTAGCACCTAAATAAAAAATGCTAAAGAAAGCTAGAAGTGAAGCGAATATCTTCTGAACAACATGTAAACCTAACCTGTACTTCCTCAAAAACATAAATGTGCTCATCGATAGTTATATAAAATTACACATGGTACAAAAAGATGGGCTAATATTTAACTTGCATTGAAAGCTTACATTGGATAGCTGTTTATACTCTGATCAACACTTTCAAAGGACACATCATATGCAAAGTTAAAGCAGTAAAACAGAAGGTTAGAGACGGGCATGAACTTAAAACAGAAGGATATGGAGAAGCATGAGCCACACCAAATAGCAGGATAAAGGGTAGGACAAGGATGACGTATGCATGCCAAATTCACCTTGCTGGCTGCCATGGGGTTTAAGTGAGAAAATGCACAATCCTCTTTCTTACTTCAAGGGAAGAGCTTGTTCATTTGTGGAAACCTGATACCAAATTCTTCATGTGAGAGAAAGACTGAGTTAAGGGGCTTCAAGAATTTCAGCTGGGGTTAGAGACAAAGAAGCATGGCCCACTTCCAACAAATAATGGCCTCTTTCCAAATGAAAGAGTTTCAAAACCCCCCAGTCCATGGTAGGGAAACAAGATTTTAAAAGCTGCTCGTTTTCTGAAATTGTTGAGAAAATAGATCGTTAGGAGTCCAAATTTTTGTAGGCCACTCTAGAAAACAGATCAAAGTCATATGGCCACAACTTGTTCTCCCTACTGATCATAATTAAGTCTTTTAAATATGATACTTTAACCCTAAACCAGTTACTGGGAACTACTGTAGCATGCACTGCATTAGCAGCTATAATCATCTCCAGCCAAAATAAGAGGTTCGAAGCTCAGTGATAATAACAGTTGGGTCTGTGCTCAAATGACAGAGTAAAGACACCAATGAAATTTATTAGAGCCTGTCACACTGCTTATTAATTTTATTGGCTTGATGTCAGCATCTATGGCTACCCTACAGTTAACAATGAAGGATCAATTTAAAACTTTTGCATTGAAAACAATTATTTTCCAAGAAGATCAAAGAATTCACTCTACTGGGTAAAGGATAAGGCGGGGAGATAAACACAAGAGCTTTCCACCACTGGAAAAAAATACCTATTATGCCATTTTAAATCCTATTTATTTTTGAATCAATTTATGTCCTTAGGATCTCCTTGAGATTCCACAATTTGTGAGTGTCCTCTTCACATTAACGTTTTCATTGCCTGTAATGTTGAAAACATCTAAGTAAAGACTAACTTGGTGCAATTTAAAGTGTGGTAAATGGAAAGGGAAGCCAGTTTGCAAACTGTTTCCAAACTACAACGAGGTAAGTGCAGAAATTGAGAGTAAGCATGTGGAAACTCACAGCATTCTGACAGAATGGGATCAATCCATTGGCTCTAATGGTAAATTGGGGCTTGTCATTTGCATGTCTGATTTCTTCTATTTTCTTTTTCTAGCAATTCACTTTTTAAAAAAATTATTATTTTTTAAAGATTTTATTTATTTATTCATGAGACGGGGGAGGGGGTGCGGCAGAGACAGAAGCAGACTCCATGCAGGGAGCCTGACGTGGGACTAGATCCGGGGTCTTCAGGATCACGCCCTGGGCCAAAGGCAGGCGCTAAACCGCTGAGCCACCCAGGGATCCCGGCAATTCACTTTTTATTGTATTTTACAAAGTGTCAGTGTGTAACTGACAGAAAACACGCACATGTGTCCCTGTCCCTCCCCACATATAGAGAAGCACTGATCTAGGCAGCCCTCCAGCAGAGATGCTATAAAAATGGACAGAATTTGGGGCACCTGGGTGGCTCAGGTCATGATCCTGGGGTCCTGGGGCTGAGTCCCACACTGAGTTTCCCACAGGGAGCCTGCTTCTTTCTCTACCTATATCTCCGCCTCTTTCTGTGTCTCTTATGAATACATAAAAAAATGGACAGAATTCCAATTCAGGTTTAAACTCAAAGTGAACATCCTTACTAGTTCCTCTTATTTCTCCAAGACACCTATAGAATTAATGTCCCCACCCCCATTTTCCTTCTTCCTCTTAAATAACATTTAAAACATTTTAAAATTATAATCTGCTCAACAAAGATAAACCACAAGAGGGAAAGAAATGCTGATTCAGAACTCTGAAGTCTCCCCATACGTCACACCTCTACCACTCCTTCCCGCCCCTTCTCTTGCTAGAGTCCATTGTATGTGAGACAAAAAGATTCCGTTCCTTAATCTTCTTGCTGACGTTTCAAAGTTTGACCTAGTGGTTTTAGAGTTGACTCTTTTTGGTTGGTTTTTCTGTTTTTAGCACTTCCAAATTCCAAGCCCTTTGATATAACTCCTATGTAAGATTTTTTTTCTTTGGTCTTTATTTTGAAGGAAGCATTTTTTCCTGTTTCTCCAAACCTCCCACCTTTTCTAGAATGCAGTCATCTGTTTCTCCCAAAACCTGCCCTCTAAATCCCATGTATTACACTGGGACGCCATTGATATCACAATAACCTACACTTGTATAACCATTTATAGTTTAAAAGCATTCACATTCATTCATACAAACCCTCTCCTCATCTCCCCCCCCCCTTTTTTTTTTGAGGACCTAAGAATGTGTGCCAAGTTCTGTTTTACAAGCTAGGAATTAAAAAAAATGAATAAAACATGATTCCTCCCTGCAAGGAGCTCCCTGTGTCGTTGAAAGGCAAGTGTAAACAAATAAGTAGAATACAGTGTGTAGGCCACATGGCTGATAAATATTCAGTGCGGCAGAGAGGGGAGGTGGAGGAGAAAGAAGTGGTTGATTCCAAGGCTGGGAGAGGCTCTCTAGAGGAGGCACGAGTGGAACAGAATCTTTAAGGATAACCAGCAGTCTAGACGTAGAGGAAGGAGACAGCATCCAGGAAGTAGAAGAGTGCCAAGAGAGGCACAGGGTCAGGTAGGCAGGATGCAGTCAGGAAGGACATTTACAGGTGCAGAGATAGGCCAAGAGAGCAAGGCCCCAGAACCCATACACAGACCCCGGAGGTGGGCTGCAGTGCAACGATAGGACTGATCATGGAGATCTTCCATGCTCTGTTGGCGGTGGCAACCACTGAAGGATGGAGGGAGACCACAGACCACCCCAGCACCAGCAAAGAAAAAACAGAAGCTGTAAAACTGGGGTGGGGAGGCCAGTTAGACCAGCACAGCAGTGCAGGTAAACCTAGACCAAGCCTTCCACAGGTTCTAGAGAGAGGCATGAAGGAGAGGAAGGAGCCAGTGAAGGGTGAGAGTCACGGTGCGAGGACACTGTTGGCTTTCAGGATGTCGAGGCCGATGGCAGGCTGTCCCAAGATGGGCAGCTTTAGCGTGAAGACTATTTTGAGTTAGAAAGCAATCAAAACCTGAGATGCCTGGATGGCTCAGTCGGTTAAGTGTCTGCCTTTGGTTCAGGTTGTGATCTTGAGGCCTTGGGATCGAGCTCCACATCCCATTCTGCTTCCTGCTCAGCCGGGAGTCTGCTTCTGTGCCCCTCCCCCCCAAATAAATAAATAAAATCTTTTAAAAAAGGCAATAAAGACCTAGCAATTTCAGAGAAAGCTCTTTACTTCCCTGTCAAATGCCTAAAAAGAATTGAGAGTGAGGACTGCTCCAGAGAGAGAGAGCTCTCATCATAGATAACTACATTACAATAGGAACTAGGTATGGTAGATGGGGAGGGACCTAGGCAGGGCCACTTTGAGCAAAGTCCTCTCTTTGTCCCATTGTTGCTGAGTGGCCCAGCAAACGTTTGTTTACCAAACATTTACTTTTTTCATCTTTCTGTAAATTGCATTCCTTTCCTCTGAAGTCCCAGACCCTTGCCCCATCTCCTCAGTACAAGATAACTTGTATACCTCACTGTGCCTGTCTTTGGAATTTTGGAATTTCCATGTCTGTCTGTATACATGCTATTAAATTCTATTTTCTCCTGTTAAACCTTTTCATGTCAATTTGATTTTTAGTTTGCCTGGAAGGACCTTGAAGGGGACTGGAATTCTTTCTCCTCAACAAGGAGAAGGGAGTCTGTGCTTCTCACTCCTCGCTTTCCATGCTGAAGAGGAGGGGCACTGTTCCCCTTACTGCAAGACACTTTTTTTTTTTTTTTAATTTATTTATTCATGAGAGACACACAGAGAGAGGCAGAGACACAGGCAGAGGGAGAAGCAAGCTCCATGCAGGGAGCCTGACGTGGGACTCGATCTCAGGACCCCAGGATCACACCCTGAGCCAAAGGGAGATGCTCAACCACTGAGCCACCCAGGTTCCCACCAACAAGACATTTTCTTGTCCTAAGTGGCAGTGAGTGAATTGAAAGGTAGGAAGACCAGCCCCTCATCTTCCCATCTACTTGGCTTCAGCCTGGAGAGAGTTGGAATGCTCCCTCTGGGAAGAGGACCCACCAGCTCCCATCCTTCTTCCTGATCTTCTTTGCCAGGTTGTTGGTGAGACAAAACTCACTCCGGGCTTCTCCTGCTGGCGAGGCCTGCAGACGCCCTGGTGGGGCGGTTCTTGGCCTTGTTGGCTGGCTGGTAGATGCTGTGCTGGACTGCCTCACACCCAGGTAAAACACTGAGAAACACCTCTATGGATTTGCAGTTAAAGGAGACCAGGCCTATCTTTTGGCCTAGCTCATCTACATAGTGGGTCTTCACAGGGTTCTAGCTTGCTCATCATGTTCTTAGAATCACAGATCTGAGAAGAAATAGGAGTTTTGTTTTCCAGGCATTATCTCCTTTACAAATAGTGCTCTCAGGAACATCCCGATGAGTATGACTGGTTCAGAATCCCCGGCCCTGTCCAAATCCCCACTCATGCACTTCCTCTCCCCATTCCTGAGAGACCTGAAGAGAAAAGGGGTGTGGTCCAGGGGCAAAGACAGGGCATGGGTTTTGCATGTGTGAAGACAAAGGTAACGGCAGGACATCTCCCAGAAGTTTGTTAAACACCAGATCTGGAAGAGCAGTTTGCTCAGAAAGCTCCGTGGGGAGCTAGAAGCACATGGCTGTGCAGCTCCGGGCTTCAGCAGCATGGACAGAACAGGGAGGCCAAAATATTCTCCCATTCTTCAGAGTCCACAGCCACGTCAAGCACCTAACCACAAAAAAGCAGTTTCAGGGTAGCTAGCTCAGTGTTTGCGAATTGCAACCTCGGTGAGGGTCAGCAGGCCATGACACCTCCAGGGAGTCTCCAGTGGCAGTGAGGACACCAAAGAGCCCTTGCAAAGGAAATCAGAAAAGTAAATTATGAGCTGCAAGGCCATGGGCAGCACAGAACGCTGGGGCTCATGCTGAGGAGACTCACCCCTGAGTGGGAGCAGTGATGAGGGGTCTCGGAGGAGCCCTGAGGTCTTAGAGACAGAGTCTGGCCAGCCCACCTCTTCCAGACAGTCTCAGGGAGGCTGAGTGAGCATAACGGAGTCCTGAGTACAGTAACTAGAGAGAGTTGCAGGCTGATTTGGAAGTGGGTACCAGGAATATAAATTTTGAGATGTTGGGTTACACGGGAAGGAACAGTAACTGGAAGAGATATAGGACCAGGGAGGATTGATGGATTGATCTGTTCACCCATGCACACACCCACACACCCATGTACCCACACACCCATGCACCCATGCATGCACCCACACACCCATGTACCCATGCATCCATGCACGCACCCACACATTCATGCACCCATGCATGTACCCACATACCCATGCATCCATGCATGCACCCACACACCCATGCACCCAAGAACAGGATGGTGGTAGGTGTAGGAAAAGGAGAGGGTAAAGGGAAGGAGAAGGTAGAAGGTAGATGGAAGAAGCCTGGAATGACAAGAAAATACTTTCTGGCGAGGTGACTATTAGAGCCAGGTCAAGGGACAAGATAAGAGGTGGAAGAGAGGAAGACAAGCCCCTCTCCTGGGGAGTCCGGCCTAGGAACACTGTCTATCTGAGTGGGACAGGGAGTGGCCAAAATGACATGGGTCAGCTTCGTTTTTTGCCATAGAAAAAATTCTAATGAGTCAGAGCATATAACGAAAAAACTTCCCTCTCCCTCTTCAAGGACCTTCCTTTTCTCCGCAGGTGTCACTCTCCAGCGGTAACTCTGGTTAATGATCTGGTATGCATGTTTCTGGGCGTGTTGTGGGGCATGATGGCATTTGTCAAAAATGAGATCTATGCTTCATTCGCAACTTGGCTTTTTCCACTCAATGTATATAAACACACATGACTATGTCAATAGAATCCTTTCTCGTTTTTTATAGTGGCTGCATTGTATTCTATTCAATAGTTTTATTATAATGTACTAAGATTTTTGGGGGTCCATCCAATGTGAGTTTCTGTATTAAGTGGGTGCATCTGGAAACAAGTAGTTGTGACCCCTGAGCTCCAGGGGCTCATGAGAGAGGACAGGAAAAAGACACTTTTAAAAGAAAGAAGTCACAGTATGACGATGTGTTATGGGAATTATTTACAAAGTGCTGTGGGAATATAAAGAAAGAAACCCTTTATCTTTCTTCCAAATAAGCCACTGACTAGGGCTTATAGTAAAATCTCCCTCTGTAACCTGCAGATAAAGTATCAGAAGTCTAATCTCCCAGCTGATCTCTTTTCTCTTATTTCTCTGCCTACATCCACGGGGAGGAAGGTACAGTGAAAGAAATGGGAGCTGGGGGTCTCTGGCCACTTCATCAAGCTGGAAACAAAGCTCTTATTGTGGGAACAATGTTTTCCCTGAGTCTATATAACGTAGTTCCTGACACTGCGGAGAACCGTGCTGAAAATGCAATGTATCATCAGCAGGACAAATTCTTTTTTGGCAATCTTGCTGGGGGTGGGGGAGGAGGGTAGAGATGGGGAAGGGGGGAGAAGAATGAATGGAGGGGAGCAGAAAGGGGGGGAAGAGAAGAGGCAAGAAAAAGGAAAGTAGAAAGTAAAGGAGGGGAAAGAAGACAGGGAGAGAGAGAGGGAGAAGAGCAAGAGAGGAAGACCCACGGGCACACAGGAGAGGGGGGAGCAGAAGGGGGCGAGTTCAAAGCCACTTCTGTTCCTGGAGTGATATCAGTTCTCACTCAGTTTCCCTAACTGATGGTAGAGAGGCTGATCTTAATTGGCGATATGTGAAAGTCAGAATTAATGGCTCTGAGATATTTGAGTAAAAGAATCATAAAAAAACTGGGAGCTTTCAGCCTCATTTACCTAGTATAATACTTTCAATACCTAAGACATCAGTAAAAAATGTCAGGAATGGCCTTCTTGCTAAGCTGTGACAAATGATATGGTGGGTTCAGTCCCCTCCATTGTTTCAGGTCTCCCTCCTTGGAGAGGGAGCTAGGAGGTTCCTCTCAGGCAGGAGATGGAGCAGCCTGCCTAGAAATGGGGGAGGATTGGGCAGGTCTTCCCAGAAAGAGAAACCTGGAGGGGGCAGACAGGAATTCTGTTACAAACAGCAATGCTGAGTAGAAAGAGAAATAGATCTTTGCTTAAAGATGACTGGGTATATTTGGTTTTCCCCCAAAGACTTTAAACAGAAAATACATGCGAACTGGTAGTCTACAGTAATCAAATGATAGAAGAAACCAGATTAGCATTAATATATTAGAGTTCTTCAAGCAACTGGATGCCCATCTTTTCCTGTGCTTCCGACAACCATTATGGAAATCAATCATCTTTATTAACTTCATATTGACATCCAGAGGAAGAATTTGATGTACATAAATGCAAATAGATCTAAAAATGTCATAAAATTAAAAAGAAGTTTGGTGCAAATATACCACTACAATTAATCTCTTATCTTACCATGTTGGAACCGAAAAGTTCCTACAAGAGTCCCTTCTGTAACAAAAACATGGCAGGAAACTTAATTTTCTATTGGCTTTGTTAGATATTTATTTTAAAAACCTGTTTTCAGATTATACTGAAATATTCTCACATGTAAAAGCTCTTAAGAGTGGTAGACACATGCCCCTGAAGAAGTCCTGCTGAAGCTATCTTCCTAAACTTTTTTGAAACCCACCACTGCTTTTTTTTCCTATACTCTTTAATCCCATTGTCATTTCTAAGGACCAAAAAAAAGCAAAGCATTCCTTGGAAATCTAAAGGCTTATGGAATATGCATAAATGCAAAGTATGTTTAAAATCTTCAGAATGGGCAATCAGAGAATTTGCCAGAACCATCTGGAATGAAGCACAACAACAGCATCCCAGTGGGTGCTAAGGAGACAGGAAAGCAATGGACCTTTATTATACACTTCTTGAGTAGCCCCCCCCCGCCCCATCACCCTACTTTTCTCCAACTCTCTTTTTAAGTCTTCCCCCTCACTGGGTTAACTTACTCAGCATCCTTATTTTACTGCCATTTTATTCTCCAGGTCCCCCAAGCCGGGAAAGGAAGCAGACAGAGACAATTAGATGTGGCTATAATCCTTAAAGAGGAAAACAGCAAAGAGATGTGATGTCCTGGCGAAGCTTTAAGTACCTGAAAATGAGAACTGATTCATCTCAATTATAATCACAGTCCTGCTGGTGTAATTTGAAACATGGTAATTAAGGAAAATTAAATAAAGCCCAAAGGATTTTGTATATGGGAAAGAAAATAAAATAAAAGATCAGTAAAATAAATTTACATTATTAGATCATCTGAAGTTTAACGCCTCCTCACTGCTATTTACTATTATGAGTCGGATTACATTTAGGTTTATTGCTAGGTACCGAGCTCACTACTTTATATGCATTATTTTACTTAATCTTCACAACAGCCCCGGGAGGTGGGCCCGCTTATTAGTCCCACTTTACTGGGAGTTTAGAAAATTTCAATTGTTTTCCAAGGTCACACAGAGAGCGAGTGATTCAGTCACATTCAAACCAGGACCAGCTGACCGTAGCGTGCACTGAAAGCCTACATTACTGCTTCTAAAGCTTTAGTCCTTATTAACACAGGATCTTTAAATTGTAGGACATGTTTACTGTCGACTTCATCTGAGAGCTGAATGTGGCTTTTCTTAGGTTTGAGGAAGGAGCCCACCAAAGATAACCATTGACTCGGCCCCTAGCACGTCCTAGCACATTCCAGGATTGTCACATCACTGAATTAGTATCAGTCCACTTACACATCGAGCCCACCTCGTTCGTGTGTTCATTGACCCATGTCCCAAGGCATGCTTTTCCAGCAGCCAAGCATGCCAGTTTTCAACCAACTGGCATTTGGCCTTCAATGTTGGCACACACCTCCTTGTCCCGTTCAGTTGACAAGTTCTCTTCCTTCCCTCTGGCTTCTCCTTGAAAACGTTACCCCCTTCCCTTGCTGGCCACCCCACAGGTCAGCCACTCCCTTCCTCTTTCTGTGCATGGCTCTGTGTAGCTCCCTCCAATAGGAACACATTCTTTTCCAAAGCAGCCATGTGGGAGCCTCACAAATGAATCCTTCTGGCTCTCCCAGGACCACACTATGTTTAAGTATACTGAACAAACTTCACACGATGGAGACCCTCGAAAGCAGAACATTTAAAAACTCTAGAATTGGCAATTGCTATCAAATGAAGATCAAGCAGAAACGAAGAGAGAAGTAGCAGCTCTGACGGCATGGCCTTTGCCACAGGAAAAGGCTGATGGATGAAATGGGATGCAGGCAGGTAAAAGTGTGGGACCCGCAGAGGAATGCTCCCTTCAACTCTGGAGAGCCATTGTGGTAGGTGTGCTGCTGCCCCACATGGGACGCATTTAAGTGGTAAGCTTATTGGAGTAACTTCTGGAATGCCCTTTTGCATAAGTCAGCCTGAATTTTTATCACGGGGCTCCAACTTCCTTCACAGAGCTCTGCATATCACTTCAGTACATGGATGGCTTAAAGGTTCACATCAAATGCATGTGATTTCTGCAGCAAAAACATTTCCTGCTCACAAATCAAATTGCCACCCACTTGTCACTCCAAATTCTAAGGGGCCAGAAATTGTGAAATAAGGATACCAAATAATGGCCCATTAAAACAGATACGCAGTTTGCTACATATGCATCACCGGTGATTGTACGGGTTAACCTAAGCATGTATTGGATGATAATTCACTAAATGATTTATTTAAGGAGTTGGAACACTTTCTAGTCTCTTTTACTGGGACAGGAACTATAGCAACTGACCTGTACGCAGTAGGTGCTCAGGCAGCCATTCACTTGATGGAGGGGAAACAAGGCCTCAGAGACAAAAGTCTAGTGCTATTTGGGCTACTTTACTTAGAACTTTAACCCTGAAATGGAGCTTCCATGAGGCCAAAGGGCTGGAGCTACCTGGGCCAGATGAAGTAGGGAGAGCAAAAAGCTGAAAGACATTAGCTCAACTTCCCATCTACCGAGTCACACAGTTTGGTAATGACCCTCAAGGTCAAGCTATTCTATTTGAAAACTGCAATGCAACGAGGCTGTATACATTAAAATAAAGAACTACACAAGGGCTGATCTCTTTATGGGCAGTTTTTCAATGCGGATGAATGTGATTATGCCTTGGCGGCATTAGGTAATCCACGGCTAAATATGGAGATGCATAGGCTAAACTGTTCCGTTCATTGTACCAAAAACAATGAGTAGCCCTAAGGACATATCTTATTGCTTCTCTGGCTATGCTGTTGTTGATCTCATCACAGTAAAATCTTAACCAGAAGTTATTTATTGACACAGAAACAGCCTGGACTTGGAGATTTGCAGGGGAACAGAGGGTAGAATGGGAGTGCAGGTGGGCCAGCATGATGGGACACTCCTCAGAAACCTGACTTTCTCAGAGTGCTGGGCCTCCTGAATGGGGTAAATCCAGGGGTTTCCTTCTATCCTCTTGGAAGCCTGGTCTCAATTCGTGCCCACAGGGGAAAACGTGTGATGTGGGGAAAACTAATTATTCTCCTATCCTAAATCTCAGGCACAAGGCTCATGGTCACCTTGGTACTTAGAAGTGAGGGAGAGGGAGACTGACCTCCTAGGATGAAGTTTCCATAAGTGAACTTTCAAGAGATTGTGTATATTGTGTAGCAGCACTTTAAAACTCTGTACAGAGTTACATTACATGCTTTTCCTTGTACTAGATGCAGCTTCCATCTGTGGCAAACCTGCTTTCCTAAGACAGTAGGTTTCTATCAGGAGAGAGCATGACATAGGCCCAAGGGCAGCAGATTCGTCACCAAGGCCTCTGCTCCGGATGCAGCATGGTGGAAAGTGCTTGGACCACAAGGGCAGACAGCCTGGAGCTGGGAGCTGCCCCTCGGAAGCTCCCCTATTGGCCTTGCTCAAACTCTACTGCCTCAGCCTCTGAGTAGGGATAATGCAACAACCTGTGCCTTGTCTCCATTCAGTGAGTTAAATGACTAGGCCCAGGGGTACCTGGGTGGCTCAGTGGTTGAGCACCTGCCTTTTACTCAGGTCATGATCTCAGGGTCCAGGGATCGAGTCCTGCATCGGGCTCCCTGTGGGGAATCTGTTTCTCCCTCTGCCTCTGCCTCGTTCTCTGTGTATCTCTCATGAATAAATAAATAAAATCTTAAAAAAACAAAAAACAAAACAAACCCAACCAGGACCATCCAAGGAACCCTGCCTACACACGACACCCAGCACACACTGGTTAGTAGCATGGCTGTTGTGTGGCCTCCTGTGTGCCTGCTTCCTCCTCAGGAGGGCAAGGAAGTAGCCAGATTGGAACCCCTTATGGTTCAAAAGCAGATTAACTCTATTTGCACAGACAAATTACAATAAAAACTTCTAACTTTAAAAATACTTAAACGGCTAAGTTTACTTGGTGCAGTTAAAAATTAAACTTATTGATTTTAACATTGCTGTTACATCTGAATTAAATTTATGTGATGTTCTAGTAGTAAAAAAACAAAAACAAACAAACAAAAACAATAACAACTTCTACCATGGGTACTCATAGGAAGCTTGCGCAGCCTGCTATTAACATCGTTTGGGGGAGAAGGTCTGAAAGATGGTTAGCGGAGACATATGCATGCAAAGCATCCAGACCCCAGCCTTCTCACTGGCTCTGTCCAGCCAGACACTAAATCCTGCCTCTCCTACCTGTCTTGAACCTGACCCCTCCCCTCTCCCATCCCTGCTTTGGTCTTGGTGATCTCCCACCATGCTTACTGCATGAGCATCTTAACTAATCCCTCTATGGGACTCTGACCCCAACTTTTCAGAATGAAGCCAGTGTGATCTTTCTAGAACTAGCAAATTTGAGGTTATGCTTCCTGCATAAAATGCTTTAATGACTTCCCCTAGCGTTCAGCATGGAGGGAGAGGTCCTTCAAGACCTCCATCACTGTTTACCTTTCTAGACTCATCTCTAACCACTTTCTTCCCTTACCCGCAAGCCACAGGCACTCACTCCTGGCACTTTCAGGAATGTCCCCTGTCCCCTGGCTTCACTGTCTTTACGCATTTTATTTTCCCTGCCAAGGTGGCCCCTCCTACTGGCAAACCCAGGCTAAGATTCTTCCCAGGAATCCTTCTGGATCCTTCCCACCCCTTGAGGGTCAGGCACTCCTGAGCGTTTGCATTTATGATTCCACGATAGGGGAAGCTGGAGTCATCCACATACTGGGCCAGCTCCGTGAAGAATGCCTTTGTACCTCCTGCTCTCCCTCAAAACTGACGTCAACAATTTGCAGGTGTTGCCTCTAGCTTTCCCAGCCCTGCACGTGTGCAGAACCAAGGCGGTGGATTCCTGATACCAGGTCTGCGGGCCAAGTGGGTGAAGCGGAGCCAGGAAGGCAAGGGTTAAGGAGCCAGGCTGCTCTCAAACTCCCTGAGGCTGAAGCTGTATTGAATTGTAACTCAAGCCGGCATTCCTCCTCGGCTCCCTCCCCTCCCTTTGTCCCGGGGACTGCGATTTTGCTTTTGCCACGCAACCTCTTGAAGACGCGCGTTTCATTCTCCACTCTCTTCCCACCCACCTAACTCCCCGCTTAGCACAAGAGAAGAAAGGCTCCCCTAATCAAAAGTAGATTAACTCACACCCTTTTCTCTACCTACATTTGCATTTGGAACACTCTTTACAAGGCTACAAACAGACCCCTGGGTCGTAAGATTTATCCACTGCTTTATGGAAAACTGGACAAAAGCTGTGTCTTTTCAGCCCTTCTGGATTTGCAGGGCCGCGGCTCTGGCCAGTGCTGCGCCCCCCCCCCCCCCCCTCCCGACTCATCTCCCACTTACAGCTTCTGAAAGGTTAACAGCATAACTGGGAGCCCCATTATAAAGCTGAAGGGAACACTTGTAACATTTCTTGTTGATCCGAAGAGAAAAAAAAGGTTTGTTTCAGAAGAAAATATTTTAAAGTGCAGCTGAAAGGAATGGCTTGCTTTGCCTCCTCCCAACACACACACACACACACACACACACACACACACACACACACACCCCATAATGTCATTTAGGCAGCTTGCACAGAAAATTGAGGAGTAATTTTGCCTCAATGTGATTTTGATTTTGCCATTTGCAACCACAGATGTAGGCTGCAGCCTTTTTTCCGTGAGGGGCCGACTTTAGGGAAGAGGGGTGTCGATGATTCAGACGCGAGAATCATTATGGATTCTTTCCCATTAGCTTAACAAAACAAGAATCTTCGCGTTTAGAACAAGCATTCCATTTCACTTTGGGTTGGACAGATGTTTGCAACTTCTCATCACGTCTTTATTATTTTCTTAATACTTCCCCTTGCGGAGCAAGGATGATTCTCACTTCTCAGGAAGTGTCATCTCACGTCTGTTAATGGATCGGTTATTATACAAGAATCTTCTCGAAGTATTAAAAGTGAATTGTAATTAATGAAATCCTGGTACGTGTTACAACATGGACGAACCTTGGTAACATTATGGTAAGCGAAAGAAGTCAGACACCGAAGGACAAATATTGTTTAATTCGGGCAAATTCATAGACACAAAGCAGACTGGCGGTTGCTGGGGGCTGGGGACAGGGGAAAATGGGGAATTGCCATTTAATGGATACAGAGTTCTGTTTGGAATGCCAAGAAAGTTCTAGAAAGGAGCAGCAGTGACATTATGAGTGTTTAATGCCACTGACCTGTATACTCAAAAAAAGGCTAAAATGGCAAATTTTACATTATGTATATTTTAGAAGAGCAGAAGATGCTTAAAAAATCAATTACTCTAATTAGAAAATCACTCTGTTTATGAAGGCTAGGCATCAGAGGCTAGATTTTATTTATTTTTAAAAGATTTTGTTTATTCATGAGAGACACAGAGAGAGAGAGAGAGACAGACAGAGACACAGGCAGAGGGAGAAGCAGGCTCCATGCAGGGAGCCTGACTTGGGACTGGACTTGGGACTTGGCCCCTGGTCCCCAGGATCAGGCCCTGGGCCGAAGGCGGTGCTAAACCGCTGAGCTACCTGGGCTGCCCAGAGGCTAGATTTTAGATGCGTACCAAACGTAAGGAAAGTTTTTTCTTGCTCTTCTGGCTCATCAATAAGGACTTGGGTTATGCTCGAAGGCTGAATTCACAAGGAAAATCACCAGGGGGACCGATGGCCTTACATCAGGCAATCTTTTAAGTTCTTTCCCCTGGCTCCTTAGGGCTGTCACATCAACCCCCACCCCTCCCTTGCTGAGGGTGAGGAAACCAAATAATTAAGCTTATTTTAAATATGTGGGGTAAATAGGCACTTGGTGAGAGCTTGAGGCCTTTCCTGGGGTAAAGACATAGGAATTACTGTTCAGTGTTTGAAATAATCTATTTTGGCTGCTCAAAGGACTTGCTTATTTCCTGGTTACATTCTTGAGAGCTGAGACTGGAGGAGATGAGATCTCCAGCCATCTTTAGATTTCAGCTTTTTGAATTAAACTCATTTACACAGGATGAAGCTGAGGTCAGATTGGCGGGTCGTCCATGGGCACACAGCTATGGGACCAGGGCCCAGCTGGCATCTGGCCCTTCAATCAATCTCAGTTTGACCCAGCTCAACTCAAAATTCTGCAAATAATTTCTTTCCACCGCTGCAGCCCTTTATATTGGAAACAAATTCCAACTACGTGTAGATACACCAGGGAAACTAAAAACTGCAATGAGATAGAACCCACCCGTTTTTAAGCTGCACAGTTAAAATAATTTTCGGAAATCATATTTTAACATAGATTAGCAAACACAACAACGGATGATACTTTAAAACCTACCAGAAATTACTGGCTTTTCCAAATAATTCCAATTATATTAATAATCATATAATAACAACTCTCATTTGAGTGCTTGCTGGGTGCCTAGCATTGTGTGAAGCATTTTGCAGGGAAAGCCTTATATATTTTCATCATGACTCTATTATTTCCATTTCACAGGTGAAAATGTAGAGACATAGAACAGTTCAGTAACTTGTCCAAGGATTACACAGGAAAGTGGCAGAGTCAGGATTTGGGTCTATCTAGTTCTCACAGATTTTAGCTTTTCAACATTTTGTTATATTTTGCGGGGGGAATGTGGGGTGGTAATTTGCGTTGTCTTTAGATATGGGTTGTTTGTTTCATGACAATGGAACAAAGAATTCCCTTTAGGACTGTAGGCCTCAACATCGATTGCCTTTTGGGATCTGGAGAGCTTTAGAAAAACCAGTGCAGGTTTCCTTGGCCCAGGGTGTGGCTTGGGACAAGACTAGTACCTGTTCTCCAGGGGATAATCAAGTTCAGCCTCTGCTTTAGAGAAATTCCTATTTTTTAGTTGCTCCTCCTAACCAGATTTCTTAGGTGATAGCTTTTAATTGCTCAAATAATAGCCCCTTTGAACCTGTTTATGAGGCTTACTATCCTTGGTATAAATCTAGCTGATGACCTCTTAATTGTGTGTTCCTCATAAGGGATCTTCATTATGTTTTACTTTTTTTCCTATTTTGAAGCAGTTTTCTTCTACTGGATCTTAACAAAAGTGGTTTTTGAAGATGCCGGATAAGTCTCAATATTAAGTAAATTTATATATTTAATCGGTAACCTTCTTTACCTTATACTTTTTAAAATCAGGACGTGAACTTCAAAGCCAGCTCCTACTTCAGAACAGGAGTTGGTGGGGTGCTTGGGTGGCTCAGTGGCCAGGCATCTGCCTTTGGCTCAGGTCATGATTGCGGGGGTGGGGTGGGGGTGGGGTCCCAGAATCAAGTTCCACATCGGGATCCTCACAGGGAGCCTGCTTCTCCCTCTGCCTATGTCTCTGCCTTTTTCTCTGTATCTCTCATGAATAAATAAATAAAAATTCTTAAAAAAAAAAAAAGAAAAGAACAGGAGTTGGCAAAAAGTGTCCTAGAGTACCAATCGGACTATTTTCACAAGTGGACTAGCCCAGACACTTTCTTGGGGCTTGCAGGAGCCCCTCTAAAGCCTGCCTACATTTGTGCTGGGGGGGAAAGGATAATTTCACGGGTTGCATTAGGAGGTGACTCTAACTGTTGCCATTTCGCTCTGTATCACCTCTCTGGCTGTGCCTCAATTATGTGGTGGCTAGACACAGAAGACACAACCTCCTCTCCTCACACGTGCCCGTGTCAATTTTATGCTCATCAGTGGCCGAGATATAGGAAACTGGGCAATCAGATAATAAGCTTCCAGAAAATTTCATTAATAAGTATGTATGAGAACTCTCCTCAATTGGTGTGTAAGGGGCAGTTGCTAAATCTTGTGTTTTACAATGCCAGTTGTTTCTAAATGAAATGGCCAGGAGATAGGCCCTTAGTCTGGGCACTAATACTTGGCCTCAGGATCTGGGTTTGAACAGCTATCAGTGCTAGGGCGCTTCTTAGAGTCAGGTCCACGCCAAGGCTATTACAGGCATTACCTTAATCCTCAAACTGTCTTATGAAGTATGCAATATCACTTCCTTTAAGAAAAAAATATTTGAGATAGAGAGAGAGAACGTGAGTGGGGAGGAGAGGGAGAAGCAGGCTCCCCACTGGGCAGGGTGCCTGAAGCGGATCTCGATCCCAGGACCCCAGAATCATAACCTGAGCCAAAGCAGATGCTTAACGGACTGAGCTACCCAAGCACCCTTCGGCTTCATTTTAAGATGAAGAAACTGCAGGTTACAGAAGTCACCAAACTGCTTAAGATCAAAGGTGGCGACAGGTAGGGTTTGCATCCAGCTGAGGAAATCTCATCTATAAAAATGATTGGGTAAAACTAGAGCATTCATTCAGCAGATGGCCCGTTGAGGGTCAGAGTGCTGAGGGCTTGGAGAAGAAAATGTACCAACATGACTCAACTCCTGCAGAACCTGTGGTCAGGCAGGCCTCGCTGAGTTATTTCCTGGTTCCGTAATTTGGTATGATTTTACTTAATCGAAAATTCTATACAATTGAAAACAGCCTAAGTGTCCAAAGCAGATGGATGGACAAATAAAATGTAGTCTATATAGACTCTGGGATATATAATCTTAAAAGGAAGAAAATTCTGACACATACTATATTTAATAAGGATGGACCTCGAAGACATGATCTAAATGAGCTAAGGCAACAGGACAAATACTGTATAGACTCCACTTATTTGGGGTACCTAAAGTAGTCAATTCCATAGAGACAGAAAGTAGAATGGGGGTTGCCTGAGGCTGAGGGAGGGTAGAATGAGAAGTTCCTGTTTAAGGGGTACACAGTTTCAGTTGCTAGAAAAATTCTAGAGAAGGACGGTGGTGATGGTTGCACAACAATGTAAATGTACTCAAGCCATTGAATTGTACACTTAAAATTGTACACTTGATAAATTTTCATTTTAATCATTTTAATAAAACGAATATATATATTTTTTATTTTGCCACAATTTTAAAAAGAGATTAAAAGATTCTATGCAAGCTACTTGCATACACCCCTTAAGTGGCAAAGTAGTCTTGGTGGACGAAGGAGAAACCAAAAACATGAACGATCAGAAAACAGTAAACTACTACATGATGTAGGTGGACATGCTGTGTATCAGCCCAAGCCGCCTTTTCTTCTTCCAGGTGTTAAAGAGCGGGGTTGCCCTTGGCTTTAGGCTTATCACATAATCCAAGATCCTTCTATGTGATTAGTTTCACAAGGTGCAAACATCTTTGGAAGATATTTCTGGCCATGGGAAACTTCTTCTAACTGAAGGTTGGTTTGTTTAGAGCATAATTTCCTGAATTCTGTAATTTTCTACCCACTCAGTATAATTGAATATTCAAGATGGCACACATCCAAAAGGCAGCAGGATTCTAACCCAACTGAACAGGACCTGTTTTAGCAAATCTTCAATAGAATTTTGCCCACAGGCGGTCTTTGAAATATACGAGTTCTTTAGTAGACCAGTAATAATAGCTACTCAATCACTTGAGTTAACTCAAGTTTTTGAAATGCCTTTTTGTTAAAAATCAAAATGTTGCATTAAAAGCAAAGCCTAATAGAAGGGGAAGGACTTTTGGGTTGCAGGTATTTCTGGAAGTGCTTGATCATGTAAAAGAAATGAATGTACTCAGTCAGGTCTGTGAAAAGGCCAGTTTCTGTTTTCTTTTCCCCTCTAATTACATTGTAAGGCTATACTTTCCTTTAATACATCGTCTAACTGTATCTGCAAGTGTAGGTGGAAAACATCATTCAAATTTTAACGTCAGAAATACTAACATTTACCCCTTAAATCTTCTTGGTGCACACTAAGGGTTTCATAGACAGAAAATCCTATAGTCTGTGGACATTCGACCAAATTATGGAAATCCTTGCACCGAAAGAAAAAGTTCCTACCACTATTTGTGTTTATAAGGAACCATATTTGTTGGTTTGAAATTAGGGTAAAAAAAATCTATTTGTTAGTTTCCAGAAATATGAATGAATTCAAACTGCTAAGAGAACTTGGAATTCTTTCAAATCATTTTTTCCTAAAAGATGGAAATGGAAAGAGCCTTAAGGATATTTGTCATAGTCTTTATTAGTCTCATTGAAGATAAATGGAAGACCATGTTTTTTTGACAGCAGGAATACTGTTCTTCAATCTTCTACTCTGAGTAAAGATGGGGGTGGTGGTGGGGAGACTTACTTGTAATAAGTCATAATACTTCAGAGTAAGTACAGTCAGTTCTGCTATAACATTTGTTTTGAAAACATGAATTTGTCCCCAACATGATTAACATACAAAGGAACAATTTGAATTTATTTCAAATTTCCTAACTTTGCCTTTGCTTATGTAGGATTTCATCTATGAGAAACACTAGGTGGATGCAGAAAATTGCCCCCAGTTCCAAGGAGCAGCCCAGGAATACAAAACACACACATACTCACACACTCACCTCAATGCCTACCAATGAACTCAGTCTACCTGCACGGGCATCGTGTGCCACACTCCTCCATGTCAGGTAACCTTACTTCAAAATAACTCCTAAATTGCAACCCCGTGGATGGTTTCCTCTCTCTTTAATTTTTCTTTTTCCTCGTAGCCTATCTTGTATTTTCCCTCTTTGTTCTCTATTCTTTTTCCTCTTCATTGTTTGTTTTTCTCACTCCTTCTCTCTCTCACTCCCTCTTGTACTCTTCCTCTCTTACAGAGGGTAGCAGGTGTGGCAACCAGGTGGCTTCCATAGCAACTTCAAGTTCAGATGCCATGTGAACTAAAGGAGATATGTATTTCTTAACCATTTAACATGTCTAAAACTGTCTTCATTTTTCTTATCTTTTTAAAAGTATCATGGATAATGTTTTTGAATGTTGTGCTCAAAACTCATTTTTCCTATAAGTCTTATTTTTCCCCCATGTGGTTTTGCACAGCGAGGGATTTTTAGGAACACACATGCCACATGTCATATTATAACAGAACCAACCGCAGGCACTTCGACATGCATATAGCTTTCGCGGCTCTCATCTGTATGTTCTCTTTCTTGGGTCTTAGACATTTGATATGGGCATTAAGACAATCCTCATCTATAATCTATTCTCAAATTATGAACTCTTGCAACCCAGTAAGAATACCCTACAAAGCCTGACTCACGGCCTCCAATACTCTCGACATCCTTAGACCGACCTCAACTATTCATCCCGCCCCACATTTCAAGAAGCAAGTCACAAATCAGGGCTTTCAGGAACTCAAGAGTGACCTTTCCATTATCTGAAGTTGAGTATTTCTCAGGGAGACAATGAGGACCATCTCCGCACTCATAATTTTTATAACAATGGGTGATCATTAAGCTATTGCTACAAAGTAATTTGAAAACCTTATCCAAGGTGAAGGTTAACAATGTAAACAGACTACTGTTTATCAATGGTAAATACATTTTCTATAAGTTCACCTCTGGAAGGATGCAAATTGACTTCAACTTCTTACAGAAAAACATTCATAATAATGTCGTTGATTTGGCGCATTTAAGGCTAAGAATATATAAAAACAATTTTCACAATTTGGTCTTTTGTTGCTCATTTTTTTTGGGTCAAATACCCATAATTCTCATTTTGGCCTCTCAGGATGGCTGAGAAATGAGTTTTAAAGAAGGGCATTCAGTTTCATATAAACTTTAACAGTGTGGCCATAAACTTGCAGATCCCAAGTATCATCCTGTTAAATGGTTAATGGCTTCAGTCCATTATCCTCATTGATTCCCTTTTGCTCACAAGGTTCCCAGGACACTAGCAAGATAAGCACAAACGCTGCTTTTGAACTATTGCTAGACATAGCAGCCCTATTTTTATTTTTTAAAAGATTTTATTTCTTTATTCATGAGAGACACAAAGAGAGGCAGAGACACAGGCAGAAGGAGAAGCAGGCTCCATGCGGGGAGCCCGACGTAGGACTTGATCCCGGGTCCCTGGGATCACACCCTGGGCTGAAGGCTACGCTAAACTGCTGAGCCACCCAGGCTGCCCACAGCCCTATTTTAAAACTGGAATACTACCAATGGTGTTCATTAATTCCAAAGAGCCCTATTGGCTGGTTGTGTGCATGGAAAGGAGTAGAATGATGGGAGAAAGGATAAAGAAAAAGGAGGTGATGAAGGTATGTGAGAAGACACTTTGGTCTGAGTCTGTTCCAAGACTGAAATGGAGAATTCATTTATAACATTCTGTAGAACCACTTGGCAGAGGGAGTCACCATAATCTCAGCAATAAGCATCACCAAAATTGTTCTTGCTTTCTTCCTAATTTATTTTTATTTTTAGTGATGGGAGTGGGGGACACACGGTGTAGTTTCACAACGAGGATGTTTTAATTCTATATAATGTGTCATTGGAGAATGCCAGTTGCTCACAAAATATTTCCCACCTTCTTTGGGTACACAGCGAGACTATATCTATAGTTTGTTATGGCCACCTGAGAAGAGTAGCATCTGCAGAAGGAGGCCAGGGGGGTGATCCCCTTCTGTGCCTGACTTAGAAACCTCCCCCAGGCATGTGTCCCTGTCTCCTTGCCCTTCTAGCCCAATGAGATGGTGCAGACTGTAGCAATCTTGGAAAGTCAGGCGCTGAAGACGTCAGAGCCTCATCAGCCAGGGTTCTCAAATGAGTATATACAGGAGCACCACTCCTGCCTACCTGAACATCCACAAGTAACTGTTCCAGAAGAAATAAATGTATTTCTGTTCTATTAAGCCACTACATTAGGGGTTTCTATTTGTGACTGTGGCTTAGCCTATCCTTACAGACATGTAAGATGTGTTGCAAATCTTTAGAGCAGACCTTCTCAGCCAGAGGTGATTTTGCTCCTCAGAGGATGTTTGGCAATGTCTAGATGTTTTTGGTTGTTAAAAGAGGAGATGGTGGTGGTTCGATTGGTAGCTAATGGGTGGAGGCCAGGTTTGCTGTGAAACCATCCTATAACATTCATGGCAATCCCCCACAACCAAGAACTATCTAGTCCAAAATGTCTGTGGTACTCCTGCTGTAAAACCCTGCTCTAGAGAGGGTAAAAAGAGGGCAAAAACCTTGAACTCTTTGCTAGATTCTAAGAGAAGATTTGCAATAACAGTGTAGACTACTGGTAGAAGGAATATGTTCTGGAATGAAACCCGAGTTTAAGTTCCAGCTCTATCACTGTCTGGTGGCCTTGGACAGCTTACTTTGCTCTTTGTACATTCAATATTCTTGTGCTAAAATAGGAAAATTACAATAATACTCATATGATGGGGCTGTGAGTGAAGATGGGGCTTAAGTGGGTACCTGATATATGGTAAGTACTCAAATATTAGTTGTTATTATTAGTATTTCCTAGTGTTTTTGTTGTTGTTATCAAGGCACATATTTAAAAAATTTAGAAGTGTTGATACATAGTATGTTTACAGATGTTGGGAACCAGTGAGGTGGTAGGAATGGTCATAAAGCTTAAGGTGTCAGTTGATGATGTCACTGCTTACCATGCTCCCAGGAGAATCTGATCAATATAGGTATTTTAAACAATGTTCCTAATTTTTAACTGAAGGTCTAACCATAAAATGTGAAGAGAATAACCTAAACTGACAGCAGTCATTAAGTACACAAGAACTCTTGTCAACAGCCAACCCACCCACTTTTATATATCAACTCTGCGAACTTCTACACACTTTGCTTTCACTAAATGCTGTCCACCTTGGACATTTTCATTGTTAATACCTTCTGACTGATCAACAGAACATTCAACATTGGCAAACTCTTTAGGACTGGAAAAAAGTGAAAACCCAGGTCTCTGCCCTCCCTCCCACATTAGATGGGTAGAATAGATGAACACTCAAAATCACTGTGTTGAAATTGAAGAAGACATAAATAAATGGAAAAATATTCTGTGCTCACGGGTTGGAAGAAGTCTTATTGTTAAAATGTCAATACTGTCCAAAGCAATCTACAGATTCACTCCAATCCCTGTCAAAATTCCAGTGGCATTTTTCATAGAACTAGAACAAATGATTCTAAAATTTGTATGGATCCACAAAGGACCCAAATAGCCAAACCTATATTGAAAAACAAAAAAAGCCAGAGGTATCACAATGCCTGGTTTCAAACTATAATACAAGGCTATAATAATCAAAACGGTATAGTACTGGCATCAAAACAATCACATGGATCTATGGAACAGAATAGAAAGCCCAGAAATAAACCTATGTATATGTTATTCATTAATTTACAAAAAGGAAGCAAGAATATATAATGGAGAAAAGACAGTCTCTCCAATAAACAATGTCAGGAACACTAGACAACCAAATGCAAAAGAATGAAAATGGACCACTTTCACACACCATATACAAAAATTAACTCAAAATGAATTAGACTTGAATGTAAGACCTGAAATCTTAAAACTGCTAGAAGAAAACCTAAGCAGTAAGCTCCTCAACATTAGTCTTACTAATGTTTTTTTTGGATCTGCCCCTTCAGATAAGGGCAACAAAAGCAAACAAATGAGACTACATTAAACTAAAAAGCTTCTGCACAGCAAAGAAAACCATCAACAAAATGAAAGTGGGAGAAATATTTGCTAATCATATATCTAATAAGGGGTTAATATCCAAATATGCAAAGAATTCATACAGCTTAATAACAATCTCATTAAAACATGGGCAGACGATCTGAATAGACACTTTCAAAGAAGACATACAGATGGCCTATAGGCACATGAAAAGATGCTCAACATCACTCATCATCAGGGAAATGCAAATCAAAACCACAATGAGATATTACCTCACACCTGTCAGAATGGCTATTATCAAAAAGACAAGAAAAAATAAATGTCGGCAGGGATGTGGATAAAACGCTATACACGGTGGGAATGCAAATTGGCACAGCCACTGTGGAAAACAGTATGGAGTTTCCTCAAAAAATTTAAAATAGAACTACCATATGACTCAGCAATTCCACTTCTCGGAATTATCCAAAGAAAATGAAAACACTAATTTGAAAACATCTGCACCATGTTCATTGCAGCATTGTTTACAATAGATATGGATATGAAGATATGAAACAACCTAACAACCATCGATAAATGAATGGATAAAAAAGATGGGGTCTCTCTCTCTCTATAATGGGATACTACTCAGCTACAAAAAAGAATGAGATCTTGCCATTTATGGACCTGGAGGATAGTATGCAAAGTGAAGTAAGTCAGTCAGAGAAAGACAAATACCACATCATTTTACTTTGATAAGTGGAATCTAGAAGCCAAAACAGACAAAATCAGATCGAATGAGTATGCGCAGGTGCAGCGAACAGAGTGGTATTTGCCCAAGGGAATGGGGGTTGGGAGCGGGGAGCAAAATGTGTGAAGGGGATTAAGAGGTACAAACTTCTAGTTAGAAAATAAATGATTTGGGCAGCCTGGGTGGCTCAGCGGTTTAGTGCCGCCTTTGGCTCAGGGCCTGATCCTGGAGACTGGGGATGGAGTCCCATGTCAGGCTCCCTGCATGGAGCCTGCTTCTTCCTCTACCTGTGTCTCTGCCCATCCCCCACCCCACGGTGTCTCTCATGAATAAATAAATAAAATCTTAAAAAAAAGAAAATAAATAAGTTATGAGGATATAATGTACAGTACAGGGAATACAGTCAATAATACTCTATTAACTTTGTAGGATGACAGATGGTAAATGCACTTATTGTGATGATCAGTTCACAATGTATACAAATGTCAAATCACTACATTGTACACATGAAACTAACAGGATATTGTATGTCAATTATGCTTCAATAAAAACAAACAAAAGAAGGGGAAAGAAATCACTGTGTTCCTACCCTCTAAGTTTTTGTCATTGAGGTGGAGAGAGAGGAGAATGAGGTAGGGTAGGGAAGAAGGGAGCATGATGACAACACTACCACCACAACAATAATAAAGAGATCTGGACACGCATAATCAAAGTGAGATGGGAGGGATTTTTATGTACAGCAATGAGATGTGCTACCTAAGGAATAGCTCCTTACACAAACAGAAAACTATTTAACAGGTTTGCTTTTAAATCATCATAGATCTTAAATGGTTTTAAGAAAGATCTCTTTCACCCATTACGATAAAAGCCCTTGGAGGGAAAGAAACAAATAGAGACATTCAAATAAAAGTACTCAAATGCCACGTAAAAGAAAAAGTACATTAGCTTGTGCCAAATCCCACAGTGTAAGTTCTTTATGAAATCCACCCACATAACAAGCCTTCATTAAAAACAATTCCTGCCAAGTCCTACACTCCAGCATTGAACACATATTTCCCCCAGTATTCAAAAACACTCTGCGCGACCTCATAAAAAGTGTCAGTGTAATAAATGTTATTTAAACTGGAGGGGAAGTATTGAGTGAGGACATCTGCAAATAAAAAGGTAATAAAAGCCATGACAATTCACCTCTTCTCAACAGCCTTCTCCCTTGGTTCCAGAACTTACTTTCTTTCTCCTCTTCTCCAGGGTCCTAAGCAGTTGTGACTGGTCCAGGGAATGCCCACAGAGAATCCTATTTTAATGGCTCAGGGAACACAGAGGCAGAGACTTGAACTGCCCCCTTCCCACACCAAACAGTTGTTTCTCCCATAGGATCCACAGAAAGCCAGACTTCCTCAGAAAACCACATCTAAAACTGACAGTGGTGTCCCGGAGTGGGGGGTGGCCTCCCCGGACAGAAGCTAACTCCGATTCCATTCTATCTGAGTCTGAGTCCCAAAGCTAAGTCTCTAGACAGAGGAAATGGCGGACAGGCCCTATAGACTCCTCAGGCCTGGTCACTAGGTTTCTTTCTTTCCCTCTGCAGATGTGAGAGAAGGCTTGCTTCCCAAATGTGAGGTTATCCCTTCCAATGAACCCAGTGCTTCTTCTTGAAGCCACGGAAATGGGCAGAACAGCTTTCAATGTGTTTCACGTCACCAAGCGTGTGAAAAGCATCCTTTCATCTACCTACCCTGCCACTGTCTACACTATCGCGCACTAAACAAAGAGTCCCTGTAGACTGATAAACACAAGAGCTGGGGGGCTGGGGTCAGAGATCAGCATTCTAACCCTTGTTCAGCTAGAGCTTTTGAACAATGCTAATTTAAATGCTTTCAACAAAGCTATGCTTAAGGCTTTGGGTCTAAGTTTTATGCATTAAGCTGTGATATTCACTTCTCAGCTTTTTATACACTGTGTGGACAAAGGTGCTTGAAAAGAATTTTAGCTCTCTAGAAGGTGATAGAAAAAAATAAACTCATGTTACACTTAGTATTTTACCCACTTTTTTTCTACTAAGTACGCATGTCCTCAGTGTCCCAAAAGATGATTTAAGGTAGCATCCAAGTTGACATTTTGTAGTAGGGAATTAACTTCTACTTGCATAGCATTATATAACATTATGAACTATTTAGAAACTTTCCTAAGAGGTTGAAACAGGCCATAAACTATATCAGGGGCCAAATCTTATGAGGCTTTCAAAGGCTCTTTTATAGATCATTTAGGAAGATTAAAGAATCCCCCTCTCCCCGTGAGAGTCCCCACACAGTCATCGTAAGGTTCCATTAAACATGAAAGAGATCCTTATTTTCCACTTTCCAACCACGGATTTCTAGTTCTCCACAAACTGTCTCATTGGCTACTTTACTTTTACCTTTTAAAACTTGCTTTCTTATTTATTACCTCATTTTATCTGTGAATGCTATTGGGAGCTATATATAGAAATGCAAATAACTCCGTTGTTCTTTTGAGTAAGGGGGACAGTCAAGATTTCACTTCTGTTTCTTTTCCTCTCTCCCCTCTCAAATGTCAGGTGTACAAAATTAGATGACTAGCTAGCATGTCTGGCAAAGAAGCGGAGGGTGGAACAGCCATGGTGGGGAGGGAGGAGCAGGGAGCTCAAAACAATGGATCTGGCGAGGGATGCGAGGCAAAGGAATAAAGAGGAATAGAGGTAAGGTTAGTAACATTTTAAAAATTTTCAGGAAACAGGAAAGGAAAAAGATCTATATATTTGGGATTAATACAATCTTTCCACATATGGGAAAGAAAGATGTATAGCCTTCTTTGTATGTGTAACCAACATCTGGGGATTCTTTTGTCTAAATAACTTTGGAAGGATCTCTTCTCCAAAATCAGATATCCTGGGACCAGGTTGAACAGGTCAAAGCACATTGTGTTTATGGTGGGGTTTTTTTTGTTTTGTTTTTTTTAGATTTTATTTTTAAGCAATCTCTAAACCCAATGTGGTGCTCGAACTCACAACCCCAAGATTGAGAGTTGCATGCTCCACTGACCGAGGCAGCCAGGTGCCCGTGTTAATGTCTCATAAATCCTATACATCAGTGATCTTTCACAAAAATATTTCCATTGATAAATCCTAAAAACAAAACTAAACCTGACCTGTGGGAATGATGTCTGAATACTATATATGGATAAAATGTGCTACTTATAGGAGAAATTGATTAAGCTAAGGAAGCTAATGTCAAAGGGCATTAGTTAGATGGGATTCAGTAAAGCACTGTGTAGAAAGTCAGAAATGTGCTCCTGCATAGATGAAATGTAACTTACCAATATCTTTGGAAATGCTTAGTTTTTGCCCCCCTCAGAAATAATTCTTGCTGAAAAGGAGCCAACTAACAAAGCTCTGCCTCTTAGGTATGGTGAGAACTTGTATTAGCAGGTTGCTAATAGCAGCCCCCTTTCCCATCTTGAAATTCTGCATTTGAAAAATTGAGGATACGAGAGAAGTCAGTTACAGAATTATAAAAATGAGTTAGAAATTGATCAAGGGAAACAAATTAGAATGGAATGGATGCTCTGTATCTTGAAAGAATACTGATTTTCAGTCTTTATTGGGTGGAGTTGCAGCAAGTGGAAAAATAATTGGTTATTCTTCATCAGGGAAAGAACTAGATAAAATGAGTTTAACCATTCAGTGAAAATTGTGATCTTGAGAAACAGAGGTGGGGCCACATAACAAAAGTATGTGAAGAAAAGCCTGTGACAACTAATCCCTCATCTAAAGAGTCTGGCTTGTTCTAGGTGGAGAGGGTAAATAAGTCAAAGCATTCTGGCGGATTCTGGAACAAAGCAGCATTTACTTCTTCCTACACGGGTGCCTCCCACTATGTGTCGGGGTTTTCTTCCCCAAATACCCTTCCTCCCAACATTCTTTTTTACCTTTCCTCTCCCTAATTATGTGTCACCTCAGATTTTCAGTGGATTCACTGGAAATAATCCCAAGTACATTCAAAATAATAATGGTGGAATCAGTGGTGTAACTTTTTTATTTTTGTGAAAGACTTTAGGTGAAACACAGCATAGTTAAATGGTGACCAGTCTCTAGCAGCAAATTTAGAGGAGGCTGGTGATGAGGATAGTCTCCTTTTATTAACTGTTTGCCATGTGCCACATCCTGTTCTAAGAGATTTTCATGCATTTAAAAAATTCTTATACAAATCCTAAAAGGCGGGTACTCTTTATTAGTCTCATTTTAGAGTTAATGAAACATAGGCACCAATTCATAGCATCAAGCAGGGGATGGCAAATTATGGCCCCTGGGTCAAACCTAGCCCTAAAGTTTCACCGGAAAGTCCATACCCACTCATTGCCATAGTGTCTGTGGCTGCTTTTGAGCTACAACAGCAGAGCTGAGCCATTGTAAGAGAACTTTGGTCCCAGAAAACCTCATATTTACTCTCTGGCTTTTTACAGAAAAGGTCCATCTAGCCCCAGTGTAAAACATGGTTATCTCACTGATAATAATAAGGGGCAAGAACATCTGGGCAACTTGGAATAGAACTTCTACTGAAACTTAGCAAAAAATATCCTGTTTTTATCGGTTCCCTTTTGTTCAGATCTTACCTACTTCCTCTTACCAAGGTTTATCAACCAGTCTCAGAAAAAAACAACTGTGTTCATGGAATATCAGCCAGTAACTAAGGGCTTCTCTCTCAGGATGGTGATTTTTTATCAGGCGGAGGGATTTCCAAGAAAGAAAAGAAAAAAGGAGAGACCAAAGAAAGCTTTGACAACCATGAATTTCCTGAGAGGCTGCAAAATTTTTGGCAGTTTCACAGGTATTTATTCTCAAGTACAAATGACATCATTGTTGAAATTAAAAACAAAATTGGCCTGGTGTAGTCTACATTTGGTATCACATATTGTTTTGGTTGAGCATCAATTGATTTTTCTATTTTTACCGGGAAGTTATGTCATTACTATTTTTAGTAGGCAGTGTCTGGTTCTGTCATTTATGGAATTCAACGCAAATTATGCCTCAGATTTTTTTTCTAAACCTCTAAAAATGCATATATTTGGTGCAGAATGTGCTCATCAGCAAATATTCTACTATCCTTTAAAGATTTTTTAAAAAAGATTTTATTTGTTTATTTGAGAGAGAGAGACAGCACGATCAGGGAGAGGGGTAGAGAGAAGCAGACTCCCCACTGAGCAGGGCACCTGATGCCGGGCTCAATCCCAGGACCCTGGGACCATGACCTGAGCTGAAGGCAGACGCCCAACTGACTGAGCCACCCAGGTGCCCCCCTCTGAAACATCTTCGATTATAAGTCTACAACAGGAAGTGGGTACTAACAAATGAAAGAACTTGGTCTATTACCAGCAGCAAACTGGGTCCAGTTTTATAATAGATAAATTTACCTTTGAAATATTAATATTTTACTCATTGAAAATGAGTTAACATCTGAGATGCTCAAGTTTTTAAGGATAAAGTAAAAATTACCAATTTATAAACTGAAGTCAATTCATAACTCAATTTCCAGAGTACCTGATTGGCCCACAGTCTTAAGCAAAATTCACCTGGAGTCAAATAATTTATGTAAACATTTTAACAATAAAAGTGAACAGAAAGTAAATGCCTGAGACAAAATAAAGCCCATAGAGAATAGGATTGAACAGTGGCTCCCTGGCTCACCCAAATCACTTGGGGATCCTCCACAATCCTTCTGCCTGGACCATACCCCAGGCCCATGCAATCACAGTCTCTGGAGGTGGGACTTTGGTATCAGTACCTGTCTGGGAAGCTCCCAGACACCAGTAGACAATTGTGATTAAAGTGAAGATAGCGGGGATCCCTGGGTGGCTCAGCGGTGCTGCCTTCAGCCCAGGGTGTGATCCTGAAGACCCAGGATCGAGTCCCACATCAGGCTCCCTGCATGGAGCCTGCTTCTCCCTCTGCCTGTGTCTCTGCCTCTCTTTCTCTCTCTCTGTCTCTCATGAATAAATACAATCTTAAAAAAATAAAAGATAAAGTGAAGATAGCTGATGGGCTTAGGACACACCTGACATCAGCAGGTCTGGATGCTTGACCTCCTGCTCCAGCACCTGGGAAGCACTGGGAGCCTCTGGTGGGCAGTTATTAACACAATGTACAGGTGGACACACTGGGACTGTCATTCTTGCTTCTAACACACGATTAGTGCATTACTGCAAATATTAAGAGGATTTTTAATGCAACGAATATGGCCCTAGGGTTCCTCTTAAGTTACGATCAGTCTAAACATTCACCCTACTTCTGAGTCTCAGGAGACAAAACATCCCTGACACTCGGCTTTGCTCCTCAGTTTGCAAGCATATTTATCCCTATCCCGCATGACAAACTTTAAAAGAACAAAAGAATTTGCCTTACCTCTACGATGCTTTTCAAGTCTTGCACGTAAGTCCTCTCAGTCTCCAGAATCTCCTGAACAACCCTATCCACATACAGGAGCTTGGGGCTGGTGGCCGACTCTGCACCTGCTCTGGTGGCCCCGTTTGCTTCCATTCTCCGCTGGGCCCGGGGCTGCCTGTCGCCGCCGTCGCCCGTGTCCTGTGGCCCAGCGGGGCCGGCCCGCTGCAGCTCGCTGCTGGAAAGCGGCCTGGCTGGAATCAGCTCCAGTTTTATGGCCCCGGCTTCCTTATCTTGGTGAAACAAGCCCAAGTGGCTGTTTGAGACTAAGGTCATTCTGCTGCCGAAGGAACCGTGGCTGTCCCGGGAAGAAGCCGAGGACGACGTGGAGCCGAAGCTGACCGGGCGGTCGCTGTCCGAGAGCTCCATGGTCCTCAGGTCCTGGGAGCCCGAGTGCCGGGCTGTGGTCTTGGGATCTGGAATTTCTGTCACAGCTGATGGCACTTCAAGACACAACTGCTTCACATCTAATTCATTAAAAAAAAAAAAAAAAAAAAAAAAGAACAAAAGAGAAAAAGGACAAGGTATATTTAAAATTATATTTAAAAAATATTTAAACAGAGGTTTAAAGGAAGTTAAAAGCTAGCCCAAGTGTAGATTCAGTCAAGAGTAAGAAGGCAGTGAGTTTGTTATAGAAGGAAAAGGAAAGACACCCATGGTAGGCTGAGTTGCAAAGTTAGAGTTTCTAAAGCGTCACCTGGGAACACATGAGAAATGCAGAGTCTCAGGTAAAATAGCCTCGACTTACAGAACCTCGGTGTGCATTTTCACAAGACGCCAATGCCATTGGTGCACACAAAAAACTCGAGAAGCCCTGAAGCCACTGCCTCAAAGTGGGGTCACCTGGAATGCCTAATGCCTGCAGATTTGTCCAGATTTACTAAATCAAAGGCTCAATGGTCAGGGCGTAAGGACTCTGTAGCTTTAACAAGCACCACAGGTGATTCTTATGTACTTAAAACACACCCCTCCACGACTCTTAATGGGATTTTACGAAACACTGTTCTACATTTTAAGTATTCCACTGTAATTCCACAAAATGTTAAGCTACCATCTTGGAACTGCCACTGCTTAACGGATGCTGACAATTTCACATTTTACTTGGATACTGCATGAAAGAAAAAGTGTCATGTGGACAATAATTTTCTGATTCTGGGCAACAAAAGCCAAACTATTAAGACCCATACCGTCTCTCAAACTTCCTCTCTCAACACAACATTTCTCTCAATCTCTACTTGAAAGTTGACATCCCATTTGTGGTGCACATGAAGTTATATGATTACAGAGGATGCTTGACTAACTACAACACTTCCTGCATAAAGTTAGGCAACATGGCAGTGTTAAGTATACAATTAAATAATATAGAAACTCAATTATGAGAAAAATTATGTATTTTTTTAAAGATTTTTATTTATTCATGAAAGAGAGAGAGAGAGAGAGAGAGAGAGGCAGAGACACAGGCAGAGGGAGAAGCAGGCTCCATGCAGAAAGCCCAATGTGGGACTTGATCCCAGGTCTCCAGGATCATGCCCTGGGCCAAAGGCAGGTGCTAAACCGCTGAGCCACCTGGGCTGCCCAAAATTATGTATTTTTTAAAGAGACAGGGCCATTAGTATCTAGAAGAGGGCACAAGAAGAGAGCAATTGCAAAGTCAAAAGGTCATGTAATATATACAGCATTTAAATCTCAAGGCCCTACATGGGATTGAAACTCACAGAAGCTATTTTCGTGAAACACAAAGTTCCAATCTTCTTCAATTGCAAGGCAGGACCAACATTGTTTTCCCCTAATGAAATCCCAAGTTTATGGAACAGTATGCTTTGCAATAAAGAGTGTGATGTATGAAGACCTTGGCTTCATTTTGGCAGGTTATCTTACCACCAGGATCCATGTTTATGGGTTTTCTTAGAAAAATACAAGGGTGCAACTTACGTTTGGAAGATTATAACAAAACACACACAGTAAGAAGAATGTAGATGAATGATCATTTTTCAAAAGGAACATGAATTGGGTTTGACTCTATAATAAAGCTTGTCAAACAGCTGGTAGCAATATTTCTAGAATATAAAGAATCCATCAAATCTGTATCCTTCAACATCCTGACTTTCTCTGGGTAGTTTATATTCACAGCAAATATTAGTGCCAACTTATAATGCAGATATTACAATTATAAATATAAAAGAATTAAATTTGGTCAACAAGAAAAAATGGTAAGAAATGTGTAGGAAATGAGTAATTTATCAATATAACCACTACCACATGGTATAAACTTGCCACATATTTTTAAAGCTTTTGCAATATTCTTTCTGCTTGCTCTATAACAACTTTATGGACTATAAAACATAGATTGGTTATAGTAGTTAAAATGCACTTGCCCTAAAAAGCCTGATCCAACTTGAGTAAGGCAAAAATCCAAGAATCAGCAGGCATTTAGGTGTGCTTGCAGCAGAAGACACTTGCCCACATTTGGGACTGGTGTTAAGAAACTCAGTCCTAGGCAAATGAAAGTAGAAGCAGACCCAGCAAGATTTTCTTCCCCTTTTGATGGCATCTGTCATAACCAGAACTGTGAGGTTGATCTTTCAGAAATGGGCACTAACTTGGGAAGTATATGATTATTCTTAAGGTCCCAAAAGTCCAATGAGGCAATGATTTAGTACCAGAAATAAACTGGATATACTGTATGTGAAAGCCAGAGCATCTGGAATGGTCCAGAATAACCTACTCCCCATAGATATTGACATACTCCTTCTCTCCAGCATAAAAAATTATATTTAACATTTATATAACTCCTGGGAAATATGCATTATTGGGATGGGTGAAAATGAACACAATAGAGACTCGTTTCCTTACTTCTAATGCCAAGTTAGCCAGCCAATACTGGGACTGAGGAATTGCAGGGGAACAAAAATGGCCAAGTGTTTCAGAGGAGTCCAGCTGGGCTGCTAGGGAGGAGAGTGTCTTTTACATTTTCAAAGGTAGGAAAAGTGGGATGTGAAACTCAGGTCAACAGGTGGTTCCTTCATGGATAAATCTTAAATGGCAGCATGAACTGGGCCTCATTCCAGTCAAGGCCTCATATATTCTAATACCAGGCCATGTATTCTAGGCCACTGGGCCAGCCTATTCTTCAGACTGCCAACCAGGCTCCTTTATTTTTTAAAGATTTTATCTATTTATTCATGAGAGACAGAGAGAGAGAGAGAGAGAGAGAGAGAGAGAGAGAGAGAGGCAGAGACACAGGCAGAGGGAGAAGCAGGCTCCACACAGGGAGCCTGATGTGGGACTTGATCCCGGGTCTCCAGGATCACACCCTGGGCTGAAGGTGGCACTAAACCGCTGAGCCCCCCAGGCTGTCCCAGCCAGGCTCTTTTAAAATAGAATATTTGAGATATTTGGTATCTGTCATATTTAACCAAGCGTACTGCCCCAAATTAAACACCTTCCAAAATTGCCAAAGATAGAAGTGAAACATTTAACACTAGGTCACATAATGGTATATAATATGAGACTATATTTGCTAATAGATCACATTTTTATGTTAATTCATTGCTTAGGAGATAATTATAGTTTTCTCACATAAGGAAATGGACCTCATAAAAACTGCCTAGTCTTGTTCTCACTTCCCTCAAAATAATTTAAAGTTTCCATCCTGTCTGGATGGATTTTTTTTTTTGGCTTATTCTTCCTAATATAGCACACCAATTACTGATATTTCTCTCCAGAGCTGAACTGTTCAGCAAAGTAGCCAGTAGCCACATATGACCATTGAGCACTTGAAATGTGGCCAATCTAAATTGAGACATGTTGTAAGGATAATATATATCAGATTTCAAAGACTAGTATGAAACAGAGAAGTACAAAACACCTCATTAATAGTTTTTACATTAATTACATGTGAAATAATACTTGGGAATAAAGAGTTGGATAAAATATCTTCTTTAAGTTATTTTTGGTTTCATTTTGCTTTTTTTGACGTTATTACTGGAAAATTACAAGTTATACATGTGGCTTGCATTGTATTTTAGTTAGAATAATGAAGTCTTCTAGATCAGTATATTGTTCTGTGAGATTTAAATTTATTTCCTTATCCATCTTTATTCAAATAATAGTGAATGGAGAGGTCCATCCACTTGTTGTCTTCTCTTCCTTTCCATTCATTAACACGCCATATTGTTATGAGTTAGTAAAAACAGAAGTGCAAGACTGTCACTGTATACTAGATATTGGGAAAATCATTTCCATGGTAAACAGAAACACCCAGATAGAAAATTGTAGAGCAAGAAAGCCTCTTCTTCCACCTTGAGTGAAGGATGCTGACAGGTTGTATTAATATTTGGCTAATGCAATGCTTTGCTTTTCTTCTTATAGCCACTCTTCCTTTTTACCAAAACCCAAACACTGGGCTACTCCATAGCAACTCCTGAACACTTGCCCAACATCGCTGATGGCCCATGTCAGTGGGTCTTCTGACCGTGAATATCTGAAAATAAGCTGGTTCTGCCTGCCTAGAGGGTCTTGGTCCATCTGATCCTTGGTAAACCTGGAGGTGGTGGTGCTGGAAGCACAAGTCGAGGATCTCAGAGTCTTAATGATTCTTACAGCCAGAAATACTGTCAGCCTCAAAGCCATCAGCATAAAATATTCCTTCTTGTGCCATCCTCAAGAACAAGAAAACAGTGGTATAGCACTCCATGTAGTATGCTTTCACACATTTTACTTCATGACATGTCTCTCTCATCGTTTCTAGGTGAGAGAGCTTTAATTCCTTGGCTTTTCTTCATTTGCTCTTCAAACTTCCATCATTTTAATTGCTCTCCTTTGGAATGTCACCACCAGAATTAGAAGCAGCACTTCTTGGCTCTAACTTGTCTCAGGCTGATTTAGGGTTGAGGCAGAACTTTCCATGGCAAGTAAAGCCCAGGCTTCCTGTGACCATGTTTACATGTTGAAGGGGGGGACGGAGGGGTCCACAGCCGACCACTCCCTGCCACAACTCCCAAGGGCAGCTTCACACAGCAAGGCAAGAACTCTATGCACTGTGGGGGCGGATGCGTGATCAGGATTTCCAAGTTCTGCTCATTGCTATTCTAGACTTCAAATAGCTAGTCTGAGTTCCTTGGCAGGGCGGTCATGGAAATCAAGAGAATGTGTTATGCTCGAGACCAATGAATAACTAAAATCCTGTAGTTCCTTATTATACTGCCTGTGAATTTATCACAAAGGGGAAACCAACAGAGACACTAAAGTATAAGCAAGAAGTTCTTTTATCAGCCAGCAAAGTCATTTAATACAGAGCCAGGCTTAGGTAGAGCCTCAATGTTGAATACAAGTAAAACAAATGAAAAAAACTTTTTAGAGTTGAAGTTATAAGAAATGCGCATTTCTATATTTCAAAGACAGCACTTGGTGTTTGAGGAGAATCCTCCTTCCTCATACACTCTGAGAGTAGATAAAAACCACCAGATAGCAACATGACTCTCTACCCCTTGGTTTTCTAAAATACCAGTGTTGATTCTTGCATTAATGGCAGGGCCAGGACTGCAATTCCACATGTTCCTTAACGCTCAGAGTATTTATTACAGGTAACATGATTTTCATACTTATTTGAAGTCCTTTGGTAATACAGAAATTTTAAAAAATCATACTACCACGTTAATTTCTTAGTTATGCAAGATGCTAACATTAGGGAAAGCTAGATGGACGATGTAAAGCAACTCTGGACTATCTTGGAAACTTTTTGGTGAATAAAAAATTTTCCAAAGTAAATAGTTCAAAAAATCATATTACCATAGAAGAGTCAGTTAAGTATTTTGTACAAGAAGATCAAGAATGGGGACAGGAGGGGATCCCTGGGTGGCTCAGCAGTTTGGTGCCTGCCTTCGGTTCAGGGCGTGATCCTGGGGTCCCAGGATCAGGTCCCACATTGGGCTCCTTGCATGGAGCCTGTTTCTCCCTCTGCCTGTCTCTGCCTCTCCCTCTGTGTGTCTCTCATGAGTAAATAAATGAAATCTTAAAAAAAAAAAAAAAGAAAGAGGATAGGAGAAAAGATAGTTTGTGAAGACGCTCTTGTTCAAACAAGAGGTGAGAAAACCTGAGAAAAAATGAGAAAACAAAAACAAAGAATCTTTTAAGCTGTAAAGTCTGATACTAAATATTCAGGGTATTTCCTAATGGATTCCCAGGTCGGTGTATGGAAATTAAGAGATAAAGTGGCTACTATAGTTGATAGCTAATGCAGCTAATAAGTAAAGTGCCTCAGCTTAGTGGTGAACTCCAGAATTTCTATATTCAAAGGCTCACCACACTAGTTTGGTTAAAAGGGAATTCCTTTAGGGTTTTTTACACAAATGCAACTGTTTTTACCTTTATGGTCAGCTTCAGGGAATAGAGTTTCAGCTGAGGACACTTCCTGGCCTTCCCATCACACATAACAACATGGCAGTGAAGTTCTCCTCGCTACTGGAAGTGATAAGTGCTCCTTTGGGGGTCCGTTTCTCAAGCATTCATCATCATTCCTCCACAATTTTTCCCTTCCCACAGAACCCAGATGTGTCCGGGACCTTGCCTGAACCATGAACATGACACCAGTGCCCCAGAATATGGTAGACCATGAAGACAGAAGACTTGCATTAAAACTGGGTGTGGACATGCCCTGAGCTACCACATAGAAAAGTCTGGTTACCCTGAAGCTGATATGCTGGAGAAGCCATGTAGTGAGACCACACTGACATGTAGAGAGACGCTCGAGGAACCATAGCAGTTCCAGGGCCTTCTGTTTTAGTGTTTCCAGCCAAGGTACCAGCTGTGTGAGTGAGAAGCCTCTGAAGTGACCTCAGCATTGTCATGTCTGACTGCAATTTCATGAGTCCCTGGTTCAGAACCACAGAGCAGAACCTCTTCTGAACTCCTGACTCACAAAACCTGGAGAGATTATAAATGATTGTTGTTGTTCCAAACCACTAGGCTTTGGAATGATTTGTTATGTAGCAAGAGATAACCTGAACAGTCTCTATTATAACAGATTAGCTTTACCATAATATGCTACTGCTCTAACTCTGCATCAAAATTACCCTAAAAAACCTCCCCAAATCAAAACAAACTGAAGCCTCAAAATTCATTCACATGTGTCATTACTTCTTAAAGTTTTATAGGGGAGAAAAATAAACAGAGTGCTCAAAGTTGAACTGTGACTCAGAGACTATGGTTTCTGAATTCTAGTCCACCATTCTTTGCACTTGGATACAAATGCATAAAACAGTAGGGCAGAAAAAAGCGCCTGGAGATCAGGAAATGCACTGAAACATAAGCTCCTTGCATAAAGCACATGGTACCAAGGTGCCAGTAGGGCCTACACAGTGTGTGTGTGTGTGTGTGTGTGTGTGTGTGTGTGTGTGTATGTGTGAAGGAATGAATATGTACCCAACCGTGTTTATAGAAAGAGCTCAAAAGGACGGGCCAGAAATTAGGTTATGACATAACACTCTCTCTTTTGGTTGGAGGGTTTGCATTTCTGCCCTGGCTCTGTACCATCCAGGTTTGTGCTATGGTCTTTGGGTTTCAGATTTCCTCACGTGTGAGGTGGCCGGACTACATGATTTCCCAGGTCCCATCGAACCTTTGGGATGTGACTCCAGCCCCAAGATAAATAGCAAGAGTATCTCAGCTGGAATCAGAGCATAAGCAGTAACTGCAAAATAGCAATTTTCTTTTACATCCCACTGTTGCCAGGTCTTGGATGATAGAATGTATGTCCCTGATTCTGCCAAAGGCTATTAAAAATCTCTATTTTTAATTTCGATGAAAAATCTAAACATTTAGATGAAAAATCAGGTTCACTTTGAGTAGCACCTTCCTGTTAGTGTGGAAATACTAGTTTCAGGGCAGTAACTAAACAAGGATAGCTATATATTGAGGCTCTGTCTGTACTGAATACATTCAGTTCCCAAAACATCTCTGTGCAGTTGAAAGGGAGGCATTAGGCCACATAACATTTTCTGGGGTGAGGGGTGGGGAGGAGGAAGAAGAAGAGGAGAAATTCAGTTGACTAAAATAGCACTCTGAGTAAATAAATCCATCCACAAAGTACACTAAATATTTTCTTAGAGAAAAAGAGGAAGAGAATTCAAAGTGTCAACAATAGAGATCTGAATAAATACATCCATCTTGAAGGAACAATATAAAACTATTAAATGTCATGTCCTCTCAAATTCTTAAGGGCATAGAAAATGGTCACAATATACAGTTTGGTAAAAGGCACGGCTTATAAAACATAAGTACAATGTGATCCCAATTTGGAATTTAAAACGCCGCTGATTTTTTAGCTACCACAGAAAAAGAGTGAAAGGGTATATAATAAAATATCAGCACTGGGTTTACCAAGTAGGAGAATGGGTGATCTTTTTACCTTTGATATTTATCTGTAAACATCACTTTCCTCCACATGTATATTGCTTTTGTAATTTGAAAAAAGTTACTTTAAGAAATTAAAACCACAACTTCAGCTTGTATCACATATTTAAATACCTTATGTTAAAATAATTGGTCTTTATGTTCAATATGACTAATGGAAAAGAATGCCATATATCTTCTTTCTAACATATGACTCTCACTAAATTAAAATAATAAAACAAAATAAAATCAGGTTTCAGTGTGCAACAGTGTTGACTACAATGCATGCCTCCTTCAGCCCAGTTATTCCTCCTAACAGAAGGATTTCTTACCAATAAATACTCAAAATGGAAATTGCATTTACTTAGTCAACTTCGGTTCCCTCAGACTAAATTTCACCACTATAGTTGCTAAGCACAAAATGTGCAAACGTTTATTGTTCCCCCCTGCTCAGCCTGCAGTGAACCTCAGGAAGAAAGCGCATTAAAATACTGGGCATTCGATGCAGGACAACCTGGAATTTTCATTTTTCTCCCCCAGGATCACAAACATCAGCTCTCTAGATATTGCAACCAAACTTTAAGGAAAGATCAAAATCAAACCCAAACAGGGCAAAAACCACTTTAGACCCTGCAGTTCATATGAAGGAAAAAAAAATCACCTTCTAGACTAGTTCCATTGTTGGATAACTTGTTTCCATGCATGGCATTTATAACAGAAGAGCTGTCATGTATCCCCGGAGCTGCTGTCCCTGCACCGTGTGGGGAAGAACCCCCCCGGGACAGTTTCTTACCACGGTGGACCGTCTCAGCTGCCTCAGGAGGGGCACAAGCCTGGCCCGGTGCAGGCAGCGGTTCTTGGGCACATTCCCATGGGCACCTACCTGTGCTCTCCCCAGGCTAAGCCTCAGCGGCCGCCTCCAGCTGATGCAGTGACCTCACCGGGAGCTCAGGCAGGTAAAGCAAGAAGCCTCGACTAGCCCGCGCAGCTCCTCCCGCAGAAATATTGCATGAGTCAGCTTTTATCTCTCAAGACCCAACACACAAAGGCTTTACAAAAACCTGATTTGCAACTTTCTCGCTGCCTTTTCCCCCCTAGTGGGCAGACCACAGACTTCAGCATCACCAAGAGCCTTAAATGAAACATGACATCATTCAATTGAGAAACAGGACAATAGACACCACTGTGGGTAACTGGAAAATGCACACTTCGCTGAGCAACACCCTACGACTGCCATTCTTTTGTGCACATCAAATGCAACCCACACTCGCCTAAAGCGGCTTGGGCTTTACCTTCCTGGCTCCGGCCACCGTTCTCATTAAAAAAAAAAAAAAAAAAAAAAAAAAAAAAAAATTCCACATAAGGATCACGATCTCTGGAGCACTGATATTTTCAAGTTCACTTCCTGAATTAGAAGTGTGTTTCAAAATAAGTGGACACATCTTTCACAGTAAGTTTTAAAGTGAAGTTGGAGGGAGGCAGTGAATAATAAGGTTGGAGGAAGTTCAGACACTTTGTTTCCTTTAACAAGGCATTTAATACAGTTTTAAGTAGGCAAAGTGAAACATGAATATATTTAAGCTTGATTTTTTAAAAAAAAAACAGCGTTTAAAAATACATCTGAAGAAAAGGCATTTCTTAGAAAAGCAATCAAGTTCTGTAATCTTATAATTCATAAATACAAGGTAGTAAAGATGGAATGATCGAGCTCCAACACTTTAGTATAAGAGACCTTCATATTATTTTGAATTGCTATTTCCCTGAGGCCACCTGTCCTTCTCAGAACACCATAGGTATTTTTATAGAAAGACTCAAAATGTTCATAGTTGAAAAAGTTACTGAGTTCTTTGGATGAAGGGTCTTTAAAAGCACAAAATGTAACTGAAAACTGATACGACTGCACCATGGAGTTAAAACTCAAATTATGGATTATGCCCATGTATAGACACGGAAACCTAAACTCTTTCAAAGGATCAAAATCCTTTAAATAGAAGTTTCATTTAAAGCATTTGTTTGTGGTTATGGAAAATAGCATTAGCTGATCATCTTTAATATAGCTATTTCTATCATACCTATTAAGTGATTTTAAACTAACAACATAATAGGATAATGTGCAGTAATGCCTATTTCCTCTTGAATAAGGCTGAACATATGCAGGGCCACTTAAGTAAACTATTTTGATGGAAACTGATCAGTCAGTTCAGAAGTCAACGTTTGGAATGGTTTCCCTCTCACAAAATTCACCTGTATGATGGAAATCGCTAAATCACAGATGCTGAAAAGGTAGTTTGTGAGGAAGGTCCTCCCTGGGCTTTCCCGCACAGTGACCTCCACACTATTATCTCTTGCCCCTCAAATGACATCCCCTAGACTCGTGTCCAAGACCTCTGTTTTTGCTTAGCTAAGAGTCAGCTCAAATCTCATAAGCTCCACCAAACCTCCCACAGCAACTCCAGCCCCCTGCACCTTCTATTTGTTCGATGGCTCTTCATACCATAGTATCACACAGTCTCTTATGTAATTATTGTTTAATCGACTTGTTTCCCGCCTGGATTGTAGCTTGGGGAGCAGGAAAACCTTCCTATACTGTAGATTTGATTTCCATGTGGAAGATACAAAGATCTAAATTCTTAGATGAGGTAGGATATACAGAGGCTCCTGGTTTTCTCTTGACTCCTCTGTATTGTGTTCATGTCTTCAGATCACAGGTAACCAGTTTTATTTTCCACTAAAGTATTATTGCACTTGGATTTTTTTTTTTTTTTTTTTTGCCAAGACACATTTTGTAAAAGCCATTTCTGAGAGATGTTGTGTACATTAGAAGTGAACAAAACAGCAAGGCTATATCCAGTGAGGAGGCTGGGTGGTCTGTAAACGTCTACATTGGACAAGTGACCTGACTTGAAGGGCAGCTCTGTAGCCACAGCACCGGGTATTTGGTCCCATGGGTCGGTCATTTGTCAGTTCACCCCTGTTTCCTGTTTTAGTAAAATCATCAACTTAAGTAAGGAAACACCTTTCCAGTTACTCAGAAGTAGCTGGAATCATTCTCCATCACACCTGCAAACATGGATGGTTCATAGGATTTTGAAGTTAGTCTTTTAAAAATCTAACTTAAAAAAAAAATCTAGCTTTTTCAGAGCAGGGAACACACACACTCTTTTTGCCTTTATATTTATCCAAGTACCACGTACCTGCTAAATGAACTAACAAATGAACAGAGCAGAGGGCCCCCAGAGGGACAATACAAAGATCTAAGGGCAGAGAGGAAGAGAAAAGGGAAGGGAAAGGAACATTTCTTGAGCAACATTCAAGGTTCTTTCACACCTGAGAGCCCAGGAGCCTTCTGTACCTTGGTGTTCCTTTTTTTTTTTTTTTTTTAAATATTTTATTTATTTATTCATGAGAGAGAGGCAGAGACACAGGCAGTGGGAGAAGCAGGCTCCATGCAGGGAGCCTGATGTGGGACTCGATCCTGGGACTCTGGGATCATGCCCTGGGTGAAAGGCAGGCACTAAACCACTGAGCCACCCAGGGATCCCAACCTTGGTGTTTTCTTAAGGCCTCTCTTTGTTCTACCTTTTTCTGCAATGGGTTGGCTTTCCAGTCTTCCCCATCTCTAATCCCACACATCAATCACCCCAATTCTTGCAGGTGCCCTGCTGGACTTTTGGAGCCAAATAAATCCCAAGAGATGCAAAAGGCATCAACATCAGCATCCTTGCTGTTGCTTCCTGTATAATTTATTTGCCACTATTGACAGCAGGTGAAAAGACTGTTTTGCTCTGCAAAATCTTGTTGTAAATGATAGTGAGATTGGCTGTAGATAAACTGCACATTTGTGCCTTATTCGGTGAAAAGATACTCTTATTGGAAAGCAGCTCTTGTCAATTTACTTGCAGCACTACTTACACAATCAGGCAGTATAGGAAAGATTCCCAGTCCCCCCCACCACCACCAGGGGTGGGGCCCCAGGGGTGAAAAAGCAGCACCCACAGGACATGTCTACAGCCAGCAGGCACCAACTGGCTGGCAAGCCAAGTGCAGTCCAGCCCTCTGGCCTAATTGGAGGAGGACCAGAAAGCCCACTATTTAAAAACATCCTTTCCCAGCAATTTGCCGGAGGGCCAGCACTTCACTCTGAGAAACCAGCTCTTTCTGGTTGAAGGTAAAAGTCGCCAGTTACTACTCTCATCTCCCCTGGGAAGGGTTACGCAGTCATTGCCACAGTAGTGTGAGTTAGCCTGTGCGTCCACATCCTTCCAAGGAATGCTACAGGCCTTTTAGGAAGGAGGCCAGGATGGGATCCTCTGGGAGGGCTGGGGAGGCTGACTGGGGGAAGCACAGAGAGCACATAGTTCTAGGGGCTTCCTAAGATCTGACCTAATGGACATCCTCTGCTGACTTTGCAGCCAGGCAACAGCGCCAAGAAGCTGGGCAACAAAGGGTAAAAGAATGTCCTGGAGAAAGGAAGAAGGACAAAGGCACACATACTGTTTTTTGAATTCAGGGCAAGATTTTGCTTTATGTAATCAATACTGGATAAAGCAGATTTAGAAAATAATCTCATATTTTCAGATACAAAGGGCCTGAAACCTACAAGGGGCACTTCAAAACACAACTCACATTTTACACCCGGAGTGTAGTAATTGAAATGCTGGAGCGGGGGCCTGGTTATCTTGTGATTTGAGATATTGCCATTTCAACACATTTCCCAAAACGAATGGTAAAGCCAACTGTTTTCTTTTTTTTTTTTTTTTTTTTTTTTTTTTTTTAAAGATTTTATTTATTTATTCATGATAGTCACAGAGAGAGAGAGAGAGAGAGAGAGAGAGGCAGAGACACAGGCCGAGGGAGAAGCAGGCTCCATGCACCGGGAGCCCGACGTGGGATTCGATCCCGGGTCTCCAGGATCGCGCCCTGGGCCAAAGGCAGGCGCCAAACCGCTGCGCCACCCAGGGATCCCGCCAACTGTTTTCTAAAGCACAGGTCATTGACGAAGCAGTCTTAATAGTTTTAGTCTATTAGTCTTAATATTTTTAGTCTATTAGAACTCTTTCCTTTCAAAGAAAAAGGCACAAGATTATCTTTTTCTAAGTGCATACCACAAAATATGACAAACGTTGAAGCCAGTCGCTTGCCAAGAGGTGCCACACCGCCCCACGGATGTCCCTTAGAAGGACATATTGACTTTCCTCCTGATAGTGAGATGTAATGTGCTAACACCCTTCTGCATCACCAATGTTCATTAAAAATCTATATATACTCTTCTAGACAGCCTACTCTAAACCCAGAAAATGAACCTAACCATAAATTCTGTCTTGCTATTGTTATACAAACCAAGCTATATATTTTGTTAAACAAAAAAGCTAATCTGTTTTTTTAAAGATGACTCTCAAGGTGAAATAATCTGAATGGTAAGTGAGTTTGTCTTTGCAAATTTAAAAAGTGTTTACTCTCAACAGAAGATACGGATCTAAGGCAGACAAGAGCACTCATGTACAGGAGAAATTAAATGAAAATAGTATTTTTTGGTTAGTCTTGAAGCATTGAATCTAAGAATAGAAACCAAACTATAAATAATAAATGGTTTCCAGCACTCAAATCATCCAACTGAAAACATAATTCCTCACCCCCTACTGCACTAAAATGTCAGTAAAGAGTCATGGTCATAAGAATTTTAGAAAACAAACACACAAAGCCCATTATTCACAACACTTTCTGACCGCCAACCCTTACCTTACAATCAAGTCATGCTTTAACTTCTTGATCATATGTCAGTTCGCCACGAACGCGAGCTGAGACCCCCTCGAATGGCAAATATTCTTGGACTTGAAAATTCTGCTGTTTCAGGAGTTCCTCCATGGCCTCATTCCTCTGACTGTATCACAATCATTAGCTCTGTTTTTCACTCTGTGCTTTTATCAGGATATTTTGGTCTTTATTGTCCAGAGAGGATGAAATCAAGTCTTAGCTATTTCTGAACTGAACAATTTTTAGATATCGAGCAAGCAATATGTTACAAATAGTCTCTTGCTTTCCATCCTAGATCAGTCCCATCTTTAAGGACACCATGGGAGGACTCGCTGTGCTAAGCACAATGAACTAATTATCCCTCTAAGAATGCAGTATGTTTCCAGACACATTTTTCTCCAGGAGATAACACACATCTAATCCATTCATAACGAAAGGCATTCAACATGCTCTATACTTCTGAAAACACTCTTTAAAAAAATCTACTTGAATTTTAGAAAGGGCTTGGATACTTTATTGATAATCTGCAGTACAATTTTCCAAAATAATAATTAAATTAAGAATTGATTCTTGTTTCAGAGTAACAACCATGGAGGCTCATAACCTTTATGTGAGCTTGCAAAACCATTTCCCATGCTGGCAGAGGAGAGAGACAAAGCCTCATGGCCAGCCTTCCCCCACAACTCCACGGTGATAGAGTGATAGGGAAGGACATGGCCAGGTCGACATCACCAGCTGCACCCCTATCTTGTAGACTCGGGGATGCAAGGTGGGTTCAGAGAGTTGATTATCAAAAGCAGCAGAGGTGAGGACTAGGCTTGTGGGGTGCCCCAAGCTGCATGGAGCAGAATGAATCTGTTCTGAACTGATTCTCAGTCTTCCCCATGGTTACTGCCATCCTTTGGAATCACCATCATCCATCTCCTTCCCCCAATCCCAAGGCTACCTTCAATATCGTAGTGGCTGACAGCTTAACCTCTGAAAGCAAATTGATTTATTACAGGGGACGCTACCTAATTCTTGGAACTGAAGAGGGGTCTGTTGGGTTATTCACGGGGCCTCCTGCGTCAAGTCACGAGGTCAATCCCATTCATGTGGACACTTATAGAAGGCCAAGGATAGATCCCACTCCAGGAAAGCAGAACTTACTTTTCTCTAAAGGAGTTGAGATGATTTATTACTTTCCAGGATTTTCCTTTTTAAACTAAAGAAGGCAAAGAGAGCTGCCGAGTGAGATGTATATGACTACGATGGTCTCAAACACTTATCAGTTCTTTGCTTTTTAGAGCTTTGGCACACACACGTTGACCCTTCCTCTCCCTTTACATTTTTTCTCCCTTCATATCGAAGCACTCACCCCCCTAACTGGGGACCCAGTGCTGGTTCTGTGCTGGGCTCAATGAATGGACCCTGGCTCTGCCTTCTAGACGTTCCTGTCTAGAGAGACTGGACAAACATCAGAGTTAGTGACAAGTGTGACCAGTGTTATGAGTCAGATGTAACAAGAACCATATACATACGGATCGGCTCTATTTTCCTAAACTGTCTTTCCTCCTATTTTCAAGCTGCCCTTCAAGTCATATTAAAAGTGGATAGTAACTTTATGTTGACAGTGAAATCAAGCTGCCTTCTCTAAATTTCCCTTCCAGTCTTGGAGAGGGAGCTCCATTAGACTCATCTTTCATCTTATATTTAATTACTTGGTAACCAAGCTGAGAGCCAAATTTGCTGGAAGTTTTTGTGAGTCTAAACACTTGCCTACTTCCCAGTTCCCACAGAGATACATGAAGTAACTTGTTTATGTTAGGAGAACAAAGGAAGGGAAACAGAGCTCTCTGTTAGGCTACAGGTTTAATCTTAATTAGGCCAAGAAACAAGTGTAACCCAGTTTACTTTGGTTTATTCAAATAGAAATTTTCAAATCCTATACAAGTACATGAAAGAAAAAGAAGGGGAAAAAAAACAAAATATACCAGCAGTTGAGAGGTGCGATTATGGGAGAGACCCCCCTCTCATTATGCACTGTGATCTAGTCTCTACAATCTCTTTCATGAATATGTAGTATTTGTGTAATCAAAGTAGAGGAGGCACCTGGGTGGCTCAGTTGGTTAAGTGTCTGCCTTTGGCTCAGGTCATGATCCTGGGGTCCTGGGATCGAGCCCTGCATTGGGCTCCCCTTCTGCCCCTCCCCTCACTTGTGCACTCTTGCTCTCAAATAAATAAATATAATTTTTAAAAAAGAAGAACAAAATTAATTTCTGTGATAGTTCGTCCCTTGTGGTGACGCCCTCCCCCCATCTTTTTCTGCCTTGCTCTGCCCAAGCCTGCTGGTGGGCTTTCTACTGGGTTTGGCTATTGGGAAGCCCCAATATTATGAGGTAGGAGAGGGAAAGGGGACATTTCTTCCTACTCCCTGGTTGATTAGGGGCCTGGTGTTTATCAGTGGCTGCATCAGAAGCAGCCCCACCTCCATGGTTCCAGTTCTCATTGGGTCTCCTTGTCCATTGGGGGTCCCTGTGGGTCATCCCCAAGAACAGTGGTTTGGGCTGCCTGCTCTTGCTGCAGTCTTTGGGTGGGTCACACTCCTTGCTGGCTCCCTTAGCCACACCACCTCTAATGAAGTAACCCCTTCATTAAATTCTCCATTTGAGCCAGTTGAGCTAATTCAGTTTCGTTTTTAGGTACCTGGCTGATATACAGACTTCAGAGTCTCTGGTCTGAAAAGCTGATAGCAGTTTCACTTCACAAGCTTAGTCAGAATGCTGACCAGAGCTTTTTCCTGGGGGCATACTGCCAAATTTTAGCCCTTTAGCCCTGCTTGATTCATGTCAATGAAAGAGATACTTAATTAGAACATATTCTAGGCCAGAAACATGTTTTTGAATTTGGTATCTATTGATATAATTCATTTCCTCAACAATATTTATTGAGTAGCTATTATGTGCGAGGCACTCTTAAGCACAAAAGATATACCAATGAACAATAATAAATCCTACCTTTGGGACACCTGGTGGCTCAGTGGTTGAGCATCTGCCTTTGATTCAGGGCGTGATCCCAGGGTCCTGGGATAGTGTCCCACATCGGTCTTCTAACAGGGAGTCTGCTTCTCCCTCTGCCTATGTCTCTAACTCTCTCTCTGTGTCTCTTATGAATAAATAAATAAAATATTTTTTAAAAATTCCTGCCATTATGGAGTTTATTTTTGAGTGGGAGATACATGGATTTTAATCCTAGGACAGCAGTATCAGTATTGGAAAGATACTTTGAGTTTTTCTAATCTAATCCCTTATCTGATGTCCAAATTACCACCAAACAGTTCACCAGATACGCCGGTCTCTGCTTGCATCCTGTTAGTTACCAGCCGTTTGATCCCTGCTCAGTTAGTCCATCACACGTTGGGCAGCCCTAATCTTTAGAGTGTTTTCCCACATATAGCTGAATTTCTTCAAGGACCACTTCAGGAAAACATAAGACAAATCACACTTCACCTCCATTTAAGTTCATTAATTATTTGAGAGGCCATCAGGTCTCCCATACATATTTGCCTCTTCATTCCAATATTTATTGTCTACCCTAAGTGATTCCTGGAGGCAGGGTTCAGTGGGGTGGGAGTGGGCAGTTGCCTCTTGTGCCGTGGGGAGTGTGCTTAAAAATGGCAATCCCCTGTGACCACTTTCTCTGTGTGTCTCAAGATCTTGCTTTCCTATGGCTTCCACCAAAGTATTTTCAGAATTTTAATCTTTATGCCAATTTGCTACTATTAAAAATGTTGTAAAGATACCATTCCTCTGGAAAGTAAATGTTCTCCTTGCTCCTCTTAAGTCATACTTTTAGGTGCAGCAACACCCTGTCCCCAAAAGGCACAGGGTGTGGTCAGGAAAACAGACACTAGACCATCACACAAAGAAGTGATGAATTCTATGTGAGATGTATACTATGCAAGGAAGGCATGGCCTGGCATGGAAACATGTAAAGGAGGCACCAGGCCTGGTTTGGGATGGTAGGGAAGCTTCTGTGGAAGGGATGTGTGAACTAGCTGGCATCTGAAGGCTGAGAAGATGCTAACCTGGGGAAGCCAAAAGAGAGAAGAGACTGTCCACATGGTTTTAGGTCCTCTAAGTGCAGACTGCTAGTATACCTGGCATTTCACCAGCAGTGACCACTGAGCCTAGATTTTTCCCCTGGATAATCTTGTTTGCAAATAAACTGTTGCATTAAATAACTATGTTTAGTGTAACAATGACTCCATATTAAAGTATCTTCTAGTTTCTTTCTCTACTCTGGGGTGATGCCTCCTCCATTCTGAATGTATCAGCCACTCTCTTCTTGGGTTTTCTTCTGCCCCCTCCAGATACTAGGCAGAGCTGCTTAGACAATAACCAGGACTCTGTTCTTGCCCAATCACTTGGACAGCAAAGGGGGCGGGGGGGGGGGGGGCAAATAAGGTATGGTTACAGTGTATCACAATGTAAATTTCCTCACCCAGCATTTTCATCAAAGTATAATCAGATTCAAATGAACATCAGAGGAGCCCTAAAACAAGAAGGGTCACAAAATAACAGACTGGGGGAGTGGGTCACCCCACTAAGTTTGTCTTACTAGTTCCAGGGGACTTGTGGATTGACCATATGCATTTGAGTCTTGAGTACTTCCCATGACCTGTTGGTCCCCTTTCCTAGGAGATCCAAGGCCAGAGACAACTTCCCACTACTAGTATGGCTCCAAGCATGACATCTACTTAAGAGTCTACATATATTAGGATAGAACAAAATGGCAGACTCCAATGAATGAAGCTGCTTTAGAGTACTGGGGAGTTAGATTTTTATAATGACCACTAGTTATCTTCCTAGTGATGTAATAATGAAAGCCATTCCCCAAACAGAAGTTACTTTGTTCAATCTAAACCATCATTTACTGCTCACGAAATGATATGTGGAAAGGACACAAGATACAGAGTTGAGATGTGTGGAATCTTAGCTCTACTGATAATTGTGTCATCTTGGGCAAGTCACTAACCTTTCTAGGTTCCAAATTTCTTCTGGACTAGTAAAATGAGAACTCAGGAGTCTAGGACATTTCAGAATGCTTTTAAAATCTATAAGCCTAAAATTCCACAGTTAGCGGTGATATGTTGACATGATGACCCACTTCTTAACTCCTTAGACCTCCTCTCTTGAGGCTCTTATATAAGTTGAGGATCTTAAATGTGGTCTGACTAGTGCAGTCAGATAATCATGACTTGATGCAAAAACCAGGAGCATGAGGCATTTGTGCAGGGAAGCTACTTTAAATTACCTATAATCCCTTATGTGGTGTCTACCTTAACTCAACTATTATAACAGAAAGATTCCCCACAAAAATTTTTAACATCATCATCTAATAGTAGACCAATGTCTAGCATCACGATTATGTTTTTTTTTTTTTTTTTACAATTATGCTTTTTACTTATTCACTGACATTATCTCCACTTTCTGCAAGATTGCATTCTGGAAACCAGGTTAGGATGGAGATTATCAAATAGCTCAATTTACCTTAGAAGTATATAATTTAGGCTTGTATTCCAATCAAGTACCAGCCCAAATATACTCCTGGAACAGTGGTAACATAAAAGTCAATATAACTGTACTACTGCAAAGATTATGCTCTTATAATACACCGATAGTGAAAAGTTATGGCTAGTTCTAAGTTACCCTAGGAGCTAATATACTTTACATACATGCAATTATGGTGATTAGAACAAATTCACTGTAATAGGTGTCCTGGTTGAGGCTCCATGGAAATTGGGTGGAGAGAGGGGGACAGAGTGGGAAGAGAGGAGGAGAGAGAAAGAGTGGGAGGAAGGGAGAGGACAGGTAACTTAGCTGTGAGATTCTTCTGCTGAAGGGAAGAAAATGTAAGAGGAAGGGAGGCTTTTCCCCATAAAGAGAGAGAGGTGAGCACCAGCAGCTTTAGGACCGGGGATGGGTGGCCAAGCAGGTGAGCAGAAGGAGGGAGTGAGGTCTTGTCCCAGTGCCAGTGGGAAGGGACACAGAACTGGCAAAGTTCAGTCTTTTAATGTGACTGAATCCATACCCATAGGGCTGGGAGACCTGCAGTGGGCTGAAGGCTCCCTCCGAAGTTAGGATCTGAGCCTGAGCAGGAATAGTGTCACCTGAAGACTTTCTTTAAATTCCTTTGAACTGATGAACCAAATTTTGAACGTCAGGATACTTCCCATTAATGTCCAGACTTTTGGGGCACCTGGGTGGCTCAGTGGTTGAGCACCTGCCTTCGGCTAAGAGTGTGATCCTGGGGTCCTGGGATCAAATCCTGCATCAGGCTCCCCACAGGGACAGGGGAGCCTGCTTCTCCCTCTGCTTAGGTCTCTGTCTCTTTGTCTCTCGTGAATAAATAAATAAAATCTTTTAAAAGTTAAAAAAAAAATCCAGACTTTTTTGTTTGTTTGGGGAGGAAAGTACCAAATGAAGGGACAATTAACATTAGTTACCACTGGTCAAACATTTGTGCTTAGCAGCAATGATGGTGATGGGGGGTAGGCGGGGGAGCCGCACTTGCTTCCTTTACTCTGGCCATGCACTTTCCCTGTCTGTCCCCCCATCCCTGCCACCCTCTTCAGGATTATACCCATCCCCTCACTCCCTTCCATGACCTGCCTGGCCCTGGAGCCTGGAGCCATTTGACTCTGGGTTACATGTAGGGACACATTTGGACACTACACAGTACACTAGGTAAGAGTCCTAGGATGATCAGATGACTGGAAATAATCTGGTGAGAACAATTTCTTTCTCTGCAGTTTGTAAGTCATATAAAAATGAAACAAAGAATTTAAAATATCACCTGTTTGTTATTCTAGAAATACTGGGGGTGGGGTGGGGGTGGGGAGTGCTATAAGACCAAAAACCACCATGGGAAAATTTAGTGAAAGGAGTGAGGGATGTTTACAGTGGAGGGTGGGCAAAATGTCCACTGCTTGTCAGGAAATTTGAATTGTCTCTACCACTTAACCTTATCAGCTTTTGTTTTTGTTTTTCCACTCTCTATCTGTTAATCAAAATTGCTATCCTCCCACGTCTTTGAGCAGCCTACGACAGATTGATAAAGTTTAAAATTCGTTCAGGGTCTTAATGAAAGAATTACAGCAGAAGAAACAATTTAATTGGTAAATCTGCCAAACCAAATACCCAAATAACTGGTATTGGAGTTTTGACATTTAAAAACCCCAGGACAGGGATGACTGAGTGGCTCAGTGGTTGAGCGTCTGCCTTTGACTCAGGTTGTGATCCCAGGGTCCTGGGATCGAGTCCCACATCGGGCTCCCCACAGGGAGTCTGCTTCTCTCTCTGCCTGTGTCTCTGTCTCTCTCTGTGTCTCTTGTGGATAAATAAGTACAATCTTAAAAAAAAAAAATAACATAAAAACCCGGGGACAGTAAGACAAAAAACCACAGTCCCAGAAGAATGACACATTGAGTCATCTGGCAACACGTGGGGGTCCCTACCATGGACAGACCCTTATACAAGTATGGAAGTGGGGATTTGTTGGTAGATACTTTTCTGATCAAACCAAGATCAGCTATAAATGTCAAAATCAACATATCAGATCCTCATCTCCTAGAACATTACTTTTGTTGTAACTTTAGAAAAAAAATAATAGGGCAGAAGTTAAGACTTAGAAGTGGAGATTCTAGTCCCATCAAAATAAATGAAGACCGTAAGATTGGGTTTACTGGCAAGAAAAAACAAGGAATAAACAGTCCCCCTAACTTGGAAGAGCATTTGTGCATTTTGACACAGAGCATTTAAGAAGACACCCAGAGGCATTAGTTAATCATCAGCATTTTTCCTAGAAAGGGGAAAAAAACCCCATCCTGCACCCCATACCAGTGTTTATTTCTTTCTGAACCCTGGAGATAAAAATTTTAATACACAGAGGCTTCAATGAGGATTTACGTGCATACCCCAGTCTTTCTGAAGAAGAAATGTCTCTGATATGTGATCTCTTCCCTCAGGAGTACCAGGAGGAGGGAATTGGTGAGGGGGATAGGCAAACAAAACCAACTACTTTCCCCTAATCCTACTGTGGCAGAAAAGCAGAAAGCTAAAAGCTTCCCTGAGGGAAAAAGCTACTCCAGACTGAGATGGATCAAGCAAGTTTAACAAACTTCAGACTGCTTAACTTGCTTACATTTCTCTTGACGGTTTTTGAAATGTGTTTATGAGGCCACGTGTTTTCAGCACACCTCCTAGCTGGCTCCCTGGGGTTCAGGCTCAGGTGGGGCTAGACATTCCCCCCATGAAGGACAGACACAGGGAGGCCTGAAAACCCCCAATCCAGGCCAAATGAGGATGGGTTGGTACTCGTGTCTTTTTTCTGGGCTGCTTCTCTGGGAACTCTGTGACAAGAAAATGTTAGAGAGCAGGGATTCTCTCTCTCTTCTGTGTCAATAAATCCCATTCCATGGTTTTATTTAAAAAACAAATAAACAAACCAACAAAGTTCTTCCAAAGGTGAGCTAAATTTATATTCATTTCATGAATTTATAATTCATGAAAATGAGTGCCCTAATGCCCTACCTTCCAGATATACTTTGCATTTCATTCTTTTGTAGACATTTAGAGATTTTAATCTACTTAGATACTTTAATACATCAGTGACCATAATGGTGTTGTACACCAAATACTTGACAAATGAAGTTGGTGACTTAGTACAAACTCTAACCCAGTATTTTTTCAGGAGTGGCGCAGTACCTCCTAAGTCACTGATAAGGACTGAGTTGTGCGCTCCTCACCCCCAAATTCATATGGTGAAGCCCAACATAATTGTATTTGGGGATAGGGCCTTGGAAGAGGTAATTAAAGTTTAATGACATCATAAGGTGGGGTGCTAATCTGATAGGACTGGATTTTTTTTAAGAAGGAGAAAAGACCATAGAGATCTTTTTCTCTCTTTGCTCCCACCCAAAGCAAAGCCATGTGAGGACACAGAGAGAAGGCAGCCATCTACAAGCCAAGAAGAAAGGCCTCACCAGAAACTGCCCTGCTGACACCCTCATCTTGGATTTCCAGCCAGTAGAACTGGGAGAAAAGAAAGGTCTCTTATCTAAGGGACCCACACTGGGGTATCCTGTATGTGAGTCAAGGCAGATTAATATAATCACCATCAGCTTGTATTTTCAATAAGCCACCAGATTGTTGGGCCCCTGACACGAAATAGGGATCTTTAGGGATGGGATCCTGGAATGGCCATTGGTCACGAACTTTCTGGGTGGTATTTGTCATTGTGAAGGTTGAGAATCATTATTTCAGGAAGGAGCTCAAGGCTGCCACTAGCTCCCAAGGCCCCCTTCAGCCTCCTCTATTCCACCACCCCAAAGAGGAAAAGTTTATGGGGTCAATGATCAAATAGACCTCTCAAGCACTTAAAATTAGGTTCTCCAAAAGGGAGATAGATTATAAGTAGAACTATTCAGAAATCAGGTTGGAGCAAGAGGTGAAGTACTTCGTAGGAAAATCCACATCAATTTCATACTTAGGGGGATCCCTGGGTGGCGCAGCGGTTTGGCGCCTGCCTTTGGCCCAAGGCGCGATCCTGGAGACCCGGGATCGAATCCCACATCGGGCTCCTGGTGCATGGAGCCTCCTTCTCCCTCTGCCTGTGTCTCTGCCTCTCTCTCTCTCTCTGTGACTATCATAAATAAATAAATAAAAATTTAAAAAATTTCATACTTAGGCTGGTTCTAGAAGGACAAGAGGAACTGTTGAGACCCACATGAGATCAGTTCAATTCCACTGTAGGACATCATGTAAAGATTTGGTATGAAGCAAAGGTAAAGTTTAAAGTACCTTTGTGCTGTGGCCACATCCGCCTGTATGGGCCAGAGTGGAGGTGGTTGGTTGGAACTAGGGGTTAAAGCTTGGGACCCTTGCTGTCTCTTCCCTTTCCTCAAAGAATCAACTAAGATTGAGTTTCGATGTCCTAAAAGGTAAAAAATGGAGTTGAACCATCAACCATTGAGGATACTTTTGACTCTGAAAATCCAGGGCCTATAGAAAATAAATATTGTTTATTGTTATACTCTTGTAAAAATCACTCATGAAAAATCATCAGAGTGAATTTTCTACTAAGTCAGTCAAACTGAAAAATATGAAATTGACTTATACTGCCAGGAATAACAATATATAAGCAAATTGAAAGGCACTAAGTACATTCAACTATATAAAAATGCTACACAGAATCCTGCAAATCTTCAAAAATCATGATATTAAACAACAATCAAACACTATTTTAAAAAATGGCATATTCTCTGGAGGGTGAGCCCAGGTCATGAGGATTTTTTTTCTTAAAGTGAATTTTATCTATTGCCAAGATAGACAGCCATGGCTAGACTGCAAGAATGTTACCATACCTCCAAATTAAGATAAAATTTAACAAAAGAGCAGAATATTTTCTAGATTTAAAAAAAAAACTACAAGAGTTACCCTTGAAGTAGAATAGGGCTTTTCTAATGGACAGAATAAAATTGTGTTTTAGGTATTGAGTCAAAATCTAAAAGCCCCTTTGGGGTGACTGGTTGGCTCAGTCAGTTGAACATCCAGCTCTTAATTTCAGTTCAGGTCATGATCTCAGGGTTGAGACTGAGCCCCGAGTTGGGCTCCATGGTGAATGTGGAGCTTGCTTAGGAACTCGTTCTCTGCCCCTGTCACCCCCATGTGTGCACACTTACTCTCTCTCTCTGAAAAGAAAAGAAAAGAAAAGAAAAGAAAAGAAAGAAAATATAATAGCCAGTAGATAATACAGTAGATAATATACTAGATAATCTGTGTATTCTAATTTGCTTTGATCTTAAAATCATGGGAATGAGGTCTGTAGAGAGAGAGGGAGTATGATTTTCTCCACTGTAAGTCTGAAAACTTGGGTGTGGCTTTCCCTCGCCGGCAGCTTGGTAGCTCTCCAAGAACACCAGTCATTTTCTCATCTGAAGGCCACACAGACAGAGGGAGAACGATGAAGATCAAAACGTAGGTCTAGGTGAGGTCCTTTGATTTGTGTGGGCACAAATGAGAGAAGCGCTGTTGATGCTCAGAAGCTGCCAGTGCCCTTCAGAAAGTGCTCCCCACACTGGAACTTTTGAGAAACACTGTGTTGTCCCATTTTGCTTGTGAATTAGTAGAAGATGTCTGTGTCTCATCTGTGGAAAGTTTAGTTTATATTTTAAAAGTATAATAACTACACTAGGGATGCTGAAGAGTGAATTACGGAGAGAAACACAACTAAGCTTCAAATCTGGACCTACAACTAACTTACCGTATGATCATGAACCTGAGTTTCAATCAAGCTTGGTCTCTTTAAAATCAGGGACCATCTGGGGGCACTGGGTGGCACAGTCAGTTAAACATCTGCCATTGGCTCAGGTCATGATCTCAGAGTCCTGGGATCAAGCCCCACATCAGGCTCCCTGGTCAGCAGGAAGCCTGCTTCAGCCTCCCTTCTGCCCCTCCCACCTGCTTATTAGCTCTCTCTCTCTTTTAAATAAATAAATAAATAAATAAATAAATAAATAAATAAATAAATAAAATCTTAAAAAAAATCAGGAACCATCTTATTTCACCGGGTTACCTTTTAATTTAAGTGATAGGACACTTACACCCACCATAGTGCGTGGCACCAACAGGCATCCAGTCATATTAGTTTCCTTCCCATTACGGACAGACTACTGTCAAATGGTTTAAAAAGAACCCAAAACACAAATAAGATAAACACATTTTATTCATTTTCTTCTAGTTATAACGTGGATGCAGTTGCAGGTGTTACATGCATCTGTAACAATCACCAATGCTTTCCTGAGGAAGTACTGCTTATTCTTGAAAAATTCAGTGTCCATGTCACCCTTAGCTCAACACCAGTGTGGAACCGTCCTAGCAATAAACATTTTTTATGTGTTTAGTTTATGTTTTTCCTTTAGCAAGTGTTTAAGAGCATTTTTAATACATAGTTCATATATAGGAAATAAAGCTCTACAAGCTGATTCCCATCCTCAAAGTTCCTAAAATTTTTTAGGGGGTGAGAGATAGTATCCAAGAGTTACTTCCTTTGTGCTAAGTGCTGTTCTAGATGCTTTGGGTCAATTCCTGACAATCCCCTTAGGACATAGATGCTATTATCTCAATTTTATGGATGGAGAATTCAATAAACAGACACTTTCAGTAGGTTGCTTGCATGTACAATTCTACCAAAGTGGAGGCATCAGAATTTGAAGCCGGCAGATTTCAGAGCCTGTCCTCTTACTCACTATGCAATTCTGCCAGATGTGTACATTTACACCACAGATTTACAGAATTAGAGGGCTTGGAGTGTGTGCCTTAGAAGTTCAGAGAGGAGCCTCAGAAATAGTTACTATAAATCTTTCATTGCATAGAAGAAGAAATTCTTCTACAAGAATGGAAAGAAGATCATCTAAGGTCAGCTAGGCTAGTGACTCTCACTGTAGCTGGCATCAGTATCACCCGGGAGGCCTGCTAAACAGATTGCTGGGACCCACCCCTAGAGTCTGATCCTGTGGGTCTGGGGTGGGGCCTGAGAATCGCTAGCAAGTCCCCACATGGTGTTGATGCTGCTGGTCTGGGAATACGTTTTAAGAACCGATGACCTATTTAGTTCCCCGCCTGGGCCAGAATGAAGCTTCTGCTCCCCTCACTGTGCATCTGCCCCATAAATGGTGGGTACCAGCTGCTCTACAACCATCAGAGTCTGGGGGAGACCAGGCAGCCTGCTAGAGTAGTCCTGGACACAGGCATAGAATGCCCTCCTCCTCCTCATTTAGCTGAGACATCTGGAAGCTTCTTTCCAGCAGGCAGGCACATTACACCATGATTTGCTATAATGCTGGTATTTTACTATGACCCTCTCCACCTACCTCTGCACATAACCCATCTAAAATAATACAAACCTGCTCACTGCCAATAGTAAGCACTATTCTCATTCTGAGCCATTTACCAAAAGTTATCATCTAAAATTTGGCTCTTTAAATGATAAATATAGCAGGAGTTTTAGGAAAAGGAACAGGGGTCATGAACAATTTGCCAGTACATATTCTCAGAAGAAGAGGATGATGAGACAATTTCAAAGTTTTCTTTGGTTTCCATTATAATTCAAAAGGACATATTTTGCTTATTTGTTCAGCAAGAGGATCCCCTGCCTTTCATTAAGATCCCTACTAGAGTGAACTATTTTAGAAGTAAGGAACATTATTTAATTATTGTTTAAACTTACCACACTAAAAACTGCTTAGTTTTTGTGCTGTCACGGGGTGTTCTGAGGCTCCAGCACCTTCTGAGTGTAAGGGTTGATTGAGCCTGGCACGTAGTAAGTGTGCCCGGAGTGCTAGCAGCTAAAAACTTATTGCTTCTATTATTTAGGAGAGCCCAGGGGTTCGCCCATTTACCCAGGCACGTAGGTGGGATGAAATGGTGTAACCCGAGAGAGGAAACAGATCTCATAATCAGAACTCTCTCTTCCCCATGAGCAAGGAGATTGAAAGAGCATGATACTCAAGAAGCATCTACATTTACAAGGTAGCTGTCACCCACAAAACCTCATAGGATTAATACTTGGTCGTCACTTACTGAACCAAAGCATCTTTGCAGAGTACCTACTAGGTGCTGGAGATTTCAGGCAAGGATTCTCAAGAACACTTACATTAAAAACATTTTTTTGAAGTAAGTATAAATCTATAAGAAGGTGCAAAACACCAAAAAACTACAGTAGGAGGTCTTCTGTATCCATCACCCAGCTTCCCCCCATGGTAACATTTGTGTGACTCTGGGACAGATGAAAACCAGGACACGGATACCAGTCCACACCATGAAAGACGTTCAAACTTCATCAGTTTTTTAAGGGCAGGTGCATTTTGATTGTGAAGGACACAAAAACAAACAAGAAGAAACAAAAAGGAGATGTAAAGACAATGAACACAGGTAGCAATGCCAAATCATCTGGTGTTATTTTGAGATCTGCCTTTTTACTAGTCATGAGCAGAAGCTAAGTGGCCAGCACATAAACTATATAAATAAGACTGTACCTGTAAAAAGACCTTGAACAAATTCCTTTTCTCCAGAGACAAAGCTTAACAATGGTAATCAAATTAACCTGTTTCTCAAATCATCTGCAAATGTGAACACTTATTAGAGATGTGAGAGGTGAATCCCGGATTTGCTATTCAGTAGTTCCTCATTCTCCATGGTTTCAATTACCCGTAGTCCACGGTGGGCAGGAAGCAGAAGATCCTCCTTCTGATGCCACGTCAGAAGGTCAATGGCAGCCTAGTGCTAGGTCACAATGCCTATGTCATTTGCCTCACTTCATCTCATCGCATAGGCATTCTATCATCTCGCATCATCACAAGAAGAAAGGAGAGTATAGTACACCGAGATACTGTGTGAGAGAGAGAGGCCACTTTCTCAGAACTCTTATTATAGTCTAGTGTTATAACTGTTCTATTTTATTATTGCTTATTGATGTAAATCTCTTACTGGCCCTAATTTTTAAATTAAACTTTATCATAGGTATGTACATATAGGGTAGTATATATAGGGCTCAGGACTATCAGTGGTTCAGGCATCCACTTGGGGTCTTGGAACGTATCCCCATGGATAAGGTGGGGCGGGGGGGGGGTTGCCATACACAGATCCCAGCCCTAACCAAACTCACACACAATCTTCACAATCTTTATAATTCACAAAATGATTAAATGAGGAGCTTTAGAACTTGCTATATTGCCAGGCCCAGAATGGCATGTAGAAGGCATTTGGATTTTGGTAGCTTCCCTAAGTAATCTTTAGAAGCCCCTATTCTTGCATTCATTATAAATTAGTCTTAGCAAGTCATTAAAGGTTTCCCAAATATTCTTCCTTGAGTATTCTTCTTTTCATATATATGAAATATGTACATATATTTGGAGATATTAAAATGGAATATTTTAATTATCTGGCATAGGTAAGGTTTTACTGTGTATCTCATTTTCACAATATATAGTCAGGTTAGGACGTCAAACCACGAATATCCCAACATCTTCCTTAACAACTTCTTTCAAAACTGATATAACATGAGGTAGTTCACAATTGACCTCCTGGTTTAATGCATTTGCCAGTATTTAGTCTTTAGGTGAAATATTAAAAAAAAAAAAAAAAAAAAAAAGGCAGCCCACCAGAAGAACAAAATGTCTTCAGAAGCTCATAAGAAGCAGATTCTCCAGGTCTATCAGAAAGGACCATAAGTACTTTCCTAAGCAGGTAACGATGTGGTAACATTTTGTTAATTCACCCTAAGAAAGCTGCTCTGGTATTAGGAAACAAAACACAGCATTTTCCTTTCACATGTGGGGAGCTGTCTGCGTTGGTCTCCCACCAGCAAGGCCAGCCAGGGTAAACAGATATTTCACTAGGTGGAGGAGCCAAATTACCCTCCATTGTATACAAAGAGCCGATGACCCCCGCTGGGGTCATCTGAATTCTAAATGACCAAACAGAACTTTTGCGGAGCTACCCCCATCTCTGCCCTTTTATAGCCTGCCCTAGGCAAGGCTCTGAAATAGGAGAAGCTTGCCCTGGACCACACTGGTGCAGTCTCCCCATCCCCAGGCATCCCTACTCATCTCAGTTGAGGGTCCTAAAGTCTCCCCCCCCACCCTCCCACCCTGCCCCTGCCCCTGCCCACCTGGGACTCTCTCCTTTAAGGTCTGATGCTCTAAGTTTGGCCACCTCACAAAGGTTCTGGGGACACTGGGAGAGCCCTCAAATAACTCTCCCAAGGCACAGAGCTAGAGAGCTGTAGGCCAGACTGCACATTCTAGTGCTCTCTCCATTGCCTGCAGTGTGTTGAATCGCTCTGTAGGTCAAAGTAGTTGGAAATTTACTACGTTATTCATTTTTCATGGTGTGGACTGGTATCCGTGTCCTGGTTTTCCTCTGTCCCAGAGTCACACAAATGTTACCATGGGGGGAAGCTGGGTAATGGATACAGGAGACCTCCTACTATAGTTTTTTGGTCTTTTGCACCTTCTTAGAGATTTATACTTACTTCAAAAAAATGAATTTTCTTAAGCTCAATAATTTACGAATTATTTGTGATGGTCTTTACTTTTTTTAGAATTGAATTATCAGATACATGCTATTTTAGCTCCCGGAGAAATTTTAAATTGCTTAAAAGTATTTTTATTTTTAAGAGCATTTCTGATAGTAACATTTTTTTTTTTTTTTAATTTTAGAGAGAGAGAGAGAGAGAGAGGAGAGTTGGGAGAGAGAGAGAATCTTCAGCAGGCTCCACACTTAGCCCAGAACCCAATGTAGGGCTCGATCCCAGGATCCTGAGATCATGGCCTAAGCTGAAATTAAGTCAGACATATAACAGATTGAGCCACCCAGGTGCCCATAACATATGGTTTACAATCAATCTTCAGCAAAATGTAGCACACTGTGTGTGTGTGTATGTGTATATGTCTATAGGCACACATATATGCATGTGTGCCTATATAAACATGTATATATAAAATTAAAAACCACCAAAATAATCAAAACCAAGGAACTTTTCATTGACCATAGCATATTTTTTGGTAGTTCTTAAGTAGAATAAAAAGTAACTTATTCTTGGAAATACAACAAAGTCTTCTATTTAGTAGATAACATATAAAGAGAAAACCACCTCCATAAAAGCTTTCAAATTGATTTCTAAAGTCACACCATCAGTGGACTTGGTCTCATGAATACAAAGAATACCTTTAAAATACTTACCTTGAGACCTTTCTCTTCTGCACAGAATTTTATATCTCTGGACTTAAAAAGTGCTTATAAAAATATGCTCATGAATCATCGATTCATATTTCAAACTCCGGTTGGCCTAAGATTCCGTTCATCCAGTTTGCACAGAGATACTGTTGTTCAGAAGCACAGCCACCAAGTGAGCTCAATGGGGCTGAAGAAAAACAAACCATGGGAACACGTACTAATGCGTCCTAAAAGAGGGGAGAGAGGGTCTGTGCATTTGTGTGTGTGTGTAACTAGTTATTCAAAGTGCTTTAGTTCAAGATTAACGTGTCTAAATGTCATCCTCTGATTTCAAATTAAAATCTGCAGATTTTCTTCCAGAGCTGGCGGCCTGCCATCCCTGTAGGCCTAAAGTGGCTCATGGCTTTGGGGAGAGAGGGAGAAACCTTAGTCATGAAGCACTCTGCTACCCACCCCCATACTATTCTACCATGGGTCTCTTGGTTTTCAGATGAATTCCACGGCCAGATTTCTTAGACTTTCAACTTAAACCATCAAAGAAATAATTTGAAGGATATATAGACTTTTAAAAATATTTACAGAGGGACAGTGTTCTAAAATATTCTCTGTGATCTAAGGTCTTCCTCATCACAGCCTTGATGTATAGATAGGTCTTTTGACACCATTTTAGGCTGATAACCACTTTTCTGTACTCTGCCTTTTATAAAGAGTACCCCAAGTTCACTGGACTGGTTGTGAAAGTGGCCAAGAAAAACATCAATGCACATTTTTAAGGTGAAAATTCTAAATTTGAATTATTATTTTAATGGTTTTTCCCTCTTCTTTCTTTCTAAATACTTCAATCAGTACCCTTTGTCACCATATAGATATTTTCCTACAAGATCCCGCTGCATTCAAGGAGGGCACATTTTGTTTCAAGAAAGCTTCAACAACCAGATATAATTCATCATAGAAACCTGAGGGTCATATCTCTGCAAAACAACAGTAATGAACATTTGAGCTCTCATGTTTGTTAGGCAGTGTCTTAAGTCCATGAAATGCAATGTTTCATTCAGTCCTCATAAGGATTTAATTATCCCCATTTCAAAGATGTGCAATTTGAAGCTCACCCAAGCTATGTAACATATCCCAAATCACATAACTTGGTAAGCACAGAGCCAGGGTTCTATCCAGAACCAAGGTTCTCAACCACTGCCCTGGAGTTGAAAGTTTCAAGGAAATAGGAATCAGCAGTTTCTTGGTAAAGAAGAAATTCTTTCTGCAGTCTAGGATCATAGTCTGTGAAACAGAGACATATTTCTAGTAAATTCCTAACACTTTCTACACCCTTACCTCAAACAAGACCAACTAAAGGCAACTAAGCATCTAAAAACCAAAGAACATAAACAAACAAACAACAACAACAAAAAAGACAATGTGCTATATTTACAGCTTTTGAGAATTTTCTCCAAATGTCAAATGTGAAAAGTTACATATGCAAAAACATCAAGCTAAATTCAATTCTCAATAAAGCATTGAGCAACTTCTTTGTAATGAAAATGCAAAGCAGGATCTATTTTCAAGTAGAACAAATATTGTTCTTTGGAACAGAAACTTGTTGCTGAATCTCACCATGGAGCGAAAGGCATATAAACTTTTGAAAAAATAAGGTTCACATGGAAACAAAAACACAACAGGAACGCCAATATGGAGACCAACAGATGCTGCATGTCTTCCCAATTCTTTTCAAAGCCATTGTTGGCTATTAAAATGTCATTGTAGAAATAATAAAATACCAATAAATCTAGTATTCCAGAGAAAATGTTTTATGCTGAAGTTTTTAAACTTTGGTTTTGTAAAAATTTACTAGCAAGGAAGATTGATGGAGATGATGATGTACAAGGATAGGCAGCTCCAGTTACTAGGAATTGACAAGACCACATCTAAAAGTCACGAGGACCACACAGTCACAGCTCATGAGAGCTGATACTTTCGATTTCTCACTATGTGCCAAGTGTCATTTTTAAGATTTCATAAAAATTTAAATTAACTCACGTTCTCTAAGAGGTAGCTATTACTATCACCCCTATTTTGCACCTGAGAAAAGGGAGTCACCAAGACATTAAGTAACATTCACAGTCATGCACCTGGGAAGTGGTAAAACTGGCATTGGAACCAGCCAGTCTGATTCTGGGACTGAGACTTACTCCTTCATCTCTGATAACTTGCTGTGCAAAGCCTGCACGCAAAGACAGGGACTGTCCCCACATAGCTGAACTAATGGTGGAGATAAACTAGGAATTTCTGCCATGTTCCTTCAGCAGGGTCTCTCTCTCTCTCTCTCTCTCTCTTTTTTAAAGATTTTATTTATTTGTTCATGAGAGACAGAGAGAGGGGGGCAGAGACATAGGGAGAAGCAGGCTCCATGCCGGGAGCCTGAATGTGGGACTCGATTCCAGGTCTCCAGGATCACACCCTGGGCCGAAGGTGGCGCTAAACCCTGAGCCACCCAGGCTGCCCAGCAGGGTCTCCTATGGCTGGACTTGTGGCTCTCTCTGATGGTTCACAGTCCTGTCAGAGTCAAAGCTCCCAGGTGAGCTATGAGGAGCAGGTAGAAAGATGAGGATGAGCAAAGTAATAATTACAAAGAAGGTGCCAGTTTGGTGGGGAATGACTTCTAACCCTCCATTTTCTTGACATGTTCTTTGCATCTTCCTTCCATTTTACCCCTCCTCTCAAGCTAGTCATGAGCTCTCTGAACTCCTGCTCTGGGCCACCCATGCTCCGTTTTCTCTTCACAGCTTGCATAAAATAGATGCTTCATAGATGCTGTTGCATGATTTACGTGGGCTGTGGACATCTTCTCATGGACACTGAGCCCTGAGCTGACTCTTCAGGGAAGTGATGTGTAAACAGATGTGGAAAGAGGGGGTGTGGGACGGCTGGGTGGCTCAGCGGTTTAGCAACTGCCTTCGGCCCAGGGCATGATCCTGGAGTCCTGGGATCAAGTCCCACATCGGGCTCCCTGCATGGAGCCTGCTTCTCCCTCTGCCTGTGTCTCTGTGTCTCTCTGTGTCTCTCATGAATAAATAAAATCTTAAAAAAAAAAAAAAAGAAAGAAAGAGGGGGTGAGAAGGCAGTTGAGTATAAGAGAACAAAGCCATGGCAGTTGTGAAGAGAGAAGTCATGGGGAGTGGTTGGCGTGAACCAAGGAACTGTGTTGAACTGCGACCAAACAGGGCAGATACTGATGCGGGACCTCACAGCCTATCCCAGGGAATCTGGAGATTACTCCATAGGCAATTAGGCTCATTGGCCCATGACACCCAGGAGGAAGCAATCTGCCAGAGGCTTTGTTTGCTGACAGGAGAGCTTCCAAGTCCCAGAGTTTGATGATCAGAGACAGAGAAGCCAAAAGTCAAGAAGCAATTTCCAGGAAAGGAGAAGACAGAGTTTAAGTCACACATTTTATTTATTTAATTTTAACATGCTGAATGGTAGGCTGCCAGTATACAATGTATGCATCTGACAAAGCGGTAGAAACAGAAAGTCTTGCAGAGAGACAGCGGACCTCATTAATTCACCTCTGTTCCTTGGTCCAGTGAGCTCTGGGGAAGCTTCTGTAAGTTTCTACCACTCTGTTTTCAGCAGGGCTAGTCTCAGGCCCTGAGCCCAAAGCGAGGAAGGATAATTAGGTGGAGAAGCCCATGTGCCCTGCAGCACAGAGTTCAGTAGCAGTGGGTTGGAATTGGCAATGCCTAGGATTGAATCCAGCTTGAAAAATCATTATTACTTGTGTGAACGTGGATAAATTGTTGAACGGTTAACCTGCTTCAGGTCTCAGTTGCTTCAGGTATAAAATGGAGATGATTTAGCACTTACTGCAGATTGCTGGGAGGATTAAATGAGATAAAATCACATAAAGCATTTAGCCAAGAATTCCGGTACATAGATAGATTTTCCAATTTGTCTTTTCTTAGCTTCTATATTTATCTATCTGACATTCATTAATTACAGGGCCAAACTAATAGCCAAAGTTGTTCACATCTCTCCTGGAATCCAGAAACCATACGGAGAACCACCTCTATCTAACTCATAGGCACCAACCAATACTTCCCTCCCTACTTATCTCAGGGCCAGGGACCAGAAAACTGGGCATAGCCAGTATGTCCCAAGGCCTGCTGGGATTATTCAGACTAGCCAATCCTAAACCATTTAGCCTGTCCTGCCTTACATGGGCAACCACATGGAACTCCCAATAAAGGCTTGGCCTAGGCTTTCCTCTTGCTCCTTTCCATCTCCTGACTAACACTGGTGCTTCCCCATGTGGTCCTGCATGGCATGCCATGTCCCTCCTCTTGGGAAATGGAAGTAATAAAAAATCTCCTTTGAGTGGCATTACTCTGTCTGTGCAATCACTCAGTCCCTCCTATAAATTAAAATCCCAAGGTACAGCCATTGAGACAATAGAGCCCAGTAAACAAGATTCATAATTTTTCCATAGGTCATAAAACAGTTTAGCTTATGTCTCTTCTCTCTATCCCTTCTCTCCTTTCTGTTACTTTTGTGGTTTTGACCTGAATCATTGCAATAGCCTCCTGAGTACCTCTTGCTAAATCCAATCTCTTGCTTCCTCAATACATCTCTTCACATGGCTTTCGTCTAAAAGTCAGGATGTAGGTTATCCTCTGCCAGGAAAGCTTGATATAATTCCCTCTGGTCTAAAGATCCAGTCCAACTCTATTTTGGCAGTTAGACCTTCCAGGGCCCGGCCCAGAACTGTAGCCATATTGGACAACTCAACATTGTCCACTAAGACCACAGCTTTTCACACCTCTGTGTCTTTGCTTAGATAGTACCTGTCCTTGGGATGCTTCACACCATTCCCTAAGTATGGAAATCACAGGGTGTTTGGGACCTTTGAATCTGCTGATATAATTGTTCCTCAGAGTATACAACTAAATTAATTTCAAACCTTCAGTTTGACTTAGTAGAACCTTCATGAGATTTAAAAAAAGACTGACAGTGTAACAGGAGCAAATATTTACTTTCTAGTAGCCCTAATCCCAGACTGGAACATGTCCTCAATGGTTTGAGGACAAGGCCCAATTTAAGTTCTACTTACTCAGGAAACTCTACACTGTCTCTTAAAATTAACCGTTTATTCCTCTGACGTCCATGAGCACTTACTTAGTTCCGTCTATTCATATTATATTTGTTGCATTTCTTCACCTTTGTTTTTCCTTAGATCACAAACACTTTTTTGAGGCCAAGGATAAGCTTTAGATAGATCTTAAAAGTAGTCATCACAAGGAAAAAAAATTCTGTAACTATATGTGGTGATGGATGTTTAACTAGACCTACTGTGATGATCATTTTGCAATATATACAAATATTGAATCATTATGTTGTATACCTGAAACGAATATAATGTTACATGCCAGTTGTGCCTCAATAAAAAAAGGACAAGCCTTAGTAATTCTTTTATCTTTCTTGCATGCCCATTAAATATCTTACACATAGCAGCTTTTCCATGAATATTTATTGAATCATAAGCCCTGTGATTATTCTAATTAAAATAAAGGGCTCTTATCAAGTGGTAATTGCATAGTTAATTATGGGGAAATATGGGAAAAGGCTTATATAGGCTCATTTCAGCTAAGAACAATTAGTACAGGTCAGAGTATAAGAGTCTCTTAAATTCTATCAGAAAATAGTGATGGGTATAAAAATCATTTTAAAGTATTATTGCCATAGTTAGTCATTACTGTTAAATATATAATGAGGTTAATACTAATTTTGGCTTACAAAGATAAAATACTTTTTAGTTTATAAACATATCATACACCAAGCTGCGAGGTGCAATTTCTCATCCATGCCTGAAGTTGCTAGGCCAAATGTGGGGTAAGGTTAACAATTCCATTTGGAATTTATAGAAGCCTAACCAGGCTTCTTCAAATTGTTCTTGGTCCTAAAGAAAGAAATGGGCCATATCCTGGCTAGACAGGACCCCAGATGCACCCTGGTCTCTGTTCCTTCAACCTACAGTAGAACTGAGTGAGGGAATCAGGTTTGGGTAGAATTCAGTCATAACCTCTTTAATGGCTACCCGAAACTCTTCCTAGGTCCTCAATTAATAATTGGTGGGTTATCTGACTTTATCATCTGACTTTCCATCCAGCATAATTGTTGAAAAAGAAAGTTGGCTGAGATTTACAGCTACCTTTTCTTACTAGGTGGGTGGTTGGGCTTGGGAAAGAATGAGAATCATTCCATTGATACAAGGAGAAGCTGTTCCCAGCCAACATAATGAAGGAAATGGTGGTTTAGAAAGAATCTTAAAAATTACTCAAAGATGATTACAGGCTGTCACTGAAAAATGAGGAAGGAAGGGCTTTCTTTTCGACTACAGGGTGTATAGCTCTACAAACAGAAATTATTATTTTATATTTAGGCCAATGGTAGTCTGTATGTCTTTGAAATGAAAAAGCAATAATAACTTAAGTACCTGGTATGACTTTCAAAGCATCAAGATAGATTCCACTGGCCATATATGAAAATCAGGCTCCTGGCTTTATAACATCTTGTATTTCATGGTTCTGAAGTCGCTGGTTATCAAATAGTCACGGAGTGCCTACTGTACATAGGACATTGGGCATGGTGGATTCAGAGTATCAAGCTGTGGAGCTCTACCTGGACTCACCATCAGAATAAGAAGGAAGGACCACAGGGAAAGTGAATGACCGATGCATGCTGTATCAAGTCTTTCTGGTGCTCATGGGAGCTACAACAAATTGCAAAATTTCTGAAAGAACACATGTGCTAAAATGAACATGATTTCACACAACAAAGCAAATGACTTAGTTGCGATTTAAAATTTGCAAGTCTTCATCCTTGATTAGATCTGGAGAAAGTGGGTGGGGAAATGGCCTATAGCAGAGATATCCCTTGATGGTGTTCAAGCCCTAATCAAGGGTATCGTTTTGCATTTCTAACCCTAACCTTCTTCCCCTGTCCTTCACAACTTCTAAAATAGTCAAAGCACAATTACAGCATGTTTTAATATGCCGAGTAGGGGGCTGCCCATATGGAAAATATGCATCCTTGCTTTATTTGGGCAGAACTGGCAGCAACACAGTTACATTTTGTACTTAAAGATCAAAACTGTGAAGTGACCCAAATCTGCCTTCTTCTTCCATTTCCTTATAAAAGCGGCTCCTGCCTCAGTTTGTTCTCAATTCCTGAGCTCAGCACTGAGAAAGAACAGCCAGGTAGGCAAGGCCAAGAGCAGTTATGAGTTGAAAAGACTTGTTTCAGGTCACACTGCCTACCAGCTGGGACATTCTGATCACTCCCATTAAAAAGTGTCACTAAACATTCACAAAAGGTGTGAACTAGGTGTTGTCAGATTTCCTGAGTTAACTTTTCCATGACACAATGAAATATTTACATTATATGACAGATCTCTTCATACTTAGTGATTCTATAGAGTGTGAAACAAAGGCAACTACTAATTTTTATGTCAAAAGGAAATATCATTGCTCCAGAGAACAAAGAACTAAAGCATAAAAACCATATTCTTTTTAATTTAAAAAGCTCTTTCCCACTTCCTAAAAGTAAAACCTTAAAACCATTCATCAGTCTCTCTCAAGAGAAATTTGTTGAATAATTACTCTGCACCAGGATCTGGACTGGGCATTAGAATAAAAAGATTTTTGAAAAGATTCATCTGTGTAGCCCCTGCCTTTAAAGAAATAACTGAAAATAAATACCTTCCTAAGAGTCTCTTCACACTTTAAATAACTTAAATATAAAAATGCCATCAGACTGAAAATCTCGAAGATTCCTTCATGAGTAGGTTAGAAGTTAAGGTATATTTAAGAGAGGGAGATTAAAATAGGAAGGAATTAAAATATACTATTGCATCAGTCAAAAAAGGGAATGAAAAAAAGAAAAAAAAAAAAGGAATGAAATTCTGATATGTGCTATGGATGACTCTTGAAAATATTGTGCAAAGTGAAATAAGCCAGACATAAAAGGACAAATATTATATGATCACACTTACATGAAATATCTAGAAGAGGCAAATTTACGGATAGAAAGTAGATGAGAGGTTACCAAGGGTGGAGGTGGCAGGGGGGAGTTGCTCCTGTTTAATGGTTGTGAGATTTCTCTTCGGGATGATGAAAAAGTTTGGGGAGTAGACAGTGGTGATGGTGGCATAAAATTGTGACTGTAATTCATGCTACTGAATTGTGCCCTTAAAAAATGGATAAAATGGCAAATTTTATGCTTTATATATATTTTACTACAATTAAAAAAAAATGAATAATGTAACATACCAGAAACTATTGAATTGTACTCCTTAAATAGGTGAATTTCAATTCTAAAATTATAAATTATATCTCAAGAAAAACATGGTTAAAAAAAAAATACCCACACCATCCCTTTCATGTTAGTATATTACTTTGTCATCTTGTAAAGCTCTGAGTATTGCTAAAGAAATCTACCAGGAGCAGAACCAGGTGATCAATTTTTGAAATACTATGACTCATACTTCTTACTGAATAGCTAGGTTTTACAAATAATCACTAATCATTTTGGCAGTTTTGAACACAGAAGAGCCTTCTATTTTTTGCATACATGGTTAAATAACTAATTTACCATCTTGCAACGAACACTTATCAGACTATTTTCAAAATAATCTCTTGGCCTCATTCTTGACTACAGTCAGCCTGAAAAGTATGGCTGGAAACCACCGTCAGAACAAAACAAACTACAACACTGAGTTTTTGTACCTCTCAATTGTAGATTTGCTACAGATCAGAGCATGCCAGTATCTAGAAAAATGCCTGGCACATGCTGACTTTCAATACATATTTGTTGAAATGAAAGAACAGTTGCATTTACTGCTTAGATCAGCAAGACCAAAGAGTTCCTTTCTAAATAAGTATCATTATTTAGAATAAGTTCTTATTCTAAATAAGTATCATAGAACAGTTGCATTTACTGCTTATCCCTCAGGGCTATGGGTCAGATAAAAGTATTTTGAGGGGCTCTAGGCCAGCTCAGAAAGCCCCTGGGAGTTTATTACTTCTGGGCTCATGCCTGCTTCCTCTGCTGGCTCTGTGGTTCTCTCATAGGTCAGTCATCAGCAAGACCAAAGAGTTCCTTTCTAAATAAGTATCATTAAAAAGTTCAAGGTCTAGACAGAACAGAATGAGGTCAGGTATTTCAACAGTATTTCATTCCAATGAAAATTTGTTTCGGAAAAGGCCACAGTAACATTCTGAACTCAGTTAACAGGAGAACTACGTTTTGGTCACTCCTTTTCTTGTCACCTCAAAACAATAGTAACAGAAAATAAAAATAATTAATGGGGAAACCCAGAAGCTAACTCTGTTTTACCATTTCCCATACCAGAGTTAATAAAGTGATAGGCTTTAGACTAGAATCTGCCAAAAACCAGTACACCTTTTGTCTTACTAGTCAAATACAAATATCACAAAATAAGGATTACATCTTAAAATAAAAGATTTGGAAGGAAAATAAGATGGAAATAATGCCCTTTTACTGGATGACCATTGAAGTCACCTATGTCTTTGACTAGGAAAATAGAAAATAAACTGTCCACAGTGACTTAGCCATAATTCAGAACAACCCAAAAAGAAAAACAGACTCCAGGTTTGTCAAATTCTATCTGAAGTGGGGGCTGGTGGGGAAGATTGGAAGCTCATCATCACCTTCCCAAACCCTTAAAAAAAAAAAAAATCACACAATCATAGCAGAGTGTCAAACATACCCTGAGTCTGAGTTCCATCTTGGCTCTGTGGATGAAGGAGTTTGGATTCAGGCCTTCGAGGGGAGCTTCGATTCCTCCACCCTCGGATTAGGGTGCCCACCATGGTTGTGGACAGCATGCTCCCCGGGCAGCCGTGGCCCTGCGGGGCGATGGGGAGGGTGGGCAGCCCTGTCAGGCCGCCACCGTCAGGAGAACCATGTCCGGCTGGGGCAGGAGGAGGTACTACACCCAAGGCAGACAGGTCTGGGCAGTTGTACCGCCTTGGTCCTCCACCCACATTCTCTCTGGCTTGTGTTGTCAGCCTTCCCTCAGGAGGCCCTTGGAGAGTTTGGGAGATGGGATGAGAAAAGCAGACAATGCAAAAATAAAAATGAGGGATAGGAATAGAGCTAATCAATAGGAGGGGATGGTCAGTACTACAGAAGCGCCAATCTTCTTCACACAAGAGAACTTTTTTTTTTTTTTAAATCTTCCCTTTATACTTAAAGAAGTCTCATTTGTTAACATTTAAAAATGACATGGGACCCCTGGGTGGCTCAGCGGTTTAGCGCCGCCTTCAGCCCAGGGTGTGATCCTGGAGACCCAGGATCGAGTCCCCCATCGGGCTCCCTGCATGGAGCCTGCTTCTCCCTCTGCCTGTGTCTCCGCCTCTCTCTGTGTCTCTCATAAATAATAAAATCTTTAAAAAAATTTTAAAAATGACAATGTGGGTGTGTGAGGGGGTAGGTGGATGGGGGTTGAGGCCTTATCCCTATGCACCAATTTCTCTTTTCCCATCCCATTTCTCTTCTGAACTAGAACAGCTTTGGGTCAATTGCTTTTCCAAAGAGAAACCATTCTTCTAGATAAACAGAATTTATTCATAATATATGAAAAATATTTCTAATGTTCTGAGTGTTCAATTCACAGAATTGTATCAGTTTTTGTGGCTGAGGAAAGTTGATTCAGGGAATTAAAATTCACAATCATGTAAACTCTCAAAGGCTTTTAAAAAATGAATTGATTCCAATGGCCTCATTTTTTTCTCTCTCCTGGTGAGTTGGCTGGAGTTGCCTCATCTTGAGGAGGTGAGACCTGAGCTCCACTCACTTAGTACACTGCTCACTTATGCCCCCTACTGGTCAAGGTGCCAGGTGCACATTGGTTGGACACCAATGATTGCACTAATCTTGTGGGAGGGGCAAGTAGTAGAAAGTTCCAGAATCCTTTGAGTGTCTCCCTATGCTATGTTCATCCACCCTGGGTGGTACCAAAACTAAATTCACTGTAGCTAACCTAAGAGGTTTTGATATTATTTGTAGTCTTACGACTTTTGTAGATGATGCCAGTGAAATGATCCATATCCACACGTGACTTCATTTTTTTCTCCCTTCCCACTGACCCCTTATTTAACAAGATGAAGACTGTTTTTGCAGGAGGCAAATTCCCCAAATCCCTCCATATTCCTCACAATAAAAAACAATGCCTACAGTTTACCAAAAAAGCAGCAGAGTTTTGAGGATACACACCTTACGTATTCATTTAGTTGAAATTTTCCTCATTATTTTTGACATTCCCCAAATTTGAAAACACTTTAGTATCACTGCAGATGGAGGGGAAGTAGAAATGGGGGATGGAGACTTGAAACGGTACGAGAAAAGGCCTCATCCCAGCCTCAAGGTGAGGTTAAGCCATGAAGCTGGGGCATAGTGTGTGATCACGCAGGGGCAGCATTTGATGAGAGGTACGGGTCCTGTTTCTCCTTATGGTGCTCCCCAGAGGGGACTCCCTCTGCCATGGAGCACGCCTTCTGCCATAGAGGGCAGAGCTGGGCTCTGACGGGGTCAGCAAAGAGCTGCCCAGGCAGTGATGCTACCTGCCTTTTAGGGAAACTGCCAAAGAGGCCTTGAACAGTCTCTCCATTCTTGTGACCTCCAGTGAGGAGGCTGAAAATGCCTTTGTTGGGGATACTGCCTGTGGGCCTGGAGTGGCATCCAGAAAAAACAGCAGGGGAACTAGGTGCTCAAGCCTGGGGTCCGATTCTGCCTTGGAGGTGGGGGATGAAGCAGGAACCTTCGGGATGGTCCAGGGTCACTCATCAGGGGACTGGTTCAGGAGGTGGGGACATAGCCTGTGCGTTTGCCTAGAATCATTTTGATTAGGAACTCTGTGTCCAGCTGTGGGAGACCGAGCGGGCTGGGGATGAGGCATAGTAGGGATTCCGGGCAAGGCTCAATCAAGACAAGTAAAAGCCACCTTCGCCCCGTCCTCCAGGTAGGGTGGCAGAGATAACATAGTGATAGCGAAAAAGCAAAAGATCTGCTGTGAAGTCTATAAAGAACTAACATTCTCCAAATGGAGCTCTCCTCTGAGGTCTCCATCATTACCACTGCCCCTGAGCCCCATGAACAACAGACATCGGTCCCTGGTGGATGAATGAGAAGTCCAAGCAAGGTGAGAGCCACAGGGTGGATGGTCAGAGCCTGAAGCGCAGGGAAATGCCCAAACTCCAACCCTGAGAACGCTGCACAGCTGCTCTTATCAGCCACCAGAGGTGACATATATGCGGAAAAAGTAGGTAAATGGAACTGGCTATTACTCCCAATAAAATTCCCTGAGCCTCACACCTGAATTGTCCCTATAGGTCTGCTTCCTCTGTGCTGTCTTGGATTCCAGGGCACACGAGGGTAGCCCTTGCCACCCTCTACTTACTCTGTCTATGCAACCAGCTATCCCCAAACCTCACTGTGCATCAGGAACTCTGCATAAAATGCAGATTCCCAGGGCTTGCCTCACGAGGTCTAAGACAGTGCCAGGGGCTGTGTTTCCTCTGGCTCCCCATGTTTTCTTCCATTGCCAATCTGGAATCCAGCTGAGGAGGGTGTGAAACCCCCTGACCAGACTGTGGGCTTCTGGGAGCCAGGGGCCACAACCTTTATTATCATTGTGCCCAGTGCAGCCCTGTAGCCAGGACACGGTTTGCTGGGTGAAGCGAATCAGCACTGTGGCCAGGGGCCCCGCCACGTCCGCCACTATCAGGCTGCCCAGTACCCCCAACCTCCCATCCATCTCTCGCTTGCCACTACTGCCAACCAATACCCTGGCTGCAGGTGCCATCTCAGGACATCCCCTTGTCTTCTCTGCTCCCCTCCACCCCAGACCCCTCTGAATCCCCACATTTTGCTTGCCTGTGATGTTTTATTCCAGGCAGTGATGATTTGTCGGGGTTGCAGTTTCCTGGCCCTTCCGCCCCACGCAGAACAGCTCCATCTTTGCTTCAGCTACCACTGAAAAGGGGTCTGAATGCAAGCTCAAATCTCAGGTTTCACAGCAGCATTGAACGCCCTGCTATCCTTAGTTTGCCCATTGTGGCAGGTGGACGCTCAGTATCCAAGGTTTTCCCCAACAGGAAGTTGAGCAATGACCATGACTGCTGTGGGAAACGTGGTCAGGAAGAGGAAGGAGAGTAATGTCCTGCCTGTTGTAGGTCAACCCCACCCTTCCTAATTCATACGCATATACTTCCTTAAACAGACCTGCCATACGCTGGCAGTGTTCTTCTACCAAGAAGCAAAGGGAAACAGCTTAATTGCGAGCCCATGAGGTCATTCTCCTCCAAATTAGTCTTCTTATGATATACCCTCCTCCTCTCCATGAAAAAGGACACATTGAGGAAGGAAACACACTTTTTCTTCAGACCGGAGATCTAGAAAACCAGGATCCCGCTGAAGGCTCTTTGAAGGCCAATATGGTTCATGACAAACTTTGGTTCATAGATGTTTGCTTCTGATGTCCCATAGTGACTATGAGTTACCAACTGGTCCCTAAATTTCATTAATATCAATACTGTCGGGACGCCTGGGTGGCTCAGTGGTTGAGCATCTGCCTTTGGCTCGGGGTGTGATCCCGGGGTCCTGGGATCAAGGGGCCCTTATCAGGCTCCCCACAGGAAGCCTGCTTCTCCCTCTTCCTGTATCTTTGCCTCTATCTCTGTGTTTCTCATGAATATATAAATAAAATCTTTTAAAAACCAAACCAAATCATCAATACTGTCCCCACCCCCACCAGCAAAGGGCTGAATTGGGCCATTTGCTTCTCTGTAATCTCTTAGGGCCTATAGTGGTTTAGGGCACACAGAGAACACTTACCAACTGCAGGCTCTAAAAGCATGTCAAGCTGTGATGTGGCTCTCAACTGTTAAAAGGTGCATTAAGCCATCAGAATTAAGTATGACTTCCATTATCAATTCTCCTATTATTATGTCAAGAAGGAGCTTCTGGGACAGAGGGCAGGGCTATGTATGTGTGTGTGTGTGTGTGTGTGTGTGTGTGTGTGTGTGTGTATTTCTTCCTAGCTCCTCATTGTTTCTGCCCATTGTTTCTGGCTGTGGTTCCAGGAGATTCTGGTCTCTTTGACCCTCCCCATATGGGTTTCTCTTTGGGGCAGAAATCAGGAATTTGATCGGCAAGTGTAGAAGGGAAAACTGGGCAGATATAATGTAGCCCCACTCTGGCTCTTTAGGCAGAGAACTACTCACAGAAGCACACATTTTGCTTTACTTCTTGATGTTGTAAAAGTGTGACATGTGCAAAATCCTTTCCTGTGAGGGGCAAGGCTGCCCCATTCACCCTGCTGCATGAGAAAGCTTCCGATGCTGAGTTTAGTATTATACCTGGCCACTGATAGAAGGCACTGTCTCCAATGTCAGCTTTATCGGTAATCAAGGTGAGGGTATGGTCTCTCTTGGCCTTACTCTTTTATTTTTTTTTAAAGATTTTATATATTTGAGAGAGAGAGAGAGAACGAGTGGGGGGAGGGGGAGAGAGAGGGAGAAGCAGGCCCCCCACTGAGCGGGGAGCCCACTGTGGGGCTTGATCCCAGGACCCTGGGATCATGACCTGAGCCAAAGGCAGACACTTAACTGACTGAGCCACCCAGACACCCCAGTACTCCTATGTTTTAAATTTTCAAATTGGTTTAGAACCTGGTATGAGCTTGGCATCTTTTTTACTCTGTCCCTCAATATCCTAAGTGCATGCCTTTGGTGTTTACTTGGTGATTTTGAGCAAATTATTTTATGCCAGTTAGCTTTTAGGGTTCTGCAGTTAGCTTTTTTTGGTAACTTGGTGAGAAGGTTTAAGCCTTATATAATGTGCAGTTTTTACTTTGGCAGCTCATTCAGCTTAAGATAATTTTGCTCACTGGTAAGTGGCTTTTTAAAGAGTATCAGGGCTGTCCATCAATAGATGAATGAATAAAGAAGCTCGCTCTATCTATCTATCTATCTATCTATCTATCTATCTATCTATCCATCTATCTATCTACACATATACACATACACACACATGATAGGATATTACCCACAAAAAAGAATGAGATCTTGCCATTTGTGGCAACATGGATGGACCTAGAGGGTATCATGCTAAGTGAAGTCAGAGAAAGACAAATACCATGTTATTTCACTTATATATGCAATCTACAAAAAACCCCAAATGAATAAACAAACAAAAGAAGTAAAAAGGCCCTAAATACAGAGAACAAGCTGGTAGTTGCCAGAGTGGGGAACGGAGGTGAGGGGAGGGGCAAAATGGTTGAAGGGCAAGAGGAGATACAGACTTCTAGTTACAGAACAAATAAGTCACAGGGATGAAAGGTACAGTACAGGGACTGTAGTCAATGGTATCATAATAGTGTTGTATGGTGACAGAGAGTAGCCACACTCGTGATAAGTACAACCTAATGTGTTAAGTTGTAGAAATACTATGTTTTGCACCTGAAACTAATGTAACATTGTGTGTCAACTATACTTCAATGACATAGATAGATAGATCAGGCCCTCCCTCGCAAGTAGGGCTCAGCCCCGCTCCCCTAAGCAGATGGCTAGGCGGCCCCAGCAAGTGCCAGCTTAGTTTTTAGGAGGCAGGCTACTGCTGCTTGCCCTTGACCTACAGAGGTTCAGGGTTTCTGAAGCAGGTGTATTGAGGCAAAGAAATCAACAATAGGAAAAGGAGAGTCCTTATGTTTACAGGCTTTATAAACATGAAGAGTGGAAGAGTATTACGAGGCAGCAAATTCTGTATGGACTGCGGAGTGGAGTGTGGCTTTGAGTGCTTATTGACAGGCCCATCCAGGCAGCACTGGTTTAGCTGCTCCAAATTCCATTCTGTATTCAAGGCCAAGAGGAGGTCGAGTTGGGAAGGGTGCAAAATTTTTGGATCTGGGTGTCTCATCCACAGGGTTGAGAGTCTTCCCACACTATGGGGCCTTAAGTGGGTTCTAGATCAATCAATTATCTCACTCATATACCATCGAGACTGCTCTGGAGTTAGCAACGGTCTTTGGATCAAAGTCCATGTTGGGAAGATAACTAACTGCTCCAGGGGATGGGAAATAAAAACCTATTTTCAAATTTGGAAAGGCCTTAACTTAGTTCTTAACATGAAGAACATGGAAGAAATTCTAAAGTTAAAAGAAAAATGAAAATGAGAAGAAAAATACGATGCTCTCATGTCACTTCTCTCTACATAATAACCACAACCCAGGCTGCAACTGTTCTAAACTGGATGCTGTACAAAATTCAACCAACTCTAACTCCTAAATGCCATATTTACAGTCCTCAGTGCTGCAGTGCTCACATACAGGAAAAATATCAACATGTGTGATGCTGTGAATAAAAACTAATGCCTGAAAACCTTACCTGTAAATTCATATGCAATCTGGATTCTCACATACACAGCCAGGTCTTGCCAGAGACATTTATTAGCTGCCAAGGCATTTCTTCTCTTTCCATCCAAATGGTAGGAAAATGTGCTCAAACTCACCCATCTAAGAAGATTTTGCTTGACTCTCCTAGTGTCCAGCTCTTTGGGAGGCAGCTCTCTTCTCTTTAAGGGTAAAAGTCACACAGGGTTTTCTGCACTCACCTCTTCATCTCTTTTCCAACTCTCTCCAATCTAGTTTCCAACCATCAAAACAGCTCTGTGGCCCAATCCAGATGGTATTTATTAGTTTCTTTCTCATATAACTTCTGGCAGTGCCTGACCCTTTTGCCTCTCCTTTCTTCTTGAAGCACTGTCTTCCCTTGGGGACCATGGTCCCTTATTATCCTGGTTTTCCTACTCCCTGTATTGATATTTCTTTTCAGTCTCCTTGTAAGGTCACCAATGACTCATCTTTGTGGCCCAAAGTCTGAGCATCAGACTTATATCCAAGTGACTGATATCTGAGAATTCACAAGAAGCTGAAATGTAATAAACTCAAAGCAAAATGCAATCTTCCTCCCAAATCTGGTCCTCTTCCAGTGAATGCCACCCCACTTGTGTGGATATCCCAGCCTGAAATTGGAGCCATCCTTTCCACCTTTTTGCTCCAGATATTCAAATCATGAGACCCATCAGTGATTTTGTTTGTTTGTTTTTACTTATTAGCTCACTCTCAAATGTCACCTACTTTTCTCCACCTCTGCCCTGGTCATCTTTCACGTACTAGTAAAATATTCTCCAAAACCTTCTCTGGAGGGCATAGGACCACCACGCCACAAGCTTTGCAAATTGCAAATGTGATGTCAACTCACCCTTACTTCATGCACTGAAAATTCTTCTGTGCCTTTTTGTTTCATCAAGGATAATGATCAAATCTTTCACATGGTCCCCAACATCTGGCATGTCCAGTCCCAGCCTCCTTGGTAACTTACTGGATTCTCTCTTGGACAGCTCTAGAATCATCACACTTCTCTGAGTTCCTCCAGGGAATCAGGGTCCCTACACATTGCTTTCTTGCCATGGACAATCTTTTGCTGAAACTACTGTCATGAGGTTCAGGTGCCTGTGTGTTTTTCCTTTGTAGCATTTATAATTTGCAATGAATACTTGGTTTATAGTCATCTCCCCCACCAGTCCACTCTGTAATATTGATGTGGGTGGGGGAGGTCATGTGTTTTTTACTCACATCAAACCTCCAGAATAGTGCTTGGCACCTAGTACATATTCAATGAATATTTATTGAATGAATGAATGAATGAATGAACAACTACCGTGCACTGGGGCATTGGTATAATTAGTGTGCATGATATTTCTATCATAGCTGTTGTAAATTAAAAGTACATGATCTTGTTATAATTAGAAACTAAGTTCTGTTCAAGAAAGTAGCCCATAATTATAAAATCATTCCCATGGGAAAACATGATCTAGTTTATGATATCTACTTTATTTAATGAATTCTTCAAAGAGCACTGTGGTATCAAATGGGCTGTGCTTCTATCACCTATTTAGATTTAAGATTCGCATCTTCTGTGCCCCTAGAAATCCTATCTGTATTGCTATCTGCAGCCATAAAGCTCCAGAAGTTTAACAAATGACTAAACATCTCTTTGCAGCTTAGTATTCATTATAAGATTAAAACCTAGCTTCAGTCATATTAAAAAAAAAAAACCTGTTAAACTTGCACTCAATTAACATAACCACTAAGAAAAGTAAGGCAGGCAGCAGAACCTTCTTGTGCCTCACTTTTAATGTAGTGCAAAAACGATTTTCACATTTACAGTTGACCCTTGAACAACATGGGGGGTTAGGAACACTCCCTCTTCCTCCTGCAGTAGAAAATCCACATGTAAGTTTTGACTCCCCAAAACTTTGCTAATAGCTGACTATTGATAAAAAGCTTTCCTGATAACACAAACAGTCGATTAACACATAGCTTGTATGTTATATGCATTATATTCTGTATTCTTACAACAAAGCCAGAGAAAAGAAAATGGTATTAAGAAAGTCATAAGGAGGGTAAAATACATATACAGGACTGTGCTGTATTTATTGAAAAAAAAAAAAGCAGCATGTAAGTGGACCCATGTATTTCTAGCCCATGCTGCCCTGGGGTCAGCTCTACTTTCTCTTCTGCACTGAAGTAAGTAAGGCTATACCCTACATTATTGTGGCACCTCACTTACAGCTATAATTTACCAAGAATTTGTTTAATATACTGATTTTGTAGAAAAATCACTCATTAATATTTTTTCCCTTTTAGAATGTGAACTGATGCAGCCACTCTGGAAAACTGTGTGGAGGTTCCTCAAAGAGTGAAAAATAGATCTGCCCTACGACCCAGCAATTGTACTGCTGGGGATTTACCCCAAAGATACAGTTGCATGGGACACCTGCACCCCGATGTTTATAGCAGCAATGTTCACAATAGCCAAACTGTGGAAGGAGCCACAGTTTGTCCATCGAAAGATGAATGGATAAAGAAGATGTGGTTTATGTATACAATGGAATATTCCTCAGCCATTAGAAACAACAAATACCCACCATTTGCTTCGACGTGGATGGAACTGGAGGGTATTATGCTGAGTGAAATAAGTCAATCAGAGAAGGACAAACATTCTATGGTCTCATTCATTTGGGGAATATAAAAAATAGTGAAATGGAATAAAGGGAAAATGGGAAATATCAGAAAGGAAGACAGAACATGAAAGACTCCTAACTCTGGGAAACGAACTAGGGATGGTGGAAGGGGAGGTGGGCGGAAGGTGGGGGTGACTGGGTGACGGGCACTGAGGGGGGCACTTGATGGGATGAGCACTGTTATTCTATATGTTGGCAAATTGAACACCAATAAAAAATAAATTTATTATTTAAAAAAAGAGCAAATAGGTAAAATAATAAAAGTTTATAGGTAAACCTTTAAAAAAGTTTTTTTCCCTTTTAGTTTTTCAGGGATTTATTTATATTCTCAGACATGAAAAGTGACAGGTTTAAAGATTTATTTATTTATTTGAGGGGGGGAGCAGCAGAGAAAGAAGGAGAGAGAGGGTCTCAAGCAGACTCTGTGCTGAGCGTGGACCCTGGATCCCAGGACCCTGAAATCATGACCTGAACCAAAATCAAGAGTTAGATGCTTAACTGACTAGCCACCCAGACGCCCCTTATTTTTTTTAATTATTTATTTTAGGTAAAGGGAAAGAGAAAGAGAGAGAGAAAGAGAAAAAGAGAGAGCACTCGAGTAGGCTGAGGGGAAAAACAACAGGTTTAGACTGAACTCCAGTTCATAATTACTAAGAATCCAGAGATTTAAAGCTTTAAGAACTACAAGATCAATGCTAGCCCCGTTGATAAAACCCAGGCTTTCTAACCCAATTTAAAAGACACCTAGAAATGTTTTGTCTTTAATTCACATGCTCATTCATTCACTCATGGATGGTTAGAATGGAGTCCCAAGAAAACCTCAACATTTGGTGGTTGAAAATAACCATCTGCTCTAGCAAAACCTTTGTTATTTGTGATTCCACTCTGAAATCTGAACCCCATAAAATGTTAGGCCTCTATATTAGATTGGTGCAGAACCTTAAACCGGAGACCGTGCCAACATTTCTCTCTCTCTTATAAAAAGAGTATTCGGATTAATTATAAGGTGCTGATTGACCGGGATTAGTCCTTATCCCTGTCTGCACAAAATTAATTCCTACCACTTACATCAATTAGATTGGGTCAAGATGAGGAACTGGGGCTGAACCTAATATAAAAACTTCTGTTTACTAAGGCATCTGAAGTGAATATGGATTATTTCTTTTAAGAAATAATTCTTGTTTATATACGGGGAGTTATTAAGGGCACTAGGAGTTAAATTTCTCTATGCTCACTTTATAGAATTATTAGGGCTTATGCAGGCACTGCCGAATTTAGGTGTTCCTTTGGAATGGTTTTAAAACATTTGACCAGAAAAAGTGAGGAAATACATTTAGCTTTTTGGCCGCATTTTGTCTGTAAGTATCAGGTATTTCAGAGGTCATAAATACCTTTTACATGAAAGACAAGGTAACGTATTGAAAAGACCTTATAAGACTCCTCTCTTTACTCTTGCTGAAAGCATGTGACATTAGACATTTTATTATTATTATTTTTTAAAGATTTTATTTATTTATCCCTGAGCGACACACAGACTGAGAGAGAGAGAGAGAGGCAGAGACACAGGCAGAGGGAGAAGCAGGCTCCACACAGGGAGCTGATGGCGGGACTCAATCCCGGGGCTCCAGGACCACGCCCTGGGCCGAAGGCAGGCGCTAAACCACTGAGCCACCCAGGGATCCCTGACATTAGACATTTTAATTAACAAACAGTTTGCTAACTGGATTTTCCAGCAAACAGAATTTGGACAGCCCCAGATCAGAACACCTCTACCCCAGTCAACTCTTGATAGTAAGCTCTCTTTTACCTCCCAAGGTCTAAACCTCCCCCTTGATGCCACTGGAGGTATATCCCTCCTCTCCTTCCTCTTCTGCTGTGGTCATCAAAGACTCCCAAATATGCAGTTCTAGAAATCTGTTCTTGCTTCCATAGATAGCAAAGAAGTGAGCTCAGGAATATAGTCTTATGCACAACTTTAAATGGTTGGAGCAACCACCATCAATAAACAGTGAAAGATAGTGTTACACAGTATTAGGAATTAAGCAGGGTGGTGTATTTTGCCCCAGTATATAGTTAAATAAAAAACAGACTATTCAGATGCCAGAATTTAGAGTTTCTTTCCCAGTTAAGAATACTTTACATGAGGGCCATGTTTCAGGTGTTGAACACAAGTGGGTTACCCTCTAACCTGGTCTTAGGCCTATGTGTATTGTGAAGATATCCCCTGATCTATCAATTGTGCTCAGAAGAACAAACAGGAATAAACAGGAGCCAACCAGCCTGGAGCTGCAGGATGAGGTGAGGAGCAGGTATAGAGAATGCCATGTGCAAAGACCTGTGGTGCCTCTTTGGGGTAACTGCTAACAATGTAGTAAGTAGAAACTGTGGGGTCTGTGCATGTACATGAGTGTTCAGGGATGTGTGTGTGTGTGTGTGTGTGTGTGTGTGTGTGTATGTGTAGGAATTGTAAGGACAAAGAGTAAGTAACAAGAAGACAACAAAGAGTAAGTAACAAGAAGACAACCAAGCCACAAAGACCTTATACATCTTAACAAAGAGTCTGACTTTATCCTAGAGCAATGGGAAGGTCTTGAAATTGAGGAATATCATGATTAGATCTGTGTTTTGCAAATACGTCTCTTGATGAAGTTGGAGAACAGATGAAGAAGTAAGAATGCATGTGGGGAGGCAGAGACCAGGTAGGAAAGAGATGACAGTGGCTTGTATCAAGACCTCTGGAGTGGCGGGAAACCTATAGCTTGGGGCTGGTTAGATTGGGGTGAGTGTGAAGGAGAGGGAGGGGTCAGGGCAAGGGCTAAGGCCTGTGGTGTGGACAGTCTGGAGCTATTCCTGCCTTTGCTCACAGGGCTACGCATACAAAAGCAGAGGAGTTTGGGTTGTGTGTGTGTGGGTGTGATTCAGGTAAATAGTAAGTTTTCCATTTTTTAGACATTTAGGCTACTCTAGTATTTTCTTCTCCATTATAGCTAATCCTTTGAAAGCATTTTTGAATATGTACTGTTTTAGAGCTTTTGAATTGCATCAGTTACTCCTTCGGATCAGAGTCTATTTCCTTTATCCTCATTTCTCACACTTTCTAACATTGCAGTTGCTCAAGAAATGTTTGTCTCATGATATACTTAGGATAAATTCCCAGAAAGAGTACTGTAGGCTTAAAGACTTAAGGCTTTAATAATTCTTATTATATGCTGCCAGGTTTTTCCAAAAAGATTGAATCGATTTTCGTTGTCAACAATAACACATGAGGACATCCGTTTTCCCTACAGCCTTTCCAGCATTGGCCTTTGACATTTCTTCACTTGGTTGGTGTAAAATGTTTTCATTTTAAAATTGATTGAAGTTGGGATGTGTTTTCAGATTTTTTCCTATTTGTTTTCTTTTGGTTGAAAATGGCTGTTTGTATCCTTTGACCACTCCAGTTAGAATCTGATGGTGTCCTCAAATTATACAAATTCGTGTGTATGTGTTATCAAGTCTTTAATTTTTGGTATGTAATATTTCCCCATTTTGTTGCTTTTATTCTGTCTCAGATTTAGAAAGTTTTAAAATTTTATATAAATACAGTTGTGCATCTTTCCCTTTTTGATTTGTTTCTTTCAACTCAATTTTCTTCTTTGTAGCTGAAACTGTGCTATCCAAGTCTACTATTCCTTAATTCATTGGGAGTTTGTTGAGGTATATATTTTATGGTACACGGTCTGAATCTTGGATATTTTTTCTTTTATATTATATCTTGTGGTTTGTAACTTTACTAGTTTTTTACTTGATTCATCTATAGTTTATAAATATTTTATCATGATATTGGCAAGAAATATTTATATAGATTCATTTTTGCTATTTAAACTTATTGTCTTAGATTTAAATAATCCTCATGCTTATTCTTCCACTAAGAAAAATAAGTTTTACCATTAAAGATAGATGCCAATATAAAACTACCTTAGGAAGGGGGTAAAAGACTCAAGATCCCCAAATATATTAGAAACCTGAAAAAATGAAAGACATGGTTGTACAGTTAGGACCTCCCTTCTCCCAACTCCTGACCCTGACCTGGAAAGCCTGAGAGGAAAACCATAAAAAATAGCAAGAACATGTGAATATATGTGAAAAAATACTCCTAAGACAGCTCAAGTGGTCAAAGGCATGCAGTTTGGTCTCCAACAGATCTGGGTTTGAGTACTGCCCCTGCCACTTAGCAGCAGTGTGACTTTAGGCAAGTTCCCCCATCACATCATGGAGGGTGCATTGAAGGACAGGAATGAGCACTGGAAGACGGGTCAGGAGCTGCTCTCACAGGGCAGTAGGGGAGAAATGACAAAGTGCACTCAAAGCACTTAGCCCACACTGCCAGCCCACACCCAGTAAGCTCCCAAAATGGCGCTCGCGATTGCTGAACTTTTCTCAACTAGGCCACTTCATCAGTTGCTATGAAAGTTTTGAGTTTATCACCCCACTTTTCAAATAGGAAACAGTTCTATTCTGTGTGCACTTCTTCTAGGAAATGTGCAAGGTATAACCTGGCATTATGCCATGTGAAATACAAGTGAAACCCGGGTGTCATAAATATAGGTCTACAAATGTTTTAACAGTAGCCCGACCTCGGCTGGCTCCCTGCTCCTCATGTGGGTATCATTCTTAGATGAGCTTTCAAACCTCCCTGCTCCCCCTGCCTGCCCCTGGTAGCAAGCTGACTCTGGGAAAGACAGGGGGAAGACCGCTTGACCTCTGAGGTCATTTGTTCTGTCATGATTACTAGAGTAACATAGCAATTATCCAAATTCCTCAAGAGATGAGAAGTTTTGCCCAACTGAACTTTCTGATCACTTTAGAGTTAACAATAAAGCCCTCTTTCAAGCCCTGCTAAATTTCTTTTTCTCTAAACTGGGTGATACGAGCTCTCCCACCCCCATAAATAAGTATGGTGTCCAAACTATACTGTCACCTTCCTCGGATGATTCAGGCGCTTGCTCTGCCTCAGGGTCAGCTCTGCTCAAGAAGCATCACCACAGACTCCGGGAGGAGAGAGATAGATTGAATGGAGACCTAGGATAACACGCTTCAGGATGATGATCTTATTTCCTGAAATAGATTCCTCACGCCTAAATATTTTGTGTATGCAGTGGAGAGGGAGGGTTCAATTTTCTTCTAGAAACTGAGTTTAGAAAAAAAGGAGTCCATTAAGGGCTTTGGCTTACCTACATTTTACTGGACTACAGGTGTATGTAATGTCCCTGAGAGTGTAAAGCCCTGAGAAGTGAATATATTCAAGCATCTAGTAGCATCTAATAGTTGGCTGTAGAGAGACACAAGAACATCTGCTTTGTCTACCAGGCTCTTCATCCAAATGCTGACTAAAAGCGGGGCTGAGTTAGCTATGCTCTGTAGAGGTCGCGGATTACACAGAACATTTCAAAACAATGCAGCCCCAGACAGATATGCATATGCTTCAAGATAAAAGGATCTTTTAATAGAATAGAGCTTACCTTAAAAGTGTTTTTGGAACTTGTATGCATGACGATCTGCCCTTTTAAAGAGGATGCTAAAGGTTAATTTTCTATGGCATAAAGACTGCAGACAAATGCCAAAATTCTATTCCCAGACCTAAATTATATAATCAGAAATAGAGCATTCGAACTGCACATCAAATAGTCTCGCTTTCTGGCAGACTATGAAAAAAATCAGTTTCAATGTTTGAAGTAGGCATTTGTTTATATAATGCAACCAACCATGACTGCCAAACACAATAATTAAATGCTTTAACAAGGGAGAAATCTTGCCAGAATATGTAATTTGAGGGGGAAAATAAGCAGAGGGTTGATATGTAGCAGAAAATGCTGAATTATTTATTTCATGCTGCTCAGAAGCAGACACCCAGACTACCTGCAGAAATACTAAAGGGGAAAAGAGAGCCTCAGACGGCGTTATTTTATTAAATCTCATCTTACTTTTTATTTCTAACTGGTGCTCTTTCTTCCCACCCAAACTTGAAAAATGAGGAGTTCTCACCTTCCTTTCATTATAAAATTACCTGTGTGGGAATGAAATTAAACATCAACCAGAAAAAGAGAAAGTACCTACAAAGAAAAAAAGCACTCACATTTTTCTCTTTTCATTAGTTACCAACTAAAGTTTTATTCAGTTTGGACAGTTGGACTGTGCCTGTATTTCTTTTCTGGGGAGGGGAAGAGCATCATAATGAAGTGCTTTAATGTCTTTTACTTCTGTAAAACAAACAGATGACCCCAAACTGGGATGTTACATCCACTCATCTTTAAAAATTCCTTCCTCCTAAATTGAAAGATTTTGGTATGATTTTTCTCTTTTAACACTCAGAGAAAAATCCTAGCATACCAGGAGAGAGTTGAAGGTATTAAACAACAGTGCTTTAATATTATGTAAAATAATAATGGAAAACATTCCCCGAATACATATTGTATTTTATAATTTAATGTATGTACATCATTTGTAAATATAAGTATAAATATATTAGTGGTCATATCTTATATATGTAATAAATGTAATAATTTAATATGTATGTTTATATATTAGTTTGTATTAATTATACTACCTGTGTCAAAGCAATGATGACTTAAAAGTTTTTGTGTTCTCTTACTTCACCTAAATGCTACTCTTGGTGAAAGACAACATCAATTTAATACAGGCGTCTAGTTAAAATGACCAACTAATGAGAGCTTTTTAAAAGGGTTCAACTTCTGAGACAACGGAAGAACCTTAATTTTGACATGCACGTCTCTGAGATCAAACAACATAAATGCCCTCTAGCTTCCCTCAGGAACTTAAAGGAACAGAGGAGAAAACAGAGAAGACGGTGGCAATTTCTAGAATTTGCATAGCACTGCAAAGCACTGGATAACATAGCGTTGGGCTCTAGTTTTCTCCTCAGCATAGAGAGAATACAGGCCAAGGGAGCCCCTGCACCACTCACATGGTGGGTTACATAAGAGAAATATTGGTATGAAGACTTTTGGTATTACCCTCCCTTTCTGTTACCCAGACAGTGGTTCCTTGATAGCATCTGCACAGCTTTTGTGTGCCCTAGAGGGCAATTTCTTTAGCCTCAGGGACCCCCTGGCCCAAGGGATCATTAGCTCCTGACCAGCCTCCTATGAAAGGTTCCTAACTGCTTACCATTTTTTTTCACTCTTATCTGCAATTCAATCTCCACCCAAGAGCTAAATTCAGTCTTCAAAAACTTAAACTGGATTGCATCACTCCCCTGCTTACAACCTCGAAATGTATTCTCCTTGCATTTAGAATAAAAGCCAAACTCCTTGATGTGGCCTGCAAGGCCACACGTGATGGCACCCCTATCCATCCCTCCCATCCTACCTCATTGTCCCGCTTGTCCATTGCTCACTAATGTCTCTGACATTCATTCATTCATTCATCCATTCATTCATTCTCTCATTCACAGTCCAACTTAACATAGGCCTCCCTCAATCTCCCTCTGCCAGTGAAAGTCTATACTCTTGGGAGTAACCAGTTGCCTTCATTCATAGCACTCGCCACAATTTATAATTATGGACTATAATGGTTTTAAAAGCCATCTTTCAGCTCCTCTAGACTCTAAGGCAACCTGTGAGTGCCACTTTAGCTGTAGCACCTGCTACACTGCTTGGCTTATGGAGCCTTTCTGAATGTGTCGGCTGCGTGAAAGCCTACGCAAGTGAGGACTGAGAGGACTCCTGACCTGACCAATTCCTCAACAGTTCTAGGCTTTGGTTCCTTCTCACCCACAATAGCTCTGCCTTTCCCTCATTAAAGGAGCACTCTTTAGGATGGACCAAAGGGAAGCAGCATAAGAGTTAAAACATTGTGTTATTTCCCTTGGCTAAATGGACTATTATTTGGAGTCAACAACTAATAGGCCCTTTAGCTATGAATGCTAATATTATCCAGGGTCCCCTCACTCCCAGGATAATTAGGGAACCCCAAAATATATTGAATGAATCCAAGAATGCAAAATATATATTTCTTATAACTCTTAGCTCTAGGGCTGACATGTTGGCACAACTCCAGGGGGGGCTCTGTTCCCAGAAGGGTTTGTGATCAACCTCTGGTGGACTGTGTAGAGCACATCTATGTGGCTCTAGGTGATAGCTCTGCTCAGTTCTTCATTGTTTTCATTTTGGATTATTCTTTAAGCTCTATGCTTTGCTCCTAGGTTTATACCTTGTTATAAACCCAACATTTATCTTATATACTTATTTAAAAATATGATTAAATGGATCATATTCCTTATAAAGTCAATGAAATTAAAGTCAGTAAGAGGCTATGAAAAGAGAATCTACTTAAGTCAATTTTTTATTAGAAAAACACCCCCTAACATTACTGATTTTTGAACATTGATTCCTCACATTATTTACTTTGAAAACATAAGCACATATGAAAATATTGTATAAAATTTTTTCTTGATTATTTTTCTTGAAATTTCAATCAAAATCCATGGGGTTTATAAAGAAAAATAAATGTCTATTTCACTGAGGGAGCAAGGATAAAAATTAATAAAGTCACTGCTTTCCTTCAATACAAAAATCCCTCAGTAATCCCAGGAATGGTCTCAAAAGGAAATTAGAAATACGTTTTAAGGTCAAAATCTGGGTAAGTGCAATGTCAAATGAAGAACACCTTTGGAGAGAACTTAACTGAGCTTAAGAATCATTCTTTACAGAATCAATTGCTTCACAGGATTCTGCCAAAGGACCTAAATCAATAGTTCAAGAACTCTGACAACAAGTATGACATTGAAAGTAATGTAGGTAAAAGTTTACCCCAAAGAGCATCTCACAATCTTATGTTTGCTAAAGAGTTAATTCTCCCCTTACATCGAAGCCTTATGGGTTCAAGCAGAAGTAACTGCAAGGGAATCAGGTATCAAACTAGGTCAGAGAATGTCCTCTGTGGAAGCTCAAATGCCATCTCAGAAGCCTCTTCAATCCCTGTCCACCCAGGCAAAAGTCACCTTTTCTTGCTCTTTGTTCCTACTTATTCTATGCAATAAAGACACATCCCAACTCTCTACAATCAGAAGCCTTGAAGGCTTTTGCTCCCTCTATTTGAAGGCTACATCTAAGCCACAGATCTCCTTTTGTCTCTCCTGAATCCAATGTAGCTGTGCAAATGTTTGAGTTAAAAAAATGAATGTCGGTATTTAACAGTGATCTTATTTTAGCCACCCTCCAGAACTAGGTGGAGGAGAAACAAAGAAGCTCCGAGAAGAAGGCTTAAGTTAAAATGTTTAAAAATAAATTAGGATTAGCAATTGCTTTGTGTCGTCACTGCCATAAAATAAAAAGATTACTGCCAGATGTGTGAAATATATTGGTCACAATAATTTAGCTCTCATCTTATTTACATTTAAGGTCAAATAAGACATTCTGTTTTGTATTACTTTGTACAAAGTAGGAGGATTGGGAAAATCATGTATTTTGTATCATCAGAAGGCTATTTTTCCAGAAACAAATCAAAATTTTACGAAATGAAAGAAGCAAGTTTTTAAAACTTTACTGTACTCTTCCCTGCCTCCCCCAAATAATCAACTTATTTTCATGATCCCATATAAAACACTTCAATTTTAAAGTCTTTTGTGTATTTCAGGTCAGGGCTGATTAGGAACATTCAACCCCAGCTGACTGGAACACTGAGCTCTCCCTTGGTCATGAGCCAGCAAGACTCCATGGAAACCAGTGAGTCCTAACAGATCAAAGAAAGAGTTTAGCACTCAACAATTGCCTCAAACAACCCAATAATAGAAACTATGCTCAATCAGGGCACAATTTCTCAAATGGACCATTAAATTTTATTATAGAACTCAAAATATCACCCCAAATCCAGAAATTTACGAAGGGAACTGTTGGCTTTCAAAGAAAACCATAATTCTTTGGAACAAGGCTACAGAGAGGTTAAAAAATATTTGAGGGAGCCATAAAGAACCCAGTCATTTTGCACTTTGTTTGGAAGGTATTCTGATTGTTTCATGCTTCCATGATAATTTTTTTTCTTGTTATGGTTTTAGGAAAGCTATGATAGGGCAGCCAGTGCTTTATGTCTTTTCTTGGCAGGTACAGATGGCAGCAAGGTCCTCATTCAGCCCATGTGTTGGCACCAGGACACAGCAATACATGGGCACAAGAAGCTTCTAGCTCACAAACAGGCTCTCACACCCAACGGAAACCAGCTTAAAAACAAACAAACAAACAAACCAGCAAGTAGACTTTTAGAATCAGTCTTCACTTTTATATTCCTGGAAAGACCTATTTGTATACAGGCTTGTTAGCCACTTTGTATCTGTCAATTTTCAAATACTTCTGCTCTTTATGCCTCTTTAGACACACATCTCACATATAGACAAGAGGTCTTGAAACCTTTTGTACCTGCTGACTGAGACATCTTTAACAAGTGGCACTCAACAACAACAAGATAGCATTTTCCCTTGTTATTGTTGGATTTAATGTCACTATTAGTTCTAAGAGAGGTCAGTTCTGCTTTTCACTGCTCCATTAATTTCTGTACTTCTGAATTCAGTTTCTCTAGAAGTTCCTAGGTAGAATGGAAGCTGTATAAGAAAGACCACATGATATTCAGTAATTATGAGGCAGGAAAATATTTCTGCTTGAATTAGTGAAGCATACTGTTTAGATCCATCTGTTGCAAACTGGAAAAACTAGACTGCTATGAACAAGGAAAATTTTATCATTGGAGGTTGTCCCTGGATTCTGCACTTCAAACTACTCTCCTCCAAGATACTTGACAATGTGAGATTATATGTAACAAACAGAAGCCCATTCTGCACAAGCCCCATTTTAGTGCTGTATTAAGACAACATAATGCCATCTCTTATAAGTTGGCTGAAAACACAAGATTCAATTGAACGGAGAGTAGAAGCAAGCAGCCTTCTTAGAGTTGATTCTCAGTCAGGGACTGAATACCCATGAGGTCATGTGCGGGCATTCTTTTAAGAAGTTATGTCTACAGCAATACAATATTTCAAAAGGCTAAATCAAATATTTAGGGATACGAGAAACTTGAAATCTTAGTAGTTCAGTAACCAAAGTGATACAAACCCAGCCTTAATATATGTTTAAATAGGCCCAGTTTTCACATTGTGATATTTAAATGGTTGGCCTCTCCAGCTCCAGACTAATTTAGCAGACCAATTTTTAAAGATCTACCTTTCTTATTGCTCATTAATTTAAAATATGTGTGTATATATGCATATGTGTATATATATAAATATATATACAATATACACATCTTTTGTGAAGAAAATAAGGAATCTGTATTTGGTCTGATGGTAACTATGCTAAGCGAGAAGACAAGATATCTTGATTCCAGTTCACTCTCTGATGCATACTTTCTGTGCACATTTGGTGGCATCACCAACTCTCCCTTGGCCTCAATCTTCTCATAAGTAACATGAGATATTTAGGACTAGGTCTTTTGGTGTGCCTAGTAGGCACAGAGTGGAATAGGCACACTAGGCCTATTGGTTATCTGGAAGGTAGAATTCTGGCCCAAGAAGATAAAAAAGATGTTTCATGAATGCGGCAAGATGACAAATGGACTCAAGTTAGCAGAGGGATACGGAACGGTAAAGTAACTGGAGGTATGGCTGGACAGAGCCAGACTACAGAAGCCCTTGAAGGAGTAGTCAATGGTATATAGTGGTGACCTCAGCTGTTGAGAGGAAGGCCAAGTCTATTCTGTTCCTAAAAAAACTCTCTTCTTTGGGCAACATTCCAATTTGCATCTATTGGCTTCTTCAGACAACCACAACTCCACCCAACTGCAGAAAGTGAAACGTCTGACCCTTTCAACACATTTTGTTCACATTATATTTATATAACTTGCCTCTTTTATCCAGAGTACTGCCAGGGTAAAGGAAGACTCAGAAAAAAAAATCAAACATCTCTGTTCAATGTTTTGTTGTTTTGTTGTTGTTGCTTTGAATGAGGTATTCTTGTTCAAACAAGGACATTTCCAATGTTGAAGGAAGAGAAGGAACATCAGATAATCTGTCAGATAACCCTTTCCACTTAAGAGATGGGAGCAAGGCCCCATTACAGGACACTGTCCCACTGAGGCTGAGTTTGTAGATTATGCATTTCTTTGGTCTTAACTGGAATATTACCTGAGCTCCAGAGTGGGGCTACCTTCACCAACTTTCCTGGATCGACAAACCCTAAGGAACAAACGCCAGAAACAGCTGGGGGTTTTACCATCTGTTTTATAGCTGAGAGAAACAGCAGCCTTGCCCTAGTGGACTGTGCTGGTAACTTTAAGGAATTGGGAAACACAATCCAGCAGGAAGAAAGCCCCGTGCCTAGCCTTGACATTAATTATTAAATCAAATCATTAAAGCTTTGACACAAGCAGAAAAAAAGTTCCATTTTTTTCCCTACAACTTTCTCTTGCAATGATTTAGTGTTGGAAAAAGAGGACAATGAGGAATTTTGTCCTCCCAGTGACAGTAGCACAAAGAACTGCAGTTTACTTAAGTAACTTGCAACCTACCAACAGATTGCATTCCAAATCATTCTGAGCCCAGACTTACAGTCTGGAGTCTGGAACACACTTTCCTATGGACGTAACATTCTAAGGGATAAGTAGGTAATGAAATTGCCTAGATTGGTCTATTTAACCTTGGCACTAAACAGCACAGGGAGCCTGTGAGGTATTCCTGTGCACATTTGGTGGCATCACCATCTCCTGATTGCAACCTAGTTCCACCTATCTGTCCCAGCCGGAAGCCTAGAAACTACTCTCAGCAGCTCAGTTATTGATCTACTGTCCTCAGGCCCCATAGGCCCTATGGTCTACTCCTGAGTCCTACAGATAGAGAAATTGGGAGAGAAGACAGTATTTTCTAACAGAATAATTTTCACTTAAAAGCCCATGAGATACTAGAGACATCTCCAATTCTGCAGAAAATATAGTATGACTCTGGCACATGCTCCAAAAAACAAAGTGCCAGTTGGCCCATGGTGGGCTCTGTGCATGAATGATTCTGGACAGTGGTCAGCTGGATGGTGAGCACCTCCCGGTCCTGGAGACCTCAGCAGCTTAAGACCAGAAGATGAGGGTACCAGACAGTTGTTCAGAATAGGAGGTATGTTCTCCTTCCCCAAAGGTGCCAAGAAATAACCTGAGGGACTTTAGAGAAGAATGGGCTGTCTGCAAAGGGATAAGAGCCTAGCTGGGGCTGACAGATTACACTCAGAATTAGGTTTTACTTAGAAAATGAGAATGCAACAATTAAGGACAACAGCCCCACTTTCGTGGGCACTGTAGGCTGCTTACTCCATGTCTGCTCTCCACTTCTCCCTTCCCAACAACCCTTGTTTTGTTGAGGTGTCTGCCTCTTCCTCTCTTCCACTCACAGTCACATGGCATAGATACAGTAGTGGATCCCATCCCTAGCTGTATTGGTGGATCCTGATTAATCTAAGCCAATTGGTTCATGGCATTCATAGTATAGCTATTCCTCTCTGTGATGTAAGGAGCCCCATCAGACTGGAAGAAGGGACTCATCTTCCATGGCTAGGGAGAGACTCCTGTCTTTCTTCTGGTGCAGAGGGACAAGGGAATCTGCTAATCTGTGTTTAGCAGCCATTTTGTGATCATTTGTGGGAACCTGCCAGAGAAAGAAGCCAAGAAAGATGGCAGAGCAGAAAGATGGGGAGAAACTGCATCAGTGATGTTCCTAAGTCACTGAGTCAATGAACCTTAAAGGTCATCCTCCCTCAAGAGTGGTTTAAAAGAATTCTTTTTGTTTTAGCACCTTTGAATTATTAGTCTTTACCATAGCTGAAATGTTCTATCTTATAAAGTGAAAAACCAGTGGGGGAGAAAAAACAATGAAACTAGTAAACCAGGGAAAGTATGAAACTTCGGGGATAGGGGAGTGGGAGACAGAAGATGTAATAAATGTGAATACGCTTTGAATGTTAGGAAAGAAAGTGCCTTACATATCTCTAGCATTTTCTTGCTGAATATATACTGATCTGCTAAAATAAAAATTCTTGAGAAGATAAGTCTTCAATTTGCTATAAACCTACAATACATTATGCTCATCATTTTCTCTAAATGGCTCACTTGGGAAGCACATTTTCCTTAATCAAGATACCACATTATTTAATCCATTTACTCAACAACTGCTCAATATACAAGAGTGAGCAACAGTAAATGATTTGCCTTTCAAGCTAAAATCTGGTGGCAGGAGAGAAAATTAATCCTCTCTCTGCAATATAAATGCAAACATTTGATGTTTAAATTGGTGCTCCCAAAGCATAGGAGATTTGTTTAATCGTAAGTCTGAATAAACTGCCGAGAAGTGGTTGGAAATAATTAGAAGAAAAAGTTTTCTTGGCTGTCTTTCAAGATGGTCAAAAGAACGATCATGGAGGAAAGAAAATAAATTAATGTGTTCAGTATCTCACAGCAGGTCAGCTGGTCATGTCAACGAACCTTCTTACCATCTGTTTTTTGTTCTCTTAAGTGACCCCATGAGCATCATAATCATCTCATAAGTGCTTAAAATTTCTCAGATAGAAAGCTCATGTTCATAAGAAATCACATGGAAAACTTTGAAATTGTATTTTGTGTCTAAAAAATATACAGTTGAGACTGGTCTCCAAGTATACCAAGTGGTAGACCAGTTCATTGAGTTCCAATGGAGAGAAGCCCTACATCCCCCATGAGAATCCAGTGCTTTACTGTTCTGTTCTCAGGATCACTCAACTGTACATGTACAGGCAGAACCAATTTAAAAATGGAGCATGTTCCAAAAGACTCCTAGTAAATGGTTGTTTATTTCTACAGGAAAATGTGTTCCAGGTTCTAATGGTATATATGGTTCCCAGCCACAAAAAAAGCCATATAAAAGCTTTTTAACACACAATAATCCTCAATGTGGGATCCAATTGTAGGTTATCGGTGTCTTTATGGAAAAACATGTCTAAGAGGCTAGAGGGTAACCCTTATTGGGAAGACAAGGAGTTGAAAGGAGGAGGGAAAGGCAAAGATTTTCTTATCTTCTTATCTCCTTCAACTTCGCATCACCCATAACTAGCAAATCCTCGCCTTGGGATGTACTGTCACAATAGGTATGATTCTCCTTTTTCCTTTCTTCTTCCATGATATGTACAGTACCCCCCATGAGGCTCAAAGAGGCACCATCCTCATCATCTCTTCATTTCCCTCTCAGCATATGAGGCCCTGTCTTATTGCCCATTCCAAAGCATTCCACCATATTTTGCTACAAAATAAATGAAAACACCTGGGTCTTAGAGTTTGAAAATTAAAACTGGGAATAAAATGCAAATACATAAAACTTTAAAGTGCTATATAATTGTAATGTGTTCCTGTTATTGCTCTGATCTGTTACTGAAGCTCTCCTGATTCATTCTTATACACAATTACTCATGTCTGTGGTACTATAGTTTTATAGCTCCCATGCATATCTCTAAACACCAATATCAAGGTACATGACCTAATACAAAATGCTGATGACACATTCTCTAGTTGTGAGAAGTTCTCCAGGAGATGAGGGTTCTCTACAAATGTTGGACTTCCGATTGTTTGTGGGAACAGTGGGGAAGAATATAGGTAACAGGAACTGGCCCTGCAAATGGCCCTAAGTGCATTTCAGGAACAGTATGGGTTAACTAGGAACAGTATGGGTTAACTAGGCTCTGTTAGCTTGAGGACTTCCCATGCATAGTTTTACATCTAATGAGAAAAAAATACACTCCAAAATATTCTTCAAATGAACTTTTGGAAAACAATCCTGGCTTAAATTGAAGATTGCTTGCACATAACTATTCTGTGTATATACATAGTTTTACTGCCTGAACCCTGATTAGTTTCCAGCCTTTCCCTATAGAATCCTAGTCTTGAATGCTCAAATCTTCTTTAGAAATTCTTTAAAAATTTTAGAAATTTAGAAATTTTCTTTAGAAAATTAGAAAAGTTTTGTTAAAAGGGCATTTTGCTAAGAGGGAGATCTTGGTAGATTCCAACAGTGATGCAGGTGAGCTAGCTTGTGCCTCTGTACCCTCTGAGGCTTTATCAGCGTTGTCTCACAGGCAGACATTGAAACTGAGGGCACAGATCAAAGGATTGACTTGCTGAGCCAGGCATTTGATGGGATGACACATCTCCACAGCTGGGGGAGTGGTTTCCAACTCTTCACTGTCTGCCCCCTGCCCCCAACCCCAAAAAGGCAGAAGGCCATTTCCTTGGGGAGGGCTTTTCCAAAGGATTTCATACAGTTCAATTTTACAACTTTACACCTGGCAGACCAAGGAGGCTTTTTTTTTTAAGAGGGGCCTTAAATAAATAAAGTATGGGGTTTTAAAAACCTGCTCTGAATAAAAGGTGATTTGATGAAGCTAAAAAGCACATAATTAACCAAGCTATACCTTGAGTCTAAAAGTGCCACCAGATTTTCATCTCTAAAATTTCCTCAGGCATAAAGAATAGCATAGTCCTTCCTACCAGTGGAAGGAGGGTGGGGGGACCTGGTTGGGTGGAGGGGAGAAAAAGTGATGTGGACTGAAGAGGCAAAGAAGAAAGGTGGAGTTCTGCCTAAGGGGGAGAAAAAAGATTAAGCCTGGAGAATAACAGTTACGGGGAAAACTAGAATATTTTCTAATTTGGAGTTTTCCAAGAAACACGTTACCACATTTATATCCAGGTTTTAAGGGTTTAAAAGACAGTTTTGTCAGAAATATTGGATAGTAAAATGTCCTGGAGTTTTAAAATTTACTCTGCAACAGTCTTTACATTCAGAACTATGGATAAAGAAATTAGGGCTCATCATGTAAGATGGAGGCACCTACCTGGTCTTGAATATTCTACATTGAAAACCAACCCAGCTTATGGATTTCTTACGAATATATGTGACATTTCTTAATTTTGAATCAAAAAAGTTTGTGAATGGTTACATATCAGGGACCAGGCTATGTAACATGTGTAAGACCTAGTTCTGCCTTTGAATTACCTCAGTCCATTAAAGCAGGAATTAACAGCACCTGAGAAGGCATTTCAAGATGGAATTTAAAAATCACACAGCAGTGTCACATAATTAAAATTGCTAAATGCATTGTTCAGAGTCTAACTGATATAGTAGCTTTGAGAAGCAGACAGATAAAATCAGGTGGGAGTAATTTAAAAAGGAGAAGGAATTTGAACTGAGTTTAAAAGGATAGATATGGTCTAGATAATAGTATTACTGCTATTACTGTCCAGCTCCATTTGAGAGCCTGCCAAAGGCCAGGCTCTCACTATAGTTGGTACTGAACGTGCGTGCACTCTCTAGACTCACAATGAAACTAAAGTGAGTTTAGTGCCATGATTTTATAGATGAGGATAGCAAAACACTTGCCCAAGGTCCCAGGGAAGAGGTGAGTCGAGACACATTCTCAAGTCCTGGTGACCCCAAAGCCCACTGTGCTTCTTACAGACCAACTCTAGGGAGCAGAGAGAGTTTTGGGTGGCACAAAAGACATTTTTCTAGAATAGTTGACTTAAAGATGGAAAAAAAAGGTTAGATCTTACAGAGCAAGCAGCATGTCATTGTGAATTTTTAGACCAGATACCTGACATAATTAACCCAGCATGTTGGGTGGACCAGACTGGTAGGCAAAAGGAACAGGAGATTCACAAGTTCAGAAAAATGAGAGAGAAAGAGAATCTGGTCCTTCTGCCCCACTGTGGCAACACAGAGGCACACGGCATGGCTGGGCTGCAGGTAGCAATTCACATTTCACTGTAGCAAAGAAGATACTGGACTTGAACTTGTACCTGAGTATAACTTGTCCTGTTTCAAAAATTACTAATTTTGTAACTTTGGGCAATGACTGAGAGTTTCAGTCTCCTAACATGCAAAGTCCAATTCATGATTATAACTTGCAGAAGGCTAAAAGAATTAAGAAAAAGTATATACGGTTGACCATTGAACAATATGGTTGTAAAGGGCACTGATCGCCCTCCGAAGTCATTGAAAATGGGCTCATAACTTTTGATTCTTCCCAAAAATTAACTACCAATAGCCTACTGTTGACCAGAAGCCTATGGATAACATAAACAGTCGTTTAAGCATATTTGTACATGTATTATACACTGTATTCTTACAATAAAGTCTTATTGAGGCTCTTTAATAAAGTCGAATCATGGGAACATGAATTACAGGGTGGATGAGGCACTGAATGAACTAAAAAGATACCTGATTCTTATAATAAATAAGCTAGAAAAAAGAGAATCTTATTAATATAATCATAAGGCAAATATATTTACAGGACTGTACTATATTTACTGAAAAAAATCCACGCGGAAGTGGACCCGTGCAGTTCAAATCCATGCTGCTCAAGGGTCAACTGCAACTGTATAGCATGTGGTAAGTGCTCAAGAGTTCAGTTTTTTTTTTTTTCTTTATGATGACTGTGGAAATGGAAAAGAAAGGATGAAACAGATGGTGATGTAAATCCAGTGAGATTTGGTGACAAAAGGTATTGGGGGTTGGAGTAGGGAGAAGGAGGGAAAGAAACATTGAATGGGATGCCTGGGTGGCTCAGCGGTTGAGCATCTGCCTTTGGCTCAGGTCATGATCTCAGGGTCCTGGGATCCAGCCCTGCATCGAGCTCCCTTCTCAGTTGGAGCCTGTTTCTCCCTCTCCCTCTGCTCCTCCCCTGCTTGTGCCCTGTTTCTTGGTCGCAATCTCTCTCCCACAAATAAGAAAATAAATAAATAATCTTAAAAAAATAAAATAAAATGAAGGCCCACATGAAAATATCTTTATTTCCTCATATAGGAGTCAGGAGTTAGTTTTAGGAATAAGTGACCTTCGAAGTGACTAAGAGATCCCTGAATGAAAAGACTCAGAGGAGAGTTAGAACTAAAGCAGAAGGCTTAGGAAAAACAGGGAAACCAGGAAATAGAACTCAGCGGCCACTTGCCTCAGAGCCTGGTTGCTCTAATATTCCATTTATGAGGACCTGTGAAATTGCTCAACTCTTGTTTTTCTTTGAATGACCATGCTTTAGAAATCAAAGGAATATATATATGAAGTTACAACATTTTAAGAAACCAGACCCCACTTTTTTAAGACAAAGAATATTAAAAGAAAACTCTACTTAATGCAGGACTTAAGATCAATTGCAAGTCCATGTTTTTCAATTTTAAGACACAATGACTGCTTTAATACCCAACTTAACTTTCAAAAGTCTTTATCACGAATGTAATCTTCCTCCAGAACAGGCTTTCCTTATGGTGTAGAAAAGCCATGGTGGCGTAAGGCAATGAAATGCACATTTCTAAAAGCACGTGCATCTTGGAAAACCAGCTGAAGGAGAGAGGGTTGGGGTCCGAATGAGACAGGAAGAAAGGGGCCGAGGCCGAGGTGGAGGTGCTGTCGGCATTATGCAGGCCACGGGATTGCAGGCCTGGACTCCCGCCAGCCACAGTGGATAATTCTGTTTTACTGACTTCTTATGCTTGGTGAATCCGGTCCACTGCTTCTACAAGTTTCTCAAATATTAAAACTAGTTGTTGGTTCCAGACACTGGATTCATTATCTACAGCTGCTGAAAGCAGATCTGGCACCACTGAGTGCATCTGGTTCTTTTGACATTTTATGTGACGGCTTTTTCATGCCTATTAGATGGTCCCTGGGCAAGCTCCTGGCAGCCCTGGCTGAGGTTCATCATCAGCTGCAGATGTTAAGAACATGAAACCTCTAACAATCCTCTGTGGCCCCATATTTCATGGGGATCTGATCATCTGTCTGCTTTCTAAAATATGATAGTGACCTGCACCTAGCTGTGTAACAGGTGAATAGCTTATGAACCTTATTATATCTGAAGCATAGATTTGAAACATATAAAGGAAAAACTGATAGAATTAAAAGGAAAAACCAACAATCTGCCAACACAGTGAGAGCTCTGAAAGAGCTTGCTCCGAAAATGACAGGTCAAGTAGGAAAAAAGTTAAGTGAGGATATCGATGCGCTGAATAACAAACACTTTTGTTTTAATTAATAACTTCATACCCAACCAACCAAAACTAAGCATCATTTTCAAAGGCACAGAACACACACAAGTGAATGCTTTATAGGGGAAGTACATCTCTTCCGGTCACATTTCTAACCTCTTTGGTATAATAAATTTCTGATACTACTTTTTATCACACGCTGCTTCACAGAATGGTTATTTGTTAGACATGTCTTACCTTCTCTGCCTCACTTTATAACTTCTCCCAGGGAAGAAGCCTTGCCTTTACACCTTGGCACCCCTCACAATGCTTAGTGCCTTATACTTAGTGCTTCATACAAAGCAGGCACTCATTTATGAAACAATCACCCTGAAACAGGTCACTTTCAGCAACACATCACTTACAACTTAGGCTACATAATTTTATGCTACTTCCAATAATGTGTTACACAAGGAGTCCATCAGAATCTACCAAATGTTATTAGACTGGCAGTGGTTTAATAATGAAAGATTTAAGGAAACTTTCTTCCACTTCAGAATTTCACATGACCAAACGCCAAACATCATCTTTGCTGATCCTTGGGGCAGTGGCTTAGCTAAATGCTTCAAGACGCCCCACAAGTTCCATACATGGAAATTGCAGGTCACTCTGAGGGGAGAGCAAAAGGAGAGGGATCCCTAATGAGTAAACCCGATGCCTGGCTCCACTACTGGGTTCCAGATGGAGTGCACAGAGCTGTGGTACAGGGCTTTGCTCTCCAGAAGCGTCTGCCCTTCTAGGCCCTCCTACAGGGACAGGTCACAATTACGGCTTCAGTTCTACATTTCTTTCTACAACCAATTTCTGTGTTTGTGTTCCCATGCTCGACCTTATATCTGTATTTACCAAACTGCCTTTCACAGAACAACACAATTAATAGATCAAAAACCTATATGGGAAAAAAAAAACAAAAGCTATAAGGCCAGGGAGGGGCTGTGGGGAGATATTCCACACTTCGGTAAGTTTGAGAAAGCCTGCCCGTAGCACTTCCTTGTTGAAGACAGACAATTCAGAGCAGCCTGGTAAAGGCTCTGCAGAAAAAGGAACTCAGTAACCTTGCTTAAATCTCAAACTTCCTTGACCATGCAGTGCAGCGCCCCCTTCCTTATTTTTGACAGAAACCTATTCCCATAATTCCACAAAATCAAGGTCATACTGTCCTGAGAATCCCCTAATGCTCAATGCCAAGAATAGGAACTAGTTCCTCATTCCAAAGATCATCCTTTCATGAGAAAATAAGTACTTTTTTTTTTTTAATTAATATCCTTTTTTTTTTTTTCCTTGAGAATGGTTGGGGACTCTCTCATACCTTTCACCATCTCTAATGAAAGGTCTACAATGAGAAAGACTTCCTCCTTCATCCTCTCCTCATCCCTAAAAGGGTGTCTAATCTCTACACACCAGCTTAAGTTCTATAAACTTCTGGAGACAATTTTTAAAGATATTTTAAAATTTTTAATTGTGGTAAAATACACATAACATACAATTTCCCATCTTAACCATTTTTAAGTGTATAGTTCAGTAGTGTGAAAGCACATTCACACCGTAGTGCAACCAATCTCAAGAACTCTTTAAAGGAGATATTTTTTAATGGGGAAGAGATGCCCAATAGGTGGGCAAAGTCAAATCCATACATCTTTCTGAGGGCTGTAATCTTTGCTATATTTTTGTAGCCACGACATTCAGTTACAACACCTTTAATCTTCAATTAAACATTAAAAAATCATTTTCATGACACGGATTCAGGGGATTTTGCAATGGAAGAAATGGAAGGAAAGCATCTCCATGACTTTTTAAAGATGCTGTACTGCATTAAGTTCCTGTCCTCTAGAACTGTGCCAAGATGCTGGATGGTTATATTATTAGCAGTGTCTAGCTCAAGACAACAAGTTATATATTCACAATGTGAACCATTTATGCTGCAGCCACTCGTAAGCCTTCTATTAGCTGCCTTCCAACAAATCTACCTGCCGCAAGTAAGACACTTACGGGGCCTTGGGAACACAGTGGCAAGGACACGGGCAGGACAGAGAAGGGCTATGCAGACTTGATCCCTCCCTGAGCATGTCTGCATTGTACTGTTCATAAATCCTAGGGGTAATAAGCTCCAATATGTCAATCCCACAAAGCCTTCAGCTCTAAGACTAGACATGTTTGAGGTACCACAGAAACAGCTAGTGTGCCTCTTCCAACTGCTCACATAAGGGCAGTAAGAGTGCTCTGAAGGGGATGGAAGACATGAAAGATGCTCACCCTCCAGGGAAGAGCACTACCACATGCAGGTCCCTAAGGCACCATCACAGCAGTGCTTAATGGCAAATCTGGCAGGGGAGATGGCTAGTCTTTGGTATCTTCACTAAAAAGCACCCCACTATCCTGTAAGCCCACTTGACAGTGTGGGATCTTGGAAATTGGTCACAAAAATAGTAAAGATCAGGGCACTGGACCACTTCAGTGCCTCGTGTGTGCCTTGGAACGTTCAGTTGGCATCTTTCTGCTCTTGGGGCAGCTCTGTGCACTCCTCAGGGCAGCATTGCCCAGCACACTTCCATCAGGGGGCAGGTGAAACACTGGGCAAGAAGGTGTGAAAAATAAAATGCAAAGGCAAGTTTATTTAGAAAAAAGTTATGTATATCTGGGTGTGTATGTGTGCATACATTTTTGGGGTGAATTTAAAATGTAGTCTTGAAGCTGAATCTCTCTCTCTCTCTCTCTCTCTCACACACACACACACACACACACTCATGTCACGTCAACAGAAAAGCAATGCATTCTAGTTCTCCTAGAGTCAACAAATCATGTGAAATAGACCTACATTCTTTTGATTTTGCAGTAAACCAGGACCATCTAACCAAGTACTATTAATTAAAGTCAGTTGATTCCTTCGGTTTATAATCTTAGACTTATGTTTTCAATAGCTGGGGAGAGGGACACCTTTCTCTAGAATTCTCTTACTTTCCTAGCTTAATTTGGTTAAGTGGTGCCCAATGGCATATGCTGGCTTGTTAATCTAGACAGCTCTTACATATAGTTAGCAGGTAACAGTCTGGTAGATTACAATTATATTAATGTGCTAAGTACATTTTTATGTACATGCCCAGACACCTGCTAGTCTGAGGAGCAGAGGGTTAGCAGCTTACTTATACACCCAAAGCAATTTCAGAATACTTCTGTGGTAGAACGTGGCTTTTCTATAGGAGGACATTAGCTCATTCATTGTTTGAACAAATATTTGAGCTTCTCTTACATGTCTGGCTTTTTCTAGAGTATATAGCAACGAGCAAAACAGACAAAGATCCTAGCTCTCAGGGAGTTTATCTTTGAGTGAGTACCTATTTTGAAAAAAAAAAGTTCTTACTTTTTTTTACTTTAAATCAACAAGGGACTTTCAAAAGATATTCAGGACACAATTTATATAGTTAGTGCAGTTGAAGACTAACAAAAATATTTTCTTCAAAACCAGATCATGGCTTCAGACACAAACAAAACCAGATCAGTCACGGTAATTGAAAATGTACTCAGTAATAGAGATCAACAACTACGGAAGAACTAAAATTCTAGACTCCCACGGCAGCAAGGAGGCAGGGTGAGCCGCTGTTCTCATGAACACACACCCCTTAGGCAAAAATGCTTGTCTGAAATGGACCAAAGAATCCTGAGTCAAGTTTTGCTTTCCCTTCCCTTATTTTTCAGTATCATATTACAAAGCAAACAGAGTATCAATGGATCTCTTGAGGGAAAAATTATTTTAATCTAGAAAAACAGTGCAAATAGTCACAGCTACTCAATTTAACAACATGTCATTTCTTTCTTTGTAGCTAGAATGTTGTCTCTTTCTGATAAGCAGACAAGTCTATGGACTCATTCACAGAGAAGACAATCATTTTAAAAAATAAGTAATTACTTCTCTTCCAAAAAAGAAAGAAAAAAACATTCAAATGACTGAATCTCACATATGTGAGGATGCCTGACTGTGACTCAGACTTTTGTGGGTACTCTGGGCCCTTCCTCCATAAAAAAGACCAAAAAATTGTATTTTACAACTGCATTGTTATAAAGAAAAACATCATCCAGGCTGAGCTTCATTATCATATATTCACTATCATATTCACTTACCCCTGATTTTAAAAGAAATTAAAATTAAAACATTTTCATGGGCCTTTAAAAATATCATGAATCCTAGGCACTGTGCCTTAGGAGTAAGTCAGCTCTGGACCACAAACTCTTGATTTTTTTTTTTTTCCTTAAGTAGGTTCCACGCCCAGTGTGGAGCCCAACATAGAGCTTGAACTCACAACCCTGAGATCAAGACCTGGGATGAGAGCAAGAGGTAGACAATTAACCTACTGAACTATCCAGGTACATCTCAACTCTTGGTTTTTAAGCTACTCAGTGTTCTATTGTAAGTTAGGCAAAAGAACTACTAGGACTTTGTTGCCAGCAGTGAAGATCCACAGCAAGTAAACTGTTGTTTTTACCAGTTAACAAAACATTGATGAATTCTGAACTCTGACACAGTAAAGTCATCTTTACTCCATTAAAATACCATTTGTCCTTGTAATATCTTTGAGTACTTCAAGAAGAAGAATGCCCTGTATCAAATATTTATGATTCCAATAAAGCATTATTATTTTGCTAGTGAAAGGCAACAAAACTCTAATCCACTGGGGCACTTACGCTTTTAATTTTTTTTGTTTTGTTTTACTAGTGGTTAAAAAAAAAGGCCTGGTATAGAATTTAAGGTATAAACTTAGGAGTAAAAAATGATAATGCTATGCTCAGCAGACTGAATTTCTTCACTTATTTTCTACAGTTCTAGTAAGCATCAGATATATCACTGAGCAACATTAGCTCAACATTCCAGATCTTGACCAATAGCTTATCATGTGGTCAGAGAACGATCAAGTACTTAGAAAAGAAGCAAACTAAAATAACTGCCTTGACCTTAAAAAAAAAAAAAAAAGGCAGCCTAGGTGGCTCAGTGGTTTAGCGCTGTCTTTGGCCCAGGGCATGATCCTGGTGACCCAGGATCAAGTCCCATGTCAGGCTCCCTGCATGGAGCCTGCTTCTCCCTCTGCCTGTGTCTCTGCCTCTTTCTCTCTCTCTCTGTGTCTCTCATGAATAAATAAATAAAATCTCAAAAAAAAAAAAAAAAAAAGGCATGTCCCTTCCTTCCTTTGCCTTTTATCATTCATTGTGGATTTTCAAATATTACCACCACAAATTAGATTGAGACTTTAAATCTTGAAGAAAAACTAAAAGTTAAAAGGATGAGAAGAACTTTCCTAGCTGATAAAAAGCATTTAAAATATTCCCTAAGAGATCAACTCATTAATATGGGAAGAAATGACTCCAAATTGGGTCACACTGTGGCTTACTCTTCCTTACTTCATTTTTATTTTTCATAATATATATATATATAAATGTACATATATAAAAATGTACATATATATAAATATATATAAATATATATAAGTGTACATATATGCAAAGTATGCATTTTTCTTTCCTATTTCATCCTGTAGTTACCATATTTGTTATTCTGGCTTCCAAAATAGTTAAAAGAAAAATTTTTCCTGTGGTGTACATATACAAAAATAGTCAACAAATCTCAATTGTGAACATATTAATCTTTTAACATATTTCATATCCAAGTGACAAAAAAAGAAAAAAGCTCACATTTACAGCTGAAGTCTTTCCAGTGTCTGTGCTCAGACTCCCAATGTCCGTCTTTACCTGTAGTAGAAAGACAAAAATTAACTTGTTTCTTATCACTTTTCTAGAATTGTTTCAGTGGAACATGGATGACATATCAGGGCTAGTTCTAAGTCCAAAAGGACCACTGGCCAAAAAAGGCCAGTGTTTTCTGAGGAAAAATGCCACATCTATGCTACTGGTCTCTATAGTAGGCCTATAACAATAATCATAACAATTTCATTAAAAACAAAATATTATAGGATACAGTATTAGAAAGTTAGTGATGTTAAATACTTGATTTTTCCTTTCCCTTGACATCCATGTAAAATTTAAAAAAAGATGTGAACTTCCAATAGCACTAAAAATTAAGCTCAGTGACCACGGGGCACCTGGGTGGCTCAGTCGGTTGAGCATTCGACTTTTGATTTCAGGTCAGGTCATGATTTTAGGGTTGTGGGATCGAGCCCTGCGTTGGGGTCCATGTGGAGCCTGCTGAAGATTCTCTATCTCCCTCTCCCTCTGCCCCTCCCTCTGCTCATGCTCTCTTGCTTTCTCTCTTTATCTCTCTCAAAAACAAAAACAAAACAAAAAACTAAGTTTAGTGACCTGCCAGATGCCAAGAAGAAATTCCCCCTCTTGGAAGAGAGATGAAAGCCAGAGAGTAGATGATTCTACTCAGTATCAACCACACTATCTCTATCTATGAAGTACAAGTCATGAACAACTTTCTAAGGTCATGGACACTTTATCTCTGAGTGTCTCTCCATGACTGTATCCCATTATCTTTGCAAAGTAGTTGAGGTGGGGGATGGAAGTCCTTAGGTGGTATTTACAGTGGTAAAATTTGGGGTGGCTTTTTTCTGGTCAATATTTTTAAAGGAAGGAACCGCAGATATTTCCATGTTTGTAGAGTTTTATTTTATTTTTTTAAAGATTTTTATTTATTTATTCATGAGAGACACAGAGAGAGAGGCAGAGAACAGGCAGAGGGAGCAGGCTCCCTTCAGGGAGCCCAATGTGGGACTCGATCCCAGGACCCCTGAGATCATGACTTGAGCCAAAGGCAGATGCTCAACCACTGAGCCACCCAGATATCCCTGTTTGTAGAGTTTTAAAGGAAAAACAAAATGTGCTTAGCAATTTATCAGCTTGATATCTTCATGATAAAACTTTAAAATATTCCAGTTGATTGAGGGATGAATCAAAATAAAAAGTTAGGAGTAGCACTGGTAAAGAGTGTTGAAAGCAGGTAAACAAGGAGTAAAGTATGTTAACTATTTTAGGAACAATCCAAATGGAGTGAAAACTTTCAAAGACTTTGAAAAATTATTTTTAAAAAAACTTTACTATAATAATTGGCTTCATCTAAGTCTGAAGCCCTGATCATGTTACAAAAAGTGGAGAAATTAGTAGGGATACATAGTGAAAGTGAGCTAATTTTATTTTGTATATGAGGGATTAAAAGTGCAGTTTTACTTATAGCACTAATAACATTTTTGTTTTTAAGTTGGAGAGAATAAAGAAATGATAAATATATTTAAACTTAGTTAAGTTTGAAAACAGTAATAAATATAATACAGGAAAGGCAAACATAGAAATAAAAGCAGGAATTTGTGATTTAGATATTTAAAAAGCAGTTGCTGGTTTATTAAAGAATGAAATACCTCATTGATAGATTTTAGGCAAATCTGGTCTTAAAATCCAACATGAAAATAGAATTACTAAAGGAATATATCACAGGCATGGAAGAGATTAAGAACTGAGTGTTGTTCAAAAATATCCTTGTGAATAACTTAACATCTCAATAGAAATAGTTTCTCAGATGGCATTTGATTATTAAAACTGAACCAGAAATATCAACTACAGAACTCATAAATAGGGTTTACTGCAAGAATTAAATAATTAAAAAAAAGAAAAAAAAAAAAAAAAAAAAAAAAAAAAAAAAAAAGAATTAAATAATTCCCAAACTACATAAAAAGCTTTGAGGATCAAGAACAGACGAGGCTCCCCAGTTTGTTTGATGAAGCTAGTATACAAGCTTGATAACCAAACATGATAGGACACAAAGAGAGAAGAGGTTTGTTTAACTTAAAGTAGAAAAGTACTAAGTAAAGTGCTTAGAAAACTCAATTTCTAGTATATTAAAATAATGACCAACGATATAAATTGGGTTACTCTAGAAATATTATATAAATGGATCTCTTGTGCTGTCAGTAGGTCACAAGAAATCAACACATATCTATATGTTCAAAGGTGCTAAAATAGCTGAGTTAAACTCAGTGCCTATATATGATCCCTCTCAATAACCTAGAAATAGAAAGATCATTGATCATAATTTTTTTTAAAGATTTTATTTATTTACTCATGAGAGACACAGAGAGATGCAGAGACACAGGCAGAAGAGAAGCAAGCTCCCTGCAGGGAGCCCAATGCGGGACTCCATCCTGGGATCCTGGGATCACGACCTGAGCCAAAGGCAGATGCTCAACCACTGAGCCACCCAGGTGTCACTAACCATGAGTTTTAGAAAGATCTATGGGACACCTGGGTGGCTCAGCGGTTAAGTGCCTCTTTCAGTTCAGGGCATGATCCTGGAGTCCTGGGATTGAATCCCACATCAGGCTCCCTGTAGGGAGCCTGCTTCTCCCTCTATGTCTCTACTTCTCTTTCTCTCATGAATAAATAAATAAAATCTTAAAAAAAAAAAAAAAGAAAAGAAAAAAAGATCTAAAAACAACAGGGTGCCTGGGTGGCAGTTGGTTCTGCGTCCGACTCCTGGTTTTGGCTCAGGGCATGTATGATCTCAGGGTCATAGAATCGAGCCCCATATAGGGCTTTATGCTCAGTGTGGACTCTGCTTGAGATTCTCTCTCCCACCCCCTTTCCCCCACCCCCACTTGCATACTCACTTTCACTCTCTCTGAAATAAATAAATATTAAAAAAAAACACTAAAAACAACAACAGCATATTTATTGAAAAGTCGATAATAAAATATGCTCACAGTGCAATATGAAAGGAAATGAACAGGCCAAATTACCACCAATCACCAGGTGACAAGGTTGAAAATGCAGAAAAGTCAAGAGAAATATCTAAAAAAAAGCCTATCGGGAAGAGTGAAGGTGTCATAAGATTATCTGAAGCACAGTACATAAGAAGCAATGTTTTTGTCCATTTGCAGCAATGACCAGTCACAAATGAATGAAAATGGAGACAGTCTGAAAATAGATCAGATTCAGAAAAATGATGCTTGCATAAGTAAAGAATCTACATAGAACACATTTAAGGAAATCTTTAGGACAATGGTTTCCTCATGAGAAATGATGAAAAGTACAAATATACTTTTTTAGAAAAGGAAAAAAAGCAGTACTTAGCCAGGAAACATGAGGTCAACCAATGTATTTATAGTTTTAGTCTGGAGATAGTGACCTGCCTGTATGAGAACAGCAAGAGACTTTTTACAATCAGAGATGCTTATTTATAGGTGAGTACTTGAGGGCCTCAGAGGCTATTCTATAAATTCAAGATGGGACTTCTAGAAAAAAACACATTAAGAATATTTGATTATCCGGCCTTAAGTGCAAAATCCACTCAGGGCATTAGAAACAAACAGAATTTGATACTAAAAAAATAAAAAAAAAACCAACCCCAAAAAAACCCTAAAACACATCATTACACTTTTAAAGGTTAAGGAAGGGTTATAAATAGCTATTGATGTTATATTTGTGAAAAGGAAATGCTGACTGCACGTCACTGAATCATGCTAAAACAGGTCACGTTTTATTGCTCTTGGCCACAGAACAATGTTAAACTTACAGAATTCAGGCAAGGTGATGTTTAAAATAAGTTAGATGGGCAAAATACAAGTAATGTGAGTTTGAGAAAAAATATAAATAAAATGTCAGTATTGGTCTTATAAAAAGGAGACAGAAGTCCAGAATGTGTCTCCATGTCCTTTTAGCTATGGTGTCTAAAATAAGTTTACCTTTAATGTTAAAAAGAGTCAGGACACTAAATGCTAAATGCCCTGACAACAACTACATGATTGATTCTAGTTAATCAGAATGAATGTTAAAAATTATACACAAAAGGGACCAACTTTGCTCTTTATATGGAGGACACAATAAGAGGCTTGTTCACTTTGCAGAACCGTAATACCCAGTGACTAGTAAAAGCAGCTTTTAATGGTCTGAGTAAGCGTGGCTTTAACAAGGCGCAATTTAAAGTCCCGTCTGATAAAACACTTGTATTATGATCATGACTTTGCAAAGACTCGTTGCATAAACATTCCCTTAAAATGTCAACTATGTGAAATACAGGAGCCCCAGAGATCTGTTCACAAGCACAAAATTTCTTATCTTTTTTTCTTGGGTGAAACACATGAACTTCACAAAAGAAACAAAGAAAGGGTGGAAATACACATAAGGGGCTACCAGAAATCACAGGACTTTAGACAAGTGTAGACCATAATGTAGTTAATAGTAACAATGCCAACAAAGGGCAAATGTTCCAAAGTCCCTCCCATAAATATCTGGAGAGTATTCCTTTTTTGTGCCCCCCGCCCCAGAAAGTATTCTTTAAATCAGTAGCACGAACGGTCAAATGGACAAAAACAAAGTATTTCTGAGGAGATAGGCAATTAGATCATGTGAATCTCTGTACTTGGACCAGAGCTCTGCTTCTGCCCCTGACCTACCTGCCTGGAGCGCCACTGCACGTCTGTCCATTCCGATTTGAGAATGCGAGGCAACTTGTGACTCTAAGTCCGGGCCGCATAAAACCCCTTTCCTGCTTCTACCTGCCGCTCTTTGAGCTTCCTCACATCCTTCGTGAACCATAAGCGAGTAGCAACAGCCAGTGTAATTCAAACCTTCTTAAATTGGTTGCTGAAACCAGCTGGGCGGAGTGATATCATCTGCTGGTTTCAGAAGCCCAACATCTATCTACCCTCCTTGTTGCAACCACATCAACACTTTCCTTTCCCCTTCTCCCAGCTCCTGTACTCTGAATGGCATTAATTAGGCTAAACTGTTCATCATGTTTCATCCCCCTGGCTACTGTGATTGACTTATGAATAGGCACATGGCCCAAGGTGACCAACCAGGGCCAATGAGACCTAAACTGGGGTATTTTATTAAAATTACTGGTAAAACAGACTTTTTTTACTGCTCCTATCCACCACAGATGAGAGAGGATTTAGAGGCCAGAGGTACTGCAACCATCCGTGCTTTCCCACATTCAAGGCTAGGTTTGTGAGATTCCTCTATGTTACTTTGCTAACTATGCAGTGCAATTGTTTGCCCTGATAGACAGCATTTCACTGCATTTCACTGGATACTTTGTGGTATATTTATATGCTTTCCTCTTGGGCCTTTAGACTATTTCCATTTTCTCCTCCTTATTACAAGCAAGGTTGTATGTGACCCTTGATTTCATGTTTCTACCTTTTATTTAACTGTTTTGGAACTGTGGGATACTGATCATATACATGGACATTACTCAGTAATACTATTTTTTTTCCAGAGTAATTGTACCAATTTATATCCTACCCACAGTACATGAGTTCACTTTGCTCCATACTATGCCAACACTTTATAATATTTTTTAATTACAGCTTTCTGAGTAGGAAATGGTATTTTTTTGTGGTTTTTTGTATTTTCCTAATTACTAATGAGGTTAAACATATTTTCATATGTATGTTGACCTTTTGTGTTCTCTTCATTTTGAGAAACTCGTTCATGAATTTTGCCCAGTTTACTATAGAATTATCTTTTTCTTGTGAATTGGTTGGAGCTTTTTATATGTTCCCCAATATATATAGATCCATATGCTTATTTTGGATTATGGTTTATCATCCGTGTCTCTCTTGACAAACAGAAATTCTTAAATATGATGCTCTAATATATATCTCTATGGAATAGTGATTTTTGTGTCTTATTTTCCTACATTAGGAACATGAAGATATCACATTTTTTTGATATCACATTTTTAACAAAACTTTAAAATTGTGCATTTCACATTTAAGTCCTTGATCCATTTGAAATTACTATGCATGCTGTGAGGCAGGGTTCTATTTTCATTTTTTTCCATAAGGATAACCTATTCTCCTCAGTATCACTTATTAATTTATTCTTTCAACTAATTTCAAGTTCAGCTCTGTCACATATCAGATTTTTTTTTAAATCTGTCTTGACACATAAACGTTCTATTTTTTTTTAAGATTTTATTTATTTATTCATGAGAGACATATATAGAGAGAGGCAGAGACCCGGGCAGAGGGAGAAGCAGGCCCCATGCAGGGAGCCCAACGTGGGACTCGATCCCGGGACCCTAGGGTCATGCCCTGGGCTGAAGGCAGATGCTAAACCACTGAGCCACCCAGGGATCCCCACATATCAGATTTCTATATAAACAAGGACCTGTTTCAGAACTTCTGTTTTATTGGTCTAATTATTTACCTCTATTGCCAAAATCACAATGTCTAAAAATACTATGACTTTATAACAATATAAATAACATCTCTAAATCCTTCTACCTGTTTTTTCTTCAGGATTCTTTTGGCTATTTCTGGATCTTTCTTCTGTATAAATTTTAGAATCAATCTAAGGCCCACCAAAAACTTCTTGGGTTTTGACTGGGATTGTACTGGACTTATACATGGGAGAATTGACATCTTTTACCTACTCCCCCCTCCCCCAATTTGTTAAGGTCTTTTAAATGTATCTTTCAATAAAGTTAAAGTTATTCCATTTTTTACATACAGGTTTCACAGATCTCTCACTAGACATATTTCTAGGGACCTTATTTTTCTTATTACTGGTGAGGACAACTTTTAATTATATTTGGAAATAGAGAAGTATTATTTATTCTATCTGTCCTTTCATGGAACAGGTTTTGGTTCTGAGATGCCATATGTACACATAGTTTCAGATATAAGCAAGGAAACCCACTAGCAATGGAATTCACAATAGAAACTGGTTGACCAAGGTGGAAAGGGAAGGGGGAGAATTAAAATGATCAAGCATTTCAGAAGAAGAATGTTAAACAATTATATGAATTTTTCATTCAATGCAGGTAATTATTTAAATACCTCAGACTTGGTTTTTATTTATTCATTCAACAAGTATTTAGGATCTATTATGTATAAGCATACATTTCAATTCTCAAAGAGACCTCTAAAGACAGACACTCTATAGCTTTCCCTTCGAGCTCAAGTCAATTTTTATTTCTAATTTGACATGTCTAATTGGTCATTTCTTTCTTTGAAAGAAATACAGTGGGCCTTAACCACTTTAAAAAAAAAAAAAACCCAAACCCCAGAATATGGAAGCAGAGACTATGGAAAAGGGGTACAAATCTTTCAATAGCTAGTATTTGTTAGTTTCTTTACTAGTCAATATACCACTCTTACCTACAATTTTATTAAATTATTTAGTGAGCACTAGTATGTGCCAGGTGCGAGGTTATGAAGTGAGTAAAGGACAGTGGTCTACAAGAAAATCTTCTCCTAATACAAAATGGATGTATCCTTGGAAAAACTGTACACATCAAGCAGTTTGAGTTGAATTGTTTTCAGTGGCATTTTAACAGATACATTAGGAAAAATTTGTCAAAATGAAGGTTCTACTCATTCAACTCTGATGTTAGATATCAAGTTTGTATACCTTATCAGGCACTGCATGCTGCATATAAATAAAATTTAGAAGTGAGTTAAACTCTTAAGACAACTTCAGTTTTGTTTTTTTTTTCTTAAAGATTTTATTTATTTATTCATGAGAGAAGCAGAGACATAGAGGGAGAAGCAGGCTCCCTGCAGGGAGCCTGATGTGGGACTTGATCTCAGGACCCCAGGATCATGCCCTGAGCCAAAGGCAGATGCTCAACCACTGAGCCACCCAGGTGTCCCGACAAATGCAGTTTTTAGCTTGCATCAATTCCTGGGATCCACAGGACCATGAACCAATACTGGATAGAAATGATTGAAGCTATACATTATTAAAATATGGTAAGCAGATACTGGATACTTCCCAACTCTGAGGTATATTTCATGGTAAGAAACCAAAAGCAGATAGACAACAAAAAACTGTGCACACCTGATTTTGCTATTTCCTGTTTTGTTTTGTTTTTGAAGAGACTAACAGTTGACATAATTACTTGACAAAGGATTGTTAATTCTAATACTTAATCAGAAATTAGGAGTTCCAGCAGGTGACCCCTTCCTCATGATTCCCCCTGCGCTCCCCCTTTTTTTCATTCTTACAGCAAATTGGGCCTCTTAATAAGGAAAAGCTGGCCAAATAGAACTGGGGATTTCAACATCATTTTCTTTTATTGTTCAATGTTGGAGGTGACACTGGGCAAAAATGTGAAGTAGTGAATGATTCTTGAATGAATGACCTTTATTCAAGTGCCATTAAAAGCACTAGGACTGCAAAGAAAAATACTGAGTCTTTGCCTGAGACAGCAGGCATCGGAGGGATGCCTATCAGTGAACAGAATGGATGGTAGCTATATCACAAGTGCTACTGTACAGCTATCAACACATTCCTAACTCCCTTTCCTATCACCCAAGCAACCCACGCTACTCCTGAAGTGCCTGGAATGCATCCAACAGCAGAGCACCAACCATGTACCAGGCACAGGCACTGACAATTCAACAGTCACTAGGACAAATATGGTCCTTGCCCTCGCAGACCTTCCAGTCAGTGGGATGAGGTGGGGGTGGAGTCACAGATTCGGCTAACAACCAAGCCCAGAGGCAGCTGTAGGTATACAGTGTGCTCTTGAAAGCATAACAATAATACAATTTTAATATTAAAACTTGGGGCTTGGTAACACATTGGTGGAGAAATATTATAGGTAAGGCAAAAGTTTCCAAAGATCTTCAGGTCCAGACATAAATAAGAAGCAGGAAGATGACTGGAAGTTAGTAAGATTTGGTGCATTCTGTACTTAATAACACGGAGGAAGTCACAGAAATGGATGAACTTTTCTAAGCAGAACAATTTTATAAGGAATACTTTCTATAGATTAGAGTGCATGAGCTTCTTTCAATCTAGATCAATAATCATCTGGAGCAATTCAGATGTGTTAGCAAGCGGGGAGAATGAATGATGTTAATTAATGTAGAGAAATTCCCTAAAATGAACAGGATTCAGATGGATGTGGTTTTTAAAGCTGGAATTTCATAAGAAAAATTGATTTTAGTAGGAGGAAATAGAAGATACCATGTTTGTTGTGCTAGTTATTTGATAATCTAGTATTTTGGGAGATAGCTTTAAAAATCTGACTTTGTAGTTGCCTGTTTATTTAATGGTGGAGTATTGAATTTTTTTAAAAACTGGGCTTCTGTAAAAACACTACTTTTATTCAGGCAACATATGGAAAAAACTGTTACATCATTTCAGAATGTTATATTTAGAAAGGTAATTTCCTTTCACTGAAGGCCTTTTTTTTTTTTAAACCTTTCCACATCAGTCAAGAAAAACAGCCTTTGACTTCAGTTTTTAAAAAATGAACTACCAAATATATCACCGAGTTTTTATTTAACATCCATCTTGAGGATATTTCAATGAGCTTTCAGGTTCAGGGAGGAAAAAAAAAGGAAACATGCATGTGGAGGGCAGACTTCCAATAAAACATTTTACAGTTCCTACCGAACAGTGATTTATTCATCTTCTTGCTCCTTGCCATTACAGCAACTAGGACTTCCTGGAAATCTTTGGTTTTGCAAATGTGGTCTCTTTTTCCTCCTAAAAGAGGGAAATGCTAAAATTGACTTATGTAGCCCATGAGGAAAATAGATGGGTGTTAATTGACGTATGCATAGAAACCCTGTCATTTTAAATCTGTACTTGAGAAAACGATTTGTCTTTTTATTAAATATGTCATTAGCATACGTAGTATGTGCTTAGACAGTTATTTTGCTGATTTAAAGATTCAAACTTGACATGAATGCCATTTCAAAAATATTTCAGGGAGTCTACACTTAACACCACGAGCAGATAAATGTTTCTTCAGCTTCGGCTTAGATGCATTTTTTAGCCAGATACATGAGTATATACAAGTTACAAAAGCCTGTAATAGCATGGGCCTTTGGTCATGTGATATTAAACCCAGAACAAAGGGCAGGACTCTAGTGCACAGATATACTAGATAGGACACACTGCCACAATTTTCACTATGACACTGAAATATGGTAGCTATGAAAACACTGAAATGTAGTGTCTACTCCCATAAAGTTAGTTAGAATTGCACTTTCCTGGGCACCTGGGGGGCTCAGTTGGTTAAGCCTCTGCCTTTGGCTCAGGTCATGATCCCAGAGTCCCAGGATAGAGCCTCTAATCTCAAGGGGCTCCCTGCTCAGGGGGGAGTCTGCTACTCCCTCTGCCCCTCACCCTGCTCATGTTCTCTCTTTCAAGTAAGTTAATAAATAAAAATCTAAAAAAAAAAAAAAAAAGAATTGCACTCTCTAATATAAATGTTCAGCACCTACAGATACATGTTTAACATCTATTTGCCCCATGGGACCATGTAAGACCCCATTTCCTTTGTGTGCAACAGCATGCCCAATGTCTACCATAGGGTAGTTGCTCACAAGTAATTATTAAATGAATGATTGAGTAAAATATGCTTATTGAGTCGGTATGGTAAGCAGGGTTTCAAGAATCCAGTGGATAAATGTTGACAAACATTTTTTACAGAAGAAGGGGCTGAAAATATAGGAATGGGGAAATCATCAAAAGTTCCCTGAAAAAAACAGGAGGAACTGGGACCTAGGGGCTGGAACCCAGTGATAAATAAGGCTGGAATACTTCAGCTGTTATCACAAAGGACAGGCATATGAAAGTTACTAGGTTTGATGGCAGGCCATGGCCAGCATGTTCTTAGGTGATTTCTAATTTTTCTCTGGGAAGTAAAAGACCAGATCATCTTCTGAATGTGATAAGCAAAAATGTGTATTTGGGAAGTAGGGAAGCCAAGATTCAGAGCACTTGGAAGAATGGGGCATGAGCTAAGTCTGTCAGTATCATACTTTGTGTCATCAACCGCCAGGTGATCGAACCGTAGGTAAGATTCTGGCCTGGGCATGTGTGTAGCAGAGAGCAGGTAGGAAGGGTAAGGAGCATCACAGGAAAAGCCTTGGCTTTGGCATCAGAAGACCTGCATCCATGCCCAAGCTCTGCTAGCAATGAGTTGTTGGACTTGGAGGAATCACTTTGTTTCTTTACCTACTAGGTTTCTGCCATTTGTAAAAATGATAGGGTGGCATAAAGATCTCCAAGGTCCCTTCTAGCTCCAAAAGGGCTAAGTCTTTATAAAATAACCAGCAAATGGTCTAATGGCTACATAATTAACACAGAATAAAAATTCAGAATTTTAACTGTCTTGGTGCATGGCTTTATTACTGTTTGGCCTAGATTACACCACCACCTCCCCTCTGGTCTGCCCCTAATCCCACTTCCATCCTGTCATCTCTACAACTAATATGATCATGTGACTTTCGGTTTCTCTGCTTCAATCCTTCCAAAGGTCCCCCCACTGCTGTCTGGGTGAATCCAGACTACTCAGTCCAGCCCAGGAAACCCTGTGTCATCAGTTCTGGCCTCACTCATGGCTTCCCTGAAACACAAATTGCAAAATGGTTTTTCAAGAGGAAAAGGAAAGAAAAGAAAAGAAAGGAAAAGAAGGAAGGAAGAAAGAAAAAGCATTTTCTCTATTAAAGCAAAAATTTTAAAAAGGGTTCTTTATCCCTTAAACATTCCTATTTACTACTCTAGGGATATAGGTATTGTCATTTGCTATTTTAAGATAGATAGTCCAATTTAGAAACATCAGACTCGGAGATGTGGGCCAATCACTTCTCTGTAGCAACAGTAAGAATTTGTGGCTTAGTTAAAATATACTAAAGTAAATGCCTTTCACTTTTCAAGGTGAGTACAATATAAGTTAAAGCCTTCCTAAAAGAAATGGGCTTTCCAGAGGAAGTGAAGAAAGAATATAAATAACATTACCCTGTTCATTAAAAGAATGGTATTCAATGATGTTTACACAAGTGGCTCTCACTCTTTAAACTTAAATCTAAATATATTTTAAAAGCTGTATGTAAAGTAGTAATTTACTGAAGTCAAACCACAGAGAAATTTCAGGAATGCACCCAGGTTGTATTATTCTATTCTCAGCTATATAAAGAGAATCTTAATAGTTTCTATTTTGGTCATCTATTGACTAATTGTTACTTAAAAGAATTTTACAACACAAAATAATTTGAAAAACTGTTGCAATCCAGTGAAGTTTCTATGTGAGAGGTGGAAATGTAAGCCCCTAACCACAGATTTGCTATTTTTACACAAAAGGTACCTGGCAGGGGTAGCTCTATCCGGTCATTAGAACTCCCCCATCCTCTCCCTCCCATGCCTGGGCATTTTCTGGCCCTCTTGACACCCTTATTTGCCTTCATTTTAGGAATTATACAGTAGAGGGGTGACCTTCAGCAAGAGTGAGAGAGAGAGAATGACAAGAAAGGTTCAAGCAGGGCCAAGGAGTGTTAAGAGAAAGGGAAGCTGCTATGGCTGACAGGGCCTCAGAACCTTTTAAGTAAATGGGGTGGAGGGAGAGCGATCAGAGGAAGTTCTAGGGAAGAGTCTGGAAATGGAAGGAAAGACATTTATAAGCAAAAGGAGAACATAGGAAGGTAGGAAAGCTTAAATGTTCCAAAAAACCAAGATCGGTAACTTAGCCAGAGCTAGGATTTGGGTAGAAAACAGTAATATATTCTATCTAAAAATTAACAAATTAAAGAAGTGTTCGATGCTGGAAAAGAAAAATTCTAAGCAATCCAAGAGGATCATCTGTTAAATTCACCATTGTAAAGAGCAATACTTTCGCAAGGGCTGTATAATACTCAGTCATATTCCTTTCATGGAAAAAAAGAAAAAGAATGGGAATGCTCTTAGATTTTTTTTTTAAAGATTTTATTTATTTATTCATGAGAGGAACACAGAGAGAGAGAGAGAGAGAGAGAGAGAGAGAGGGAGAGAGAGGCAGAGACACAGGCAGAGGGAGAAGCAGGCTCCACACAGGGAGCCTGATGTGGGACTCGATCCTGAGACTCCAGGATCAGGCCCTGGGCTGAAGGCAGGCGCTAAACCACTGAGCCACCCAGAGATCCCTCTTCTCAGATCATTAAATAAATAAGTGCCAAAACAGAAAACCAATGAACTAAATGATAGAATTTATATGGCTAAAGACTCATTCAGTAGGCTGCAAAATTTAAATCTTCAGAACATATAGAAAAAACAAAGAGAAGGAAAATATGAAAGACATGAAGAATTGATTCCAAGAGGTCCTAAACCCATCTATTGGAGTTCTCTGTGAAGACTGCTTAAATGTTAATGGGGAGAAAATATCCTGAGCCTGAGCAGACTTCAGGTCACAAAGATCAACAAAAAAAGATTCATGGTAAAAGATCATTGGTGAAATATCAGAGCTAAGGATAAAGTGAAAATTCCCAAAAGCCTCAAAGAGGTAAACAGAGAGATATACAATCAACCAAGTTATAAGAATCAGTCCAGCACCAGACTTATCGGCTACACTAGATTGTAGGTATCCAAGGGGCAATGTCTTCGAAGTAGAAGAACTATCATTTTGAATCTAGACTGAAATTATCAATCAAGTGTGAAAGCAAAATCAGACATTTTCAAACATGCAGTAACAGAGCTTATCATCCATGCATATTGTATACAAAAAGCTACTCCAAGGAATAGTCTACAAAACAAAGATGGGAATCGAAGGAACAGGACGACATGGCATGAAAAAAATAATAGGAGCCGAATATAATCCCAAAGTAGAGGAGTGTATAAATGAAGCTGTTGGAAAAATCTCTTTCAAGCAGCAAAATTCAGTGAGCCAGGATGGAATTTCATTCTCTATAGATCTGACTATATTACTTGACTACACAGTGAATATTTGAATATTGGCTTTCAAGTGTTAGAAATCATCCATAGACAAAATAAACATTCATAGTTAGGTTGTAAACAATAAGTACAACAGAAGTATTAAACCATGATACCATAAAAACAATTACAGTCTGACACGCTAGGAGGTTATAGTTAGGGGCTGACCCTTCTGACACCGAGGGGGTTCCCGGGCATGGGACTTCCAGTGTCCAAACTGGGAAAGTCCTGGGTAAACCAGGACTAGTTTGTCACCTTAGTCAGGGTGGAGAAGAGGTGAGTGAAAGACGCTAACATCCCCATTTTGCAGAGCCAAGGCTCAACAGAGGCTCTAGAAAAGAAATAAGTTGGTGACAACCAGCATCAATATAGCAACTGTTAGCAGTGGCTGAACTTGCAAATGAGGTTTTTATGTTTGATTTCAACCCCTTGCAAATGATTTAGATTTTTAAAACAAGACATCCATTTAGAGTTGAATAGGCCAAGACTTATTCATGAGGCATCTAACAAAGAGAATGTTTTAAAGTGAGCAATACCTAAGGCCGCAGACATGGGGAGCTAACTAAAAAATGATCAAGCAAGAGATTTTTATTCAAACTGTGATTTGAAAGCAAGAGTATAAACAAAACTGAGGACAGGAAGATCTCCCTTGTTCAGAAGCAGTGCCTGTATTCTTTGTGAAGTATGGATGGTCACAAGAAAGGACGGGGGAAGAAGTCTTTAGTGAATCAGAAAAAGAGACCAAGTGAGTCCAGTTAATCACATAACAGGCCAGTAGAAATCACACGATCACAGCTGCTGCTAGGCAAACCTGAGTGGTTGGGCCCCTCCACCTAAAAGCTGCTCAAAAGACATTCTCTATGACTACTTAAGGATGTTATATATCACATTAAGAAAAAAAAGCCTGAATGACATACCATGATCTGGTTGTTTTATGCCAAACTGTTACTCACACAAAAAATTCAAGGGCACCTGGGTGGCTTGGTCGGTTAAGGGTTTGCCTTCAGCTCAGATCATGATCTCCGGATCCTGGATGGAGTAGGCTCTGGGGCTCAGTGGGGAGTCTGTTTCTCCCTCTCCCTCTGCCTCTCTTCACCTCCTTGCGCTCTCTCCCTCTCAAATAAACAAATAAAATCTTTAAAAATAATTCAAAATAGGGCTTCTTTTCATGAGCATTAACACTTTGAAGTCTGTCTAATGACTCTGAAGAGGGATTTGTATCTATAGATTTTTTTTGTCTTTAAAGAGAACCCAAATCTTAGGTATGCTGAAGCCAATTATTTACACAGGAAGCTATTGACTTATCTACAAAGGATAACACAACCCTGAAAGACAATGATTGTTTCATTCCCTTCAACTTAAGAATGCCCTCTGTTAACACCTCAAAGACACATTATTTTAAATTTAAAATGGAAAAAGCCCATAGTCTTGCCTTCTATAAGTCACAAACTACCAAGCACATAATCAAAATCCATTATGAGCGTCATCCAGTACACAGAACTAGGGCCCAGGATGCATTTAACACCTTACTGGGTATCTTGCCAAATCACCTCACATTTATCAAGTTTCCTTATTTCAAGATTCACTTGACATTTTAAAAACATACCTGAAATCAGGATGTGGCTTATAATCAACAACATTTAACGTGTCTGGGTTTACTTAGGCTCCCTGATGCTGTTCAATCAATTGAGTATTTTAAAAATCCAGAGTGCAGAAACTGAGAAAATGCAAAAATATCCCACCCATAACTCACTGGAAACGTGTCTGAACCCAGGAAAGAAACATAAAAATATTTAGCTCCAGATAAGCTGAAATGTTGGTTGTATAAGTGAAGACAACTAAGATTAGAAATATTAAAAAGGACAAAATCAGACCTAAATAGGCATATTTTCCAATTCTTGTGAACTATAAATTATATATAGTGAATCCACTAATTCCAGCAGAAAAAAAAACAGAACCATGATTGCTCAACTAGGTCCACCCATAGCTTTTACATTTATTTTAATTACAAGACTCTTAAAATGCTCGTTCAATTATTTCAGGGCATTAAAAATATTTCAATATCATTTATCAAAAGTGAAATTTGCAGTGCATAAGTCTCTACAACTCCCCAAAACAAAAAATATATATATATTTTAAAGCAGCGAAAGCTGTAATTCACTCGCACTCCAGGAAGCAAATTGAAATGTACTGGAGTAAATGTAATGAAATAATGTAAAACATTTGTGTGAAATTCAAAGTATTCTGTTATAAATCCTTCATGTGTAGGGAGCATATCTGTCCACATATTCATTTCCTTCCATTTTCAGTGACAGCTCTATTGAATATTCAAATTAAACGGGATTGAGAACTAATTATTTTTCCAGAGGAAGAGTCACTCAACCACTTTAAAACTTGGGTTGTTTTAAGTATCTTCATCCAAAAAAAAATTGTCCTAATTCTTCTGGGAAGAATAACATCCCATAAATTCCTACCCACCCCTGCCCCTGAAGTCAGTTACAAATCACAGCCTTGTAATTCTCAGGAAAAGACACTGGTGTTTGTAATAATCCCAAAGCACGGAAATGACGATGTACCTCCAAGCACTCACTGTATTCTCTACAAAATAAAGATTTATTGTTCGACTGCTTGATCACTTTAGTGGGTTTTCTTCCCGAATTAGGCTTTGAATCTGGAATTGAAAGTTAAAATTTTCCATATGTCTGAATTTAAACCACTTGATCTAGTCATGGAAAAACTGATTTACTATTTCAGTTAAGATATTTTAAAGGTTTATTTCTATTCACTTTATTTTATATATATATATACACATAAATCTTTTATATATATTTTTATATATATTTTATATATATATATATATATTTTTTTTTTTTAAGTTTTATCTCAAAGCTAAGTTTCAGGCTTCCATGCAGTCTTCAAGTTAGTCTTGAATGTGGTTCAATGATAGAAATCAACATGGCAACGGATAACGAACCAAGGGTATATTATGTGCTTTATGCTTTATTTTATTTTATTATGTGCTTTATGCATCCTATATCTTTTCTCTCCAGCAATTGTTTAAAATGTCTCCAAATCCAACAAGCTTTCCTAGACTCCCCTGGGCTACATATTTTCCCTATACTACTTATGCTCCAGCACTCATGCAGCCGCTGGATCACACGCTTTGTTTTAAAAGACATGTAGGTTAGTTGACCCTTGCTCCTAAGTCACATGAGAAACCAGTCTGATCGTCTCTCATGCCTTCTCTTTACTCATGGCCCTCTGCATGTAAGTAGTACCCCACACACTGACCAGCACGTAGTAGGTCATCCATTTTTGAGTGGGTGAGTACATATTTTAGCCATCAACCTGCATTCAGCACAATCTTTGATTCTCAGTGGGAGAAAAAAAAAGCCAAATTGGATTTTTTTAAAGATTTTATTTATTTATTCATGAGAGACACACAAAAAGAGAGAGAGGCAGAAAGAGAGAGAGAGAGGCAGAGACACAGGCAGAGGGAGAAGCAGGCTCCATGCAGAAGCCAGACGCAGGACTCAGTTCTGGGACCCCAGGATCATGCCTGGGCTGAAGGCAGGCGCCAAACCACTGAGCCACCCAGGGATCCCCCCAGATTGAATTTTTAATCCTGTGCTGGACATTGATACTTCTCCCAGCCACAATTATTTATCTGAGTCAAATGTGATACCATCACCAATTCCCAAAGCTACCCGGTATGGTTTTCTCTCACTACCACCTTGAACTTGCATTTTGTTGTTGGAAGTTTAAATTACCTTGCTATTTTTTTTAAAATTTATTCATGAGACACACACAAACACACACACAGAGAGAGAGAGAGAGAGAGAGAGAGAGGCAGAGACAGGCAGGGGGAGAGGCAGGGGGAGAAGCAGGCTCCCTGAGGGGAGCCCGATGTAGGACTCGATCCCAGGACTCCGGGATCATGACCTCAGCCAAAGGCAGACACTCAACCACTGAGCCACCCAGGCATCCCAGGGTCACTGTTTATGATCTTCTACTCCCTCATCTCTCACTGACTCCACTTATGCTTCTATTCTCTTGTTCTGCTACTGAGATGAGAGCAAAAGAGGAACAGGTGAGGTACAGGTCTTCAGAGGCTCTTGATCTTTACTTAATAGCTTTAAGCAAAGTCTTCAGTCTTGGGTCTCCAACCACCTATCAAACTGCTCCATGACAGTGTCTTGTCTGATTACCCAGTAGGGGAAAGCCCCTCACCCCACCTGCTTTGCACGGATCCCAGCAAATCTCACACTGTGCCTTGAACGCTAGCAGGACTGCACTGCCCGTAGCCACCTCGGATGGACACACCTTCTCCTGCCTCTCTGGACTCTGTCTTGCCCTTACCTCTACCTGGCATGTCACTCCCACCCTTCTTTGCTTGGCCTACTCTCTTCCATCTCTCATGACATGTCTCTAGCATCAATGACCTCCTTCAGGATGACACCCCAAACACTGCATTTCCCGAGGATGCTGTTGCTCTGCTTCTTCACTAGAACTGTGACCTCAGGGGCAAAATGCTGTCTCATCTGTGGGACCTCAGGCCCAGAGTCAGTATTCAAAAATGTGAAGCTGAATTATGACTCTTCAAAGGAGAACAAATCCATTCGTTGGTTGCTCCCAGATGGGAAGTGTGCTTTTTGGCTTAGTGAAAATAAATAAACTTTGGGGGGAAAAAAAAAGCATTGCATAAGGTATTTGCACAGAATGGTTTAAAAGCCTAAATAAATAAGTAAGTCATTAGCAAAATATCAACTAAATTGGAAAAGGGAATTTCAAATGAAATCATACTAGAATTGCCTGCAAACTTTAGTTATTTGGTAACCTCTAACTTAAAGCCAGCTGGTTTCCTCAGGAAATTTTTGGTAAATAAAACCAGCGAGCGGTGATATGTATGATTTCATTACAAAATTTTTAAAATTTCTTTTTATTTATTCATTTGAGAGAGAGAGACAGCACAAGCAGGGGAGGAGGCAGAGGAAGAAGAAGAAACAGACTCCCTGCTGAGCTGGGAGCCCAACGTGGGTCTCGATCCCAGGACCCTGAGATCATGGCCTGAGCCAAAGGCAGACCTTAACCATATGAGTCATCCAGGCGGCCCTCATTACAAAACGTTTTCAAAAGTATTCTTGAAAACATCACGTCGAGACAGTTCCTTATTCTCCTCTGCCTTGTCTTTTAACCACCAATGTCCCTAACACCAATGTTGTGTATTTCAGAATAAAAAGTTTGCAAAATGATTCTCTGTACCTCCATTTATTGTTTCCTGAAGTTGGACTCACAAAGCTAACTGTAGGCATTATGACTGATGAGGCACTTGAGAATACTTTATTACAAAGCTTATCTTCTAAGAAATGCTCAAAGTGGTCAAAGATAGTGGCTGCAGACTAGGATATATAGGATAGTAGGATCCCATTTTTGGAAAAAAGACATGTTTGCAGGAAAACATCTAGAAGGACAGAAAACAAAAATGTTCCACGTGGTTGCTTCTGGCTGGTGGGATTAAGGTGTGTGACCTTTTTTCCCCTCCCTGTCCCCAGGCATCATGTATCACTTACATGCTTCTTTATTTAAAGTCTTTTACAGGCACCTGAGTGGCTCAGTGGTCAAGCATCTGCCTTTGGCTCAGGTCATGATCTTGGGGCCCAGGGATCCAGTCCTGTGTCAGGCTCTCTCCAGGGAGTCTGCTCCTCCCTCTGCCTGTGTTTCTGCCTCTCTCGTGAATGAATGAATGAATGAATGAATGAATGAATAATAAATAAATAAATAAATAATTTAAGTATTTTAAGTAATAAGTAAACTGAGATGCACTTCATGGACCTCAGAAACTCTGATCCCCTCTGAGCCTTCCTCACACCATTCACTGGAGGAACATTAGCCTGAGCCCTAAGGTCAGCCTGAGAGCAGCTGGATCTGCAAGAAAACTGTGACAATGTTTCTGAGGGCTGAGATGATTTAATATAAAAATGTAGGAAAGGGATTGAAACTCAGGTAGTTGTATATGTGTGCCTGACAAGATTTCTAAGTGTATTTTACAGGTTCGACGGGTATTTCTTCATCTATACTTGACGTTTAATTCATTAAGACTCAGTCCATATGTAACCTGCTCTGGGAATCTTTTTCTGTTCAGTCTGGGTTAGGCTAAGTGTGCCTCCTATGTGCTCTTGAACTTTGAACACTTCTACCAGCCAGGCATTCCCTCCCCTGCACTGCAATACCTTTCTCCTGTCTGTGTTCCCAAAGAGACTCTGGGTGACAAGGGGGTGCCTCTTTTTCTCTTTTGCTCATCACCTGACAACAGTGCCTTACACATGCTACTTGATGCTCAACAAGCATCGACTGAATGAATGAATGAATCCACCCACAAAAGGTACTCTCCTGAATCCTGGGTACAGTGGTGGCTGCCCTTCCACGATGGGTAGGCAATCGTCTGTGTCCCAAGCAACAAAGGCAACAGAATACCCCAGAAACTGGCCTACAATGTGATCAGGAGGCCTTTAAGTGAGATTGAGATAGCCCAGCAATGCTCACGGGAAGGCAGTGAGAGGGGCATGTCTTAAAGCTCAGGCAGGTCTTCAAGATGGAAGGGAGAACTTCTAGAAGGAGAATGTTGACAGCAAGAGTCAGAGGCAGGAAGAAACATGGCGTGTTTGAGGCAAACACACATCACAAATAAGCACATTACACATCTCTCCAGACTAACCCATTCTCCCCACTTGGCCTGATTCCTCCACTGCCTCTATGGTCCTTACTCTCTCTGTCTTTCCCTCTCTCACGTGGAGCCCCCATGGAGCAGGGAACATGTCACTCCTCTTCAGATCAACAGTGATCTTCTCTCCCATTTTACTCAGAGTTCACTTTCTACACACTTTCTATACTGACAATAGACCATGTGTGCCCCCTCGTATGCTTGGTCATTTGCTAGATGGAAATGTGTGGTTATGTCTTTTATCCTACTATATATATGCTAGAGAATAGTGTTGTAACTGTAATTTGGGGTGTTCCCAAAGTGCCATTCACATGGTAGCATTCAAACATGTTGGACTGATTCACATCTGAACAGGAATCTCACCTAACATGCAAGAGTCCAAAGCTTATTACAGAACTGTGTTGCTATTGGGTCTCAGAACCCTGGTCAGGGCAGTTTTCATACTCAAGGATGCACCTTCAGGCATTGCTGGATCAAGGGGTGCTTGATACTTGAGCATGCTGCCTCTGCAAGCCACCATTCCTGCTTTCCTACAGTAAGCCCTGCGACATGTGTTAGAAACCTAGTGAGTTTACGTGCACCACCTCTGGGCCTGTTGGGCAGGCGATGCACATCTCCGTGTTGGCAGAGCATTATCAGAGAGGCGTCTGCTTCCTTACCTTCCCCCTCATCCCCACCAGCTGAACAGTTCTCACTTATCCATGTAGTTGAACCACATATATTTATTAGAACAACTTTACGCTGTGCTTGTAACCATGGACAGCTTTGTTGCCAGCCATGAAAAGCAAGTAAATAGAAGGAAACTATTCAAATGGCAGACCTTGTGTTCCGAGTCATGTCCGCCCAAGCAGCTGACACTCACGAGTGGACACAAACCTCAGGACAAATCAGGGCCAGGAGAAACCTTGTTGCTTTCAAACATCCATTCTATGCATGAATAAAGGACTGTTATGTTTTGTAATCATTAAGAGATGTTCTGTGGAAAAGAAATTACAAGAATGAATAATAAGATTAAAAATGACAATATCACAGCCTGTGTATACTATTTAGGCAAAAGATGACCCTTTGCAGGGACTGGATGCTCGTGCCATCTGCACATGGTGACCCTGGAAATGTAAAACCTAATCTTACTAATACACTGCTTTTTCTTTTCTCAAAAGGAAAGTGACCCCTCCTCATCCTATTCATAATAGGTTGTGATAAGTGGCCTAGGTGAGTACTTTTCACCATAAGTGAGCCAATGAGACTTCTAAACATGAACATGCCCGTGCTCCTTATTGTTTTTCTTGTACCTTAATGGTTCTTATAAAAATAAGAGGATCGGACTAACATGTAAATTACTATTTAGCTCCAAGGTGCTGGGATTTATATAATGTGGTGCTTATGTATATATAATATTTATATAAACGTATATATATTTACATGTAAAAATATTACCTATAACACACATAGGCAAACATATGGCTTCTCTGAAAGTTACAGCCCATGGCATAGGCACAAACAGCCAAGAGGCCTGTCTAAAATTCAAGACATTTGATAGGCAGTGTGCACAAGCCGGTCTCTAGCAAATAATAAGCTCTTTATATCCATAAAATGACTCTCTCATGACAAAAGTATTACTCTTCACCAAAATAATGGAGAGTCATATACAAGCTTCACTGGGTAATTTTTGGTTGAAAAAAGCATCACAACTGCAATGAAGAATACAAGTATTTAAAAAGTGCTCACACCTCTCCAGTCAGAGGAAACATGTGTTCCCAGCCAAGGTCTCCACAGAGGGGCTCCTACCGGCACACCCTGCCTTCTGCGCCCAGGTTCCCCTGTTTCTCTGCTTCTGTTCCAGCCACTGTTCCCGACAGCTTTGGCTCCCACACTGAAGATATGCCTCCATGGAGGGACCCCTTAGCCCCTCAGCACAGAGCGCCACCTGCCATCTCAAGGTGCTATCCGGTACAAGTGTCATCAGCCGTAGTGACAGATGCAGCCCTCAACCCTGCTCCTAGACCCTCTGAATGTGCACCTGCAGTTCTCCTTGCTCCCCAGGTGACTCTGACCTAGAGTAAAGGGGGGCAGTGTTGCTCTAGACTTTACCACACAAGATGGGGCATTAGTTGTGACCCCTAGATCCAAAGTAGAGTCTCTAACCACAACTTCTTCCCAGAATGCTCTGCGCCCTACCCTGCCCCCCACCACACATACATCCAGACATCTCTTCTCTAGAACCCAAGAGTCCTCTCCCTTTACACTGCCCATCACGGACCCCTCCTTCCTTCCACCGTCTGTAATGCTGCTCAGGCAGCACTCAGCTAGTGCCACACCTGCAGGGCCAACCCACAGCCCTGGGCCACCTCCCTGGGCTCCCAGGCCGTGGCTGATCCCCTGGAAGAAGGCCTGCTGGGCTCTCTCCCCTGCTGGGACGCTGGTAGCCACAGTGGGCTCTGCAAGCAGACGTCAGACCATAGTCAAGACTGGGGATTATGGCATCCCACATGGCTTCCGGCCAAAGGACTGGTGATGATTAATAAGCCAGGCGCTGCAAAGATAAGGTATCTGAAGGAACTTAGAGCTTGGGAAAAAACAGGTCAGGGAGTCACAAAGTCAGTTGAGAGTTTAAAGCCTGATAGCTTTTGGAGGTCGGAACAGGCAATGGGTTCAGCATACATCTGGAGCTCAATACACATGGACGGAGTCAAGGATAAGTGAGTCAAGGATACCCACAGTCGAAGCTTTGGCAGCCGCTTTTGAGATAGGTGCCCCGGCACCCCAAACACACGGCCTCTCACCTGAGATTCTAGGCGCGTGATAACGGGGGGCTGGCGGGGACAGAGCCGTGACAAGCTGGGGGAGCCGCAGATAATTCTGTCCGCAGAAGAAAGCTGTGCTAGGACTCGGTACTAGGCCTCCATACCTCTGTCTCCCCCCTTGCACACCTGTCTTCTGTGAACGAGCTCGCCTCTGATTTCAGACAGGATCAATCCGGGGCACCCTGGACTTTGCCTCAACAAACAGACCCTCCGGTTTTACTTTTCTTTACAGGTGTTCTCAGAGGAAAGGATTTCTGTCTTCATCACCGTGAGTCAGACAGCACCCCTGCCACAGAGCTCCACATCCCTCCTGGCTCCCCGTCGGGCCCGCCAGGGCCTCGTCTGGCCCCCCTCATGAGTCTCTTTCTCTTCAGCTCCCAATTCGGACTCAGGGTCCCCCTCTTTGAATGCTGCTCATCTTTCTGGCTAGTCCTGTTTCTGTTCACTTCTAAAGGAAAGCACCGAACGAGCAGAGAATTTCCAATCTACACATTTTGGAGACGTCGGTTCCCTCGCGCAGCTTCAGTTGCCTCCCACTCCGGAGACCCTTCGGTTAACCGAGGTGGGCCTCCTCTTACTGCAAGGTCAGCTCTCACTTGGTGCCAATTGGCCTTTACCCCTCGGTCACCTTTAACAACACTGAGCCTCACAAATGTTCCTCTAGAGTTATGTGGCCCCAAACGTTCCTGAAGCACTCCCAGAGTTCTGCTATCTTCTCCATGTCCTCTGCTGGCTTTGGCCTCTTCTTTCCATCCTCAGTACTCACTATGGGTTGAGCCAGTGGGCCTCCGTCTCTGCTCCCTGGAGCGCTGGCAATCACACAGTGCCCTGCCCTATGGGGGAGGGAAGTCCTTACTTCTCACTCCTGCTCCAAACAGTTCAACTCTATGTGTTTCACATGCATATAATATTTTTCATGCAAAATTTTCTATGTTGATTTTGTGTTTCTTTGATCTTGTATTTTTAAAAAGATTTTATTTATTTATTCATGAGAGACGGAGAGAGGCAGAGGGAGAAACAAGGAGCCTTGTGGGGAACCTGATGTGGGACTCGACCCCAGGACCCCGGGATCATGCCCTGAGCTGAAGGTAGATGCTCAACCACCGAGCTACCCAGGCGTCCCAGATCTTCTGGTTTTAAGAGACTTGAAAACCATTGTTGACTAGCGTAGGGAAACAAGGGCTCAGAGTTCCTTGTCCTGACTTTGGAATCTCTCAGTGGTGTAACCCCTCAGACATCAGTAACCTCATCAGAAGCCAAGAAGCAAGAGTACCCTTCTTGCCTGCTTTATAGGACTACCTGGTGATCATGAAAAAAGTACACATTAGTCCTGACATTTACATTCCTGATGGATGATGGCCACTGGCCTATCTTCTCTGCCAGAGGCACATGCCCCTGCCACCCTGTTGGGAACAAGGCATGAAGGAAGAGGGAGGAGAAGCCAGGAAGGGAGACAGAGCCAGCTTGGGCAGCACTTGTCTGTGGGCTGAGGGTTGGCCTGGGCCGCAGCTCCAGCTCTGTCCATCCACTGACCATCTGACCACCTACTATTGTACCTGAGACTGTGATGGAAGCCTGCTGGCATCCAAGTGGCCAAGGCAGATTGTAAAAGTGTATAAACAGAGAACTGAACTTTGGAAAAGGTCTTAAAATTTATATTTTGTTAATTGTACAAATAAATCATAGATACACACTCTAAAGAAAAACAAGGAAAAGTCATCACTTACAACTCAGAGACAATCACAGCTAACCCCGTGGTACGTTCCTTCCAGTCTTGACTGTTTGTTTGTAGGGAGAGTGGATATTAAATAATTTAGTGCACCCTGACCTTTTCCCTTTTTTTTTTCCCCCTCACTGAGTATTATAACACAGGCATGTCTTAGAAGTTTAAACTGTTGACCTTTTGCTACTTGTAGCAAAAGCTCCTCTGAAAATGTCAGAAATGCCACACACTTATTTTAGGAATCAGAGAACTGTGAGTTGAGGAGAGACTACTGGCATCCTCAGTGGCCCTGGGAGCAGGGGAACTGGACAGCCTGGTGGCAGTGGCAGAGAAAGTAGGCTCCTGGGAGTGCCTGTGGCTGAGAAGCTCTAGAAGGAGTCTGGCTCCTCCAAAGCCCTGTCCCCTGCTCCCTGGGGCCTTCCTCCCTCCACCACCAAGAGCCCAAATCCTCATTTCACCAGCTGGTTCAACCCTTCATCCTGGTCTTCAGAAGCTTCCACCCATGCTCTGAAGCATCTGTGGATCTCCTGCCAACCGAGTGGGGAGTAGTTGCCACAAGAGGAGAGGAAGCCCTAAATCCACTGTGGCCAGGAGAGAAGTGTTCTGAAACACAAACTCAGACCTTGTATTTTCCTAGGACTCTTACTGTACATGGCAGTTCAGTTACTTTGGGCATCTTGCTAGGTGACCTAAAGAGGCTTGTCATGATGGTGAATGACCATGAGCTTTGTCAGACAAGACTAGGTGTAAGGGGGTGGGGCTGTTATGCTGGGTGTCTAGGGCTCCCATTACTGCCTGTGTATAGGGGGTGGGGTATTCCCAAAAGAGCAATATTATCCACTGCATCACTCTGTGGTCTTGTCTGTATATCACCTGAAAGCAGACTTGGCAAGAAGGTTGCTAGCTGGAGGGCACGTGGTATTGGCTTCTTGGTTTTAATTAGGAAAGAGAGAGAAAAATCGTGATCAACTATGGTGTGATCACAGGCTGAAGGATGACACAGCTTTGGGAAGTCACAACCACAGAAGATCCAGAAACCTATATTTCATGAGCTTTTGAATTCCTGGGCATATGAGATTTTCTCTGCATTTCCTACTCTTCCATAGTAGTTTGTAAAACCTTTGAGAGTTTCAACTTTCTCTTCCAAGAGGATTTATCAGGCTTTCGCCCCTTCTCTGCCACTGAAACTGTTCATCAACTTGAAACAGCTCAACTGTTTGACCTCCTCACCTCAAAATCCAGTGATCAACTCTCAGAATCTTGCTTTACTTTGCAGCTATTATGATCTACATTCTCCACTTGGCTTCCAGGAGACCACAGACTCCTGGCTTTCCTCCCCTGCTGGCTGCTTCTTCCCAGTCTCCGGGCTGGGTCTTCTTTATCATTCATCCTTAGTGTTGGGGTGCCCCCAAATCAACCTGTCCATCTCCTCCCCATCTACTCTAAGAGATTGTATCTAATCCCGTGGTTAGATCTGCCCATAGTTTCCAGGTGTGTGTCTCTTCCCTGGACCTTTTTCTGGAACACCAGATTCACATTCCCAGGTGCTTACTTGACATCATTGCTTAGAGCTGAAATACCCATTCAAGGTCTAGCATGACCACAGCATAACTGGCTTTTTCCCCGTGTTACCCACCTCAGCCAATGATGCCAGATGGGCTCAGATGTTCAGGCTTGATCCTTGGCTTCATCTTGATTATCTTCTTCCAATGTCCCACAACTGAGCTGTCCTCAAATCCCACTGGGTCCACTCTCAGCAGATATACAACCATGGCTCACCAACTCAACAGCTCAGCACCCATCATGTCTCATCTGGACTGCTATAAGCCTCCTGTAACTAATCTCCCTGCTATCCTCACATCTGATTCTGTGTACAGAAGCCAGAGCAAATCCACTCATATGCAAGATCATGGCACTTGCGAGTTCAAACCTCTCCAGGGGCTTCCCATCATGCTCAGAGTAAGGTCACATTCTGAACCAGGATCTGTTCCCTGAGTGCCTCCACTTCCCATAGCCTCCCAGCTGACAAGGTAGAGGCTGCTCAAAGAGAGCACTATGGACAGCACCACTCAAGTATGAGGAATGGCCTCACCCATGCACACACATGCTTTCTCTGGGATCAACTTCTCCATTTCCACTGCTTTCTGGTCTACCTTGAAGCTTCATCATCTGCACATGGGGGACAGCTCTGCATGCCCACTTATCAGTGGAAGCACTTCTCTACCATCGCATGCCTGACAATCACCTGGGGATATCATGACAACACAGATTCTTATGCTCCAGGATAACACGATGACTGTGCAATCATTTTACCCTCTATGCTGGACTGCAAGGCCAGAATAGTATAGCAGAACATTAACCAACCCTACCAAACTAAATGAATTCAACCCCAAGTCTCTCCAATTGAGTCAAGTTAATACATAATCTAGATATACAGTGTATATAACACAGCAGGGCAAGGACTACCACGTGTGTGTGCGTGTGCACACGCGTATTTTCCTACCTACATACCATCCCAAAACAAATGCCCATTTGCTGAGGGTTCTTTGAAAACTGATCTCAAAGGAATCTGAAGAGAAACCAGGATGAAAGTGCTATGTGTGGAAGGCTGCTACTTTATGCTATTCTTTCAGGCGAGGGGTTTTCTACTAGGTCAACATCCTTTTTGAAGTTTATACCAAGACAAACACACACATATTAAACAGCAGTGGCAATTTACAGTAAAACAGAAAATCCCACTCCGAGAAGAAAACAACCAGAAACATATTACATTTCAAGCCTCTCAAAGTGGGAGTTCAAATGCCTAAATCATTGCTTCACTGCTCAGTTTCACTACAGAAACAGCGTTTCCTCAATCATTCCAATATTACCAAACCTTTAAAACATTTACTTTGGGTTCAGTCTGTTTCCCATATGTCAGATGTAAGAAGAGTTAAATGTGCAAATACTGATTCTGTACAAGGACGGGTTCTATTCAAAAATCCCATTATCATGTGGTTACAAGGATATTATTAAAAATCAATATTAATAGAGGCTTATGTCTGTTCTTAAAACAGAATAAAGCCCGCATTCCATAAAACTCCTTGCATATCATACAGCAACATGCATCATGTTTGGAAGGCAACAGAGCAGCAATTGTTCATCATTATCTCTCTAATCTGGGATTTAAGTTTCTAATGATCACAGATGGCAATCAACTCCTCCAAAAGTGCTCAAGGCAAGAGTGTGATGGAAATCTTTTATAATTGTGGCAAGCATATGTTGACACAAATATTTATATTCAATTTTGCCAGGCAGGACACATGTATATTCAGTTTTGTTAACCCTGTCATCTTAATAAAACAAAATCTATGTGTCAATGTTGGATTTTTCAGGTATGTAGTAATTATTTTCACTTCATATTTGAGACTAGATGAGTAAAGATTTTTTTCCCTAAGATGAAGTTCAAAGAAAACAGTGCAATTTCCCAGAAGGAAACCAGATGTTTAAGTTTTCTTCTCAAAAATGATGTTAGTGCTGATTTAAAAAAAAAAAAGAAAAAGACCACTATCATTTGTAAACTTAAGCTTTCATTTCTCTTTACTCCTGAGATTTGCACCACAATAATCTGTGGAAATGTTCACTTATCCTAATAAAAGAAACCATGATAACCTGATTTTTGAACAAACGAAGAATTTCTATTCGGAACAAGGATTATTGCAATGGCAGCAAAATTCAGGAGTGGAGATAATAATTCCTTTGATTCTCTTGCAAGTGCAAGTTACTTAAGAGCAGATTTTGTAGCTTATAATAGAGCTTGGGAAGAAAAATGATTAAAAACTTTCTTTCCATCTTTGTCTGCCACAAAACACCTTTCAAGACATAAATATTTTTCGTTTTTCAAATAAATATTTTGTCCAGAATTTGACATGGTATAAACAAACATGTCTGTTTATGGACTTGCTGATTTGACTTGTTATAGCACATCTCTAGAACAAGACTCAGGCAGTACACCCTTCCCTTGATCTATTACAAGGGAACTTGCCACACCATGGAGTCTAGACAGTGGCTTTTCTGTCTTCCCTTCTTCTCAAAGTGTCCCATTCACCATAAAACATGGTTTATTTGCTATTTTTCTTTCATAAGATTTCCTGAGTTTGCTAACAATTGAGCACAAAGATACTTAACTTTAAATAGTTTTCTATAGCCTTGACCTAAAGTGAGGGTAAAAATACCACCACCACCCCCAAACACACACAGAGTTTCAGGATGAAAATGGAACTACTCCTAATACTTGATAGGATATTATCCCTCAGGCATACCAAACAATGGGCTTGAATTCTTTGATATTGGACCTTGAGCCTTTTAAAATGGAATGGGTCAGCACCTATTTAAAGAGATTTACTTATCTTAGTCATATCCCATGATACTTGGCTGGTGTCATAGTTGAACCTTGAAAACATAAAGAATGCTTGCCAACAGCATACATCTGAGTATTGGTGAGGCCAGAAAAAGTGAGTTGCCAACCTGGGTGCAGGGGTTGTAGAAGCTTTCCCTTTACTCAAAAGCCAAACCAGAGACTAGAACTGACTTCCCAGGTCCCCAACACCTCCCTTCATAGTTGGAAACACACAGAAGATCAATACTGACTCCTGATCTCAAGGCACTGGACAGATCTTTCAAGGCCTCTATGTTCAACCCTTAGCCTTCAGAAAAGACCACATGACACTCAGCCAGGCCAGAGAACTCTGAACCTTTGCCTAAAGACCTCTAGAGAGGACAATACACTGTCTTTGGGCAAATTTGCAATATATATGTGTGCGCACACACACACACACACCCTTCCCCACTGGAAACAAAATATGCCCCTTCCCTTTTAAATGACCTGCAGGAATTTTGACATATTTGGGACACTATACTCCTGTCCATTGCCTGTGTTGCAGACACTTCTCCTGAGTCTGCCCTGTTTTGGTGTCTTTTGCAATTTTTCCATTGTCCTTACAACTTCTGTTGTTGTTGAACTGTTTGAAGATATTATACAGATGTCACTCCCTAGTTCTACATAGGTCATCATGCATCCCCCAAAGTAACATTCTCCTATAGAACTATAACCCATTGTTGCACCTGGGAAAATCAATAATTCCATAATGCCCTCTAATATCCAGTCCATGTTCAAAGTTAGCTGGTTGTCTATTATGTGTTGAACTGGGTCTCCTTAAAGTTCATAGGCTGAAGTCCTACCTCCAGTATTTCAGAATGTGATATATTTGGAGGAAGGATTTTTAAAGAGGTAACTAAATTAAGATGAGGTCATTAAGGTGGGCCCTAATATGACTCCCTTTCTTGTAAAAAGAGGAAATCTAGATGAACATACACAGTAGAAGACCATATAAAGGTGTGGGGGAAGGCAGCCATCTACAAGCTAAGGAGAGAGGCCTCAGAATGAAACCGACCCTGATCTTGGACTTCTAGCCTTCAGACTGTGAGAAATAAATCTCTGTTGGTTCAAACCATGGAGTCCATGGTAATTTAAGGCAGCCTTAGCAAGTTAACATACTATCCTAAGATTATCTTATAGTTTTTTGATCTCTGACACAATCAGGTTATACTCATTACATCTGGTTGTAAAGGAGAAATTTTTGTTAAAGATTTATTTATTAGAGAAAGAGAGAAAGAGAGAGAGAAAGAGAGAGAGAATGGGTAGTGGGGGAGGGGCAGAGGGAGAGGGAGAGAGAGTCCTAAGCAGACTCTACCCTGAGCACATGGCCCCATGCAAGGCTCCATTTCATGACCTTGAGATCATGACCTGAGTAGAAATCAAGAGTTGGATGCTCAACCAACTGCACCATCCAGGTGCCCCATTATGGAAAATTTTATGGGCTTTTATTCCAGACAATTTAGATTTCTCAGACAGAGAGTTTCTCAGTGCTAAGCACTTTGAAGCAAGGCCCCTCATTAGAGTGGATAGTGAACACTGCCCACCACTGTTGAAGTTAGGCTGATTGTGGGGATGGCTGAGAAAAAACCCAAAGCTACAGAAAGTGTCTGGTGCATAGGAAATTTTCAGTAAACGTCCTTCTCATTCCTTAATCCAACAGAAATTTCAACATTTCTGTTTGAAGGAAGGATGAAGAATAAATCTCTGAGTCTATAAGGATTATGATGATAATAACAGTCTCTTCCATTTTCTTTTGCAAATGACCACCTTCCTAGTTGAATTTCTTAGAAGAGGTTGCCCTCCAGCCTTGGCTGGGCCAGGTCCCACAGAATACCACGGGCTTCCTTTCTCCATGAGGAGTTGAAATCTGAATGGAGATGAAATATACACGACAAAAGCATTTTTATTCATAACAGAAGGTAATACTTGAGCACTACCTTTGCGTTGGGTCCTGTGTCAACACAAACACAAATACATTGGAAACAAGCTTATTCATTCTCCTTAATGACTTTGTGATGCAGGCACTGTTTTCTCCTTATAGGACATGACAGGGAGGCAAACTGAGGTTCAGGGTATTAGGGGTATGGGGAAGGATCGAGGGTTCCCCTGCAGTAGTGTCTTTGGTGTCAGGGGCAGGACCCAAGGACAAGGAGCAGAGATGGGTAAAGTAGGAAGGCTTCCAGCCTACCTGGAGCACAGGGCAGTAATGGGAGAAAGGGCTGGAAGAAGAGGCAAAGCTCTTATCTCAGGGGTGAGGGGTTGAGTGAAAAATATATAATGCATTCTGCAGACACAGGCAATCACTGCAGGATTTTACCACAGTATCACACCCTCCTAGGTGCTGCTGGTGACGAAAAACTGATCTTTCCTACTCTTCTGTTAAGAGTTCTTGTATTAGATCAGTGGTTCTCAAACTTTTCTCAGGATTCCTTTTACATCCTTAAAAACTACGGAGGAACTCAAAGAGCTCTTGATTATGTGACTTATGAATTCTAATATTTATCATATTAGAAACTAAACAAACAATTTTCAAAATATGTATTAATTTATTTAAAAATAACATTGATAAACCCATTACATGCTAATATAAATAACATTTCAATGCAACATGAAAATTCTTAAACCAAAAACATTTAGTGAGAAGACTGGTGTTGTTTTACAGTCTTCTAAGTCTTTTGATTGTCTGGCTTTATAGAAAGAAGACAGCTGGCTTCTCATATCTACCTCAGCATTCAATATATTGTGATATCATATGGCATGCACTCCCTGGAGAACATCACAGGCCCCTTGTGAGAGAAAGGAGTAAAAAAGGCAAATAATGTTTTAGTATTATTATAAAAATAGTTTGGTCTTGTAGACCCTCTGAAAGGATCTTAGGGACCCACCTGTGAACTATAGACCATACTTTGAAGACTGCTGATCTAGATCCTAATGATTCCTAGGTGATGGGGAGTAGGGAAACTGACTAAACCAAAACCCAAAATGCCCTGTTAATGCTTTTTACTAAGGAGTATTTAAAATGGTACTTACAGAGGCACCAGGCTGGCCTCAGTCAGTTAAGCATCCAACTCTTGGTTTCGGCTCAGGTCATGATCTCAGGATGTCAGGCTCCATACTCAGCGAGGAGTCTGCTGGAGATTCTCTCTCTCCCACTGCTCCGCCCCCCACTCACATGCACACAAATAAATAAATCTCTAAATAAAAATAAAATGGTGCCAACATCCTCACACCGTACTACATCCCCCAACAGCACAAGGTCTCACAAAAGTAGACAACACCCTGTCCCAACCACCACCAACGTTATTTAACTTGCAAAATGGGGAGGGTGGAAATCTCCCCATCTATCTTCCTCTTTCTGGCTGCACCTGTATGGCTGAAGGCAGGATCACATCAAAGGTGACTTCAACACCACCTGATGAATGACACCAGAGTGAGGTTCAGGGTAAAAAGAAGTGAAACTGTAAGAATGTGTCCCTGATGCACAGGATCCTTAACAAATGACAGAAGTGGCCTCAGAGAGCTTGCTCACTCATTTCCTACAGAACAATAGCAGAAGAAGATTCTAGTGAAGACCCCATATCTATTGGACACAAAAGGAAGTGTCGTGTCCTCTCTGACAGATGGGCTGAGACAATGCCACTGGCTGGGTCTACTCCTTAGGAAAAGGTCTGCTCATCTGTTCTTCCATCCCCTAAAAGAGACTTACACATTTTTAGGCATTTGGGAGGCATTAAAACACATAGTTTTTAATTTCTTATTTCAATTTAATGGGAAAAGTCTCCAGGTTTCTGTAGTGATAAAACCGCACGAGCACATCGTCTACAGAGAGCTCCTAAAAACACACTCACTGGAAATATCTCTCTTTAACAAAACCTGTCTGGAGGGGATAAGAGAAGGGTTCCTGCTGATTTTACAGTCGGGTGAGGAGAGCTGGGGAGGGGGGTGGAGTACCTTGGAGGAATATTTACCAACCTGGCCTTCCTGATGGGGTCTCCCAGGGTCCAGCTCAGGCAGCCGGCTCAAGAAGAGGGGTACACTGGGGAGGATTCTCGACAGAAGTCTGCTGCCCAAGATTGCCTCATAATAAAGTAGGGTAAGCCGGGAAGACAAGGCACAGGTGAGTGCTGTACCAGGCTGCCCTCCAACACTGGAACACAGCCTGATGTCTCCAGTTATTTTAATTTTTGCAAATATCCCAAAATATCTGTCACCGGGAAGCCTTCTCCTTTGTTATGATAGGTAGCATAACAAACTCTTATTCTTGATCTTTGGGTTAAAATTTCCACTCACCATATGGCAGCTAAGATGGTGCCTCATATGTAAGAAATGTGCAGATGACATTTTTGCTTTTCATCAAGATTTGCTAATTTAACACAAGTCTCCTTCTGCTGCCCCACCGTATGATATCATGCAGCTCTTGGCTTCCTTCCACTTGGTGTGATGTGAAGTGCTGGCTGGCACAACCAAGCAGACCCCAGAGGCTGACAGACTTCCCAGAGGAGGGGACTGTGCTGGGGACAAGTCAGGGAAACAGGGCTCAAATGTGAGTTGGATTCAGCTGTGCCTCCGTCATCTAGAGCTCAGAGTCCAGTGCGCTCACACAGCACTGCTGGACGTGCCCAGCAAGAAGCACAACGCGGTAGGAGAGAACCTGCCACCACCCAGGGAACTGTAAGGTGTTCAAGTGACAGGATGGAAAGAGAAATAGAAAACAAGCATCAGAAAGTAAGGAGGACAGGATGGGGAGCATAAATGATTACAGATGGATATTTCGATAGCATTCCTAATTAGATATTTTCAATAGGCCGATTCTTGGTCCCTATTGTGATTGGTATCACCACCTACCTTCACGGTATTGACCAGCTTTCCAATTGTGCTCTCACATTGTTCTAGATGATCAGTCCAACAAAACCCTGTGTGACTAGGTGGACCCATCCTACGAAGAAGGAAGCTGAGGTTCAGGGCTTGTGGCTCACTTACTATCCCCCAGGGAATCAGCAGCTCTAGCATCCTGCCCATCTGGACCAGAGCCTCCGTGCACCAATGCTAGAGACTCACTAGATGCCATCACCCGGACTGGGAGGTAACATCTGAGGACTTCCTATTTGGCAGGCACCGCTCTAGCCGCATGGCAAGTATTCACCCAATTACCCTACAGCAACTCCAGAAGTGTGTTCCTAGTCCATATTACAATGAGAAAACCAAGGCACAGGAACTAAATCTTGGAGATTCGATCTGAGAACGAGAAGCCAGAGGTTTTCTTCTCCTTACGGAGGCAGGATAAATCACACAGATTTATTTACTTCCTCTGACTACCACTTTTAACATAACAGATGAGCTTTGTTTGGGTTAAAGAAAAAGAGCCCACCTTTTCCAATCCATAGTCCTTCTCTGCCCTGTCACCCTGTCTCACTTTTCTTCATTGCACTGATCACATTTGATGTTTACTCATTTGTAACTGTCCTCTGCAGAGAATGCAAACTTTGAGAGGGAAGATCCTCAGTTTTGTTCACCCTTGAACCCACCCGACAAAGGAATGACGCCTGGCACAGAACAGGCACACAGATATTTACTGAGTGAACACACACATACATATACTCATCATTACAGCAGAAGTCTAGACAACTTCAAAAAAAAAAAAAAAAAAAAGCCAAGTCAGTCGAAAAGATCTGGCAATTTAAAAGACAAGCAAAACAGAACACACAATTGGCTCTGTTCACCCTCACTTGGATTAAGTGGGTGTGGAGTGCCAGCGGTCACAGAGGGAGGGACAGTGTTTACATAGAGCCCTTCCCCACTTGCACAAATACCGAAGGGGTCTGGAGGGACAAAGGACAGGCTGGGCCGCTGCAGCAAACTCCTGTGGAATCAGGACCTGCCAGGTCTGGCCCGGGTGTGGCCAGCAACGGGCAGAGCAGAGGAGCAACTGAGGCAGGGTGTCTTCCTGCCATGAGAACACAGTCAGGTTGCCCCGTGTCTGGGCTACCTGCCAATGGCCAGACAGGGATTTTGTGGAGTACAGTTTTGGAATTACTTCTCATGACCAAACCAATTCAAGTGATTTTCCTTCCCTCCACATACATAAAAATCTCCTACCAGATTAGAAATTCAGTAAAAATTGTACAAATATGCACCATGAATAAACAGTAACAGAAAACACAAAGTCAAAAAAAAATAAGCAAACATCATAAAACTACGAAGATGATAATGATGATATGATTGTGACCAAATAGAATGTGACATTTATACACAAGATGTAGCAGGATCCGTGTTAGCGTTAATGCTACACATCACGCTCCTTAACTCAAAACACATCTTTTGGGAAAAAGAAATCAACTGATGCCCACACTGTAAGCAGTTCAAGCAGCAAATGGGTTGTCCTCTACAAGTTCTGTCATCCTAGCTAGAACCCAGGGTTGGTTTGCACGATTCGCTCCTGCGAGAAGCAGAGTGGTGCTAGTCAGAGCCTGAGTCTCTGGAGGAGCTGTGGGCAGCAAAAAGTGGGAGGGAGGAAATAAAAAAGACATTTTTTCTTTCAAGTTGGAGGGGAGAAACATCTAGAGGCATGCATTGTATTTTCTTTACCCTAACATCTGTTCCATTAAAGCCTGTCTTGGGTCCTCAAAGTTGCCTGCTCCAAAACTGCCTCCTTTCCCACTTAACCATCTGCTCCCTTACTATGGAGTGTCTCAGTGGGAGGGTATTATGCTGAGTGAAGGAAGTCAGTCGGAGAAGGACAAACATTATATGTTCTCATTCATTTGGGGAATATAAATAATAGTGAAAGGGAAAATAAGGGAAGGGAGAAGAAATGTGTGGGAAATATCAGAAAGGGAGACAGAACGTAAAGACTGCTAACTCTGGGAAACGAACTAGGGGTGGTAGAAGGGGAGGAGGGCGGGGGGTGGGAGTGAATGGGTGACGGGCACTGGGTGTTATTCTGTATGTTAGTAAATTGAACACCAATAAAAAAAAAAAACAAACAAAAAAAAAAAAGAATGAAAAATCAAAAAAAAAAAAAAAAAAGGAATAAAGCAGTTAATTTTGAACTAATTCAAATGAACATGTGTCAGAAATATGCCTATATTTACAATCTTCTATTGCCTTCCAAGGGTTTCTGAATTCTGAGGGTCTTCCTTGACCTGGGTGTCAGGTATGAGCCAACACAAGGGTGGAAATAGCTAAACACCCAACTACAAGGATGGAAGAAGGGAGAATATGCAAGAATGTGAGGATGTGAGAGCCTTTCTGGGGGCATGGGAGTGGGGGGTGGGGGGCAGAAGTGTATGGAGGTGGGACCTGCTAAAGCAAGCAGGAGTGTGAAGGAACCTGGAGCGTGGAACACAGGTGACCTTTGAACTGTCCTCCCCCCCACCCCGCCGTCTTTAACCACAGGGATCTCTCAATAGGTAGAATTTTGAGAAAAGTCATCACTTGAGTCAAATTGTCTAGAATCTGTCTCCAAAGCAAGTTTACTCTGTGTTTTTTCTTTCCATAGTTTCTTCCCTTTGATTTCTGAATAGCTAGATTTTTCACAAATTTGGCATTCCCTCCTCTTGCTCTGCCGCTACTACTCTCTCCCCCAAGTGAAAAGCCTACAGTAACCAGTGGGGGAACCTCTGGCAATGGCTGGGCAGGCACTGCACCACCCTTTCTTGGGGTTTTAATTGCCCTTAGTAATTTAGAGACCACTTTTATTTAGTTTGTCCCACACTCCAAGGGAAATCACTGCTGCTTTTCAAAATGTTTTGTCAGGGCAAAATCTGCCCTGATGAACACTCTCAGCTATGCTTCCTCCCTTCCTCTCTAGACCATGAGAGTGGGCACTCTCCTCCTCAAAACTCTTCCTTTAGCATCTCACAAGAACTCAGTGTGAAATTTCAGGAATGTTGCAAGCCCATCATCAGAGGCAGAATTAAAACATAAAAAATATAAACTTGAAATTAAATAAATTATGAAAAAATATATAACTATATAAATTAAATAAATTATATTAAAATTATATTAAAAACAAAGCTATTAATGCCCCAAACTCATCCTTTCTTAATTATTTTACTGTTACCCATGCCATTGAAGTCACTGACATCTATTTTATCTGTGTGGTAGAAATACTATATTAATGGTGGGCTAGCACACTTTTCTTCCCATGTCTGCATTCAATGATGTCACATCAGTAGCAGGAAAGTAGCCTGCTACTTGCGGATATTTACACCTTGGAAGTTGGAAACACCAGAAATCTGGGCTTGATTTGTTCTCATGTCTAAGAAAGTGCTAAAGAAAACATTAATAACGTGGATTAAAAAAAATCTCGAAATATTCATCCAGCTTTCAACTCAGTAGAGGAGTCACTCCTGTCATTGATGAGTGAGTGAAACTCTGACACACATCTTCATTGTTTCACTTTTGTCTTATTAATGTGAAAGAAAATAACAATATTCATGTCAAAACTATAATCGCTTATTAACAGGTTGGTTACAAATATAAGAAGTTTGGCAAACATTCACAAAAGCATTCTGTCAAAATCATTTTGCAGTTGTATTATTATTTGCAAATTGCGTCCTATGAGTATTGTGTATGCACACACACACACACACACACACAGCCCTCCACCCCCACCCCAGAAGGTTGTTAAACATTTACCAGCACACATACCATATTCACTTTCCATCCTCCTGTGTTTGGGTATAGTCCCTCGCCCCTTAAGACCTGTTCCCACACCCCAGGCTGTCCACAAAACAATGCTTGCTGATATGCCCATCAATAAGCTGTAATCATTTGTCTGTCAAACGGCCTCAGAGAATAGAAGGAAATCCTTTGCATTTATAAGCCCTGGTGAGCTCTCTGTGCTCCGCCTCATAAGCCCACTCACACCAGTTGGCAGCTTTATTCACCACCTACCATCAGCATCACCGTTCTTAACTTTCTTGGGCAGCTTGGAAAGAGACAAACACCTCTAAACTGGACCAAAACCTTACTGAGTTTTACAGGAAACTTTGTGAAGGAGATTTAGAGTACTGCCATAGGCTTGGTGACATCAACAAATAGCCTTCTGAAAGTCCCCTCCATTTGAGTAGTTTAAAAACTTTTAAAGCACAAGTCTATTTTACCACGCTGGTAATTAACTAGTTAATTACTTCTCACCAATTTACTTTGAGATCTCACTAGGACATCAAGTTTGATTTTGGAATTCCAATAGAAGACAATCCCATTGACTCAACTGGAAAATAAAAGTGCTGTCTTAGCAAAAACTTTTTAAAAAGGAAGTCTCTTAATTCTTCTGTGGGCCACCGTGCAAACAAGTTGTGATGAAAGTGATTGTTGTTCCTCAAACTCAGCGGAGCATAAATGGATTCTATAATCTTCACCAGAAGCCTGCCACCAAATGAGTGTTGTTTTTTTCTTTTTTTAACTTAACAAACCCTCCAACTCAGGATACCCTGTAACAAAGGATTTCCTGTAATTCTCTGGGGATATGCAATAGAAGAAAATTCACAGAATCTACACTTCTGAAAATATACAATTTAACTCAATTGCACTTCTTCAAATTCCTCACCTTGGCAAAAAAATCTTTGCTATCCTAGTTGTCAGTTTTCTTCCTAATCCTTTCAATAATGTTGAAATCATCCCACCCTCAATGTAGGTCTTAATTCTGCAACTTCAGCATTTACCAAAGGTTTCTTTTCTGTCACAGGAGATTGAGAACATTGAGACTGCAAACATTTCTTTGATTAGTCAATTCATTCTGAACGTGGAGTCCTTCAAGCAAGTGTCTGATTAGTCCAGCTCTTTGACAAAAAAGCAAGTTCATATAAGACATGAAGCTGGTGGAGGCAAGTAGACCATATCGGTTTTCAGGTGTTTCCTGATGTCACCATGAATGGCTGACATCCTATGATGATTAGCAGCTTTAGAAGCTTCCTTTCCAGAAGAAACTGCTTCTGACTGTTAGTAAACAGCCCTTGCCAAAATAAAGTGTTCATTGGAAATGCCCAGTTGTTAATCAAACACTAGAATCTAATATTTATTTTTACTTAAGTGGGGCATCTCGCCAGATATTAAATATGGTTTTTGCTTTTAGAGAAGACAGATACCACAGTTGTCAATCAAATACTTTAGTAGCTACCATGAGCCACAGCTTTGCAAGGCACTTGAGCAGGACAGTTTAGTGACTCTGGCCATTGGTGGTCCTTCCCTCTGGAATGCCACACCTTGCAATGCCACCTTCCTTTTCTCTTAGCAGGTGAGCTGTCCCTCCAAATAGCCACTCTTTTTTCTACAATAATGCAATCCTCAATTTTAACTGGGCATATGGCCGCCCATACTTAAGATGATATCTTTCAGTGCGACAAGATAAAGGGAGTTTGGGTCCCTATAGGCAGACAGCTATTTACTGGCCTTGGACTTACTCAGACCTGTGAATTCTGTGTCCCCTTCCTCCACCCCACTGGCAGTTAAATCCAATCCCAACCCATATACCAAGCATACTATGTGCATGAGGTCTGGAGTCAGTCCACTGGAGACTGACCCCGGCACTGCCATTGATTAGTTAGGTGTCTTGTCCAAAGACACCTAACTATTTTTACAACTGTTTCCTCATCTACAGAATGGGAATGATTGTGTACACAATGTTTGTGAGCATGAGATAGCAAATGTATGCAAAGCCTCTGGACCTCTTCCAGGGCTGGGAAGTGCTCGGTCAATGTTAGCTATCACTTCCACTGCCACCATGGAGTTCATCCAGGGTCTGCTTATTCCTTGGTATAACAGGAAGCAAATGAGAATCAGAAGGTAAAGCTTCATACCCATTACCCTAGCCTTGTACTACTTTACCTTCCTCCCATGCCTACTCCCCAAATGCCCTGCCCCTTCCAGTCTTCTCATTGCCTATTTAGAATTTCCACTCTATTCCTCATTAGCAGACTTCCCCCACTGTAATGCCTCTTCATTCTGATTCTTCTCACAAAAAAACTCTAGCCTATACGAATCTATATCTGTATTTTTTCCTGTTGTGAGAATTGAAGTATATGCATGTTACAAAATTTCCACTGAGATTTGGAAAGGAGGAACGTTGCAATGGCGGGGAAGGAAATCAAGCCGACGCCAGCTCTCAGAGGGGGAAACTGGCCAAGTGAGAGCAAACTGAAAACTCTGTCTGCATGGTACTTTGGGGTTGGTGTGAGGGGAAGGGCTGCAGATGCAGAAAGCAGAAGAGGGCTCACCGGTGAAGCTATCAGAGTTAGACCTAACATTTTGAACCCCTCTGTGAGGTGGAGAGAGACTGAGCTCTGTAAAGGTTGTAGGTTACACAAAGCTTTGTTCACCTCAAATACCAAGTTAATCTGCCTCAGAGCAAGGCATAGTCTTGGAAATAGAGGGAAGCTACTCCCAATCATAAAACTGAAAATGCACGTCCAGCATTAGATGAATGATGGATAGGAAAACAGACCTTGTATCTAAGCTCAGTGAGAGAAGTGATTTTCCAACATGTTATTGACAAGACCAGTTGTGTTCCCAAATTCATTAGGGAGCCCAGGGTGCTTGAAAATAATCTTACTTAGATAGGAATCTATAGTGGAACCTAGTCATTCATTCAAGAGAGCACAAAATCGGATTTTCACGCAACTATTTTCCCTTAGTGCTTGCTCCAAAGAAAAGGTACAACTATAAGGATTTCTCTAAATCTCATTATTTGCAGTAAAAGCTCTTCAAAGTAACCCTCGAAAGGGCAGTGTACCACCCAGAAGTAAAGATACAACACTACTTTCCCACTCCACAGCAGACCACAGCAAAAGTAAGAAACCCTAAAGGGTCATCCTGAACAGGAGAGAGAAAGAGAGAGAGACAGACAGACAGACTGGATAGAGGGGCAGGAAGTCCTGGGAAGCAGCACTGCTGAGAGCCAGCTTCCATTCCATATCCTGCAGTCCTCCGTTCAACCTTGGGGGCCTTCCTCTCTCTCCTGGGAACTCTTGCCTTGGAGACTGCCAACAACAATGGCTTGGTGACAGGGAGAGATCTCGGTTGTTCACGAAACAGCTGCTAAAGGTCGAGCACTGAGGAACAAATTGATCTACTATCATTACATGTTCATAACAATCCTATATAGGAGTCGTCATTCTTCCCCACTTTTTGGAAGAAGCAATAGCAGGTGAGTAGTACAGCTCACATTTGAGGACAGTCCATTCAACTCTCAAAGTATGAACCAGGCTGTCTTCATTCCCTGCCCAAGAAGGCAAAGGGAGATGAAGTTTCACATCCTCTGAAGCAAGAGCAGCGGGTTCAAAGAGGCCCATCCCAAGGGAGAACTCACTGAAGACACCGGTGTTAGTTCTACGGGACGTGTGAACATCAGACAGAAGTATGCCTCAGCTGCATGATGAGTCAAGTGGGCTTTCTTTCATTAGCCCAAGATCGCAATCACCATTTATAATATTTTTATGGAGTTGTCTTTCAAAAATAAATTTTGAGAATACAACTTATCCACTCGTTTGGTTAAATACTTGGCACGTGGCAGTAAACTAAACAGGCCAAAAAACCACCCTGCTCCAACAGGGAAATTTGAGTACAGACAGTATAGGAATAGATAGGGTGGAACTACTGCTATTTTTAGTAGGCATATTAATTAATTGGTGGTTATTATGGAAAAGTGTTCTTATCAGTTGGAAATACATATTGAAATATTTGTGAGTAGAATAACAGGATACCTGGGATTTGCTCTTACTACTCCAAAGCATAGGAGGGAGGTTCACGGGGAAACAAATGAAACAAGATTGGCAATTATAATTGTTCAATCTGCAAGATGGGTACACAGGGCTTCATTACATTATTATAGTCTTTTCTCTACTTGTGTTTATTTGGAAATTTCTTAAATTAGAAGAGAGATTCCTCCCTGAGGAGCTTAAAGAGGTAAATAGTAATTTACAGTATGCCAATCAGACAGAAATATGTGCTATGCAGAAAAAGCAAGGAAGGGAGGAGGGAAATACTGAGAAGAGAATGGATAAATGTAATATTTCTAAATGCACTTAGAAAAATATTTAGTGTGTACATATAAATTAATAAGACATGGATGAGTTGGTAATCTGTATCATGGTAAGGCATTAATATACATGAAGCTGATTAACATGGTAAATTAAAGGACATCTGGTTTTCATGAGAAAAAAGAGAGCAATTTGGGTTTTCTGAAAGATGTCAGTTTTAAAGAAATGCCAAGGAAAATAATGGCTAGCATTTACCTAGCTTTTTCTGGATGCTAGAACTCGGTTTTGCAAGCATGTTAAAGAATGATTGGGTCTGGGGATCCCCGGATGGCTCAGTGGTTTAGTGCCTGCCATAGGCCCAGGGCGTGATCCTGGAGTCCCGGGATCGAGTCCCACATCAGGCTCCCTGCATGGAGCCTGCTTCTGTCTCTATGTCTCTGCCTCTCGCTCTCTCTGTGTCGCTCATGAATAAATAAATAATATCTTAAAAAAAAGAAAAAGAATGATTGGGTCTGATTCTCATCCTAAGCCCAGGAGCTGGTAGTGTTTCAAACCTTGTCTGTGAGGTGCTGTTCCTAAGCTCGGGAGGCCAGAGAGCTTGACAAAGTCATGCCAACTCTAAGTTGGGGAATGAGGCGTGGAACCAGGTAGTCTAGCTCCAGAGTCTGAACATTTTAGCTGGCACCGCACTGCCTATTTTGATGGATATGTCACATTTGGAGAACGAAGGTAAGTGAGTGGACTTAGATATCAAGCAGGGACTTGCTATGTTGTGAGTGTCGGTGACATGTGAGATGATGTTTGGTTCTGCGGGAGGAGTAAGATGGTGTGGGGAAGCAACCTGGGTGGGGTCCAGGGCAGATATAGGAGAACAGCTAAGAGCAAAGCTTCCTGTGTTAGGTGGTGTCAGAGGGCAGACTCTGCAGGCAAGAGGCCCAGGGGGACCACCTAGGAAATATCTTTAGAAGCCCAGGGACAGGAGTGCAGGAATGGAAAAAGGTGGAATCACAGGGCAGGTTCTCCACTATTCTACTCCTAGGTACTCACCCACCCACTCACCAGCATCCACACACAACACCTTAGGTAGCTGATCTCATTCTAGAATGTGGTCTAACAGTATCAGACAACCAGAACTTACCTTACTTAGAGGCAAGAGATGGTAATGGTGATATTGATTTATTCAAAAGAATGTGCAAGCTTCTCTCTGTGCTGGGCACTGTTCTAAAACTTGGAAATACAGTGAAAACAACACAAAGCCTCTCTTCTCATGAAGAACAGACAAGAAACAAATGTATCCTTTGTTAGGAGTTGATAAATGCTATGAATAAAAATGAAGGAGGGCAAGAAGGCTGTGGCTTGCAAGGTGAGGGGGCTCCTATTTTATGCATGATGAGGAAGACTTCTTTGATGAGGGGACACCTGAGCAGGGAGTTGCAAACAGAGAGATAGTACGGCTTTGGTATCCAGGAAGAATTTTCCAGGAAAAAGTCATGAAAATATTCTGAGGCCGGAGCTTGTTTGACATATTTGGGAACTGCGAAGAGGCCAGTTTGCTGAGGCAGAGTGAGCATGTGAGGAAGAGCAGGAGATGGGATCAGAGACAAAGAGGGGAGCAGGAACCAACTGGGGAGGGTCTTGGAAGCTGTTTCACGGATTTGCTTTTGACTCCAAGTGAGTTGGGAAGCCATGAAGTGAGTTGGAATTGGCCAACCAAGGGACAAGATCACTTTGGCTGCTGTGTAGAAAAGAGATAGTAGAGAGCAAGGAGACCAGGTAGGAACCTATTGCACAAATCCAGGGAGAGGGGGCAAGTGAATTGGACCCAGTGGGGACAGTGAAGTCTGTGAGCAGTAGGATTCTGGATGTTCTAGAGGTAGAGCCCACAGAGTTTATCTACTGGACCTGAGATAGGAGAGAGGGAATGTGATCAGAGAAATGGTAGAGGCTCTCCATCTGGAACTTTTATCTCTATCTTAAGTTCTACCATCAACCCTTCCTTTGGGTTAAGCCATTAGAAGGGGCCCCAATGACGATGTATTCACTGGTCAAGTTTGTGTTCTAGATAGATGAATCAATGCTGGCTCAACAATTACTCTAACGGCCTAGGCAAGAGATAAGTGTCTAAAAGGACGGGATGGGAGGCATGAGTGAGTGAATATGGATTGAGAACTGTTTAGGAAGTCACTGCTAACTGGTCAAGGCAGGAGAGAGGAGGAAATGGCTTGCTGTGACGGGTGTATTATGGTGCTATTAACCAAGAATTGGAAAAGGAGGGAAAAAAACAATCCCAGGAAGTTGGAGGTGGGTCTGGAAAGAGAGATTATGAGCCTAATTCTGGGTGGATGACTTTGAATCAATTGTGTAAAAGCCAACAGATAAATCCCAGGAGAAAAGTGGGAGGCTCGGATAGGCCTGCAACAGTTTTTCCTCTTGATTTCTTTTGAGACACAATAGGGCCTCCCTACTTGAGCCAGAACATTCAAATCAGAATATTCTAAAAGAAATTTCATTTGATTCTTTCCTAGTAGGCCTAGTCAGTTACTAAAACGAGGCTACCAGAAGCCATTCCCTTCTAACATGAAAGGATCCTTCGAAGACCTGTCTTAATAAATTAAATTTGCAAATAACAGAACAATCATTCCACCACTTAAAGCAACACTAAACAACATGATTTAGCTATATTGGTTTCTTTTTTCCGGTAAGGATGCTAAATTCTGAATATGAGAATAACAAATACAGACTTCTCAAACTTCTTTTTACATGCCTAAGCTTGAAGCTGGTAAATTAGAATGAAGGTTTTCATCCCAAACCCACACAATAACATTGAGCATCAGACTTCTCGGTCCCACTTTATCATGGAAATGGAGAGCTGGACCAAATTTCAAGTCAATCAATTGGTTAAAGGTCAAGGATGCCTAGTGACTATGCTCTGTACAGGGAATTCAAGGATGAATACAGCAGGATCTCTACGCCCCAGGAGATTCATGACCTACCAATAGGTCTGAGGTGCCCTCCCCATGCATTAGAAAGCGTGTTTATAGAGTTGGCATAGGGCTAATATCCTGTTTGGAAAGGCAGAGCCATCACTCAACTGCTGGAACATTAGAGAGACTTCTTAACACTACAATTTCTCTGATAGTTGTTTCTGCTCCAGAATAAACACTGCTGAGCTTCCAAGTGCACTAAAAACCAGGGAAAGGCAGGCAACGAACATACATACTTATAGAGCACCACATTTACTGCACACCCATGCAACTTTCAAACCAATAGCTACTAGACTCCTCTTGCAGAAAATCATTTGAACACAAACACTTTGCTAAACAAATCTTCATGAAGTGTGAAGTTGAAGAGCCTCCGAATTTTTCTGGCAAATTTCTCTCCTCTTTTCATTTTCTTCTCTTTCTCCTTTCCTTACGCCTCCTCCTTCTTCAAATATTTAGCAACCTACTCAGAATCTCCTTTTTTCAACTAATTTGTGAAAACAAAGATTTTGGCCCAGATTTCGTAATGCTCATTTTACCCAGTAAAAGAAAAATTATTTTGTTCAAATACTTGCTCTCAAGGAGCTCACAGTTTAGCGAGGGAAGGCAGACCAACTAAATGGTTATCAAAAATACCACATTGTAAGCACTAGAAATGAGGTAATGAGGATGCTGAGGAGCTGGAAGGAGGGGATACTTGGCCGCGAAGGGGTGTGGGGGAGATGAGCTGATCCATCATGGCTTCACAGAGACTGGCAGCCATGTGCTGCTTTGGTTACCCCATCAAGGGGAGCTGAGAAAGAGAGGGTGACGGAACTGACCATGGGGACTGGTAAGCACAGAGGTCAAAACAAGTAACAGTAGCCAGGCTGCTTCCTAACCCCCATAAATTCCTTCTCCTTGAGCTGTACCATCTTGGCTGACATTCCAGTTCTGAATCAACCCGCTTCTCACCGCCTCCTCTGTGAGCATCCTCTGTACCACTGCGATAGTGTTCCAACTGTTCTACTTGTTTCCAGAACTTTCCACTGTAGTCCTTTCTCTGCACAACAGCCAGAGTGATAATTGGGCATTCATCTTGTCACTCCCCTGCTTCTTGCTTTTCAGTGGCTCCGCATTGCACTTTTAAACCATGATGAAGACGTCTGACAATCTAAAGATCTACACAATCCAGGTCCTGCCTACCGGTCCAGCTTTACCTTCCCACTACTGCTGCTTCCCTATCTCGCACATGTAGCCTGTCTTTTTCCCCCTAGAACTCACCAAGCTTATTCCCCTTAGGTTTTCCTTACTCCCCCCCCCCCCCCCCACCTAGAATGTTCTTCCTTCAGATCTTCTCAGGGTCACATATTATTTAAGCCTTGGCTCAACGTAACCAACTCAGATAGGCTCTTCAGACCATCGGGCAAAGAGAGTGCCCCACTCCCATTACATGTTTCCTATCTTCTTTTCTTCAGAGCACTCGTCACACACAGTTTTCCCTTCACTCCAGATTTGGTCTGTTTTGTTCAATGTATTCCCAGAATTTAGGAAATTATCTTTGTTGAATAAACTAATTCTAATCAGAATGTTCATGTATAATGAATCTCATGTCTCCACTACAGTAAAACAAACCCAAAAGAATGTGTTCTTCTTCCTTCTCTCTTACCATTGGCTTTTGCTTCGGTTATTGTCACGTTGGTTTATTGTTCCAGCATGTAGTAGCAGGGAAAAAAAAAAAAAAACTGGAGTGTGACACCCATTGAACATAGTTAAAAGAGCCACTACTTAGCAAGAGCTTATTATTTACTAGGCACTGCACATACATTGCATGTTTAAATCTCATGACATCTTCATTATGTGGTTTTATCCCCATTGCAGAAGGCATTTTTGAGTAACTTCTAAATGACATACACAGAGTGCCTAGTTCCAGGCTATCCCCCCATCCCGACTCTAAGCATTCAAACCTTAGAAGAACAAGTTAATATTTTCCATGCACACCATTTTTCCTATCACTGATGCCACAGAAAGAGTGTTTGAACTAGTACTACAAAAAGGAAGTAAAGAGAATAAGAAAGTATGACATTTGATTGCCGTATCTATTGGGCGTATTGGAGTATCAAATAAGAATCTTCTCATTGGCATACGGCATATAGTTTCTGAATATTTACAGAGTACGTTTATTGCATATATTAGTAATCAAAACCAAGGGGATTTTTAGGATGACTGTTGCTAGCTATTATGTCTTTAGTTCATACAGACATATCTCTTCTTCATTTACATAAGAAGGTAAAAACAAATACCCGTTAACTTCCTATTTGGAAATTTCTTGAACTATGTAGTAGTAGATTAGATAGTTTCACATCTTGATATGGTTGACCATAGAGAGAAATAAATATCTTTTTGCTCCTCAGGGGTATTCTGTATTTTGAAAGGCATTGTTTTTGTGGGACTCATGACAAATTAATTTTTAGAGGTTCATGGTATTTGCTTTCATATCAGGGCACCTTCTAAAAAGAAAGAAATAACAAAAAAAAATCAAGAGTGCTTCATAATAATGATAGTTTGTGGAACTCATCCGGATTGTAAGTTCCTAAGAGGTAATGTCTTACTGTGAGAGGGTATACCATGGGCCACAGGATTCCATGTGCCACAAAAACATTATTTGCACATTACTTTCCTTACCATTTTAGCTTCAAGATCAGATATCATTAAATATTGTGATTAAATGGCATTCCTTAGAGCTTAACCCAAACAACTGTTAAAGGAGAGAGGGGAAAATAAGCATTTATCTCATATACACAGTGAAGAATAGTGGAAAAAAGCCAAGACCACCAAGATTTTGCTCCATAACTATATTCCAAAAGCTTCCAAATATTTCCCCAAGTACTTTCCTAGACTAGGCCAATCGCAGGCCGCCCATCCACATGCCCATTTCCCATCGGTCTCCTGCCCACTTCATCACTCTTAGAGCTTCACCCTAATTATTCCTCAGCAAATCTCCAAAAAGTCTGATCTATGATGGAAAGGCATAAGGTAAGAGAACGTTTTTCTTTCAAAAAATTAACTTCTAAGGACTACTTCTGTTATGTTCCTCTGTGTTCCACTAGGTAATCCTATATTCCTTAGTCTGACTCTTAGGCTCCATAATTCATGTGTTTAGTTGATGCACATTTTAAGAACTGTGAGACACCTGAATATTTAGACTGTAAGCTGTTTCAGACCAGCTACCATATCCTCCTTTGGAGCAGCAATAATATTTTAGCACAACACAGATGCTTAAACTAATAACAGGTTTACATGGTTTAAAGGGAACAAACACAGGATCATATATTTATGCTCCAGATTACAGTCTTCCCTCTCTCCCCAGCACATCAGAGAAGCACAGATGTTAGTGTTTGAGGACCATGTGTAATCACACAGCCCCGGGAAGCTGAACTCTGTGATGGCCTCAGTTCAGTGCCCCCACCCCTTCCTCATGGCCTCACGTCTTCCCCCTTCCCCCCCCCTCGCCCCCCGCCCAGCCAGCTTTTTAGTCACAGGTTGGAGCAGCCTTTAAATCATCCTAAGGCTGGACTGTGGTTAATGTGCATCCCTGGAATGCCTACAGATGACCTTTCCTTTGCATCTACTTGTTTGCAAAGCCTCATATTTCAGCTAGCATTGCTGTCGATCCTGAAGACCTCCTAAGACATGAGGGCTTCAGTCACAGGAGAAGGTGGAGGGAGGAAGGAGGTGACTCTGGAAGAGAAAAAGATCTGCACTTTGTCTCCTCCTTGGCCAAGCACTGACCACCCTGTCAGGGGGAGCCTGGAAGGGGGAGCATGGAAGGAAACTTTGCAGGGGCTTCTGTGGACCAATGGGAGAGGGTAGGGCCCAAAGGAACAGACCCCAGGAAGGTCTAAGGCATGCTTACTATCAGGAGAATAGCATGCTGCTGCGTGCTAGGGATTTGGGTGACATGATGAAATTCAGACCGAAACAGCATGAAAGCACACTTTATGACAGCTAGAAATAGCCACGTATTGTCAAAGCTCCCATGGAGTCATCCATCCAGACATTGAAGAGTTAAAAGAATTTTGGACAGATGGAGAGAGCTGCAGAGGGAGAGACAATAAGGCTCCACACTGGGTGCAGGAAAAGATCTTGACGAGGATTCAGAGTTTAGAGGGTGGTCAGAAAGCAAAGACTTAAGCAGTATTTTACTCTCTGAACAGGGAGAAGGGTGGGGAAATATGGGAAGAGAACATTCCTTGCAGTGTGAAAACCTGGAGACTTGCCAAAGGAGGAAAGGGGGTTGATTCTAAATGAAGCCCCTTCCACTTCATTATCAGAAAGGACCCACTTGGTCAGAGCAATGATCAGCCCCTTGGGAGACAGAGGAGAGAAGGAGTATTTATGTTAAATTAACTCTAGAAAACATAAGCTCCAGTTAATGCCTTCATTGCCTCTAGAAAGGCATTTATGTGCATTAAAGATTCACACATCCCTGCAGACAGCTGCCAAAAGGAATTATCCAGCTGCAGAAGCCACTCGACTTCATTCCTACAAGGTATGTGTAGGTCAATTCCACTTAGACAGGATTCTCTAATATGCTTTGCTCGTTTAAATGACCGAAGTGAAAGTTTTAAACTCGTTTGAAAACACATCAGATCACAAATGTCTTATGAGGCTTGCAGTGTCTTAATTTACTATATGCTTAATTTATCTTTGGCAGATCTGAGTTAACTTTTAAGAGCTTTGAAGCAAAAGAGAGAAACTCGGAATATAAAGCACTAGAGCCCAACCTTGTATGCAACCATAGAGTAACACTAATGTATTCAATGGATATTTACTTAGCAACAAACATCAAGAAATTTCATTGATGTTAAGATGTACATTTCCCACACCTTAAGGATGTATCTTATAGGAGAGGGTATCAATTTTATTGACACTTTTTCCTCTTCCTTAGTGGGATCTTAAAAGATGGAGTATTTCACAAGTATCTTTGATTTTAGGAGACAGGAATTCATCACTATCATTCAAGTCACAGTTCATAAATTGCCTTCTCTGAGAGGCTTCCTGGAGCACCGATCTAAGGCAGCCCACCCATCACCCTGATTCTTCCCCTTTAGTCATCCCATCTTCATGGAGACCACATCTCTTGTGTTCACCACTACGCCCAGAACTGGATCAGGCACTATTCTGGACATGGTAAGTTCTGAATAACTGGCTCTGGAATGAAGGAAAGTTGCCATTTATTGAGCAATTACTACATGTGAGACCATGAACTAAATGCTTTACAGAGGCAAATCTCATTTAATCCTAGCAATTTAGAGGTCATTCTGATTTCTGATTATCTACTTTAAAGATGGGATAGCAGATAGCAGCTTAAGTGGAGAAGCCAGGACTAGATACATCTTGACTTCAAAAGCTAGACCTAGTGGCACTGTGCTATTCTGTGTATCACATGCAAAGCCTGGAAACAGTTCTGTGCCTGTCTGAAGATATATGGGAAGATCCCTGAAGCCACAGAGAAAAATAAAACTTCCTCCACCCTTGAAAAGTAATGTTCGTCTACTGAGGATTGCCATATTCCTCTGTCCTTCCAAGTGCTTCATGTGTAAGGTCCTGTGTTAATATAGAAGTGCAGATGTCTACATCTCTGCCTGATAAGATGAGGAGAGGCTCCACGGAAGTGATGGATATTTAAACTTTGTATTGAAGGATTCCACCATCGATGAGCAACAGCATAGCCCACTTAAGGCTCTGGACTGAGAAACATAGAGTATACATGGGAGGTGCTAGAAGAAAAATAGGTTCAAGGGCTTTGGGTGCCATGCTGGGGGGTTTGAACTTCACTTCATATGACTGATACTCTTCATCGATAAACCATTTCAATGTGGGCTTTATTCCAACTCAGCTGAGCTTCTCTCCACCATTCAACATCCAGCTCAAGGAAGAATACTGAAATGTGGCACTGTCATTCCCATGTCAACCGATGGCTATGTCGAACAGAGATTTCCAAGGCTAGTGCAAAGAGAAAATAGAGAACAAGTGGAAAAAGAAATGACGAAGGAGACGTGACTCTAAGTTCATTTCTATCGAGTCTGCTTACATAGAGCCTATTACGTTTGTTATTTTTGGGTTTCTGCAAAAATACTGAAGGATACCCCAAACATAGCCTATTTTATTTAGGACAAAGATGGCAAACTATGGCTATAGGTCAAAGCCAGCCTGCAGCCTGTCTTACATGACAGTCAAGGAAAGATGGGTTTTTATGTTTTTAAAGGACTGTAAGCAAACAATACTCCCCCCCCCCACACACACACACAAAGACTATATGTCAGAGGCATACATGTACCAGAAAACACTTGGTATCTCGCTCTTTACGGGGAAAGGTTTACCGTCTAGAACTTCTTATCGTCCTCATCCATCTCTATTCCGACACAGGTCATCTGAGTTAGTGTCTAATGTGACTGGACATGTAGAGAACTAGATCTATTTACCATCTCAAAAATTAAGGCCAATTCAGTGGTATGATAATTTATTGCTTTAGTAATTCCTCTTATGAGAATTCTAAATTTTTAGGCCATTATTAGCCTCACACCCATTTCAACTTTGTCTTTGGTATTTTAAAAAGACATCCTCCTTACACTTAAGGGCTTGCTAGCCTTTGGCCAACTGCTGTAACGGTTTTACCTTCTAATGCTGATGGTAAGTGGCTTCTGCAGGCAGCAGCCTGGTTATTAAAGCTTACCAAAACAACTTTCTTAATTAAAGACCCGTGAAAACTCTGACTCTCCTCCCATCGGGTTCGTACATCAAGCGGGTGTAGCTGGAATCTTTTTCAAAACTTAGCCTAGCATGCTTCGAGTTGCCTTTTTCTTTAGGAATGTATGGGATGGGGGGAAGGAAGAAGGTTATGGGTTTTCAGATCTACGAATGTAACATACTTTAGCTTTCCATCAAACAGTAATTCAATATTTACCGAGAGAAGATGTTGAAGCTTGGAAATTTTTACTTGGCTTATATCTCATCAGAAAAACATTTTTCGGTAACCTCATGTATACAGATTGAAAAGATAGCAAAGCATGACTCAAACATGAAAACTATTCTAGATATACAGTCAACTCCTAATCAGTGGGAGAGGAATCATCCAGGCATACTGGAAGCTGTTCTGCAGCATCTGGGTAACCTGTGGCCTAGTTATTTTACAACAAACCTGGGCCCACTCACTAGGAGGATTAGCCTATATTTCCACTATCTTTGTTAAAACATCTGTTGCTTTTCATCAGCATGAGCAATATAAAGCCGAACATGTAGCCATCTCTTAATTACTTGAAAGCTGGCTCTACAGTCATAAGTTCTACTTGGCACAGACACCCATGGCTCTGACTGCCCAAATGGTTTGGGGTCAGCTTTTCGTTTTACTAAGCAGGATTGATGTAGGCTGTGATGAAACATTAGTATTTGAAATGCCTGCTACCTACAAGTACTAGGCTGCTTACAGTCTTTGTCTAGAAAATGTTTCCATCTCTGCTGAACATATGACCATTTTGCTTTAGGACCCGTATTTTTCCCAAGACAAAAAAGACAAGTGATTTTTTTTTCTCTGAAAGAAGGAACCATCACATTTAATAAAAAAAAAATATGTCTCTATGCCACCATCATTTCTAGGTAGTGGGGTTTGGGGTAAAGACAACTGAACCTGAATTAAATCACAGTTCTGCCAGGAGAGAACTATGTAACCTCCAGCGAAAACACTCACTCCTGGGACTTGGTTTATCAACAACAATCATCTTTAAAGCATACAGTGTGGCAAACACTTACAATGGATTATCTCATTAATAATCATCAATGCTCAGCATGACTCCACAAGGAAGAGTCATTATTTCCCAAATGTACAGAGGAAGAAATGAGCAAAGGTGAGATAATCCCAAGAGAGTGACCACCTATAATTGTTATATTTTCCTGATTATAAAATAATCTGTGTCTAAATAACTTCCTTAGAGGGGTCAAGGTCTCAGGGCTACAGAGCTACGGAGAGACAAATTTCATTCACAGTCAGTTAATTCCAGAGCACTTCTTCACCACTAGTGCTTTCCCAAATCTTTAAGATGTAGGCCTAGATCATCCGGGATCCATTCTATTTTTAATACTCCATGCATCAAAACATCCCTGCAGGAGGATTAAACGATGATAGTTGTTTGAAAGACCAATCACTAGCAATGAAAGCAGGAGGGAGGAGAAGCCTGCAAAAAAAATGGATTGCAGCCATTAAGAAACAGTATAGATCTAGGAATTGTTTTCAGTTTACTAAGAGCTCAAAAGATTTAGTGCCACTCAAGCATTCCCCATGTGTATGTGTCAGACTCTGAACCATTAAATCTTAATTAAATCACTTAAAAATCATATCCTCAAAGGAGAGCCAAATAGTACTGGTTATTCTTGGTTTCGAAAAATTATGTTGCTGCTTTCTATTGATTTGTTTAAAAGTGATTGTTTAACCTCTTTGCAGTACAGATCGAGTCTCCCATGGAAATATTTAAGCTTCTACCTGGTAATATCATCTATATTAAAGTCACTGAAAGAACTGGTACCCATGGTACAGAGGGAGGTGAGCAGGGAAAACTGATCAAGGAAAGCATGATTTTTAGGTCAGGGATTGGACTTTGAGATAATTGTTTCTCACTCTGTCCCTCATCAGGGAGCTTCAGAGAGCAGATGCGGGACAGAAAGGGATGGTCAGGCAGTGATGGCTGTAGAGGACCTACTGAGGAAGAGGTCAGCGAGATGGGACAACTCTGGGGACATTTCTTTGGGTGGGGTTTGGTGGCTTGACAGGGGCCTCAAATAGGACCAAAAGGAAAGCGAAGAATTAGGAATCCGGACTCAAAGACAGTGAAGGGTCATATGTCAAACCATCACTTTCGTATCTAAGTCTTGAATATTGTGGCTCAAATAAATATCCCTGGGAGGCGAGGGGGAGGGAGCACGAAGCTTTAGAAACTCTCTGGTTCATGCACATCACTTTAGGGGAAGCCAAGGGCAGCAGAGCTGGAGCAGCCTGCTCAGGTCTCAAGTCAGGACAGAGGTTTCTTATTCCCCGACATGAAGGGCTTGGAAAGGTTTCAACAAGCGACTACTCAAAGTCCAAAGCCTATAAATTCTTTAAAAGTAAGCCAACCACAGAAACTGAGAAGCCAGCTGATTTTAACACTTGATAACTATTTTCATAACATTGCACGACCTTTCTAGGCCCGGAGTTCTGTGAGATGACAAATTTGACCTGGAGTCAACATTCTGGAACGCCTCCCGGCTGAAGAACGAAACGCGAGGTAGTCCTGTATCCGCCCGGTCGGAAACCCCCGACCCCGCCGTCCCCGAGCTCCACCTAGCCTTCTGTGATGCCTGGCGTGGGACTCCCACTCAGCGACTTCAAAAATATGTGCGGGAGCCACGGCCGCTGGGGGGTGGTCCACGGGAGCGTGGAGGAGCAAGCAGACCTCCAGCAAGCAGACCCCAGCACCCGCGCCGGCCCTCGTGGCTGCAACGCCGCGCACGAAACCGCAGACCCTGGAGTTCCCCGGGTCGGAAGCCTCCGCACGCTCCTGGTTTAGGAACCAGGCTCTCAACGGAGGACACAAAGGAGGCTGGCTGTCGGGCACCCCCCGCACCCCCGCCCCCCCCGCCCCGGCCGAGCGGTTCCTACCAGGGCGGGGGTCCCCCGAGCCCGGCGCGGCGCCCCGGCCTCTGACTCCCGCCGCGGTTCGCGGGCCCCGGGAGGCCGGGTAGACCTCGGGGGCCTGTCCCATCGCCGCGTCGCGCGCTCGGACCACCTTGGGGCTGGGCTCTGCGACATCCCGGGGGACGCGGGAAGCCCTTCCCGGGGCCGGCGGGGGGCGGGACCGCGGCGCCGGCAGATGCAGGCTGCGCCCGGGCTGCGGCCGGCACTCGGGGGCCCGGGGACCCGCGCCCGGGCGGCGGCGGGTCGCCCCCTCCAGGCGGCGGCGGGCAGCGGGCAGCGGGCCCCGGGTCCCCGCGGCGGGGGCGCGCTCCGGGAAGCACCGTCTGCCCGCACCCCGGGGGGGCCCACGCTCCGCCCGCCGCCACCTGCGGATTAGGGGGCCGGGCCGAGGCTCCCGGGGCTCCCGGCGAGCGGTCCCGTCCCTGGAAGACGACCCCGGGGGTCGGGGCGCAGCCGGCGCTTACCCGGAGACGCGCGGCTCCAGCGCGGGGGCCGCGCTCGCAGGTCGGCGGGGGTGAAGCTGCGCGGCGCGGGCTCGGGCTCCGGCCCGGCTCCGGCCCGGCTCCGGCTCCGGCTCCGGCTCGCGCTCCGGCTCCGGCTCCGGCTCCCGCTCCCGCTCCGGCTCCGGCTCCGGCCCCGGCTCCCGCTCCCGCTCCGGCTCCGGCTCCGGCCCCGGCTCCCGCGCTCGCGGAGCGCCCTGCACCGCCGCTCGGGCTCGGACTTCCTCTTCCTCGGCTCGGCCGCGCCCGAACCCGCCCCTCCCAGCGCCGAGATGCGGGCTCCGCCGCCGGGAGCAGCGGATCTTCGGTCCCTCCTCCCCGCGGCCCGGGGCGAGCAAGGTGGGGAGGAGGAGGGGGGCGCCGAGGAGCGAGATCAAGCACTTGGACTTGTCACTGGAGCGTTGCCAAAGAGCGCAGTCAAATTACAACCCCTGGGGAATTTTTTTTTTTTTTTTTTTTTTTTTTTTTTTTAAATCCCAGCTACCGTTTTCGCAGACACATCATTTTTTTCTTCATTTTCCGGGATCTTCGGGTCTAGCTTTCTCTTGGACGTGATAATTTCCCTTCGATTTCCTTAAAATAATACCCCCAAATCATTTTTTAAAGTCAACATTCTAGTATTGCACAGAAGCTTTGGGGTAATACTATGCAAAAAGGGGGGGGGGAAGCTCAGGTTTTCAGGCATCATTACCCTAATCACCTGAGTTAATGTACCAAATAACTTTTGCTTAGAGAAAGTAAAAGTGAAAAGGAGAGAAGTCTAACCTTTGTAATAGCCTGATAAATGTTTAAAGGCGCCGGCTCTGTAGTAAAATTATGACTTCAGTCAAAGGTGCCTAGGATCACCGCCAAAGGCATGCGAAGTGGTTTCTTAACACTTATCCCGTCAAAAGCAGACATACCCTGTTTGCCTGTTGACTCCACGAGGTTTTGTAATTTGTAGGAATGCATGCCCACATTACTTGTTTACAGACCTTAAGCTTTACCAGTTATTAGCTTTGTGACCTTGAGCAAATTAGTTAACTTCTCTGTGTCTCATCTGTAAAAGGGAGATAGTGATGGTAGTGCCTACCTTGGAGCTGCTGTGTGTGAGTTAAACAAGGTAATGTTCAGGAAAGGCTTAGGAGTCTAAACCTGGATAGATAGATAGATAGATAGATAAATAAATAAATAAATAAATAAATAAATAAACAAACAAACCTGGATAATAAAGCTTAGACACATGTTAGCTGTTACTGTTGTCAATTTTCTCCCTTTTTGTCTGCTTTTATGCATGTACATGAACGTTATAATAAAAATCTGAAACAAAATACGGTTTTGTGCAGTAAGAAAACACAGTGTCACAGTTCTCTCCCTACAATGTGCGGTTTATGCTCAGTTTTACAATTTATTTTGCCTCCACGACTGACTTATATTACCTTAAGCGATGAGACTGGGTTATGCTTGGACTACATTACCACGGAAGATTTGCAGTGAGACTAAAACAGATATTTGCCATCTTCAAAGCATCATTTCAGATGGGCTTGCAATAACCTTGTGAGGTCCATGAGACAGGTGCTAGCTTCTTTCCACAGACAGGAAATGGAGGCTTGGGAGGCTTACTCAGGACCCTTTCCAGTACACGGAGCACACACAAAACCTTGCCAATCACCCCATCTCTCTATGCTGTTACTCACAGTAGAAGTGAATGGGAATACCTCACACGTGTATAACACATTTGTAAACTAGTACCACACGGATGGTCTTTATCACTCCTGGGAGGTATGTGCCGGTCTCACAGGACACTCAAAGAGCCTCAGGCTCAAAGAAGCTAATTGATGTGTGTATTTGTCTTCCCGGTAGGGTGTTGGGGACAACTTGGAGAAGGGGCTAGAACTAGAACTAGGGTTTCCCAATTCCTGGCAAAATGCTTTCTCTGCTACTCTACTCCCTTATCCCACATACTCACACATTTCTTAGCACAGTTGACTTAGAGAAGCAGTGTGACCTGACCGCCAGCTGCAGACTGTCACCTACTAGCTGCTTACCCTTAGGCAGATAACAGTTCTGAACTTTGGTTCTTTATCTTTGGAATGGTTATTATTCAGTTCATCTCAGTTTATTAATGAGGTGAAACGTGGGAGGTAGAAAGTAGAAACAGGTTCACGGAATATCTTCTATTGATACTGAGCGCCAAGTGCAGCACCAGGCACCTAATCTGCATTGTCATTCCTGATTTCCCAAATGAATGCACTCCACCCTGCAGATCATCAGAGGAGATCTTGAGATCACCTGGTCTATCACGCCGCATATCTAGTTTATTTGTGTGTGCCCAGCACTTTGTGCCTAACACAATAGATATAAAAAGTTCCGTGGGTGGGTAGGTGGTGGGATGGATGAAAGAAAGAGAAATGCAAGAGTTGTAAACATGCTATTATGTAGCTAGCATTCCATGTTAGTGATGTGCTACTCTCTCCTTTAAGGAAAAGAATCCAATGGAATGACTTCCTAATGGTGCATCTAGAAACAGGAAGATTCTTTGGGTGAGAGCTTTTTTTTATTATTAATTCCAACGATAGTCAAGCTCAAACAAGGGAAAAAGAAACCACTTAAAAATATTTAAGAAAGAGAGATTTTATGCAAGGACTCGATTCCACAAGTGATGGAAGAACCAAGAATCCAAAAGGAGAGATGATGAGGAAGTCCAGAAATTACCAACAGCAGAAAACCAACCTCCATTCCCCTAGGTTGGAGAGGCAGAGAGAGGGATTGTTATAAAGGGAACCTGTCTTTGAGAGCCAGAACCTGCCTTAGATACTTGCAGAAATGGGGAGAAACACCCTGGTTTTTCCCTTCCCTTGCCCTACAATCCAGCATGGGTTGAACGCAGCTGACAGGGGAACTCAGAATATTCAGCCGATAGGGGTGCCCCATTGCCTTTCCTGTAATCCTATGATACTGAGCAGAAAAAGGAGGATCTGAGGACAGCCAGCCTAGGCCTAGCATATCCCTCACAGCATACCTGTTCCTACTCAGATAAGATGGGTCTACCAATTATACTTCTGCAGAAGAAATGCTCTGGCTTTTTAAGATTATTGAGTGTCCCCCATAGCATCTCATTCACTCCTCATACAGACCTGGTAAGATAGTTACTATAATCCTTAAACTACATACAAGGTCACAGGGATTCAGGAAGTTTCAGTGATTCGGTCAAGGCCACACAGCCATACATGGTGGAGCAGGTTTTAGCTCTCCTGCATGTCCCACTAACTCAGCTGTTTCTAATGAAAAGCAGCGCAATTGTACACAGTCTTGTACAGAATCACATTTCAGGGTCACCGGTCCATGCACATATGGGAGTTAATGTTTGCAAAGCTTACAGAGTTAAAAGGCTAGATTACGCCTTGCTTTCATTTTATAACTTATGGTGATAACTTTTATGATGTTGATGATGGCTGTACCAAATTTATGATCACACAAGATCAGAAACATCGTGTCCATTGGATTATAGGAGTATCTCAGGAAAAACCTGGGTATCATTTATTCGGTTTTATTTTTGTGTCTGTTTTTGTTTTGTTTTGTTTTGTTTTTGGAAAAGTTATTTCAATTTCAAATTTGATTTTATGAAGCTTCCAGGAAGTGATCTAGAATATTCTGACCATGTTAGAGAGATTAGAGTAAGAGAGGGATCTTACTGGTATAGAGTCTCATGTAGGGAAGAGGAAGACAGAAAACCAAGAGTGTAAGTATGTGCGTGGGAGGGTGACATGCACCTTCAAATTCTCTGCAGCCAGGAGTGGAGATTGGCATCTATATTGGTGCTGGCAATCCCTAATTTGATCCTTCTCAAGCCTCAAATTAGCTAGAAGATTTAAAAATTAAAAAACTGTGCTAATCTCAAGGAGCGAAAGATAAAATAAGAAATGTCCATGATTATTAGAAGTTTTCTGAGTTGGGTCTAAAAGTAGGTAGAAGATTTTAAGGCCATTTGGAAATCCTGACACTTTATATCTTCACTGTTGCCCCCTGCAGCGCAGTGTCTGAAATTCCTCTCACTAGAAGCCAAGTAGACTAAGACCTGGTGTCCAAGAGGCAAGTGTGAATTTACTATTGATCAAAGGAGTGAAGAGTTATCCTGCCCATTATTGAACTAGTATATTGAGTGAACCACAATTTCTTAAAAAGTATAGGGATCCCTGGGTGGCGCAGCGGTTTAGCGCCTGCCTTTGGCCCAGGGTGTGATCCTGGAGACTCGGGATTGAATCCCACGTCCGGCTCCCGGTGCATGGAGCCTGCTTCTCCCTCTGCCTATGTCTCTGCCTCTCTCTCTCTCTCTCTCTCTTTCTGTGTGAGTGACTATCATAAATAAATAATTTTTTTTTAAAAAAAGCATGAATTTCCTGCTGGTAAAGAAAGCCCCTGGAGAAGAGGACCCCAGGTATCCGCCAGGGTAGGAAGAGAGCAAGGAGCGCCAACAAATGCAAAAAAGGAGAACAGAAATGTGCCTGGATAACAGAAGCCTGTGAGCTTATGTAAATTGCTCATAGTCAACATCATAATTTCATCTCTTTCTCTAATTGCCTAAGTATCCTCAATTTTGACCAATAGAGCAAAGTAAAATGTATGCGTACGTGCTTTGTAAATATTGATATTTGCAGAAAAAATTCTCTCTAAACTTGAAACTTTTCATTTGTCTTGGTTAAACTAAATCCAGTATTACTTTATGTAACTGGCCTGAACATCTTTGTAATAGAGAACATTCTTAATTGTATTTGTGAAACAAAGCAACACTGAATAGTTTATGCTTCTGCTTCAAAAATAGCTTTATTTTGAAGTTTACAACAGTATATATGTGGAAGCTTTTAAAATGTAATCTATTTTTTGAGCTGTTTTCTCCATGTTGGATGTGTTAGAGGGAGTTGCTGCTTACAACTTTATTTCTCAAAAATATTATGTTTAGAAGTTCTCCACAAGAGTACTACCACAGCGCTCAGAGTCATGTAGAAATGTGGGTGTTAGGGGTGGGTGTTTTCGGTTGTCATTATGGGAGATAGGGTCTACTGGGGTAGAGTGCCAGGGTTGATAAACTTTCTACAATGCTTGGGACAGTCCTACCCCATGACCCGTGGTCCCATCCTAATTACCAACAGCATCGCCTTAAGCGCCCACTGTGAGAGCATCACAAATTTAAATGCCTTCCGGGGCCAGGACAGTAAAAAAAAAAAAAAAATTGTTTGATAGCTCATGGTACCCAGTTAAACCATTTGATTCAAATTTTCTTAAACACTATTTTGGCCAAACATATATCCCCTAAAGCCAGGAGCTTCTTGCAGATCACCAGTTTGTTCCTTCCCTTTCACTTCCATTGCTTTGGATAACTTTCACATAAAAGTGAAAGAAAGGATCTTTCTTCCCCTCCTCTGTCACCCCCTACGTTTTTCTTAAAGACATATAATCAACCGCATGGGGAAAGATTGATGAAAAATGCTTTTCTCCTATATGAATTCAATGTCATGGATGCTATAATTGAAATGATAAATATGAGTGGGGGGAAATTAGACATTTTTAACCATGAAAAATTGAGTTAATTAAAAATTTAAATAATAAACTGATGACAGAGGCTTCTAGTGTGTTCCCTCATCCTCCATGTCTCCTCTTTTCTGATGTTGATAACATATAGTGAGTCCTTACAAGTTAGTAGACATGACAGTGAGTGCTATTGGATCCTGAACACCTGTCATGTCCTAACTCTACATTAATATGCTCTACATCTTATTTAATCATCACAATCAGTGTATTTTCTCCATTTTATAAGTGAGGACACCAAGGCTTAGAGAGCTCAGGTGATGTGGTCAAGGTTTTATAAATAGTAAGAAGCAGTGCCAGAATTTGGAACCAGGTCTGTGAACCCAAACCTATTCTAAGTGCCATGTATCATTGAGATGAGCTTCTCCATGCATCTTCATCTCTCCATTTTGGTCACCTTCTACAAATTCATGACCAGTAGCCAAGAATTCTATGGCTTCCATACAGTAGTTCATAGGCTAATGTACACATGTGCCCTGATAAGGAGGTACTGTAAACACCTGCAGTTCAAAATCTTTTTGCCTCAATCTGAAGTCCATCAACTATGCAAATGGGAAGTTTTTCTGAAATCATTTGTACCAAAGCCTGCCCTGCCCTGAACTCATTATGCAATAAAACCTCACCTTCAGTGGTTGGCAACTATTTGTAGTTTTTGCTTTTAATCCCACTGGGTACAAATTTTTATTTAGCTGCAGACATCTGTGGGTGCTTGATTTCGGGGTACCACCCCAGACTCCTGCAAGACTACTGCACATAATCTAAGGTATATTGCACTGTATTGCCTTTCTAAAAGTCCCCATTAAAAAATGTCTAAAATCCTGTATTAAAGATTATGAATCTGAAGTTTCAAAAAGCCCACATTATATTGACTAAATACTATTAAAACTATATTTCCTGAATGGTAGGAAGCCGTGGCATATTGCAGTTGGCTTGTACTAGTTTGCAAGAGCTGGTTGTTAGCATTTCCGGAATTTTGTACCCCAGTGGATATCAAGTTGGTAGCCTAAAATCAGCTGTGGTAGGAATATTTACACTGCAGAAACTGGCAAATGCTACACATCAGGCTTCCTCCTCTGCCTTGCTCTGAGGCTCCTGTCTTGCCCTGAATTCATTGTTAAACATTTACCATCACACCACTGAAGTAGGGATGAGATAAGAAAGGGGGGAAAATGCCACCCTGTGAACTCTTCCCAGTCTGCCCTCCCTACAAGTTGGAAGGTGTTAAGAGACAGCCCAGGATGAAGAGAAAAAGTAATGTTGGTTTCATTGGAGCAAAACACTTTTCATAATCTATCTTCATCTTTTTGTCGTGGGGATAATTTTTACAGTGTTGAGCAAGATTGTTAGTGCATTGATTGAGCCTTATCAGGGAACAAGGGCTTAAAGACTTGGGTGACATGGTCAAGGTTTTATAACAAGTAAGAAACAGAACAGGAAGGGTACCTGGGTGGCTCAGCCGTTGGGCACCTGCCTGCCTTTGGCTCAGGTCATGATCCCCAGGTCCTGGGATCAAGTTCCGCATTGGGCTCCCTGCAGGGAGCCTGCTTCTCCCTCTGCCTATGTCTCTACCCCTCTCTCTCTGTGTCTCTCAGGAATAAATGAATAACATCTTTAAAACAAAATAAAGAAGCAGAGCAGGAATTTGGAGATACAAGGGGCTAAGGAATTACGTTTTTGGGATGTGTTTTATTGGTACATCAATAAAAGTAGATCTTGTAGAATTACCTCAGAATGTCCATCCAAGCTCTCACCAGGGAATTCAGTATTGTGAGAAATTATGGCCTCCATGTTGGGGCAATCTCAGTGTTACAAGCCTTGTGATAAAGATCGAGGTGTGAATTTTCTTCTCCTCCCCTCTCTCTATCTCTCTTTTAAAAGAAGACATGAAAAATAGTCCGATCAAGGTGTTACCATGCAAAGATGGTTCACCAAAGACCACTAGAAATACAGAGACTCTGTAATGTGCAGAAACAGAGCAAAGGCTTCATTATGTTGCCAGTCATAAGGATCCTGTGAGTCCATGCCTCCTATGCTCAACCAGGCAAGATGTTTAGACTTTATATGCCATGTGGAGTGTATGGATCGAAAGAAGAGCACATGGGAAGCTCAGTTAGTATTTGAACCAACACAAATTTGGAGGGAAAAGACTTTTAGCCCAAAGAAGCCCTTCTAAACTGCTACCTTTAAATGGAGTTTAGTGATTATCCAGTTCTCTTTTCTTTACATCTTCAGACTAACTCCACTACCTGTGAGGAAAGGAATTTTACGCTCAAGATCTGAATGCATATGCTATAGAAAGGAATTAAAAGGGAACTGAATAGTTATGAAGAACAAAGTGATCAGCGGAAAAAGGAAAGCCCCATAATTATTCTTACTCATTTACACCAAAAAAAAAGGTCTTTGAGACTGTAAATTGGCAGTGCTCTTTCAGACACCATCATCTCAGAAATAATGATCTAGGGCCATCACTGAGGTCTCTATAACAACTCTTTAGAAGCTACCGGCAAATTTAGAGACTTGGGATATTCAATAAAATGCTATTCCTCTTTTCATTTACATTTTTAAATGGTGGCAGGCTATGTTTTCTGAAAAATAAAACATATCATATTCCAAGCAAGAACTTTAGAAGGGAAAGTTCCAGTGAAACCAGGCTTTCAAGATCGTTCTCACATCAACTGCAAATAGGAATACAGTGATCTAGAACTGGGTTTTTAGATCACATATATAATAAGTTAAAACGTGAACTTTGAAATATAGCACAATGTAGCCCAGTCCTGTAAGACAAATGCAAATTAAAAAATAAATCTCATGATATTCTTTAAAAAAAAGGAAAATTCATTTTGATTGGGAAACATCAATATTTGAAAATATTAAGACCTGAAATTTAAACAGACTTTAATGATGAAAGAAGTTATCAGTAGGCTGATAGTGCTCAGTTCTGGAAGAACATTGGGACAATATAGGGCACAAGGGTGATCAAACAGCCAAGAGAGGAGCTGAGATTTCTCTTTCATCTCTGGGAGCTCCTTAGAAATAGAGGATTGGAAATAGTATCTAATCTCAATATTAGATCTTCAAGTTAGCATGACCAAGCTTTCTGGTTTGCTAAAAGATGGTAGACAGAGTTTTTGTCATACATGCAATTTATTTATTTATTTTTAAAGATTTATTTATTTGAGAGAGAGAGAGAGAGTGAGACAGTGCACGAATGAGTGGGAGGTAGGGGCAGAGGGAGAGACTCTTGAAGCAGACTCCCTGCCCCAACACTGAGCAGGATATGGGCCTTGATGCCACCACCCATGAGATCATGACCTGAGCTCAAACCAAGAGTGGAGTGCTGAACTGACTGAGACACTGAGGCACCCTGTTAGACAGGCCATTTATAATAAAATATCTCAAACTAATTTTTTCCTCCTAATTTCTTTGTTATTAAACTGGGAGCAATTTTATTCATCACCTTTACCCAGCAGACTCTATTAGTATGGAGGATCCTGGATAAACTTAAGAATTATAAAGAATAAATGAAAGATCCTTACTGTATATAATTCTTTCATGCTTGCTCAGTGAATATACACCAAGTATGGAGAATCACCTCTGTATCAACTAAAGATGGGTGAGATATAGCTATTTCGCTTATGTGTGTCAGCTTTCTCAGAGGTAGAAATAAAACCTACCTCCGTATCACAATCACATTTGCATATGTATTTTGTGCCTCTTTGTACAGGTCCATTCTTCCAGACTTCCTTTCTTTTTTTTCTCTTAATTTCTGAGGCTGCTCTGCCAAAAAAACTCAACTTCATTCGCATTATGAAAATCCTTATTCCTATTAGCATTTTTCTTCCAGCTGGATTCAGCAAAACGATTACATAATACTAACATATTATTCTGAGATGTTTCACTTTTCTTTGGAATTTTGTGATAGAATAGATTAAACTAAATGCCAAAGAAATGTCATACTTTTTCTCAATTTATCTTAAAAAAATCATCCTTTTAAAATTGATTTCCTTATTTATATAATTTCCTTTGACTCATTCACCATAGTTGGACACCTGACATAGGCATAGAAGAAAACCACCTGACAAATACCTAGACAGAGAGTTGATAGAAGGTAGAGACCTCACAGATTACATGGACTCAGCTGCTTCTGTAGATTCGAGTTCTTTGTAATGCGATTAACGTCGGGCATATTCCATATACAGGTTTCAAAGTAACTTTTTCTGAAATAACAGAAGGACTTTGTTTATGAAGAACCCAATTTCACGATCACTTTCCAGCAACCAAATACTTTTCTGAGAGTTGATTCCCACATTCCAAATAGGATGTTTTGAGCTCCTATTTTCTTAGGAAATGTATCCTTTCAAGAACCGAAAGGCTCTTTTAAAACTATTCAGTAAGTAAAAAATAAACAAACAAACAAAAAAACCTATCCATCAAAAGAAGAAGATAACCCTGCTGTGGGCTAATTAAATTCACAAGCATCTGTAACCTTAACATTCAAAATATAACACATGAAGCTGAAATAACCACATACCTCTTAGAAGCACCAACATATATTTCTTCTTTCTGTCCTTTTCAGGTCCTCATCAAGTAAGTCCCCAACTAGGGTATGTCTGCTTTCTGGCTCCACTGTACTCTACATAAACTGCTACCAGCCTGATCTCAGGAAGACGCTGTTTGCATAGCTAACAACACATAAAGGGACCCCCAAATGGTTAAAAGCAAAACCAGCCTGTGTGCTCAGGAAGGACTTTGAGAGTGTGATCCAGAGAATAAACCAAGACTCAAAGACTTCTGAGTAGTGGGGAGACTGGCCCAGTGGCCTGCAGCCTGTGTGTTCACTCTTTCCATCCTGACCCCTGGCCACTGTTCTTCCTAAGGCGTGAGGTGTATCACCCCTTGCCACTCCTGCTGTTGCTGTTCAGAAGGGAAACTGGGAAGTCACCTGGGGCTGAGACAAGTGGTTTTGTAGAGCTCACACTGGAGGAGAACACATCTAATTAAATGTCAGTGTTGTCCAGACTCGCCCAGGGGTTAAGTGGAAAAAGATGTAGCTGGAGTTTGGGATTATAGTTGAGGAAGTTGCACTACTTATGTCCTTAGCTTTGAGTAATTTCAGGCTTGACTGGGAATTGATCTTTGAATTATATTGTTTTATTTCTGATGTAAGGAAGTAATCAACTCACTGTGGATTACCACGGAAAGTGGATTCATAAAATACCTACAAGGACCACCTAATTATCCTACAGCAGAAAGATAAAAGAAGGATTTGACAGGCTGAGGACAAAGATATTTCCCTTAAAAGAAGATGGTGGTTGTGAATCCTTACCCTGTCAGTCTTATTTCACAGGTTTCTTAGTAAGATAAGCTCAAACACTGTGTCTTCTGTATACTATTTGCTGTATGTTTTGTACATATTTACTTACATTCATTGCTTTTGTTTATTTTTTAGAGGGCGGAGGGGCAAAGGGGAGAGGAGAGAGAGAATCTTAAGCAGGCATCACTCTCAGTGTGGAGCCCCACACAGGGCTTGATCTCACAAACCTGAGATCATAACCTGAGCTGAATTCAAGAGTCAGACCCTTAACTGCCTGAGCCACCCAAGCACCCATATTTATTGCTTTTAAAAACTGCATACACATATCACATAATGTGGACATGTTAATTTTCAATTAATTCCTGTTTAATAATGTGACAATATTATGTATTCAAAGAATCCTTCAGAATTGTTAAAGAAAGATGCTAAACTATGGGGACCCCACTCTCAACTTGATACTCAGAGTGTATGAGTAAAGTAAGGGACAACTGCTAATGAGGCTGGGTGAACCTCAGTTACATGCACATTGGCCACTTCTTGAATAAACCAGTGGCTTCCTAGTCTTAGGATCAAGGTCAAATTTCTTAGCCCAATATTCAAGGCCAATTAACCTAGCCCCTATCTGACCATCTTGCCTTTTCTTCTTCATCTTCTTCCACCAAAAACTTTTAGTCAACCAAATCTACCAATGAGTAGTACTACCATATCAGAGCATACTGTCAGCCTGTGACTTTCTGTGTTCATGGCTGGAATGTGCTTTCCTGTGTGTTCTTTGAGGAGATGTACTCTTCCTTCAAGGAATGCTTCTAGTCCCACTTCTTGTGTTAGGTTTTCCTAAAATCCCAGGGAAGAAGTTCCTTACTCAGAATGTCCATGCCTTGCCTCTATTATCTCCCCCCCACCCCAAGCTGTACTGAGGACCAAAATCCTTTACCTGCTATGCACTCAAAGTGTAATAATTGACAATGATAGAATAAGGCAGGTGAGACATTTAATTTCATAATGGTCAGCTTGCATGTACATGAATTTTTGTTTTTAAATTGATATAATCGAAGGTACTCATATAGTAAACTGATTTGTTGATGGGTTCTTTAAAGCCACAGCTTCTCTACCAAAATATTTTTTAATAGATGGCTAACTACTTGACAGGAGCATAGGTGACACATACGTTTAGATTGGATTTAAAGTAACTTTAGTGCCTTGCTCCAGGCCCTCTTCACAGCGGAGGGCATTCTCTACGTTGCCATATAACTTCCTGGAATCTGATGCTGTTTGGTTTCATTTAATGAGCGTGACGACACTGTGGATCTGTGGCTGAGACATCCGAGGTGCAAAATCACAGACTGACAATCTTCCAGAACTAGAAAGAACTTAGAGACCATATAGTGCAACTTTTCAAACAATTTTCCAAATAACTCCTGTCAAGAAAATAAAATAAAAATGCCAATTTCTTCATGAATGACTAATACGTGGAACAGTTTTTAAACTAAACTCTGCTGTGAGAAGAGATAGACACAGGCATGGAAGTAACGGTCTACACGGCAGCCCCACTGTGGCTGGGTTACAGCCAGTCACCTGGTGGGGGGGTGGGTCGCCCTTTCTCAGCAGATCTGACAGTAGAGCTCTAACTGTAGGGAGGTGAGAAACATGGTCCATACCAGCCCATGAAGTGGAGGAAGTACTCAGAGGGCACAGGGTGCTTTCCCATCAGGATTGTAAAGTATTTTGTTTGTTTGTTTTGTTTTTAGGAGCTGGAAAGGCCCTACACTCACTGCTTGGCCTTGGCATAGACATGGTAGACGTAGAAAGGTGTGGTCTAGGATTGCCAAAGTACCTTCATTGACTGACCCCTTGGAGGGACAATCTTTGATGGAATGGCCTGCCTACCTAGAGAGTAGCTACATTTTTTTCATTAATGCATAAAGCCATTAAGGTACTCATTAATTCATCTGCTATTTGCTGAGCCCCATGTATGTGCCAGGACCATGCTAGACACAGGTGAGCAAAAGAGATGTTATCCTAGTCCCCATGGAATTGTCATATAATGGATGGAAAAGACTTCAATGACTTAATTCCCAAATCAGTATAAATTTCCACCTATAGAGACCAAAGGACGTATACAGAGAAATTAATGTACTCTACAGGTTCAGGGGAGTTGTCCCTAAAACTGTCATTTGAACTGAGATCAGAAGACTGAGTAGGATTTAACATGGTTAAGGGGAAGAGATGAAAACAGAGAGAGTGTTTCAGGCAAAGAGAACAATTGTGGTCAATTCAAAGGCCCTGGGGCAGGATAGTTAGCCACTGCAGAAAAGGTTGGAGGGCCTTGAGTAAGGAGGGGACCCAAGTTAGAGGCTGTTGCTTGAACAGAGATTGTGGGTGCTTGATCTGAGTAATTGGCTGCAGGAGGCAGAGTGATCAGATAGCTGAGGTACAAGGAATTTCAGGTCAGTAAAGCCAGTAGATTTGTGACCCAGAGCATATTGCTCGATTTCCCTGAGTATTAGTTTCCTAATTTCTACAAAAACACTGCATTTGGAGGAAGGCCAGGTGTGGTTTTCTTCTTACTTAATAATCATGTGACTATTAAAAAATTAGTTAACTACTCTTCAGTTTGTTCATCCAGAGAATATGGATATTCTGAAGATGAAGTCAGGGATGGCGTGGACACAAATTCTGAACTCCTAAATTGTTTAATCTGTTAATGGAGAACTACATTTTGTAATCTATTATGGAAATGAGATAGTTCTTTATTTCACATTAATCTATTGAAGCAAGTTTTGTGAGCAGGTTAGAAGTTATCTACTTGGTTGAAACCAAATGGAACTGAATTGAATCTCAGCTCGTCTACTTGATTGCTATATTAGTTTTCTATTGCTGCATAACAGATTTTCACAAACCTAACAGATTAAAACATAATTTTCTGAAGTCAGAAATCCAGCTTGGCTCAACTGGGTCTTCTGCTGAAGACCTCCCATGCAGGGTGTTGGCTAGCTGTGTTCTCATCTGAGGGTCTAGGGAACGACCAACTTTCAGGCTCATTTAGATTGTTGGGAGAAGTCAATTTCTGTGGTTGTGGGACTGAGGTCCTGGTTTCCTTGCCGGCTCTCAGCCAAGGTTCATTTTCAGCCTCTAGTGGCATCTGTGTATATCCTCTGTGGCATCCTCCATCCTCCATCTATAAGCCACAGTGCTTCCTTAAGTTTTGAATCTTCCCACTTCTTTTCTCAGTGGCAGGCAGAGAAAGCTCTCTGCTCTTACGGTTTTATGTGATTAAGTCAGGCCCATGGATAATGTCCTTATTTTAAGGTCAACTGAGCCCTATGATATAATCATGGGAGTGATATCTCATTATATTTACAGGTTTTGGGGATTAAGGTATGGAATCTTAGGAGCCATTTTCAGAATTCTGTCTACCACAATTTCTCAATGTGACCCTGACGAAATTGTTATGTAAGCTGTATTGGTTTTAGTTTCCTCATCTGTATGATGGGGCAAAATCATACCTTGAAGCATTATTGTGTTGATAAGTAAAATAAGATAGACTGTCTGAAACACAGCAGATATGTAATACTCTTTTCCCGATTCTCACATTCAATTTTGTACATTAAGAATCTGGCTGACTCCTAATGCCAGATGAGTTTTTTTTTTTTTAATAAAAAAGAGGAATGGGTCCTCTCCCTTACAAGTTTTGAAAGTTCTTTTAGAGTCTTATGCTACTGTGTTACATAACCAGGATTTGGTTTCTCTTAAGTAGCTGAGAACTGATGTATGTTGCATAGAGGCATAAATTAAGAACTTGGACAAGAGAAGAACTTGCCAGAACTCAACCTTGGGGTGTTTATGTCTGATCTTTAAAAAAAATATATGTCTTGGCAGTAAAAGTAACTTCTTGGTGGTGGTAGTGGTGGTGTTGGTGAAGAGGAAAACAGGATTTTATATATAATTGCCAGAATTTACTTTATCCAGCAAATTTTATGGGTAAATTCCCTCAAAGCCTATTTGCTTTTAAGACTGCAGAAACTGATGAAAGAAAGCATGGTTCTACTCTACTTTTTTAGTTGTGAAGACATCATAATCCTTGCACTGCAATGCTTCATGCATTCACTCCATGCAACAGTAAGTTTTTATAAAGCCCCCTTCATTAAATATGAATTTCAACAAAAGAGCCAAGAGCCCTTAAATCCATCAACTGGCCATAAATCCAAGCAGCTGCATTATGAGTCACTCAGAGATCAGCAGAGTGAATGGGCTACTGTGCTTCCACCCAGGAGACGGAGCACACCCTCCCTGAAATGGTCATTCTCCCCTAAATCAGTCATATGCAGTTTCGGGGAAAGTCAGAACTGTAGCTCTTCACAAGTCAGTGTGGTAGGTGTTAGGGGAACCATGAACCAAAATACTGGTATTGGTTGGAGAAGACTAATAACAGTTGTAATTTCAAGTGGCCTTTCAATTGCTTACATTCCCTCATTTCTCCAGCAATGAAACGGAATCAGTAATTTCTGCATATTAATATTTGCATCATAGGAGTATCTTCAGGGTTAATGGGAGGACGTGAAAAAACATGATTTGAGTGAAGCATATTATCTGGTGATTCTGCATTTTCTGTGCTCTATTCCAAGGCTTAATCCAGAGATAATGATTAATGACACAGTCTTAGAGGATGGAGAAGAGAAACGTGATGTATGCTAGTTCTGTGGTGCTCAGCCCGAAGTCTTCTGATCCAGAAATGTTCTCCTCTCAATTCAATCAAGTTTGGATAAAATGAAGCCTTGGGGAACAGGACTCACTGAGTTTTCAGGACACCAGAACTTGCTTTCTTTTGCAATACATTACGTAGAAAATCTCTAGACATATTGATGCCTGAAAAGGTTGTCTTGAAATAATTGGATGCTCCTATCAATGATACAATGTTGTATTAGCTCAGAGTTACTTTTCTGAATATTTATTCTAACTGTGTAATGCCGGGGATGACTGTGCCAAGGGGAGACTGAACAGATGCTTGGGCGTCATCATAGAAGTCATTTGAAGATCTGTCTGCATCTCCCATAGGTTATTTTCTTTTAATGTAATGCTTCCCCCATCAATGGGACACATGCAGTTAATCTAGTTAACTGAGGTCCATTTCGTGTCTGACGTGAGCTCTTACATCCTGTTGTCTAGCATTTATTAATAATTAAGAAAAGGACAAAAATACATACTGTGCACTACAAAAGAATGTGGGAATGGGACAAGACATTTCATTATGGCTGTCTTTTGAGAGATCGCTATATTGCTGGATATCGCTAAGTGCTTTGCTGGGATTATTTCATTAATATAACCAAGCACCCTATGAAAAAGATAGCACATTGTCCTTGCTTCCATTTCCCTGATAGAGAAGTGGAGCACTAGAGAGGTTTGGGACTTTTCCCAGGGCCAGATAGCTAGAAGGTTCTGGGCTGGGTCTTGGGGTGGTTCTGGCTGGCACCGAAGCTGTAAGGCCTGTCGCTGATGTGCTCCGCATGGTACGTATTGTAACAGCAGATCCTAGCCTCTCGGTAGAAGGGAAGCTGTGCTCTACAGGCCGACTGAACTGAGAAGGCTTTTCTTCAGAAGAGGAAACCACATGCAGACGAACAAGTGATGTAACCAAGGCGATCCTAGGGTTGGGCTTGATTGAGGCTCAGCTGCTGGTGAGATGTGGTTTTCCAGCCTTTCGGGGAGTGGAGACACCACAATCCCTGTCAGTACTGGCAGTAGACGCCAAAGAGGAGCCAGCAGGCAGCTTGTAGGGTAAGCTGCTGGGAACAGGGTGCTCATTCTTCCCCTCAGCCGGGCATGAGGAGAGGTGGGCAGGAGATTGGTGGAGGACCAGAGTGGTGTTCTGGCCAGGAAGCAGCTGTGGAAGCCCAGGGGGAGGATGGTGTTCCACGAGGCATGGCAACGCTGCTCCTCCTAAGATTTTCCAGATGCACACCCTGGGTGTGCTTGTCATTCTGAGGCATGATCAAGGGAACACTGAACCCCTTCCTTTCATTCATCAAGCTTACAGTCTCCTGGAGATAACTATTTTAATATGAATCTTGAGCATTTTACCTTATTTTCAAAGACTTTATCTGTTTATTCATGAGAGACACACAGAGAGAGGCAGAGACATAGGCAGAGGGGGAGGCAGGCTCCACATGGGGAGCCTGATGCAGGACTTGATCCCAGGACTCTGGGATTATGACCTGAGCAGAAGGCAGACACTCAACCACTGAGCCACCCAGGTGCCTCAATCTTGAACATTTTAATATGAAGATTTAAAAATCCAGCAAAAGTTATAATTGAGTATAATTGATACATCGTAACTTACAAAGCTAGCATAGCATAATGCTCCCTCTTTTATCTTATTTTTATTTTTAAAAAATTTTATTTATTTATTCATGAGAAACACACACACACAGAGGCAGAGACGGGCAGAAGGAGAAGTAGGCTCCCTGCATCCAGGATCCCCAGGACTGCATCCAGGATCCCCAGGATCATGGCCTGAGCCAAAGGCAGGCGCTCAACCACTGAGCCACCCAGGCATCCCTGCTCCCTCTTTTAATATATATTTTCCTGATGCTCACATATCAGATCAGACTCAGATTCCCAAATCCGTAGTGCTGCATCACCACTCACGTGCAAGAGAGCGGCTGTAGGAGCTGATATCGAAAGCCGATGCTGCCATCAGGCAGGATTTATATACTGATAGGGAAACACGCTTGGTGACAAGCAGAGATGCATCACTTCCTGGCACAAGAGAGGCAGTAGGGAAGATTGCTCTTGAGGATTGTAAAGTCACATCAGAAACAGAATTTTGGAGGAAGTTTGAATGGTAAAAGCGTTTTCCCTTCATATAGCAGATCTCAGCATCTAAGACTTCCAGATTTTAAGAGAGGGTCGAAAGAAAATGCCAGGTGCACCTGTCCTATCTATATCCCTAAACCTTGATAATATCCATTTAGCAACCTCAAGTTGGCCTCATGACTGGTGGTAAAGATGCACCTGAAGCCCATTAGAGGATTTTATCATCTTCATAAAACCTGACCCCAAAGCAGCCTGTCATTTGCCTTTGCAATGAAAGCAGAAGAAATTTTTGTAATTATTTGGCAATCAGCAACGTGGACCCTGATTGCCACATGGAGATGAAGAGGTGGACAGATTGTCAGGGGAGGATGATGTCCTCTAACAAAATCATCATAGGTGAAGTGAGCCGTGTTGCTATAGGAGAGAAGAATAAGGATCAATAATTATTTCATCTGGAGGGAGAACTGATCTTTGGCAACAGTTGATGTGAAAATGCATTCTCACTTTCTAAGTTTTATGCAGTGGGAGCTAACACTTTCAGTAGTGACAGAAAGTGCAAAAGAATTCAAAAGTGCCCAAAAGATGTGCTTTATCATCCAAACGAAGAAATCTTTATTGTTAAATTTATTAGTAATTCACTTAAACGTTTCTAGTCTGTGAGTTATCTAACTTTCTTGTTTGTTTTTCTCGATGCAGGGCCTCTATCTGCAAGGATTTGAACCCCATGTCTCCTGGTGTAAGAAGAGATTTTGAATTAAAAGAAAGCAGGAGAACTTGCACAATATCACTATCAAACCAGAGATCTAAGCAAGCCAAGGAGATGAACTCTCCCACCCTTAGGCAGAGACAGGTTTTCTCTGTTGAAAGGGGGGGTGTACACTTTGGGAGCCCCCAACTGCCAGATGTTTTTCCAGCATGGGGAGGCTCCTTCACCTCTATGTGAGCAGAATGGGTGACAGTCCCATTCATCTGTGGATTTCTTCTGCTGCTTATGCCTGTTAGGTGTGCTAATGATTGTGTGAGGTGTAATATACGGTGGAGATTTCCAGAAGGGGGTAAAAAATCCAAGCAGGAATATACAGTATTAAGTTTATCCTTCCACATCTGAGCATGAAAGGAAAATCCAAGTATAAGTGGACAAATGCTTTATTTATAGAATATAAATTTCCACTGTAGCACACACTACGTTCTGTTGACTTTCTGCCTCCTACCTTTTTAAAATTAATTTTGAAACCACATAAGCAGTACACTTCTGTAGATGAACCCCAAAAATGAATGTAAATTTTCTCAATATGCAAATATATAGGAAAAAGTTCTGGAGATATATACAATAGCATGATACTAATGGTCGACTCAGTAGAGGGATGGGGGAGGATGGATGGAGGAAGGAGGCTGGAGAGGGACTTGATCCTACAGGGCTTTAGCCTTGTCAGCCTTGTAATACTTTACATGGAGAATATTTTTTTACTCTATTTGCCTTATTCCTAGAAACTTGTGCAAGCTTGCCAATTATTCTTGCACTTTAGGTCTCTCTACTTACAAGTCCAGTTGGATAATTCAAATTTGGGAAGTTGAAGATATGCTTTTTGGCCAAAGGATTGTGCTATTAATTGTTATTAATGAAGAAAGCAGCCTATTGGAGTTTGATGGAATTGTTCTATCCACCAGATAGTCTTCCCACAAGTAAATAACAATCTATTCCCTTCCCCACCTGGGGAGAATGATGTCCCAAAGCCTGATTTCTGGTATTTAAATAGAAAGCCAAATAAATAAATAAATAAATAAATAAATAGCCATTGTTGCAGGCTCCATGAAGTCTAGTTGCAAGCACAGATAGGAGGCCAGGAAAGTCCCGCCATCCATTTAATGCAGAGGAACTGATTCTCGGAACCAGAGGAAGAATGGAGGTGGGACAGCATGGAAGGCAGCCAGCCCCTTTCACCTTGGCCTTCCTGCTGTGCCATCCAGCCCAGTGCTGCTGGGGGTTCTCACATCCTTGTCAGTCTGGTCCAAACACCGCCCTCACTCTGGCTCCTATTGCTCTTTTATGTGTAACCTGTGTTCTGGCCAAAGGAAACCACCTCCTGTTTCCTGAACATTCCCACGCTTTCCTGAAGCATGCCTTGTTCATGCCTCTTCTTTCTACTGAAATCCTACCTGTCCTTCAAGGTTCCTCTCCAAAGCTGGAGCCTTTACCCAGACTTTCTGAATCTATCCAACTAGATGCCATTTCCTTCTCTTCCTGCCCTTGTCATCATTTGGTTTCCCTATGTCTATGTAGAAATACAGACAGAGAGTGTGCCCTTGAAGGCAGGGTGGTGTGTGAGTTACACATTCCATTTCTTCTTGCCATATGCCAGATCTCATTCTAGGATTTGGAGAAATAAATATGGTAAGCAATTGTCCCTATTCTTTTGGAGCTCATTGCTTAGGAGTTCAGATAATTACCAACATTGATGGGTAGGTAAGGACAGCAGACCCCAAGCTCCCAAACTCACTCTCTATCCTTTTGAGCCCTTCTTGAAACACGTGAGCCTGACATCTTCTTTGCAAACTCCATGTCTCAAAGCTGAGAGGGAGGCTCATTCTGCACAGACCTAACCGGCCTGGATAAAATGCCTGAGGGGAGCCGACCTTTCCAGTGAAGGAGGGAAGAGGGCAAGGTGAAAACACACAGGGGTGAGCGATTCAGTCTCAGAAGCAGCAATCAGTAACTTCCCTGCGTGATCACTGAAAGGGGATTAAACACAGCAAGGTCTCTGTTCCCTAGAGTCCATGTGTGCGCACGTGCCTATGCGTGTGCCCATGTGCATGTGTGTGTGTGCACATGTGTGTCCATGTCTTGAAGAGAAACAGCTGTTGTTACCTAGGGCTCTCTGAGTCTTCACTCCGCCTTCCTCCCTGAAAGGGTGATGGGGCCCCAGCTCTGGCCACAGTGGCTGTAAGGACTAGCCCCTACAGCAGGGCAGAGGGAAGATGGAGAATCCAGCCCTCTCTGACTAGCTTTGTGCTGTGGGCACTCTTGAAAACATAGTTAGCTTCTATAAGAATGAAAGAGAAATGAGTTGAAGGTGGCAGGTGAAGAGTGCAGAGATGAGAAGAATGTACTTCTGGCTGGGTCCGTGTCTCAAGAGAAGGAAAATCTTCTGTTGGCCTTGTGCCATTCCCTTGCACAAGGTAGTCAGACACCTGGTAAGAGAGTGGACCTTAAAGTCCAAGCGACTGGGTTCAAATCTTAGTTCTGTCTCCTAAGGGCTGGGGGCCCCATGGTAACCGATTTAACAACTCTGGGCTTCAGTTTCCTCATATGTGAAGTGGGGACAGTAAGCAGACCTTGCTCATGGAGTTGTTGCAAAGGCTCTAATGTAAAGTGGTTAAAATAGCACTTGGCACAGAGCAAGTATTCAATTGGCGGTAGCTGGTTTATTGGAGCAGGACACGATAAATACGAGGTCATGTCTCCTACTTCTTACTGATCGTGTATGATCAAACCAAATCCAGCCATTGACAAGGATAGTATGAAAGATCATTCTTCCTGACATGGGAGTGCTTTTTCCTATCTTTGGGCTGACCCCAAATCCCCTCCCCCTACTCCCTCAGGTGTCTTAGACCCTCTATGGTCTACTTGGCTGGTCCTACTTCTCCTGAGCCCCCAGCGGGGATATCCTTACCAGACAGAACTCTGATTCTGGAGTTAGTGTACCAGCATTCCTGTACCCTCTCAAAATTGTAGAAACTCTTTGAGGACAAAAACAATGTCTAATTAGCCTCTCTCTTTTTTTTTTTTTTGTTTTTTTTTTTTCTTCACAAACATTTTAAAATAACTCCGTCTTCTATGTCAAATGCACAAACAGTTGCTTTTCAACTGAGTCATTCTCTGGAAAGCTATTCCTCTTAGTTAGAAAGGAGCTAGGGTTCGATCATGCCAATGACTTAACACAGTTTCCCATTTTAGCCTTGAACTCTTGCCTTAAGTGATGGTGGCATTTTAAGAATCAGATATTGGCTAGAGAGAGAGAGAGAGAGAGAGTTTGGGGGTGGGAGGTGTAAAGCAGGGGCGGAATGATCCCACTAGCCCTTAGAATCCCACCACAGGGGCAGCCTGGAACTCTGCTGTTGTAAAAGTCATCCTTAGTGTGAGCCAGGGATGGTCAAAGGCATCCATCACGGTCCCAGTGTCGCGCAGCCCATCCACCTGGACAGCACCCAGCTCTCCAAGAAGTTCATCAGCGACTACCTCTGGAACCTGCAGGACACCGACTGGTAGCCAGGAGCCTTGAGGACATGTTTGCGCGCACAGCACGGATTTGCCGTGGAGGGTGGGTGCTGCCTCAGTGGTGAGATGGGCTTAAAATTAAATGTTTATACACACACAAAGTACTTACCTGCTTACCAAGCCCCATTTCCTGCACCCACCAAAGATGATTTGAAATAAAATCCAGGTGACTGTATTTCACTTTTTTTAAAAAAAGATTTATTTATGAGACACAGAGAGAGAGAGAGAGAGAGAGAGAGAGAGAGGGAGAAGCAGGCTCCATGCTGGGAGCCCGACGCGGGACTCGATCCCGGGACTCCAGGATCGCGCCCTGGGCCAAAGGCAGGCGCCAAACCGCTGAGCCACCCAGGGATCCCCCCATATTTCACTTTTAAGTAACTAATAGTTTTACATTCCAAGGGGAGGTTGAAAGAAGCCAACATCAGTATTGTAAGAACAACAATTTTGCAGGAAATGTTTCATAAGCATTTTATTTGAGGCACAGATCGGATAAACATTATCTTACCCATTTTACAGCCGGGAAAATTGGGGGTGTGGGGTACCTGACTCTCCTCCAAGACATTTTTTTTTATTATTATTGGAGTTCAATTTGCCAACATATAGCATAACACCCAGTGCTCATCCCATCAAGTGTCCCCTTCAGTGTTTTTGCAGATGTCGCATTTAGTGTCTCTTCCAAACTGCCCCTGGGGGCGGGGGGGGCGGGTGCAGAGGACAAAGGCGGGCGGGAGAGGGGTGCGCATGAGCTTGGGGTGAGCACAGAGGCCCGCGGCACCGGCACCGGGCGGGGGAGAGGGGAACAGAGCAGCTGCCTGCCCAGCGGGGTGCCCCGGCCCCTCCGCGACCGGCTGGGGTGGGGGGGGGCCTGGCCGTGCTCCCCCGCCGCCTTCAGCCCCAGGCTCCCCGCTGCAACCCGCCCCCCGCGGCTGCCTCCTCCCCCCCGCCCGCGAGCATCCACGCGAGCATCCACGCGGGCGGCGGCCGAGGGCTCGCGCTGTCCCCGGGCCCTGCCCCTGCGCTGCTGCCCCTGCCCGGCCGCTCACCGCCGGGCCCCGCTCGGGAAACGGCCCCGTGGCCGAGGCCGCTGAACCCTCTGGCTGCGCACGGGGTGGGCGGAGCGGGTGTGAGCGGGTCGGCGGGGACCACCGCGGGCTCCTGGCCCGGGGGACAGGGCTCTCGGCCTGCCCTCAGCTTTACCACCTTCCCCTGCGCGGCCCTGGACCCTGAATGAGCAACTTGAAGTCAAGGGCATCCGAAGTTACCCGATCACGCTGCCCAGGGCATTTTCTCAAGGAAAGGGGTCAACCCAAAGAAGGGAGTGCACTTTTTGAAAGGATAAGAAGTCTACGCTTCTCTTGGGGTTTCCTCCATATTTCTCTTTCCTTTGCTACTTACGCTCCTATAGCCACCCTATTCTTTCATTTGCATTTACTTTCCTATGTATTTCATTACATCTGCAATCCTGCCCTTACCGCCTATTCACAGATACTACTCTACCTATACAATTACTATGTGTCCAGTCGTGTGCCTGGTGCTGTTACAGATGCAAGGAGATCCCTGGCCCTGGGACAGTGCTGTCTGATTCTGGATACACAAGTATCCACACCGCAGATAGGATGCAATAAATGCCACAAAAGGGATGCAAAGACATTGCTATTGGAGCACAGAGGACGGTGAGCTCACCTGCGGGCAAGGGATCGGGGATGCTCAGCAGGTGAATTGGGTGTTGATGGATGGCATTGATTCCTTTGCGGGGGAGCCCGGTGTAAAGTGGACACTCCTTGAATTCCAGACAGAAGGAGCAGCTCAAGGAAAAATGCAGACAGTCAATGACAAGCAGCCTCATTTCCATCTATCGATTGATTCGTCTGGCAGATGTTCACTGAGCATTTACTGTGCACCGGCATGGTTCTGGGTGTTGGGGTGCAGGAGTGAAACAAACACACCAAGTCCCCACTCTGCCTGAGTTTACATTACAGGGGCAGGAGAAAGATGCTCAATAAATAAAACTGTAACGTACCAGGTGGTGTTAGGCACTGAAAAGAAAACTATGGCAGGATAATGGGGCAGAGAGTGGTAAGGGTCGGGGTGGGGGCTTCTTTCTGACAAACAGAAATCTGATGGAAGTGAGAGAGGTGCCCTGCAGATTTCAGTGGCTGAAGCCCCCACCAAGGCGAGCAGCAGGTACCAAGGACCTGTGGGAAGAACCTACTGGGTGTGTCTGAGGAGCACGGGGGAGCTAAGGGGCAAGCATTGGAAGAGGTGAATTACAGGACATGAAGCCAGAGAGAATGTTGGGAGCCAACCACGTGACATTTGTGCACCATGGTAATGACTAGGCATTTAATCCTGCATGTGACATGGAGCAATGACATGGTCTCACATTTCTTAAAGATGACGCTAGCTGCTGAAAGGGGAAAGGACTACAATAGGCTGAGGTTGTGAGATGAGGGGTCACCTTTTCCTGGAGTTTGGTGTACAGATAAGGAACTGCAGAAGGAATTAATTTCTTCAGGAAATAATCCCGGAGAAGTAATCTGGAACCAGGCCATGGGGTTTCCACCTTGAGAGCTAAGCTAAAGATATTAGCCTCTGTTTTGTAGACAATGAGGAACCGTTGGAAGATTTAAGCACATAAGTGATATGATTATTGTTTAGCTTCTTCTGAGTGCTATAAGTGAACAGAGGGCTCAGATCTTGGGACTTGAAGGATGTGGGTCCTGCTTCCACCGGTCACCAGCCCTGAAATCTTGGAGCACCACTGAACCATCTTAAACTTCAGTTTCTTCATCTGTTTGTCTCCTCTCTGTACTGTAAAAGGTTATTATGAGGATGACATGGTAGGAATGTATATGAAAGCCTTCAGTAAACTGAGATGTAGAGCACCAGATGATGATGATAAGGAGGAGGAGCATAGTGATGAGGATGAGCAGAAAAGGGGAGCTGGAATGAGGACTAGTTGGGGAGCTTTTTGGCCCTGCCCAGGTGAGCATAAAGTGGGTCTGAACTCAGGTGGAAGAAGGGGGAATGGGAAGTAAGAGGCAAGTATCAGAGACATGGCAAAAGAAAAATCTAGAGCCCCTAAGGATGAGTAGCAAATGGTCTGTAAGTGTTACTGTCAGAGTTCAAACACGGGCCATCGTGGCAATAGACTTCACCAAGATTATCTGTGATGCATGGGCAGAGAGACCGATATGGAAGATCAAAGGCCAGCCTGGTTTAGGGAAGAAGTAGCAGAAGAGCCACTGGTACAGGACCCATAGACATATAATTGTCAAAGAGGAAAGAAACCAAGAGAAATGGTAGCTAAGAGAGGGAGCAAAGAAAGGCTATATAAAGAGCCCCATCGAAGTGGGAAACACAACAGCTTGGATGTGCAGACTGAGGAACAGGAAAGAGTTATATGTCAGGGTTCTTAGCTTCAAAGACAGGAAGCAAAATGAGTGGTATCAGCAATGGGGCCATTGAGCAGAGGAGGAAGTTTTAGGAGGAAAGATGCTAAGTTTGGACATTTTTGGCTTCCTGTGCCATTGGGAAAACAGTGAGAGCTATCTTGTAGGCAGTTGGACACATAAGATGGGGACATGATATCAGATGAGTGGGTTGGACTGACCATAGTTGACATGAAAGGGATTAATGCCAGAGATGAGGATTTTGATGGAGCTGGAGAGTGCATGAAAGGTGTTAGGAAGAAGATGGGGGGAGGAATGAGTGTCTACACGGTAGAGAAGGTACCCACAGGTAAGGGTGAGAGGGAGAAGGGAAATGCCAAGGTGACACAGGATCAGATATAGAATTGCTGAGAACTTGGAAGTCAAAGAAATTATTTTTAAAAGGATCTGGTGGTCAAAAGATCCAAGATCAAAGGGCTGAGAAGAAGGATACACTGAGCAGTGCATTGCATTGGAATTTGGGACAGGGGGTAAGGGGGAGAGTAGGGTAGGGGTTCAGGGGAGATAGAAAGGAGGAGGAAGACATGGAGGAAGAGCAGGAGGGAGGGGGAGATCATGAAGATTTTGAGAGGCTTCGTCCCATCTGGAGGTGGAGGTGGAAATTTCAGAGGTTGGAGAGGGGACCGAATGGATGGACATAGGCTTGAAGAATTTAGAGGGAAAATGACAGAGGCTGGACAGTAGGTGAGTACCTAGGGATTAAGTTTCAGCAAGGGGTAGTTTTGGGGATCCCTAAACACATCCGTGGAGAAAGAAAGGAATGGCTGTAGACCTTCAGCAAGTAGCTGATGCCATTTACCACCCAACTGAACCATTCAAGCTCTAAGTAAGGTTCAGTCCCCATAAGGCCTTGTGTTTCTGGCCTTATCCTGGTGTTTGTGGCCCAAAGCAATAACACCCGAGTGTAAAATAGCCCATGTAACTAAATGTTCCTTTTAAGGTCAACTGACACACAAAAGATATTGATTTATGACCAAAAAACAAAAATCTTTGCATCCTGAAATAATTTTTCTTTCATCTGTGTGGCCACATGGGTTGTTGACAATTCCCAGAACTTGGTAACAGACCTCTTATCTGGGCCATTTATCTTAAACAGCTCCCACCAGTCACCTCATTTTTCACAGCTTTCATGAATCCAGCCTCTTGACATCTCTTGGTTATATGGCCCTGTAGATCTCCCTTTCCAGAAATAGGGCATCTTGTTCTCATTACCAGCTGGTTTACAAAGAAATTCACTTCCGAGCAGAATACACCCACGCTGGTTCACTCTGCAGCTATTTGGAATCAACAAGCTTTCCTGCTCAACACGAGGGAAACAAGAATATTTTAGAATCTCTTGGAGTCTGAGACCTTGGAATTGTAGCCACGGCACAATGAAAACCATACAGTTTTCCTCTTTGGTTAGTGAGGTCTTTTAGAGTGGCACTTCCTGTCCTATGTTTGATAACACTAAAAGTCAGTCATTTTCAGCGATTCTGGCATATAATCGGAGGATGAATTTACTAGGTAGCTTAAATATGTGTGTGTGTGTGTGTGTGTGTGTGTGTGTGTGTTTAACTCAATTATGGTCCATTAAGGGTTCCTGAAACAAAGTCCTCATCTCTGTCTATACAGTTTTGAAAGAAAGCAACACATTCCTTTCATAGCCTGGTTGAAAGGACAGACAACAACAACAAAAAGACTGCTTGGCTCACCTGACAAAGCACAGAAACTTTTTCCTCTTAAACTAATGTGAACTCAATTGGTTGGGTGATTCATCCCAGTCCTGGGATGGCCAGCTAATCCCATAATATGTGCACTCCAACACACTAGGGACCATGATTTCTTTTTTCTTTTCTTTTCTTTTTTTCTTTTTTCTTTTTTCTTTTGGAGGGGGGGGGGTGGGGGGGGGGGGGGGGGGGTGGGGGGCGGGAAGGGAAGGGAGGAAGGGAAGGGACTGGGAGTGAAGGAAGGAGGGGCTTTCACTTTCTGCCTTCCTTCTTTCCTCTCTCATTCCTTCGTCTCCTCTCCTCTCCTCTCCTCTCCTCTCTTTTCTTTTTTCTTTTCTTTTCTTTCCTTTTCTTCTCTTCTCTTCTCTTCTCTTCTCTTCTCTTCTCTTCTCTTTTCTTTTCTTTTCTTTTCTTATGACCATGATTTCAAATCCCATCCTGTGAACAACCACCCCCCACCTCCTACTCCCCTACCCCCACCGGCACCCTGAAGCCCTGAGAAGGGCTCCCCAAAGTGTCTGGGAACTTCCTGTCCATACCTGAAGAGGCTCATGCCCATCAACAATGACCCAGTTGTCTCTCCTTCCTGCTGGGAGAGAGCGGAAGGAACCTTCCAGCCTTTCACCTGCTGGCATAGAAGACTTTGCCTCTCTCCCCAGCCCCTCTGCCTGTCAGCACGTCTGGTGATAACGTGCCGGCCACAGGTGAATTGCGTTCCTGTCTACTGGATGACAGCTTCTGTCACAGCCCCGGTGGCAGGGCCTCTGCCGTCCTCCCTGTTCCTTGGGGCTGGAGGATGGGGAGCAGGCTGTCCCTGCTGGGTGGGACTCCAACCTCACAGGCAAACTTTTTTTTTTTTTTTGGCTGTTGCACCATATTGGAGGTGATTTTCCATTAGAAAAAAGGAGAAGTGTTGCTTCTGAAATTATCTATTTGCACACATTTCTCTCATCTGTAGGTGCAGACTAGGGAATAGTTCGAATTTATATACACAAAATAGAGAGACGAAACAATTATCCGAGGGGGAAAAAGATACTTTTTGTTGCAGCAGTCAGATAATTGAAGGCAAAATATGTATATGGGCAGGAAAGGGCACACTTGAATTACAAGGATAATTGCCCCAATTCACTGCTTTACTTTGTATGTGTAGACACAAAAGTGTACAGTATTTAAAGTATCTGCTATCCTCAGAAATGAAACCCCAGCCTTTGTGAACTCACTTTATGTTAAGAGGCAGTGTCCAGAAACACTGGATCTAGGCCAGCACCATTGTTTGCACTGCCTTTTTTGTGTCACTGAAGTCAGAGAGAAATTTGTTTTAAGGATAATGTCCCGTGTTTTTTACGACGGGGCTTTCACATGGAAGCGTGGGAAGGTGGAGGTTTCAGGCTTTAGGGAAAGAGTTGTGGCTGAGAACTTTCAAAGGCTGCAGGATTTGAGTCTGTAGAATACTAGCATTCATCTTTGACCTTATGTAGCGTGGAAAACACATTCACACTGAGGAGGATTATATCCACGATGGAATCTTCAAAGTGTCTCAGATAGCAAAGGTGATTGTAACCTCTAGCATGCTAAATAAAATAAAATAAAATAAAATAAAATAAAAGAAAAGAAAAGAAAAGAAAAGAAAAGAAAAGAAAAGAAAAGAAAAGAAAAGAAAAAATTCTGGAAAAGCTCTTCTGGGGTGAGGGTGGGGGATGTGGGAGGGGGTAACAGTTGAGGTTGGAATGGGGAAACGAACTTTCTGAGGAAGGTAAGCCAATTCTTTAAACATTTCTTTTTTCCAACCATGACTTGCTTAAGAAAAGTGATGAATAAAAGAGCAAATCATTTTTAAAAATTTTTTAAAGATTTTATTTATTTATTCATGACAGACACAGACAGAGAGAGAGGCAGAGACACAGGCAGAGGGAGAAGCAGGCTCCAATGCAAGGAGCCCGATGTGGGACTCCATCCCCGGTCTCCAGGATCACACCCAGGGCTGAAGGCGGCGCTAAACCGCTGAGCCACCCAGGCTGCCCAAGAACAAATCTTTTTGCAAATGAGAATCAATTCAAAAGAACAGAATTAAGATATTAATAAAATAAAGATATTTTTGTGTTGGACATGGAACTACAAAAGAGGGAAGGGTGAAAATAGTCTTTTAGGGGACCACTCACTCATTACAAGAATGCGCTTTCCCCTTACAATTTTCTTTTTTCTTTTTTCTGAATTTGCTAATACTTATAATCAGCATTTAAAAATAAGTGATCATTTCTCACTATTGAATAGGGAGGAACAGAAACACGAATACATCACTGAGAAACATCACAGACATGGGCTGTGGCTGTGGGTTGAGCCCCAACAAAGAATTGGGGGAGGAGACAGTTTTGCTTCAAGATGGCTGTAGCTTCCAGAACTGGAAAGAAGCCAACGTTGTATCGGGCCATGCCGAGCAAAGGTGGATTGTACAGCCCGGGTTTTGGCTTGGACAGCAGATCCAGGTACAGGTGTTGCAAGGCAAGCAAGTGCCCCTTCTCAGTGTGGGGGTTAAGTGCACGATTTTGGAGTCCAACCACCTGGGCTTTGAATCCTTGCACTCTTACTCATTAACTCTGGGTAGGGCAATTTTCTTGACCTCTCTGTATCTCATTTTCCCTTCTACCCAATGAGAAAATTAGAACTTTCCTCAGAGGTTGTTATGAGAATTGAATAGGCCAACATATGCCAGGTGGTTAGAACAATGTGTCACACATCATAGTTCATCAATGTCAGCTATTGTCAGCTTATATGTGGCTGGGCGAAGGCTTGGCACTGTCATGAGAAAGCTGCTGAGTGTTTGGTACCCAAAGGTGCCATGCGCTCAGGGTTCCACCATGATCTGAAATATGAGATCATGGGTTTGGCTTACGAGGCATTTTCATTTAACTGGCATCCAACACTAGGACCCAAGGAAGGTTTTTGAATATGGGCATGCAAAGGTCTCCATGGTCATACTGAGAAGACAGGTATGGAAGAGAGAGGAGACTGGAGACAGAGAACCTGCTGGGAAGCTGGTGGTGTGGGTTGTCTCTGGCAAGGGCCACACTGCAGGTGGCTGGAGGGGAACCGCCTTACAATGTAAGCACACTGTGGGAGAAGGAATAAAACATTTCCTAAACCGGTAAATTGGAACTCTCCTGCCTGGGTGTCCGAGAGAATGGTTGCGCCAGTTAACACAACGAGAAGGGTGTAGTTTCTAAATTTAGCTGAACCCCCAATGCGGCTCAGTCTTCCCTGCATTTATCCCTAGCAGCTGCCCCTTTCCCGTGGTGAATGTGCCAACTTTGATTACTTTTTTCTTAAGATCCCAAGCCTAATTCACAACTTGTCAGCATTCAGCTTTGCTTTGTTATCAGATGCAAACTCTCTCAGCTTCGGTCCCCAAACTTCCCACACTTCCTCCATCCTTTTGTAGATTACCGTCATTATCTGTTTTTGGGACTTGGAAGGAAAAAAGTCTTTCTTGTAAAAGATTAGCACATCCACATATACCCTTTTTGCTTTCTCATAAGTCTCTCCTTCAGAAAGTTTTAAAAACAGTGCTTCATCATTCTAACCATTTATTTCCTATAGCATTAATTCTTCCCCTTCACTGGTTTTAAATAAATCAACATAGGGGCTACTCAAATGGTATTAATCCAAAACCATCTTTCAGCAATCTTAACAGCTTCCCAGAAGTTCCTTTCCTGCCCCCTTCCGGCTGTTACCCCTTCCCTCTTCTCCGAAAAATCTGTCTTTTTAATTTCCAACCTCTTGGGTTAATTTTACACATTTAATGTTTTACATAAATGGAATCATACAGTATACAGACTTTCATATTTGCCTTATTTCCCTCAATATAAAGTTTGTGAGATTTGTTCAGGTTTCCTGTGTATAGGAACAGTTCCTTCATTTTCTTTGCTGTATAGTATTCCATCATATAATATACCACTAGTCATTCTGCTACTTACGGTAAATCAGGTTGTTACCAGTTTTTAGTTATTGCTACCACGAGCATTCTTTTGGTGCATGCATATACACAGTTCTGTTAGGTATATGTGTCAACGGTTACACACATGATGAGTGCAAGAGTTTTCCAGAATTGATTTTACCAATTTATACATTCATCATTGGTGCATTAGATTTCAGTTGCTCCCATACTTGGTAATAGTATTATCACTGTTTTTGATTTTAGCCATTTGAATAGATGTGTAGCAATATCTAGACGTGTATTTTTTCTTCTTTTTAATTCCACCTTATTGAGGTACAGTTTACCTCCAATAGAATACACTTATTTTAAGCTCTATGCATACATCTGTGTAGCCACTATCCAATCAGGATATAGAATATTTCTATCACCTCAAAGTTTTTGCTCCTTTGCGGTGAATGCTCCCCATTTTTGGGCAACTACTGATCAGCTTATTGTCTGTATAAATTAATTTTGTCTGTTCAAGGATTTCATAAGATAAAACCAAATGGTATATACCAATTTGTGGTTGGCTTCTTTTGTTCACTATAATGCTTTTGAGATTAATGCAAATTGTTGCATTTATCAATACTCTGTTCTTTCTTATTGCTTACTATTATTCCAGTATGTGAATACACCACCTTTTGCTTACTTATTCATTGTTGATATACATTGGGGTTGCTTCCACCCTTTGGCAGTTATGAATAAAGCTTCTATCAATATTCATGTCCACGTGTTTTCATAGACAAAAGTTGTTCATTTTTCTTGGATAAATGCCTAATTACAGAATTTATAGTATAATGTTAAGTGCATATTTAACTTTATAAGAAATCACCAAAGTTTTTAAAAGTGATGTATCATTTGTATCCCATCAGCAATGTATGAGGATTCCAGTTCTTCCCTATACTTGTCAACACTTCGTATTACCAGTCTGTAATTTTAGCCACTCTATCAGGTATATACTTGTATCTCATTGTGGTTTTAATTTTTATGTCTTCTTCCAATGATATTTATCTTTCCATGTGCTTGTTTTCCATTTTTACAACTTCTTCGATGAACTGTTACTCAAATCTTCTGTCCCTTGAAAAAAGTAGGTTATTTTCTTATTGCTGAGTTGTAAGAGTTGTTTATATGTTCTGAATACAAGTCCTTCATCTGATACATGTTTTGGAATATGTTTTCCCCGGCCTATGTCTTGAATTTTTATCTTCTTAATCATGCATTCGGAAGAGGAAAAATCTTAAATTCTGGCTTATGTTTAATTTATCATTCTTTTTTATGTTTTATATTTCTGTGTCCTAGCTAAGAAATTTTTGCTTAACACATGATTTTTTCCTGTTTTTCCCCTAGAATTAAAAAAAATTTAGGTTTACATTTTGGCCTATAATCCATTTCGAATTAGTTTTTGTGCACAATATGAAATACAAGTCAGTTATTTATTTTTTCTCTCTATATGAATAGCCAGGTTTTCTAGCTCCATTTGTTGAAAAGACTAACCCTTCCTTGGTGAATTCCTTCAGTACTGTTGTCAAAATCAACTGACAATATATATGTGTGTGTAATATTTTTGGACTCTTTTGTATTCCATTAACCTATTTGTCTATCCTTATGCCAGAGCTAGTGTATGTTTCTGATTACTGTAGCTTTATAGTAAGTCTTGAAAATCTATTATTGTAAATCCTCTACCTTTGTTCTTAGTTTTAAAAAATGTTTCCTGAAACAATCAGTAGGCCAATATTCAAGGACCAATTCTAGGTCCTTTGCATTTTCATATTAACTTTGAATTAATCTTATCAAGTACTACAAAAACTCTACTAGAAATTTGGATAGGAGTAATATTAAATCTGTAAGTCAATTTGGGAAGAATTGATATCATAACAATATTGAAACTTTCAAGCCGGGGATCCCTGGGTGGCGCAGCGGTTTGGCGCCTGCCTTTGGCCCAGGGCGCCATCCTGGAGACCCAGGATCGAATCCCACATCGGGCTCCCGGTGCATGGAGCCTGCTTCTCCCTCTGCCTATGTCTCTGCCTCTCTCTCTCTCTCTCACTGTGTGCCTATCATAAATAAATAAAATAAATTTAAAAAAAAGAAACTTTCAAGCCATGAATATGTTTCTCCACTTACTAGGTTTTTAAAAATTTCTCTCTGCAATGCATTGTGGTTTACAGTTTGCAGGTCTTGTTCATATTTTTGTTAAATTTATCCTGAAGTATCTTATTTTTTGATGCCAAAATAAATGGTATTTAAAAAAAAGTTTTGTTTGCTGCTGGAATTTTGGACTAAAGTTATGTTTTATGTACTAACTAAATATCTTGTGACCTTTTAAAATTATCTTATTAGTTCTAGTATTTTTAATAGGCTTTTAGAATTTTCTATGTACATATTGAAGCCATATGTGAATAAAGAGGGTTTAAAATTTTTCTTTTCAATCCGATTTATTTTTATTTTTTTTATTTCCTTATTGCAGTGGTGAGGACATCCAGTACACTATTAGATAGAAATTTTGAGCGTAGACATTTTGGCTTTGTTCTCAATCGTAGTAGGAAAGTATTCAAATTCCTATCATTAAGTTTGATGGACTAATTGTAAGCTTTTCACCATACCAGAATGATGAAGTTTCTATTTTTAGTTTAATTTTTATCATGAATAGGCAATAAATTTTCTCAAATAATTTTGCTACATCTATTAATATGATCATATGGTTTTTCTCCTTTATTCTGTTACTACGATATCTTACATGGGTAGATTTTTGAATGTTAAACCAATCTTGCATTCCTGGAACAAACTCCCTTTGGTCATGGTATATTATTCTTTTCATATATTTCTGGGAATTTATGTACTTATACTGGGTTAACATTTTTGCATTTATGGTCATAAGGAATATATGTCTGTAGTTTTCTTTCATTGTTATATTTTTGTCTAATTTTTATACTATCATGATGCTGCCCTCATAAAATGAGTTTAGAAGTGTTTATTACTTTTCTCTCTTCTGGAAAAGACTTGTGAGATTGATATACTACCTTCCTCCTTATATATTTGTTAGGATCTAGATCTGGAGTTTTCTTTGTGAGAAGGTTAAATATAAAATCAATTTCTTTTGCTGATATAGGGCTATTCAGGTTTTTATTTCTTCATGAGTCTGTATTGATAATTTGTGTACTTCAAGAAATTTGTTCATTTTGTCTGGGTTGTAGAATTTATTGGACTAAACTTGTTTATAATATAATAATATAATATGTAATTAATATATTAAATTTTATTATATATATTAAAATTTTATGTATTTATTCATAAGAGACACAGAGAGAGAGTCAGAGACATAGGCAGAGGGAGAACCAGTCTCCCTGTGGGGAGCCTGATATGGGATTCGATCCCAAGATCCTAGGACCATGACCGGAGCCAAAGGCAGGTGCTCAACCACTGAGACACCCAAATGCCCCTAGAAAATATATTATATATATATTGCATATATATATATAATATTTTTATCTTATTTCCTTTTAATTTCTGTAATACCTGTAGCAGTTTCTTTTCTCTACACTTCATGTTGATAATTGTGTCTTCTCTCAATCAATCCGGTCTGAGTGTATCAATTTTATTGGTCTTTTTAAAGAACCATCTTATTGTCTAATTAAATTTCTCTGTTGTTTCTCTATTTTCTATTTCACGCTTTAGCTACATCCCACATTTTAATTTTCAGATATTTAGAGATTCTCCAGGTATATTTTTGTTATTGATTTTGAACTTAATTTCATCATTATGGTCAGAGAACATACTCCAAATACGTTAATTCTTTCAAATTTATAGACTTTTTAACGGCCCAGCATAGACTCTATATTAAAGAATGTTCCACATGCACTTGCAAGAACATGTATATTCTATAAATTTCAATTAGGCCAATTTGAGAGTTATGTGCATGTCTCTGTTGACTATTCATGGAGGAATGTTAAAATATTGAACTATATTTCTGGATTAGTCTATTTCTCTTTTTGCTTCTATCACTTTTTGCTTTATGTATTTTGAAGCTCTGTTAATAGCTGCATATATATTTAACATTGTTATCTCTTCTTGATGAATTGATTCTTTTGTTATTATGAAATGTCCCGTATTTAAGACTGCCATTTTACTACTTGTTTTCGATTTATCACAAAGTCTTATTTGTTGTTTTCTTATTTTCCTCCCTTCTCTTAGATTCATTGTATATTCTGTAGTGTTGCATTTTGTCTCAGCTGTACCTCTTGGTTTTACTTTTTCAGTCATTGCTCTGAAAATTTCATTTTATTTATTTACTTTAAAGATTTTATTTATTTATTTAACAGAAAGAGAGAGAGCACAAGCAGGGGGAGTGGCAGGGAGAGGGAGAGGGAGAATCAGTCTCCCTGCTAAGCAGAGAGCCCAATGTGGGACTCAATTCCAGGACCTTGGGATCCTGGCCTGCGCCAAAGGCAGATGCTTAACTGACTGAGCCACCCAGGTGCCCTCACCATACTTATTTAAATACAATGTACCCTGAATTAATATTATATCACTTCATATATAAGAGCCTTAAGATAGTATAACTTCCATTTATTCCTATTTTTTATTGTTTTGTGGTTTTACATTTTACTTCATAGTAAAGCCCACAGTACACTGTTAGTATTTTTGTGTCATAAATAGTTCAATTATCCCTTATATAAATTAAGTAAAGAAAAAAATAGCTATAGCAAAGTTACCATTTCTTGTGCTCTTTATTTCTTCATGTTGTTTCTGATGGCATTTTCATTTAGCCAGAAAAAATTCCTTCAGTATTTTTATGGTGAATTATGCTAGAAATAAAATCTCTCAGCATTTTTAATTCTAAAAATATCTTATTGCCTTATTTTTTGTGGTGAAATACATGTATCATACAATTTACCATCTTAACCATATTTAAGTGTACAGGTCAGTGTTGTGAAATACATTCACATTGTTGTGCAATCAATCTCCAGAAATCTTTTGATCTTGCAAAACTGGAACCCTATATTCATTAAACTTTCCACCCCTCTTCCCCAAGCCCCTGCAACCACTATCTTACTTTCTGTCTCTATGAATTTGACTGCCTTAGGTACCCCCAAATAAATGGAATCATATAGCATTTGTCTTTTTGTGACTGCCTTATTCCACTTTGCAGAATGCCCACCAGGTTAATCCAAGTTGTAGCATATGTCAGACTTTCTGTTCTTCTAAGGTTGAATAATATTCCATTGTATGTATACACCACATTTTGTTTATTTATCCATTGATAATGTTGTTTCCACTTTCTGTCTTCCAACTTTTGGCTATTGTAAATAATGTTGCTGAAACATAGATGTACAAATATCTTTCTGAGACCCTGCTTTCAATACTTTTTGAGTATATACCCAGAAGTAGAATTACCAGATCATTCCATTTTTCATTTTTTGAGGAGCTGCCATACTGTTTTTGATAGCCATTGCATCATTTTTCTTTTCTTTTCTTTTTAAAGATTTTATTTATTCATGAGAGACAGAGAGAGAGAGAGAGAGAGAGACAGGCAGAGGGAGAAGCAGGCTCCATGCAGGGAGCCAGACTCGGGACTCGATCCCAGGACTCCAGGATCACGCCCCAGGCTGAAGGCAGGTGCCAAACTGCTGAGCCAGCAGGGATCCCCCTGTGGCATCACTATTAATTCTCACTATTAGTGCACAAGAATTCCAAATTTTCCACATTCTTCTAACATTTGTGATTTTGTTATTTTCTCTTTTTGTGTTTATTTTTGTTTAGTAGCCATTCTAATGAGTGTGAAGTGATATCTCATTGTGGCTTTGATTTGTATTTCTCTGATGATTAGTGATGCTGAGCATCTTTTCATGTGTTTGTTTGCTGGACATGTATATATCTGCTTTGGAAAAATGTCTATTCAATTTCCTTGCTCATTTTTAAGTTGGGTTCCTTTTTGTTGTTATTATTAAGTTGTAGAAATTCTTTATTCTGGATATTAACCTCTTATCTGATATATGATTTGTAAATAATTTTTCCCATTTGGTAAGTTATTATTTTTTAACTCTGTTGATTGTATCCTTTGATGCACAGAATTTTTAAATTTTGATGTAGTTCAATTAATCTATTTTCACTTTTGTTGTTGTACTTTTGCCTCATATCCAAGAAATTATTACTAAATCCAATGTCATAAAGCTTCCCTGTTTTTCGCTAAGATTTCATATCTTTTAGCTCTTACATTTGGGTCTATGATCCATTCTGAGTTAACTTTTGTATATGGTGTAAGGTAAGGATCCAACCTCATTCTTTTGCATGTGGATAACCAGTTTTCCTAGCATCATTTGTTGAAAAGATTGTCCTTTCCTCATTGAATAGTCATGGCACCCTTGTTGAAAATCATTTGACCTGTATTTGAGGATTTATTTCTAGGCTCTCTCTTTTATTCTTTGTCTGTACATCTTTATGCCAGTATCACAATGTTTTGATAACTGTAGCTTTATTGCTTATTTTTGATGAATATTTTCTTTGGCTATATTATTTTAAACTAACAGGGTTTTTGCTTTCTTTCTTTGCTTGCTTTTTTTTTTTTTTTTTTTGGCACTGTAAAAATGTTGTATTATTGTTTCCTGGTGAGAAGTTGTTACTTATAAAAAGTCGGCCACTATTTTTGTTATTATTTTTAATGTAATCTTTATTTATTTAGTAAAATATGTTGAAATGTTTATTTAAATATGTAGCTAGCCCAGTGAAATATTTGCCTAGAGTTGTACATTGCAAAATGGTGTCTCTATTTTAGCTTTTTACTAATTCAAAGTGTTTTTTTCTCCAGTTTGTCTGATGTGGTGAAAGTTTACTAAGTGAATGTTAAGTAGTTATTTAGGATAGATACGGTTTTTAAATATGTTGAAATACTGAGTTGATTTCAAATGAACCATAAATATAAATGTAGGTATTTATATGTATATGTCCCTGACAAAAGAACAAAACCTACTTCAGAATTATTTGTAGAGTTCTGTTAGTCTGGTAGCCATTTCAAGAATTGACCTGAGAACTATTTTATATGGTCCTTGTGTCAGATGGAAGGCTTAGATTGACAAAACAGTTACCTGAGAGGGGCATCGCCAAGTCCTCCTGTTTTGCCTTCCTTCTGACTTCTGAGGACAATTGGAAGTGTGGATACCTATTGGACATCCATTCCCTAGTGACCCTCCTCCCCCACCAACTCATCTACAGGGTGTAGTTGGGGCCTAAGGTACACTTCACAAATATCAGATTTAACATCTTGTGTAAAACATCAAATCACACTGGGGCATCTCAACAGCAAGTCTACTGAGGTGAAGAGCTGGCTCTTCTACATTCCTTCTTGCTCAAACTCCACCTCTTCTGCAGAGTGCTCGAGCAGCATGCATACTCAAAGAAACGAGCATCAATTAACAGACATAGGCTAAGTCCAGACATAGGTGGGTTCACATACACCTCAAAATGGAAATTCTGACTGACCCCTACACTCCCTTCAAACTGCTATCCTTTAGGCTTCTCTTTTCCTGAATGACATTCCATGAGCTCTTTGTCATGCCAGAAACCTGCATCTCATTCTTAGTTCCTTTTTTCCCTCATCTCCTCCCACCCCAGGTGCCCCCACCCCCACCTCATTGGCCCCAATCTAATGCCTCAGTAACTCCCACTGTATGTTTTCCTCCAGGAGCCAAAGCACTTCTTATCAGTTTATTGGCCATTCCACTGGTCAAATGACCATCTCCTGCCGAGACCTAGAAATTGTCTCCCAACTGGTCTCCATGATAAACCATGGCCTCCCTCTGATGTGTTCTTCCCAGCAGCCAGATATAAACTGAACACTGTTGCTCTTCTGTTTAAAACTGTACAAAGGTTTTCCATACATTTTGAATAGAAAGTAAACTCATTCCCATGGTTTACACAGTCCTACATGACCTAATCTCTGCCTGCCTCTCCAACAACATGTCCTTCTATGTCACTGGTCACCTCACACACTATACTTTAGCCACACTTTCATTTCCTTGGATAAGCAAAATCTTCCCCATAGTAGCCCCCACCCCACCCCTTACACATACCGTTTCCTTTGCTCAGTACGTCCTCTCCTCTCTGTCATGCTTCATTGGCATTTTTTCACTCTTTAGGTCTTCACTTTCCATAAATAATGAACACTTTGTCTATATTGAACTTCTATCATTATCCATCATAGATCTTGTTTGTTTACTTCAGAGCAATTAAATATTTGTTGGGTTACTTGACGGTATTTCTACTTTACTATGCTGCAAGCTTCAAGATGTCAGGGGCTCTGCTTTGTCCACCACCATAAACCTAGAAACTATATAGTTTTGGCATTTAGTCAATATTGGACAACGAATTAATGAACTATTAATAGCTCAATAAAGCAGCTTTTCCCTTAAAAGGAACACTCTTCCCTGATATAAAATCAAGCTTTTATATTCAAAGCAGATCTGTTTGTAGTTCCTCAGGTAGCAATTTTGTTCTTGCTTCAGAAAAATGTTAAGGACTATTCTCCATAAGACACGCTCCTGCTACACTAGAAAAAATAAGAGAGGTAAATTTCTTATCTTGTGGATATGAATGGCCTTTTGGCTGCATTGCACGTTCCTACTGATCAGAAACAGCCATCTATATAAGTCAGTCTCCAGAAAGAATTACTGTGGCCACCTTGGTGCGCATATGGTATGGTGGCTACATGGTGTGGTGTGGAGACATTCCCATTGCAAGGTTACACCTGCTCAAATATAGTAGTGACTCATCAGCACTAGGCTTGAGGTGAGCACTATCAGAATTGCCACTGTATTGGAGACAAAAAATGTATATATGAAAAATGCAATGGTAGATGCACATTTGATGAAGAAGGTCCGTATATGTGCATGTGCAAATAGCACCCTTAACAAATTTACTTTGATTCAGAGAGTGTTCGAGCTAAAAGGAATCCAGGGGTTGTCAAAACCAATCTGTGGGCAGGTTAGAGGTCAAAAGGCAGTCTTTTAGGGAACAGGCCATATTCAGTGAAAGCAAGGACCTCGGTTAGGAAATGAGTAACAGGATGCCAGGACAGGGCAACAGGCCAGTTTAGGAGAGCTGAGACCAGTGGTGCGTGGCATCACTGGCAGACCTGATCAGGCCCAGAGCAGGGCAAGGTAGGGCATGAGCTTGCAGCTTAGCATTTTCTTTCCCTTGCAATCCTGTCTCCCACCCACTCTTCCAGCCGGGTTCAATGAAGAAGAGACAGAGTCACTCTGAAAGAATTTTCCAAGACTGTAAGTGGATCAAGAATAGTGCACTTAATTAAAGAGAGAGCACCCAGATGGGCTTTCCAGTCATTGGAATGTGGAGAACTTTGTTATAGAGTGCAATGAAAAATTCACATAAACAGACTCCCTGGGAAATGAGGTCATTTATTCAAAGTGCAATAATACAAAGACAGCTTGGTGGGAGCTCCAGGTACTTCCTCCCTCCCTTCTCTTCCCAGTCTTGCCTGTTCTTTGCTTTTTCCTCATCACCCCCACCCTTTCAAAATCTCTTGCAAGTAAGTGGAAGGGGAGATGCTGGATAGAAAGAGAGGCGATGAGGACAAAAAAATGGGAGAAGAAGGGGTGAATAGGGAGCCAGGAGGATGAGAAGGGCCAAGAGATGTAGGGAGAGGGAAGAAGCATGACAGGAATTCCAGCAAGGTTAGTCCTATGACATCCTCTAAAGCAGCCAGCTATCAAAATGAGGCTGTAGCTGCCACTCTTCTCAAAGGAGATTTTCTTTAGAAAAGCTACAAGGAATACCACCTAGAAAAAATGCTCTCTTGCTAGGAGTTCATGGGTATAGTCCTAGCCCAGCATGATTGGCCATGTGATCTGTGTAAATCTGTAGCTTCCAACCATCATAGCAAAGGACGACATTGGGTGGGAGGGCTTGTGTGGTCCTCTCAGCACTGATAGTCAGCATTTCATGGGAGAAGATGAAGGGAGAAACTGAGTGGGATGGAAGGCCCTAACAAACAAGGTCCTCAGGACTGAGGCTTTTATACTGTAGTAGACTTTGTGCTATGAAGCAGTCCAGGCAGCCAGGGCCAAAGATTCTTTTCTGATCAAGACTTGCAGGCAACTAAAAGGCACATCCTCATGTGTCACTGACTCACCAGAGCATGAAGAGCCTGTTAGGTCTAAGGTCTAAGAGGATTATTGGATTGAAATGTGGGGATAAGACTGTGATGAGACTTTTATAAGCTTCTGGTAGATTCTTTGGTGGGATTTTTTTTGAGTCATGACTTTCAGAGGCACAAAAATGATGCATGGATGTTCCTCAGTACAGGTTGACCCAGTCCTCCCCCAGGGATCTAAGCCTTAGACTGCTTCAAGGTGGGATGGGCCCAGCAGAGCTGTGGCCCCCTCAGACACCCAAAAGAGCCCCTCACCCTCTTCTGATGACAGTTTCAGACATCAATGCAGGACAGAGGTGGTGCTATGAGGTAAAATGTGCTTGTTCTGCAGACCATTCAGGCCATTAGATGCCACCTCTGTGTGTGCCATAGGGTCAGTAATCCCTTCAGCCTCCAGGGCCACTAATGGGGGGTCTCCCAGGATGAAGAACCAGGCAGTATATTGGTCATCTCTCTTTGGTCTTCTAGATGCATTTTCTATGAACCACCTGCTCTGTGTTTCAGGAGCTGCCTCTGTGGACTCACCAATGGGCTTTCTTGCTCCTAGACACCTGCTGGGTATGTCAAAGGGAGACATTGGCAAGAATGGGAAGAGAGTGAGACCTGGATACAGCCTCCATATTTTCCATTTGCCCCTTAAGATCCCTTTCCCCCAGGTCTAAGGAGATTCTTTCTTTCTTTCTTGCGGGAGGGATTGAGGGCGGGAGGGGGGCGGGAGTGGGAGGGGGAGGGATGGATGCGGGAGGGAGGGGGTGCGGGAGGGAGGGAGGGTGTAGGGGCGTTCTTTGTGCTGGTGAGGCGGTGGGTGGGAGGGGGTGATGAGTTTTTGAGTTCTTTCTTTCTTTCTTTCTTTCTTTCTTTCTTTCTTCCTTCCTTCCTTCCTTCCTTCCTTCCTTCCTTCCTTCCTTCCTTCCTTCCTTCCTTCTTTCTTTCTTTCTTTCTTTCTTTCTTTCTTTCTTTCTTTCTTTCTTTTTTTCTTTCTCTCTATTTTTCAAAGAGAGTGTGTGAACTGGGGAGGGAGGGCAGAAAGAGAGGGAGAGAGCAGGAGACAATCTTAAGCAAGTTCCATGCCCAGCATGGAGCCTGATGTGGGGCTTGATCTCACAATCCTGAGGTCATAGCCTAAGCCAAAATCAAGAATTGGATGCTTACTTGACTGAGCCATCCAGGAGCCCATGTAAGGAGATTTCTAAAGAATATGCAACTTTAAAATACTACATGGTGACCAGCCACACATATTGTAAATGACATAATATGTGTATATGATCACTACAACAATAAATTCATGGAATTTGGAAAGGCTGATTAGAATTGACAGTGACAGACACATTTGAAGCAGTATGTTAGATCTATGCTTTGTTGCTCACCCCTCTTCCTCATCATCAATACCCCTCGGGTTTTTCTGTGGGCCTCCCTCTCACTGTCACTGGCCATTTTAGTTTATTCCCTCATGTCAAATGCCAAATAGCCCAACTTTTGACCCTCTGTCATATTGTGATTTCTCAATGTCAAGGAGCTTCAAATTTTGACTTTTGTTGAAGGTAAAGTCAAAGGCATGTGGTACAGAGATTTGAGCTTGATGCCATCAAATTAAGAGTCGATTCATTCATGTTGCCACTCCTGCTGAACATCCCACTGGCAACTCTTATTAGATGTCTGCATTTTCTGCTTGGCGAGTATATATAAAGGCTGACTATGAGGCATCCCTCTCCAGGCATGAGATTTCTCCCCCTACCAAAATATCTCCTCAAAATCCACCCAAAGTTTAGATTGTCAAACTTTCCCACAGGGATTTCCTTTGGAGTTAGTTTCTAGCCACATTAGAAATTCTTTTTTTTTTTAAGATTTTATTTATTTATTCATGAAAGACAGAGAGAGAGAGAAAGAGGCAGAGACATAGGCAGAGGGAGAAGCAGGCTCCCTGTGGGGAGCCTGATGCAAGGCTCGATCCTGGGACCCCAGGATCACCACCTGAGCCAAAGGCTCAACCCCTGAGCCACCCAGGTGTCCCTAGAAATTCTTGTTTCTTAGGTGTGCCATCAAGCACACACTCCTTTCTTTTGTCTCTCCTTTACTTCCAGGGACTCCATGCCCTGTGACACCTCCCTGCCTCTCTCCTTCTCTTCCTCCCTCTTTTCCCCCTTCCCTTTCTCTCTCCCTCCTTGAACCCAAGATTGGAGGGCCTAGAGAAATGAGTCATGCAGTGTTGATGTGGAACCGAGGTCCATGTGGAGGACTGGGCTAGAAGCAGGGCATACTTGACAAGGAACAGCACTTCTGGACACCAAAGGATACATCTACTTTCACATTTTCCAAAATGAGTATGAGATTGGCTGTCTAAGACCAAGAAACCAAATCCTTAGAGAATTAGGAGGGAGGTGCTAGAAGATGGGTTTCCTCTCCCCTAATAATACTACATGCAAAAAGCACTTCTGGCCAAAAGGAAAGAAGAGAATCCTGGACAAAACACAAGCCATCAAACCAACATAACATGGGTTCATCCTTGTGCAGAGGAGTTTGAAACATTCAATGGGCTTGATCACAAATTCACCCCTCCTCTGGTTGAGTTGCCTGTTCATTTTTGGCTGGCCCCCCATCCAAGCTGAGGAAGCTAAGTAAACAAAGAGATGCATAGTTTTCACTGCTAAGCAAATACACAGGAAAAGAAAAGAATAACAATTAAAAGCTTAATTATTGGCTGTAAATTACAGACATTAAAAGCTGTAATGGAGGTGTTTAGAGACACAGGAAAAAGGGTTGATGCTTAAAATCCAGCTGTTCAGTAGCTTTTGACCATGGTCACAGAGCTGTTCCTGAGGCTCAGAAATGTCCAACCTGAAATCAGACAGCTCACAGGTATAGCTGCACTTTTTTTTTTAAATCTTTTTCTGGGAGACGTTCTCTTAAGGGGGATAACTTATCTTCTGGTGGCCCACGTCAAGAGGATCAATGTCAGGAAAAAACAGGGGTTGTTTCCTTAGTATTTTAAGACTTCCTATTTTTGGCATCCTTCCTTGAGAATGGCTTTATCTCAGTGGAGAGACCAGGAAGTCAATTGTGTTGGCTAGAGCATCCTCTGGGCCAAGCCATGGCTTAGGCTGCAGACAGTCCATCTGAATTTCTGCAACTCTGTTAGAGTGGGTGAGCTCCAATCTTTGTGTCCCTACAAGCAAACAAGATTTTTTCAGTTTCATGACTAACAATAGAACAAATGACATTCTGAAAGTCCAGGGAATTTTTGTGGCATATTATAGCAGTGGGTGGATGGGCTGAAGGGTGTAACAAACATTATTGCTTCATTTTGTTCTCCAAATTCAGTCATTAACAAAAATTTTAAAGAAATGTCACTCTTATTAAAATGATTTAGAAAACCTACTTCATTTAGTTGGTGGCTCATCTATAAAATATGAATATTTCCCCTCAAATTCAGCAGTGTCTTAATTTAAAAATTTTGTTCTTGAGAATGTTTTTTTCTAATATTTAAAATTTTTTGAGTTCTCAAAATAAAAACAAAGAATAATATAATACCACACACATATTTCCATCATTCAGACTCATCAACTTAGTATTTGTTGGATTTGCGTCTACCTTTTGCCCTGTTTTTTATTTTTTAAATAATTGAAGCATCCCGGTTGTGGCGAAAGTTTACTTTAAGCACTATTCTTGGTCCCAGAAACCTTTGTCATTCCTACCACCCCAACTATGCAATGATATCATGAGTTTGGATGTGTGATTCAAGCCCATTTTCATATTTTACATAAAATATATGCTCAGAAAATATAGCATATATTTTATGTGTATTTTACTTTTTACTCTTTCAAAAAAATTCTTTTATTGTACTAAGAACACATAACATGAGATCTACCCTCTTAGCAAATTTTTAAAATGTTTTAAATTCCAGTTAGTTATATTAGTTTCAGGTGTACAATATAGTGCTTCAAGAATTCCATATATCACCCGGTGCTCATGATAGCATGTGCCCTCCTTAATCCCCATCACCTACTTAAATTTTTTTACCAATCTGATGGGTGAAAAGTGGTATTTTTTTCTCAGTTATATTTCTTTTATTACCACTGACAGTGATGCTTGCTGACACTTGTATAGCAGTATGGGCCAGCCACTTTTCAAGCAGTTAATTTGTATTAACTAATTTTATTCTTTCAGTCCTAGGAGGCAGGGAGTGCTTTTATGGTTAGGAAAACTAGACCCAGAGGTCAAGTTAGCTGCCGAGATTGTTGGCCACTACATTCCCTCTACTCTAAATTTCCTATTAATGCCATTTACCCATTTTTTCCCCCTTATGTTGCTTGTCTTTTTCTTACCAATATCCAGGATTTTAAGAAATATGGTATAGATTCCATATTTTTGGTCTATTATACATGCTGAAATTAACTTCTTCCAGTCTGCCATTTACTTGTAGGGTTTTTTTTTTTTTTTTATGGTGGTGGCATCTTCACATTTTCCAAAGCATTTTTCATTTATGCTGTGTCATTCATTCATTCATTCATTCATTCAGTACTTATTGTTCACAGTGCTTGACACTATTGAAGCCTCCAAGATTACAGATCTTTCTGCCATGATGGGATCTGACTTGTTTTAGTGGGAAATAACAGAAGATAAGCCAGCAACCAAGAAAGGATAGGTCTGCTGGTGATAAGTTCTATGGAAGAAAATAAAGTCCAGTTATTGCCTTCAGGTGCTGAGAGACTTCAAAAAGCATTAAGTTATTTTGTTTGGTTCTTAATTGCTCTAGTAAGAAATTGAATTTAGGAAGAAAACTTTAAAGAGAAAAACCTTTAAATAGAGTATGTTGTTTATTGTCACTTCAAGAAAATTGGCTTTGATAAATTTCCATAGGCTTAAATGTTGGGGGGAGGGGTGCCCATTATGAATTCAGCTGTTTAGAATATAAGGCAAATGGGGCCAACTCCTTGGACTCAGGCCAGCCAATCAAATGGAATCACAGGTGGAAAATAACAAGAATAAATGTAAAGTCCTGTATTTGAGCTTTAAAAAAAACCCCAATAACTCAAGGGCAGCTCATGTGAAAAAAACCTGGGAGTTTTAATTGGCTTCTATCCAAAATCCATGTATAGCAAATCAATGTATTTAACTTCCTAGGGACTTATTTTACAACCGGTTTATGTTGGAAGGTTAACCAGGAGGAGCACCACCTAAGATTAGATTTCTATGGACTCTTTGTGTACACATACACACACACACACACACGTACACTTCTATGCACAGTAAGCAATTTGTACATTTTGTTTTGAAAAAGTTTCTTGGCAAAGTTATCACAGACAAGAGCTCTCTGGTAATGTTTCTTGCTGTGTGGTCTGTGGACCACCAGAATTAGCATCACCTGAAAACTTGCTAAACATACAGATTCCTAGGTCCTGCCCTTGACTTACTAAACCAAGATCTCTGAGGATAGATCCCACAATCTGCTGCATTTTAACAAACAATCCAAGGTGATTCTTTTGCATGCTAAAGCTTGAGAACGCCTGCTCTATGTCGGAAAAGGCAGTCTTCTTAGGAAAATCTTGGCTTTCCCCATAGGTATACTTTCAGCGCACCTGTGGTTAGTCCGTCATCTGACTGGGTTTCTTAATTTCCATAAGGACATGTTCACTCTTTTCCCTCCCACTTCAACAGCCTTCAAAGCACATGGACTCACTATTAATCGTCAACAGAGAAAAACTGTCTTCTGATTTTCTTTTTGCTTTAGCTACTGGGGAGGTTAATCACAAAACTGGAGCCTTTCATGGGCACTGCCCACGAGTTTACGGCAAACATTTTGTGTTCCAGCATTACTTTTGGCTTCATCCTCTTTTCCATGCTGGTTTTCCCTTTCCATCCTTTCACTGAAAAATTCTACTGTCCTGTCTGCATTTCTGTAAACCTCCTCACACACTTCTGTTTGGAATAGGGTAATGTAGAAATAAACAATCAAAAAACAAATTAGTATTTATATTGTTGTCAGGCATATATGCATTGAATAAAACAAGGTCTATGAATCATCAAATGAACAAAGAATCACGTTAAAATCAAGGAGGAAGAAATGTGTGAGACTGGGATTTGCATTCATCTAATGACTTATTCATGTTTATCTGGGAACTGGAGATGAAAGAGAAACTGTACTGGGATCCCAAGTAATGAGCTTACTCTTAATATTCTAGATGCTTGTCAGCATCCCTAACTCATGATAAGAATTTGTATATTGTTATGGACTAAATGTTTGTGCTCCCTGCTCCCCAAATTCAGATGTTGAAGCCCTAACCCCCAAGGTGACTATATTTGGAGAGGAGACCTTTATGGAAGAAATTAAGTTTACATGAAGTCCTAAGGTTGGGGTTCTAATTCAATAGGATTACTATCCTTATAAGAAGAGACACCAGAGAGCCACCCCTGTCCTCCCCTTCCCCACCAATGAAAACCCACGAGAAGGCAGCCATCTGTAAACCAGGAGGATGACTGTCACCAGAAGCCCACCATCCTGCCACCCTGATCTTGGACTTTCCAGTCTCCAGCACTGCGAGGAAGAAATTTCTGTTGTTAAAGCCCCACAGTCCATGGTGTTTTGTTATGGCAGCCCAAGCCAACTAATATCTACGTGTGTATGTGTTTAAAAACAGACAAGAGATTACGACAGGAAAATAACATGAGCTCCTTGTTATCGACCTCCCACTAAAAGAATTAGGCACATATTGAAAGAAAATGAAACTGAGAGAGAAAGAATATGCTACTTGCAACAACTCCTAAGAGTTCTGGGTTAAAGTCCATGGAAATTTACTCTTCCTCCTATATCCATGAAATAAAAGCCAAAAGAATGAGCCCATGCCTTTAGCAACCTGCAGTCCTAATTCAGCTACCCGTTTTGGTTGAAAAGGTGCTGCCTTTGGTCTTTTCAAGTTAAATCTGGCGTCTATCTACCCTCAGATACTAATTAATCAGAATACATATAAAGATGTGACTGCTGGGCAGCTCGGGTGGCTCAGTGGTTTAGCACCACCTTCGGCCCAGGGCATGATCCTGGAGACCCGGGATCGAGTCCCACATCGCGCTTCCTGCATGGAGCCTGCTTCTCCCTCTGCTTGTCTCTCTCTCTCTCTCTCTCTCTCCCTGTGTGTGTCTCTCATGAATAAATAAATAAAATCTTAAAAAAAAGGAGGTGACTGCTTAGAGTTGTTTTCTACTCTTGATTCTCATCGGGGACTCAGAATGAGAAAATAGGTCTGTATTAAATCACTTCCCAAGGTAAAGAAGGCCATCTTGGGACTGCTGGCTTTTCAGGTTGCTGCCAACAGATCAGGCCAGCTGGAGCCACCAGTTAGGTCTCTGAGGCAATCCCGGGTTTAGAGCTTTTATCTGTAATCAAGTTGTACTAAGATAGGTTGGAAAAACACCCGATCACCTCCAATACCCCCAAAACACTGAAAATCTTTCTAGCAAGGAGACTAGGCCCATGCAAACTGACATGAATTTCTTTCAGGGGCTACCTCAATAACCCTCTATATAGATGTCCTGGAATACCTGTTTCTGAGTAATGATTAGTTGAATGTCATCCTCTGGGTGGGCATTTGCCTTTAGTTCCTCTGCTCACTTCCCAAATCACCATGCTATAGGGAAGTGGGACTCCTATGTGAGTGAATGGAGAAGCTAAGGTGGTTGGGGACCTCTGGCCATTGAAGTCCCTTGGGCACTATGACAGTAATAGTTCTAGAGCCCATAAGGGAGGAGTGAGGTGAGTCCTAGGAAGGAAAGAACTAAGAAAGAAGATTTACTGATGATGCAATCAAGGAAATGGCATTCAAGAGGGAAGGAACACTTTTGTTTGTGTCATTCTGTACAATAGTTTCTGATTATAGCCATTTGCTAGCTGATGCCCACTCAAACTACCTGACCATCCCAGGAGAGTGGGAGTTGATAGCTAATCCCCATCTGTAGCATTCCAGATAAAGGCAGAAATTGTCTTAGTTTTTAATCACCCTCTTTTCCGCCTAAACACACCTTTACCCTTCTGTGATCATACCTCTTCTTATCTTTTTCATCTGCTCCTTAGCTTTTTACTTACATCTCCTGTATATTTTGTGCCATTTCTAGAATCCAGAGCCTTCAGCTCCACCCCTTTTGGGCAACCATGCAGCAAGTACCCACACCAATTAATGTGACTGGGGCCAGACTCAATGCTAAGTCCCTTACATTATTTCAGATACTCCTAACAGGAAATGCATAAGCACTACTCTTCTATCTCATAGAGGACAAAATAGGCTTGCAGAGTGACTTGCCCAGACCACAGAGTGAGGCACATACCCTTCCTGACTCTGCCACACCCTCCCCCATCATAGCAGGAGCACTGCTCCTTCCACACATACATTACCATTTGAACATTCCCTTCACTATTCATCCTTCCCTGAGAGGTCAGAAAAAAAGAGATGCTTCACCTCTGATCTAAAACTAACAAAATGCTTTCCCTTGATTCAATTCTCTTCTATTCTATGAAGTTCTTCTTCCAAACATTTCCTTTTCTGTACCTTTGATATCTCATTTTCTACTCCTTTTCATGAAAAAGGTATGGTCTGTTTATCCCCTTGTGCAAAAAAACATTTCCATTTTAATGATTTATTTAGCAGAGTGCTGACATCATGAATCCCAGAATCTGAAAGGGGAGATGATCTCTAAGTTAGTGTTGCATGGACATGAGATGCTGTAGAGTTCAAGGAAGGAGAGGGCAATTATCACCAGAGAGGTGGTTACATTTTCATGGAGGACCTGGGCTAGAAGAGTACACCTGGGAGAAGTTCTATAGGTAGAAAATGGAAAAGGGGCACCATAGCCAGGGGGAACAGCATAAGGAAAGGCATAGAGACAGGACAGCCCAGAGGATATCTGGCAAAGGGTATTTGTCCAGTTTGGATGGGCACAGAGAATGTAGAAGTACTGGACAGTGAGTCTAGATTATGGAGGATATACCATCTTAGGATAATACTGCGTAGGGAACAAGTAGGAAAGTGACATTTTGAGAATGTGAATCAGGGAGATTATTCTGGTGGCAAAGTTCAGGATAGACCAGAATTTGGTAATATGAAGGTGGGATGACTAGTTGAAAGGCTATTGCAATAGTCCAAGTAAGAACTACTGCGTTCCTGTCCTGTCACTGAATAGTAGCAACAGAAATGGAAAAAAAAAATCAAATGTTTAAGAGACATTTTGGAGGTAAAAGTCACAATTGTCCTGGAAAAAGGGAAAAGAAACTTCAAAGTTATCTTAGCCTGAATGCACCAAGTGTGAAGATAGTGATATTGAACAGAAATGGAAAGTCATCAAGAAGAGCAGGCTTAGAGGGCATGAGTTCAATTCCGACCATGCTGAAGTGCAGCTGTCTGTGGGACATTCCCGATGAGACTGAATCTAGCAGGCAACTCTGGAAAGCAGCCAGAGTTGGAAAGACACAGTTGAGAACATTTTGCTTGTAACCAAATGCTGCTAGGAAGTGCAGAACATTTAGTAAAGATTCAATATGAGGGAAATGATATTGAGTAGAAACCATGTTGTATTCATCTCCTTAACCCAACCTCATTCTTATTAGTGATGGGTGCTCAAGAAATAACCAAGAAATGAATGAATTATGAGATTCCCAATATATGTCTGCTAAGTTAATAAATGAAAGAAGTAAATAAAAAATCAAATAACTAGATGATGAATTTATGAAGTCCTGTAATGATGAATGAGAAGAGAGTTAGACGAGGGCATACTATTGGAAATGTAATGTGGAATGCATTTTTGCAAAATTTCACCAAGAGCCTGAAGAAATCTTTGATAGAAAAGTAGCTGGGAGGCTGCACTGACTTGCAAGAGTGCTTACTTGCATAGAGTAGCCAATGTGCCTTCTCTGCCTCATGGGGATTTCTGGGACATTGCAGAAGTTTTCTGGCTTGTGCGCTTCTGTTTCCTGGCTGCGGTCGAGTTCTGGGCCATCTTTTGTTTCATTCAGCCTCAAATCAGAAGATCCTCTTGGATGCTGGCTCTCAACTGGGAAATGGAAACTATTTGTGCTGCCATGAAGGAAGCTTTCTGCATCTGGCAGGGTCTCCGGACTGGAACCAGCATAAAGAGAAAATTAGGAAATAATCAAGTAGGCTGTGCTCTTCTTGGTGCATTTCATTGTTAGTATTCCAGTTACCGGGAGGATGTCTAAAGCTCTTCCTGGTTTACTGCCTTGAACATTAAAAGAAAAAATAATCTCCACATAGCTCAAGTTCATGAGCATGAGTATCCCAGCAAGAAAGGCTGTGTAAGAATCTGTGAATAGTGCAAGATGGCATGGGTGATAAACATGGTCTGTCAGGACGTTTTTCCATTTGCTCACTGCTCTCTGGCACAGGCCTGCGGGGGCAGAACAAAGCCTATTTTGTGCTTCCCAAAGCACCCCTGCTGTACTTTCGAGGGTTTTTCTTTCCACCAGAAGCCTGCTTGAGGGATTTTTTAGCCCTTTCCCTCAAATAACTAAATGAGGCCACTGTTTTGCTGGCATTTGGTATAAGGAAGGGCAGTCTCTATCTCACACTTAAAATCTTGGCATATTCCACGGAGGACGCAGAAATCTGTGTGCTATTCTTCAGGACAGAGAGAACTCTCTCTGCTCCAAAAGGTGTCCCCCATCCTGGCGCTGAAATATCTGAAATATCACTATGACCCTTATAAAGTAGAGTCCTTCTGTGCACTGCCCCTGCTTCCAGCTCCTCCCTGTCACCTCCAGTGAGCAGCGACCTGGTCCCGCTTGGGGACCTCCAGGAACAAGGCAGCACCTCGGGAGGGATCCTGCTGCATGGACAAACAGTGCTCATTATTTTAGAAAGTTTCAGTTCACATTGAATTAAAATCCACCTCCCTGGTTTACATTTCATATTTCTTCCACACTACAGCCCTGTAAATATTTGAAGAGAACTAGCATGTCTCCACTTGCCAAACACAATATTGTCAGCTGTTTCCCACTGGTCGTGATTACCAGCCCAGATCAAAGCAGATACTATCCTTTCCTCCCTCCTCCTTCCAACTGGCTGCTTCCCACAACATTTCTTGTCCGTATGTGCTGATCCCTGTGCTAGATGGCCTTCCCTTCCCCTGGGCACCTCGTACACTTGTCTCTTAAAGGGCCATGCAGAACTCGCCATAGACGGAGCTCATGAATGACTTTGGAGTTACATGGATCTGAATGTTTGCCTTTTGCCGTAGGATCCAGTCAAGTTTCTTGACCATGATACAAATCAATCTCGTTATTTATAACATGAGGACAATGGTCTCTGTTTTGCAGGGATAGAGAAAATATGTGCAAACTGCCTGGCACATCACCTGGGCTGAGCAGGCGGGCCGTCATTGAGAACAAGCTGGTCCATTATGCCATGCTATTTGGTCAAATAAGAGCATGGAATAGTCTTGATCATCAAAATATATCAGCTACAAACCCAGCCATCTGTGAGCCTGCTCAACATGACATCTGTGTTTTCCTTTAAGTTACTGATAAAAGTGTTGGCCAGGATGTGGCCTTAGAAAGAGCCTATGACCTTCTGTAGGGACACCATCCTCTTATGCCTTCTTTCTCTAATAAACATTTCTTGGTCAGTGACATTGAGCAAGTTATAAATAGAACCGTGCTTTTTTCTGGTCTATGCTTCTCCATCACTTCCACATGAATATTGTGAGAGCCTTTGTCAATTGCCTTGCTGAAATCCAGATAGCCGATGTCTAGATCATTCCCCTGATACAGTAATGAAAAGATCCCCTCTCCCATGCATTCTCTTTTGAAAGGCAAACCCTCTTGGGAGAGCTAACATATTGCATTAATTCACACTAACCTGGTGGTAATCTAACAGACCCTTTTCTAACTGACTCAGCTGGGAGTGAAGAAGTCACTGAACACTGGAAGTGAAGGGAGGGTTGCTAATATAAGCATAAAAGTGTGTAGTCACAGCAGAATGGAGAATGAAAATAAATCCTATTGACTTAGCAAATGAGCTCAGAATGGACCCGTGCACAGATCCATCTTTACAAAGAGATAAAGACATGAAACTGATTGCATAGCCTCTGAGTATTCCAGTGCATGCTTAAAAATATGCTCTTATCTCCCCTTCTGTTCTAAAAATCACCAGATTCAACAAGTGTCAAATGTACCTTACACTCCCTTCTTTTGGCCCCAGCAGGGGACCGGAGGGGTGGTAGGTCCCTGTTACTACAGATGTTCAAATTCAGCCCAACCCTAAAATTCTTATTAATGGGGATAACAGCAGCCAGCATTCATGGAGGGCTGACTTACATGCATTATGTGGTAATCCTCACAACAATCCTACGATGGAGGGATCACTGTCATCCCTATCTTCCAGCTGGGAAATGAAGCCTCAGAGAGGAGGGACAGTTTGCTCAAAGCCACACAGCTATGCAAGGAATGGGGTCAGGTCTCTGTCTCAATTCTGCTTCACATAAAAGAGCTCTTAATACCTAGACAAATGGTGCCTACCAATCTCAATTTAAAGATTCCTTGTTTGGCATCTAGCAAGACTGTATTAGCAAGGACTCTAGGGATTGGCCCAGAGAGATGATGCCACTAAGCCCTTTCAGCTTTCGTCTACCTTCTCTATCTATCCTCCTGGATATTGCATGCTATTATGTGTCCTCCTAGGTGGCCTGGCTGCAGCTCTGATGACCACAGTGATCTGGAGTGGACTCTCCCAATTTAACTGTGGCTCACACCCAAGGAGACATCTGCTCTCTGGAAATCATACTGTTGGGAAGCTGCCCTCAAAATTGTTTTGGAAATGGGCGGTGGTGTCTTGGAACAGCTTGACTGGGGGCTGCATCTCATTACTGACATAATTGTGACCTTTCGGCAGAATATGGAAAATGCCATTGATATAATATGCAAAAGTGATGTCAGTGCTATGATATGGGAGGGAAAGGGATGGCCCATGTGGGATATTTATTTTAATGATATCACCATCATTTGTTATGTGGTTTGAATTAAATAGAAGTCTTTGAGTCTAAACTCAACCAATGATCTCTCAAAACATCCCCTTGTTTTGTCTGGTGTCATTTAGCACTCAATCTGCTCCATTTCCTGGCTGAACAGAGTCCTTGATATGAGTTCTTTGTTCTGATGACTTAAACTCAGAAATAAAGGGGGCCTTTATCTTCAATCAAATTGTACTTTTATCGATCCAAGATTGAAGAATTCTATGAGAGTCGGATGGAATGTGTTTTAAATTAAGTGAACAGGTGAGATGGAGCCCAAATTATAGATGAGCTAATTTGGTTACATGCACACACACACTGAAGTTGAGATTAAATTGTACAGTGACAAACAGATTACAGAAATATGAACATCTTTACATGACCCTTTGGCAAGTTTCCAATGTGTAGCTGCTGGGTTGGATCTGAAGGCCCTTCAGTTCTACCAGGTGACTGAGCTCGGTGAAGCAGATGCTTGTCTGTGGGCTCCCAGCTATTGCTCTCCCCAAGCTGTAGAACAAGTAGGTTTGCTAATAATAGTCCTATTAAAAAAGTGAAAACAATAGTCCACATCCCCACCTTCCATTAACAATGCATTTTAATGCTCTTACTCATGTTACCTCACTTGACTTTTTCAACATCCCTATAAAAGACAGAATTGTTGACATTATGAAGGTCATTAATGTTTCCATTTTACAAATGAAGAAACAAATCCAGCATGGTGCGATTTCCCCTTGGACACAGGTGTATTTTGTGGTAAACACTGGAACCCTGAGTATTAGGTTGATTCTCCCTCCCTCCCCTGTTGGACATCAGAGCACAGGGGAGCACACTCTCACCTGAGTCAGGACCAGGCACAGGTGCTCTGAGCAAATGGCCCATCACAGAAAATCTCATGCACCATCCTCACTCTAAAAGCCAGTGATGTGTTGCTATAGGAATTAGCGATTACTTTGGGTAGAGCTCTGTGTAAACTTTTCCCGGTGTGTGAGGGCAGAGGTATGTAGTGTATTAGTTTGCTAGGGCTACTGTAACAAATTACCACAGACTGGAGGGCCCAAATAACAGAAGTACATTTTTTCATAGTTCTGAAGGCTAGAAGTTCAAGATCAAGGTGTCAGCAGGGGGAGTTTCTTCTGAAGCCTCTCTCCTTGGCAGTCTTCTCCCTGTGTCTTTTCATGATCATTCCTCTGTGTGTGTCTGTTCTAACATCCTTTTCTTATAAGGACACAGTCTATTGGATTAGGATCCACTTTAATGACTGCATTTTAACTTAATTACCTCCTTAAAGACTTTACCTCCAAATATGGTTACTTTCTGAGATACCAGGGGTCAGCATTTCAGCATATGAATTGGAAGATAAAACTATATAGAGGGTAAGGAGAAGCAGAATGTCCATGAGGACTGTACTATATTTATTAATTTCATGGGTAATGAGCTCCCGTTTGTGCCAATGCTCTCTGATCCACGCACCCATCACAGCCAGATAGGGCCCCTCTGAGGGCTATGGGACTTCTTGCAAGTGCCAGCAGCTACCACCAATGCTGGTTCCACAGAGTGGAGAGAAGACAAACTTAGCACCAGTTCTCTTTGGTGTGCACAAAATCACTTGGGGAACTTGTTAGAGCCCAGATATTTGGGACTCACCTCAGAGATTCTGATTCTGGATGGGGCCAAGAATCTGTGTTTCCAGCAACCTCCCAAATGAAGTGGATGCTATTGATCCACGGAGCACATTTTGAGTAGTACTGTCAAATGCCACACTAGGAACTTGTCCTTCTCAGTTTTGACTTGTACTATTTAACAGCCTCAAGATTGTGAACAATATCTATTCTAAAAGCTGTTTTCCTCAGGTTAGGCCAATGGTGCAAAGATAATATGTTTATTTTACAGACTTGAGAGCTATGATTTTAAAGCATCTGTAATCCATTCTCGGTTCTCCAGAAATGTTGTTAATTCTCTTACCTTTGTACAGGAGGAGCTGAAGAGTGCTAGTCTTCATGAAGTCAAAGAACATGTATTGCTCATTATAGCCACATTTATCCTTTTGCATGTATATAATAAGAAGATAGTCAACATTGCTGATGAAGGAGAGCATCATGGGATTGGCAGGATACCCTTCCTGAGGGCTTAAGTTTGAGTATTTGGAATTTAAAGAAAAGTATGTGTTTTTAAACTTCATTTGAAAGCAAGAATCTGTAAATCATTTTGTATTTAGAACAGCTTTTCCCAAGAAATAGTTACAGTCCATTCACAAAGGCCCACTTAACCTGTAATGTGGCTGAAGTATTTACATCATTCCTAACCACTGTTTCTTGGAGTTAAATGCATTCCAAGTTCCAACAAGAATAACCACAGCAAACATTTCCCTCAATGACTTGGGTGGGGGAAGGGGAAGAAAGAACCAGTAAGTGGAGCTGAGATGACAGAGGGGTGACAACATGTGGGAAGGTAGGAGCAGTTGCAATATAGAAGTCAAGACTGTGGGCACAGGCTTTAATACTCCTGAATTTGTTTAGTGATTAGGACTATTTATTTGTATGTTGTATGTATTTGTATATTTATTTACTAATAGAGATTATATGTACATTATCATTTATTACCCTTTAATTCATATGTGTTAATTTTGTCTCTGCAACTAGATTATAAACTCTCAAAGGCCTAGCACTATGTATGGTATCCATGCTGCTTTTTGTGGTGGCATCTTGAAATCAATTAGTTACACTAATTGTTGATTACATTATTGACATACTAGGTCTCAGCAGGTATCATTGAGCTAGTTATGAAGAATAGTGAAATCACGGAATTGAAGGTGCTGACAATAGCAAGAGGACAGGGGACAGGTGAAAGTTTCACTGGTCATGCTCTGCCAGTAATTTAACTCCAAAGAGAAAAGAGGAAGCTCGACAAAATAATTACCTTTGATCTCCTGGGAAATCAGACTGAAGGACAGTAGGTGTGGCGTCTATAAACAGCTTTGTTCACCACCAGCTATTCTTGTGGTGCCAGGATAGGTTGACATAGAATCAAGAAGAAGGTCAGTGAAATTACTAGAGATTCTCAAATCAAATTGCACTACTAGGTATTTACCACAAAGATACAAATGTAGTGATCTGAAGGGACACCTGCACCCCAATGTTTACAGCAGCAATGTCCACAATAGCCAAACTATGGAAAGAGCCCAGATGTCCATTGAAAGATAAATGGATAAAGAAGATGCGGCATATGTATACAGTAGACTACTACTCAGCCATCAAAAAAAAGAAAAGAAAACTTGCCATTTGCAATGACATGGATGGAACTAGAGGATATTATACTACGTGAAATAAGTCAACAGAGAAAGACAATTATATATCATCTCACTCATATGTGGAATTTAAGAAGCAAAACAGGATCATGGAGGGAATAGAGGAAAAAATAAAATAAGACAAAATCAGAGAGGAAACAAACCATAAGAGACTCAATCATAGGAAAAAAACTGAGGGTCACTGGAGGGGAGGGGAATAGAGGAATGGGGTAACTGGGTGATGAACATCAAGGAGGACATGTGACATAATGAGTACTGGTATTATATAATGATGAATCACTGATCTCTACCTCTGGAACCTATAATACATTATATGTTAATTAACTAAATTTAAATAAAAATTTAAAAAATAAGACCATTGCTCATTTTGGAAGCTCTCTGGAGATGAAATAAATCTGAAGCTTTTAGTGGGATGAGCTGGACTTGCCAATGAGGTATCCCTGTTTCTGGCCTGGTTGTGGCAGCTTTGTTAATGGCATAGCCTACACGTTATTCAACTCTAAAAACTTTAACTTCAGGCACTCCTTAACTTCAGGATATAAAAAGAAATTGTCTTAATTGTATTTCTTTTCTTGAGGGGCTTTTCGCTATAGGGAAAAGAATACTAGAAGTGAGAATATCTGGGTTCTGATCCCTGTTCTCTCTCACTGAACAATCAAGGAATTTAATTCACCTCTTGCTATCTCAACTGAGGATCTTCAAAGTTTCTTCCAGCTCTATTAGTCTATAAGTCTACTATTACTCTTTGGAATTAACCATGGAAAAAATATTAGAGAAAATTATATTAGAAAAATAATATTAGGGAAAGGGACAAATATACCCATGTCATCATTTCTATCCAACATTACATTGGAGAGTCAAGTCAGTTTATTGAGGGAAGAAAAGGAAACAAAATGTATAAGTTCTGAAGAAGGAGAAATAAAACTGATGATGTGATTATATGTAGATTTATGTAAAAATCCCCCCAAAAATTCAACAAATATATAACTAGAATAAATAGACCTGACACTGAGCTGGATCTTCTGACAAACTACGAAAATCAATATAATCTCTCAATGCCAGCAAGGAACAGATAGAAAACATAATTTAAAAGACTATTTAAATTGTGTCAAAAATACAAAATGCTTAGGAATAAATCCAACAAAGATGTGCAAGACTTCTTTGTAAATAAAGAAGCATTATTAAGATAAAAATTTTAAAACATAAATAAATGGGGGGATATATTACGTTCATGGATTGTTAATACAATGAAGACAATAAATGCAATCCCAATCTAAAAAATCCCAATAATTTTTTTAGTTAAATAAATTTCCTTTATTAAATAGAGGCTATAATCCACAGTCTTGGAAGCCTGAAAGTTCAGAAAGTTGAAATTCTAAAATCTATTCAAAAGTCCCTCTCAAAGTCTCCAACATGACTTGTCTGCCCATGCAAGACAGCACTTTCATGAAACATCACCTAAGAAAAGACTATCCCACTACCCTCCCCAAATTCCCCAGGCCTTCACATTGTGAAGTAAGAAAAAGGGTGATAGGTGTAACGGATTAGGTCCCTGAGAAAGCAAGCAGTCATGAGATATATCTGAAGCACAGGGGAAGAATTAACCTCAGGCAACCTAAAAGAACCTCTGAAAAGAATGGAGAAAAGGGAGGAAAAGGATATAAGTACATGCAAGTTAGTTTGCAGGTTTAGTGTCAGGAGTTGAGTGGTTTTCCAGTTGATTTGCTCTGTTTTCTTCAATACTGTTAATACTAAAAATTAATACTTGTTATGTATTCCAAGCATTTCATCTATATGAACTCATTTTGAACTCTGAACAGCCGTGTGAGGGGCTGTTCTATTATTATATCCCCATTAAAGTAGAGGAAAGGGAAACATAGAAATAGGTTAATTAGTTTGCCCAAGGTCACACGGAACCCAGATTTGCACCAGGTAGCCTGGTTGTGGAGCCCACAGTCTTAACCATGACTTATTCTGCAGTTTGTCTTCACACTCTAAAAGAGAGGATTCAACTGGAAATGCTTTTGTGAAAGACAAGTGACAATACCTTCTGAGAAAATGCAGAGAGCTTTCCTGACGCTCTTGGGGGCTCCAGGGAGGCTGGAGACCATGCTTTGTTGGCCCAAGAAAGAACTTCTGAATGTGTTCCAGGTCAGGAACAACCAGAAATCAGGCTGGCTTCCCTCGCAAAGGACAAAACCCTTTGAGGGGGATCCAAATATAATACTAAGAGGCTGCTCAAAGAATAGAAGCTACTCAGTGTTGGCACTTGATGTTGCTAATTACTCATTTTCTGACCTTTTTTTTTTTTTTTTGGCAAGGAGGAATGTGCTCTTCTCTAGAACTATCCTTAGAGAAAAAGCTAGAGGGAGAATCTAATTCCCAAATTGTCTTTTGAAATGGGTAAGTAGATAAACAGGATATAGTAGACCTATTAACAAAAGAGGTGAAGTTAAACCATTAGAAAGGGGTGGACTGGAGTTGTTGACTTATTGACCAAATTATGCAACTTTAATTTTATAGGAACACTCTGCTTCACAGAGAACTTCTGAACCATCAGTGTTATTTATATCCCCAGGCAGGCACTGAAGGGCATCCTGTGAGCCAATAGCTATGACTCAAACTTCTAGTCTCAACAAGTTGGTCAGACATATATATTCTCCTGATCTCCCCAATCCCCGGCATATTAATGCTTATTCTCAATAAACTCTAATTGATTGACTGTTTGACCAAAGGACTGGAACCTTTCCCAAAAACAGGCTAAATTTTAAAAACCTGACATGATATTGGAATGGAAACTTAGAATTTTTCACATGCTTATTAGAAAGAAAAGAGAAGATGCACAATACATTTTCAAAGTGTACAGATGGCACTAATCATGTTTATACAGTCAACTGTTGATCTGAGGTTAATAAACCAAAAAATCACTAGAGATTCACAGACTGGCCAGAAGAGTAGGGTCAAGTTTGCATGGGGGGTATGTGCAAGTTAATTCATACAGAGAAATGACCCTGCCTTGTCTTCTGGAACGAAAAGAAGAAAAAAAAAGCCAAATAGTAAACATTACTGGAAAGAAAGTTGGAAAAATATGGTTGTTCTAGTCTACACAGTTTTCTACACACTTGAAATGCCACAATAAATAACTTGTACTCGTTACCTCCAGAAAAGATCAGAATGAGCATATAAATATATTTTTACAACTTATTTTGACTTATTTATGCAGAAAGGACAATGAGAAACCTGGAACAGGAAGGTTTAAGCCAAGACACTTTGGAGGGGCTATTTCTTGAGGGAAGGCAGCCAAGATGGAGAACCAGAATCTCTGTTGGAAGGAGACAAAACATGGGGTAGGAAAACTGTACAGAGGGTCAAATTAGAAAGATAAAACCAGAATGGAAACAATGAGAAAGCACAGTCAGGACTGGAGGGAGAGAAGATCTTGGAACAATTTGGATCAAAGAGGATAGTTCAAGACTAAGGTTATAAGTTTTGGTTCTTCTTACCATACAGAGATGGTGGCTGAGAGGAAGGGTATATGGAGAATTTCAGGGCCATATTAGATTATTAAGGAATATGGGTACTTTCAGTTTATAATCCTAACATTTGAGAGATGATAACCACATCTTCCTACAAGGTGTAACCTGTAGCCCTTGTCAGACACCAAGCCCAGACTGGATGAAACAAGGCTCCCTGCCTATATGGAAATTATTATGGTAAGCAGAAATGAGAATTCCTAGAACCTAAGACACACCTTTATTTGAATATAGATAGAAAACATCTTTGAAAGAGTTGTAAATTATCTGGCTCTGCATTTATTTGGATTCCCCAGACTCATGCTTCCCTCATAGGTGAGAAAAGAGAAACAACCGAAGATCCTTTTTCTTTCAGAATGATTACATGCTCTTGCCACCTAACGTGAAGAGAAAAATATTTTCCCTTTTCTGTTCTACTAAACAGTTGTGAGGCTTTCCCCCACTGTCTGGTTGGTGGTGAATTACATGTAAAGTGAACTGATGAAAGTGGCCAAACTGTCATCTAAAAATCCCACAAAGCATTCATTGGAGTTTTCAGCTTTGAGCAACCGCTAGGTTACAATTGCTGTTAGGACTCTTCTTTCTGGGTTTATGTCTACTAATCAAGATAATCATAAAAAGATGTGACATCTTTGTTAAAGTCTTCCATCCTATAAAATAACCACCAAATGTCATGGTTTTCAATTATTTGCAAAGGCTCTCCCCTCATGATTAATTTCTTCCACACATATCTCTTTGTAAGCACTTGCCCATTGTCAAACACTATAAGGAAGCAGTCTTGCTCTTTTTGAGATTTTTCTTATTTTGTTCCTGCCTCCTTACTGTATTTGGTAGTCAGCAAACCCTAACTTGTCTCTTCTATTCTGGAATGCATATATACATACATACATACATACATATACTATATATTACATTTTTATAATGTATATTATATATGTAGTTCTTAACAGAGTAGAAAGAATATTTAATGATCTCTAATTTTTATAGAAAGAAATGTATTGTTTTTCAAGAGGGAAGATGACTTCTTTCAGGATGGATAGCAATTCCCCAAATCCTTAAAATTGGAGGAAATGAGGCTTTTAAGGAGAGAAAATGATTATATCTGCTTTGTAGATGAGATTGCCAGTAGACAACTGAGAATCAGAATCAGTTTTTGAATACATTCCATTAGGAGAGAGAAGATTCCTTTTTAGAAAAAGAAAAACATCCAGGTACAGCATCTCGGCATTGTGCGGGGACTTGAGAGCTGTTCCAAACCCACATTTTTCATGACCTCTGGAAAGCAGGAATATAACCAACTGGGTATATTTCAGTTCACCGTGTGGACTGTCTGCTGGGGTGTAAAGAATTAGCAAACTCACTGGGATATGGCCAGCTATTAGGAGACTCACAGGCACTGGTCACACTCAGGTAATATCATTTTTTAGAAATTAAATCTGTATGTTTGTTTTCTGGAGCCCCCTCTCGTGTTCACAGCTACATGTATTTACACTGGGCCACATGTAGCCAAACCCTGCTTATGCTGTCTACCAAAGCAAAGTCTTTGGAGAATAAAAGTGCATAAATGGAATATTAGCAGCCTCAAGGAAAAGACATGGGCCTCATGCCATCTAACTGAGGCAATCTGGTGAGGGGAAGTGCCCCTGGGGGATGGTTTAGAAATGTGGGGTCTTAGGGTTGAGTTAGTCAAGGAGAAGTGTGTTCTCAGGATGTTAGAAACCAACATAGCAAAGGTTGGAGCGAGGTATGTGGGGACAAGTGTCAATCTTCAGATAGAGGACTTGAGGCGACACCATGAACAGAATACTCGTTAGAAAGAGAGCACTATGGGGCCAAGAGCCAAATTTGAGGGTGGCAAATATTCTGGGAGACACAAGGTAGGATACTCGCCCTCTAGTTTAGGAAACAAAACTAATAAAACACAAATGAAACCCATTGGGGAGCATAGAAAACAACATTGCATAAAATGCTAATTTATGTGTCTGCTGATTCTATTTCCTTTATTAAGACTTGCCAGGTTATCCTTCCAAAGCCTATCTACCCTGATCTCCACCAGCAGCAACTCTTGGTGGTATCTGGACTAAATCCAAGTAGATGGATTCCTTCCAGACACAGAAGTAGAGAATTTTTCCAGCAATGAGATAGGATTTTTTTAAAAATGAAAAACAACAACAACAACAGAAAAAAAGTCTTTGTTAAACCAACTAAGGTCACGGGTGCCTGGGGGTGCTCAGATGGTTAAGCATCTGTCTTCGGCTCAGGTCATGATTTCAGGGTCCTGGGGTCAAGCCCCACACTGGGCTCTCCACTCAGCAGGGAGTCTGTCTCTCCCTTTCCCTCTGTTCTCTTTCTCTCTCTCTCTCTGAAATAAATAAATAAAATCTTTTTTTAAAAAAAGCCAACCAACTAAGGTCAAAATTTGATAAAATTTCTCATTATTATATTTAGCCAGATGATGCATGTATAGAAAAATCTTAAGAGACACCCATCGAAGATGTTAGGAGCCAGCATTCTAATTTTCAGCTGTTATCAATTACTGCTCAGTTCAACCACTCTGTGTTTAATGTGTTACAGAATGTCTGGAAATTTGTTTCTAGCTCTTGAGCTTGTGGTTCCTCCAATGAAATTTTGCTCCCAAAGTGCCTGCACAAGCCTTCCATCCAGCCTGTGAATGCTGTGGATGAGGAAGGACCCATACATGTGACCTTGTTAGGAGAAAGCCCTCATCCACCTTTGATAGTTTGGTTCCTCTATCTCTTTTGGTCTAATTAGAGGAGAAAGGAGAATTTCAATTTCAGAAAAAAACTTTCTATTTTGATGTTGTGACAGTCACTTAAAACACACATTTTAGGGCAGCCCTGGTGGCTCAGCGGTTTAGCGCCGCTTTCAGCCCAGGGCCGGATCCTGGAGACCCGGGATCGAGTCCCACGTCGGGCTCCCTGCATGGAGCCTGCTTCTCCCTCTGCCTGTGTCGCTGCCTCTCTCTCTCTCTCTCTCTCTCTCTCATAAATAAAAAACAAACAAAAACACACATTTTAGAACCCTTTACTTAATTCACTGTAAGCTTTCTTCACTATCTACAAACATGCTGGTAACACCAGCTTTCCGAGGGTCCTGGTACCTAGAGAATTGGTCAGATGGATATGGTTCTTATTCAAATCTTTGAGAATTTTATTTTAAAATCACCCTCATTGAGGTATAACTCACTTGAAATAAAATGCACTCATTGAAGCTGTACAGTTTCTGTGAATTTTGACAAATGATATACCCAGGTCACCTGCACTCCTATAGAAACATGGATCACTTCCGTCATCCCCAAATGTTCCCTTTGCCCCTTTGTAATCATTCCCCATCCCCCAGACAGCCAGTGCTGTCACTGCAGATTAGTTTTGCCCTTTCTAGAACTTCATATAAATGCAATCATGCAGTGTTTACTCTTGTGTCTGGCTCCCTCTTTGTTCAACATGCTGGTTTTGAGATTCATCCATGTTCTATCAGCAATTCCTTCCTTTTTGTGGCTTTTTATATGTATACAGAGGGAAAGGGGCTTCCTTGTGCAATTACATACTGTTAAGAAGATTTTAATGAAGATCTGATTTTTGTCTTTCAGGGCATTTATAAATATTCTAGTAAGACAGAGTAAAATTCCACAGTGTCTCCTTTGCCTGAAATAAATGGAGATTTCTACACAGTTTAGGGTACACTGAAAAACCAATTAAACAACCGGCTTAAAATAAAACACGTGTTGAGTTGTGACACACTGATTTTAAAACATACTTTTATTGTCTGTTGAAGGCTACCAATGACTTGACTGTCACAAGAAATCTTTGATCCCAGAACTACCCAAAGCTACAATTCGTGGGCGTGATCTCACAATCTTTTTCTTCATGTCTTTAGGCTTTATGTTTAGAGGATCTGGCACCAAGACTTTTGTCAGCAAATTTGGAAGTTTGGGGTTTTTTTTTCTCATCAATTATAAGGCTTTAGAATGTAATCTTAATGATTAGATTAATGTTGACAGGGTAATAGGAAAAATCCAACAAGTATTTATTCATCATTTAGTCGAAATATAGATAAGTAAGCTATTACTCCCTCTCTCCCTAAGTTTGTAATCTAGTAGTGGCAAAAAGAAAAAAACAAAAAACAAAACAAAACAAAACAAAAAAACATCCAGAAAGAGTTATCACAGGGAGAGCTATGAGAACTATGGTTGCGGGGGACAATCAGAGTCCCCTAGGAATTCAGCAAGGAGTAGGAGCAGTTTGAACTCCTGCAATACAGAAGATTTCACAGAGAGGAGTTGACATTAGAACTGGAACCTAATAGAAAAATAGGACTTTTGATAAATGAGGAAAATAAGGGTCTTCCAGGCAGAGGGAAGCTGCCTTCTACCAGGTGCTTATTGTGGGTCAGGACTGTGCTCCCAACATGGCACATGTGGTCTAGGTTCTCACAAGGACTCTCAGACTATGTATTATTTATTATCCCTACTTCTGGGATGAAGAAACAAAGGACCACAAGTCCCACAACTTCTAAGTGGCAGAGCTGGGATTTGAACCCATGTTTGCTTTGCTCCAAAACTCATGCCTGTATCACCAGGTCCTTCTGCTGGACTCTCTCCATTTTTCCATAGCTAAGGCTGCCTCCTTGGTGGCTCCTGCCACCTGGCTCATCATTGCCATTGTTGACATTCTGGACACTCCCCAACTTCCCAGAGGCAAAGACCACAGGCTTCCTCTCTATCTCAGACTTCCTCCTTACCACCAGTTCTTGGGTTACTGTAGTGCCCTTGTGAACAACACACACAGAGCTACATCCTCGAGGTCTTGATGTCCTTCTCTCCAGTGGCTTTTTCTCCTTTCTGTTTCTGCTCCCAGTCTATCTCCATACCCCAGACTTTGTCACCACCCAGAATGGTTTTACCTCTGAAATCCTAAGCTCTGGTATCCCTATCTCTGGCCACAATCTCACATTCTCTCAGCCTTGTCCTCCTACACCTGCCCTTGACTGTACCTGCCATTTATCCCTTCACTTCTCTCAACCTCGCAGCCCTTTCCACATCTTACTCTTTGATTCACATTGAGCTGCAGGATGGATCACTAAATCACATTCTTTCTCAGATCTTTAAACCCCTGTCCTCCTCTGCCCTTGTCCAGCCCGACAAACCACTGGATCAGTCTGACAATCTGTCACTAAAGCTACTCAGTGTCACTGGGGAAAACCACAACAGAATTTGCTGGATCCACTACAAACTCCTGGTCTCCTCTCTCAGTTGAACCTCAAACATCTTTCAAACGTCTATTTTCTTGATCTATGTTGGCCTCTAATGCCTTACCACTCAGTCACTCTTTCAAATCTTTAGTTGTGTCCTCTAATTCCCTATCCAAACTCTAGTCTTTACCCTTGGCCAGAGATATGTTCAATCAAGAGAACTAAAGTCATCAGGTGTGAATTAGATCAAATTTCTGAAAGTCATATCAGCTAACTAATGCCCTGCACCCTCCTTTGGTCCCTCTCTGCAGGCCCTCTGGGTGAGCCATGCTACTTCCTGTCCAAAGACTACATCACCTATACTCTACTCCATTCTTTCCCACCTCCAATGGAAGATCCTATAATGGTCCCCTTTCTCTCTTACATCTTCAACCCTTCTCCCATTTTGCTATCTCTTTCTTTTCAGCTTCTAAATATGCACAAGTACCTCCTATTCCAAAGATATATCAGTTGATCTTTTTGTCCCTTTCTAGCCATAGCCCCATTTTTCTTATTTCTTCTTTAGCCAAGTTTTTTGAAAGAATATTCTATATTCTGTACTTATTATTCTGTCTCTACTTATTCATCTCCTTCTTACCCCTGATCTTTGCTCTTTACTGATTTATACAAAGCATTGACTAGCTCCTATCTCAATTCCCTAAAACTCAGCTAACAATAGATCCAACTGTTCAATAAAAGTTTAACAAAGGCTTGGCTCTAACGTATATGGGGATTATAATGCAGGAAAGACATACTGTATCTGAGTTATCTCGAACCAGTTACTTAATCTCTCTATGCCTTGGTATTCTTATCTGAAAAACAGGCATGATAAGAGTACTTTCCCCCTTATATTTGTGAGGGTTGAAGATGGCGGAGGAGTAGGGTCCCCAACTCACCTGTCCCCACCAACGTACCTAGATAACTTTCAAATCATCCTGAAAACCTATGAATTCGACCTGAGATTTAAAGAGTGAACAGCTGGAACGCTACAGAGAGAAGAGTTTGCACTTCTAACAAGTTCAACTCATTTTTAGCCACTCTGCACTTATCAAAATGACTAGAAAGAAGAAATCACCACAAAAGAAAGAATCAGAAACAGTACTCTCTCCCACAGAGTTACAGAATTTGGATTATAATTCGATGTCAGAAAGCCAATTCAGAAGCACAATTATAAAGCTACTGGTGGCTCTGGAAAAAAGCATAAAGGAATCAAGAGACTTCATAACTGTAGAATTTAGGTCTAATCAGGCCGAAATTAAAAAATCAATTAAATGAGATGCAATCCAAACTGGAGGTCCTAATGATGAGTGTTAATGAGGTAGAAAAAAGAGTGACATAGAAGACAAGTTGATGGCAAGGAAGGAAGCTGAGGAAAAAAGAGAAAAAGCAATTAAAAGACCATGAAGAAAGGTTAAGGGAAATAAATGGCAGCCTCAGAAGGAAAAATCTATGTTTAATTGAGGTTCCAGAGGGCACCGAGAGGGACAGAGGACCAGAAAGCATATTTGAACAAATCATAGCTGAGAACTTCCCTAATTGGGGGAGAGAAACAGGCATTCAGATCTAGGAGATAGAGAGGTCCCCCCCTAAAATCAATAAAAACCATTCAACGCCTTGACATTTAATAGTGAAACTTGCAAATTCCAAAGATAAAGAGAAAATCCTTAAAGCAGCAAGAGATAAGAGATCCCTAACTTATATGGGGAGAAATATTAGATTAACAGCAGACCTTTCCACAGAGACCTGGCAGGCCAGAAAGGGCTGGTAGGGTATATTCAGGGTCCTAAATGAGAAGAACATGCAGCCAAGAATACTCTATCCAGCAAGGTTCTCATTCAGAATAGAAGGAGAGACAAAGAGCTTCCAAGATAGGCAGAAACTGAAAGAATATGTGACCACCAAACCAGCTCTGCAAAAAATATTAAGGGGGACTCTGTAAAAGAAAGAGGAAGCCCAAAGAAATAAGCCACAAAACAGGGACTGAATAAATATTATTATGACACTAAATTCATATCTTTCAATAATAACTCTGAATGTGAATGGGATTAATGATCCCATCAAAAGACGTAGGGTTTCAGACTGGATAAAAAAGCAAGACCCATCTATTTGCTGTCTACAAGAGACTCATTTTATTTTATTTTATTTTATTTATTTTATTTTATTTTTTTATTTTATTTTTTTAAGAGACTCATTTTAGGCCTAAGGACACCTACAGCTTGAAAATGAAAGGTTGGAGAACCATTTACCATTCAAATGGTCCTCAAAAGAAAGCAGGGGTAGTGATCCTCATATCAAATAAATTAAAGTTTATCCCAAAGACTGTAGTAAGAGATGAAGAGAGACACTATATCATTCTTAAAGGATCTATCCAACAAGAGGACCTAACAATCATGAATATTTATGCCTCTAATGTGGGACCTGCCAAGTATCTCAATCAATTAATAACCAAAGTAGACATACTTAGATAATAATACACTTATACTGGGAGACTTCAACACGGTGTTTTCTGAAAATGACAAATATTCTAAGTAAAACATCTCCAAAGAAACAAGAGCTTTAAATGATACACTGGACCAGATGGGTTTCACAGATATCTACAGAACTTTACATCCAAATGCAACTGAATACACATTCTTCTCAAGTGCACATGGAACTTTCTTCAGAATAGACCACATACTGGGTCACAAATCAGGTTTCAACTGATACCAAAAGATTGGGATCGTCCCCTGCATATTTTCAGACCATAATGCTTTGAAACTTGAACTCAATCACAAGAAGAAATTTGGAAGAAACTCAAACACGTAGAGGTTAAAGAGCATCCTGCTAAAAGATGAAAGGGTCAACCAGGAAATTAGAGAAGAATTAAAAAGATTCATGGAAACTAATGAGAATGAAGATACAACTGTTCAAAATCTTTGGGATACAGAAAAAGCAGTCCTAAGAGGGAAATACATCGCAATACAAGCATCCCTCAAAAAATTGGAAAAAACTCAAATACACAAGCTAACCTTGCATCTAAAGGAACTGGAGAAAGAATAGCAAATAAAACCTACACCCAGCAGAAGAAGAGAGTTAATAAAGATTCGAGCAGAATTCCATGAAATAGAGACCAGAACTGTAGAACGGATGAACAAAACCAGGAGGTGGTTATTTGAAAGTATTAATAAGATAGATAAACCATTAGCCAGCATTATTAAAAACAAAAGAGAAAAGACTAATTAATAAAATCATGAATGAAAAAGGAGAGCAATACCAAGGAAATACAAACGATTTTAAAAACATATTATGAGCAGCTATATGCCAATAAATTAGGCAATCTAGAAGAAATGGATGCATTTATGGAAAACCACAAACTACCAAAACTGGAACAGGAAGAAATAGAAAACCTGAACAGGCCGATAACCAGGAAGGAAATTGAAGCAGTCATCAAAAACCTCCCAAGACACAAAAGTCCAGGGCCAGGTGGCTTCCCAGGGGAATTCTATCAAACTTTTAAAGAAGAAACAATACCTATTCTACTAAAGCTGTTCCAAAAGATAGAAAGGGATGGCATACTTCCAAACTCATTCTATGAGGCCAGCATCACCTTAATTCCAAAACCAGACAAAGACCCCACCAAAAAGGAGAATTATAGACCAATATCCCTGATGAACACAGATGCAAAAATTCTCAACAAGATACTAGCCAACAGGATCCAACAGTACATTAAGAAGATTATACACTATGACCAAGTGGGATTTATCCCTGGGATGCAAGGCTGGTTCAACACTCGTAAAGCAATCAACGTGATAGATCATATCAGCAAGAGAAAAAACAAGAACCATATGATCCTCTCAATAGATGCAGAGAAAGCATTTGACAAAATACAGCATCCATTCCTGATCAAAACTCTTCAGAATGTAGGGATAGAGGGAACATTCTTCAGCATCTTAAAAGCCATCTACAAAAAGCCCACAGCAAATATCATTCTCAATGGGGAAACACTGAGAGCCTTTCCCCTAAGATCAGGAACATGACAGGGATGTCCACTCTCACCACCACTATTCAACGTAGTACTAGAAGTCCTAGCCTCAGCAATCAGGCAATAAAAAGAAATAAAAGGCATTAAAATTGGCAAAGAAGAAGTCAAACTCTCCCTCTTTGCAGATGACATGATATTGTACATAGATAACCCAAAAGCCTCCACCCCAAGACTGCTAGAACTCATACAGCAATTTGGCAGTGTGGCAGGATACAAAATCAATGCCCAGAAATCAGTGGCATTTCTATATACTAACAATGAGACTAAAGAAAGAGAAATTAGGGAATTAATCCCATTTACAATTGCACCCAAAAGCATAAGATACCTGGGAATAAACCTAACCGAAGAGGTAAAGGATCTATACCCTAAAAACTACAGAACACTTCTGAAAGAAATTGAGGAGGACACAAAGAGATGGAAAAATATTCCATGCTCATGGATTGGAAGAATTAATATTGTGAAAATGTCAATGCTACCCAGGACAATTTATACATTTAATGCAATATCCTGTCAAAATACCACGGACTTTCTTCAGAGAGTTGGAATAAATCATCTTAAGAGTTGTGTGGAATCAGAAAAGACCTCGAATAGCCAGGGAAATATTGAAAAAGAAAACCAGAGCTGGCGGCATCACAATGCCAGATTTCGAGTTGTACTACAAAGCTGTGATCATCAAGACAGTGTGGTACTGGGACAAAAACAGACACATAGATCAATGGAACAGAATAGAGAATCCAGAAATGGGCCCTCAACTCTATGATCAATTAATATTCCACAAAGCAGGAAAGACTATCCACTGGAGAAAAGACAGTCTCTTCAATAAATGGTGCTGGGAAAATTGAACAGCCACATGCAGAAGAATGAAACTAGACCATTCTCTTACACCATACACAAAGATAAACTCAAAATGGATGAAAGATCTAAATGTGAGACAAGATTCCATCAAAATCCTAGAGGAGAACACAGGCAACACCCTTTTTGAACCTGGCCACAGTAACTTCTCACAAGATACATCTATGAAGGCAAGGCAGACAAAAGCAAAAATGAATTATTGGGACTTAATCAAGATAAAAAGCTTCTGCACAGAAAAAGAACAGCCAACAAAACTAAAAGACAACCTACAGAATGGGAGAAGATATTTACAAATGACCTATCAGATAAAGGGTTAGTATCCAAGATTTATAAAGAACTTCTTGAACTCAACAGCAGAAACAAACAATCCAATCATGAAATGGGCAAAAGACATGAATGGAAATTTCACCAAAGAAGACATAGACATGGCCAACAAGCACATGAGAAAATGCTCCGCATCACTTGCCATCAAGGAAATACAAATCAAAACCACAATGAGATACCACCTCACACCAGTGAGAATGGGGAAAATTAACAAGGCAGGAAACCACAAATGTTGGAGAGGATGCGGAGAAAGGGAACCCTCTTACACTGTTGGTGGGAATGTGAACTGGTGCAGCCACTCTGGAAAACTGTGTGGAGGTTCCTCAAAGAGTTAAAAATAGACCTGCCCTACGACCCAGCAATTGCACTGCTGGGGATTTACCCCAAAGATACAGATGCAGTGAAATAGCAGGATACCTGCACCCCGATGTTTCTAGCAGCAATGTCCACGATAGCCAAACTGTGGAAGGAGCCTCGGTGTCCATCGAAAGATGAATGGATAAAGAAGATGTGGTCTATGTATACAATGGAATATTCCTCAGCCATTAGAAATGACAAATACCCACCATTTGCTTTGACGTGGATAGAACTGGAGGGTATTATGCTGAGTGAAATAAGTCAATCGGAGAAGCACAAACATTATATGGTCTCATTCATTCAGGGACTATAAAAAATAGTGGAAGGGAATAAAGGGGAAAGGAGAGAAAATGAGTGGGAAAAATCAGAGAGGGTGACAAAACATGAGAGACTCCTAACTCTGGGAAATGAACAAGGGGTAGTGGAAAAGGAGGTAGGAAGGGGGATGGGGTGACTGGGTGACGAGCACTGAAGGGGGCATTTGATGGGATGAGCACTGGATGTTATGCAAATGTTGGCAAATTGAACTCCAATAAAAAATGTACAAATAAAAATAAAGTAAAATAAATAACCTTTAAAAAAATATTTTAAAAAAATCAGGTATCTGCACCAAAATCCATGAGTCATGCCTCCCCTCAGGAGTCTCCTACTGGTGTATTTCTCTAAATACGTCTCTCCAATGAGAGTTCCTTATCCCTGTCCTATTTGAGTCTCTGCCCAGAGGGGATGGGATACCCAACATTTCCCTAATCTCTGCAGATCTCTCGCTCTGCCCACATGTCAGCACTTACTGTCTAAAATACCTGCATTTAGATGAGTTCCCTGGTTCAGATCTTTTCCAAGGACAGAGCAGACTCTTGCCTAACACCCTCATAACTAAGGGAGGGAGTAAAGTTAACCTCCACCCTCACATAGGATCACTTGCAACCCCTGCTCCCAAATAGCAGTGGGTACACCAAGCCTCTACCCACCCAGGAGAGTAGGCATTATTGTTTTGAATTTACAAGTGAGGAGGTGAGAGCAGTTAAGAATGTCCAAAACCACAGAGCTAGGAAAGGTGATGGAGAATTCATTTTGTCTCTCTGACCAGAAATCATTCCACTCCCTGACACACAGCATTGCTTCACATCTTATAAACTAGAGTGCAGTCATTTCCAGACCAACTTAAACAATTGTGGCCCTCCAGCTGTAAAGATTAGTGACAAAGGCTGAACAAGAGGGACATTCCTTAAAGGACTTTTCTTGCAGATTTGGCCAACTGCTTGACTAATATTTACAATTACTATGTCTCCTTCAGGTGGGAAAATGTATGTTCCCTTTCCTCTGTGCACATAAATGTTCCTTAATAAATCAGACTTGTTGACAGTCTGGAAGAAAGCCTTTCATCGTCCTGCACAGGTTCGCTGAGGATAATAACGTCACTGAGCCAGCTCACACAGAGTGAGTGGAAGAGAGAGGAACATGCATATTTACAGGTGTAAATGCCATCCTTAGGCTAATGTTACCCAGATCTTCATGTTCAGCTAAGGCTTCTGCTCTGAATTCTGGAATCCTATGTCTACCTGGCCATTTGGCATCTCCACTGGGATATTTCACCCTGTCTTAGAGTGAAGGTGCCCAGATGGAACTTCTTTTTTTTTTTTTAATTTTATTTATTTATTCATAGAGACACAGAGAGTGAGAGAGAGAGAGAGAGAGAGAGAGAGAGAAAGGCAGAGACAGAAGCAGGCTCCATGCAGAAAGCCCGACGTGGGACTCGATCCAGGGTCTCCAAGATCACGCCCTGGGCTGCAGGCGGTGCTAAACCGCTGTGCCACCGGGGCTGCCCCCAGATGGAACTTCTAATTTTATTGTCTCACCTCCAGAACCATGATCCTCCTTATTGTTTCTGATTTCAGCAGATGGCACCACTATAGCCCAAGGAGACAGTGAAGGGTTTTTATCAGACAGTGGCATGGCTAGCTTTATTTATTTAGAAGAATATCATCCTAACAACAATGTGGGGTCAAAATTTTACAGTTGAGAGGAGAGAATTGAGTTGGTGTCTACTAAGAAGGGTAATCTGTAAGGCTTTGTGACTGAGTTAATTTATGTTAACAAAATTCAATATGTAAGAGTAAGATAATAAAATGTGTTTCTAGAAATTGCTATTAGGTTTGATCATTTATAGACAACAAATGTTGAGTAGCAGCAATTCTGTATAATTTGCTTATTATATTATAGCAGAGTTGATAGGCATCTCTATCAAAAGTATAAGGTGCCGGGATGCCTTGTTGGCTCAGTTGGTAGAGCATGTGATTCTTGATCTCAGGGTTGTGAGTTTGAGCCTCCCATTAGGGGTGGAGCCTACTAAAAATTAAAAAAAAAAAAAAAGAAATAATAAGATATCTACTTTTGATAAAAACATTAGAAAAGAAACAAACATTTACTACTGGTGTGAGTACAAGTGGTGGAAAACTTTCTGGAAAGCAATTGTGTCCTAAGTCTTAAAACAATAAAATTTCACACAATTATTTTACTCAAGAGAATAAATACCAATGAAAACACCAATGTAAAAGAATTCATTCCAGAAGTATTTATAACAGAGAAAAAAAGGAATTAGTCCAAATGTTCATTTACAAGAGACTTTGAATAAATAAGTGTCATCTGTTTCATGAAATAGCACACAACTATTAAAGTGATGAGTAAAATGAAAATGTAATGTCATGAAACAATCTCCACAATATATTCTTTTTTTGTTTTTAATATTTTACTTATTTACTCATGAGAGACAGAGAGAGAGAGAGAGAGAGGCAGAGACACAGGCAGAGAGAGAAGCAGGCTCCATGCAGGGAGCCCCATGTGGGTCTCAATCCCGGGACTCCTGGATCATGCCCCGGGCTGAAGGCAGGCATTAAACCACTGAGCCACCCAGGGATCCCCTCCACAATATATTCTTGAGCATCAGGACAAGATTTAAAAACAGATGTGTCATATGATACCATTTTTATTAAAAAAATAAGATTGTATACCTAATTATTACAATATGCAGAGAAAAATTACCAGAAAAAAAAGATATTCCTAAATGTTAAGAGACTACTTCTGACCAGTATCCTTTCAGAAGATTTTTTAAAATATAACTTTGAGTATTTTATAAAAATTTGGGACAACCTTATTTTTATATTAAAACAAAAGCTACATTCAAAAGAGAAATAAAACTAACAACAACAAAAGCTTCATAAATCTTTAAATACATATGAGAATGATCACTTCTTAGGGAAAATCCCAGTGTCCAGATGAACTTCCCTAATCTCCAGCGTGAGCAGCGACTGATCCCTTGCTACATTTTCCAGGATGTCAACATTAAAAATGGAGACTGTGTCCTTCCACAGATGACATTCAGTGTCTGTAAACAATGTAGGTACCACAGGTTTGCACCAATAGGCAAAGCATGCCTGTGGACCTTGTGAGGAATTGGCAGGTGTTTCTCATTTCTCATAGATACAAATTGTTCTTCGGGTTGAAAACTACATTGTGAAGGCTAACACCATTAATATAAATTCTAAGTTCTGAAGAAAAAGCAACTCTTTCATCAACTGTTTGTATTTTTCTGTTTCCTGATTTCCTGATTCCTATTTTAAAAGTGTAGGACTCTGGGAACCTGGTCTGGGACCTAAGTAGATCTAGGAGCATGAGATAACTTATTAATATTCTTATGAATATGAAATTGTAATTAAGCTTTCAGTAGCCACGTTAAAAATGAATTGAATTAATAATCTTTTATTTATAAAGATTTTATCTATTCATGAGAGACACAGAGAGAGAGGCAGAGACATAGGCAGAGGGAGAAGCAGGCTCCCTGTGGGGATCCGAATGTGGGACTCGATCCCAGGATCCTATCCTGGGATCATGCCCTGAGCCACCCAGGTGCCCCAAATAATCTTTTAATTAACTCAGTACTGGAATGTTAGTATTTCAACATGTAATCAATATAAGATATTATTGAAATATTTTACATTTTCATTAGTTTTTATTTGCCATTACTTAAAAATATATGTAAGCTAATACTTATACCCGTTTATATTTGCTCCCTTTCTTAGATAAAAGGTAGCACACTAACAGCACTCTGTGCCTAGCTTTTTAACTCAATACATGTGGAGGTCATGCCATCGAGATATATAGGTATCAATAACATTTGAGCATTTTCAAAAGTTTACAATCAACAGCTTCTGGCATTGACAGGAAAAGAAATTTTGTGCTGTATTCCTCTCATGGCAATACCCCTCAGAAGACACTTACCTTCCTCCTTGAAGGTCACACCACTTCAAAGAGAGCCAGTGGTTGCTTTTAGCTAATAGAAGGGTAACTCTGCCTCTGATTTATCTTTACTCTAAACTTCTAAAGGATCAGGAACTGTTACAATCCCAGAAAAGGATCTCAAGGAGAAAGATATTTGCCTTTATTTAATAATTGTACTTAATAGTTGAAAGCAGATAGGCCATAAAAGCAGTGGAAGCTGGAAGACAGCCCACAAAGTTAATTTTAAAAGATATTTATTGACTCTTTGATGGGTGTGGCTTTTTCTTTCTTTAGTACCTCCCCAGAAAGTCCTGAGCTTACATTTAACAACAAAGCTTCAGGCCTATCCCAGCTATTCCCAGCTCTCTGCGTGTAAAGCTAACCTGCCCTTGAGCCCAGGGTCCGTACTGAAGGCGGCTGGGAAACCCTTCTCCCACCTGCAGCATCATGACGCTGGCTGACTCTGGAGCCCAGGTGATGCCCTTGGTTCAGAACCACAAAGACATAGTTTGGGAATCGACGTAAGCACTCACTGGCTGTAATCCTGCAAACTCCAGATAGTGCCACCATCCTTGAGAAAATCTGTCTTCAGACTGCCTGACGAGCTGATGAGTCCTCTCTCCAAAGGAGCTCTGGGAAGAGGGAGACTTTCGCCAGAAGACACACTACAGAAGAATCCAAGACTTCTCTATGCTAAAGTTTCTACTGGAATCAACTCATTTAGTAAGTATTCCCTAAACAAAGGGCGTGATATTGACTTTTTTGGCTTTGTCAGTTGTCAAAGTTTGGCTGCAAATAGGAGAAACCATTTGCACCCTCTCATTTCTTGGCTTCCTCAGCTGGAGGGGTTCTCGGGGCTGTGGGTATTGTGGTGGCTCTTTCAGAATGTGCCAGGTCTGGCAAGGGACAAACATTGGACACAAATGTCATAGAAGGCACAGCATGTTATCTCTGTATATGCAAGATGTGAATAATTTCAACACGACAAAGAGAGAAAACCTGCCCAATGGTGGTGTGCTCTTCTATGAAACCTATCAGACCTCTGGTGGGAAGTCCATGGCTGGGGTGGGGCGGGGGGGCTTTTGAAGACGTCATCTTTGAGAACCTCTGAAAGGACTCCCTCTCTGTCTTTCAAGGTTTGTCAAGTAGCTGAGTTCACCGCACCGGCTGAGGCTGAAGAAAATATTCTCTAGGAAGACACAGGCAGGATGGTGCAAGATCTTTGTGGAACCGGATGGGTGTGTGACCCCTGTTCTGATGTTTGATGATATTTCTCAACTCCTAAAGAATAAGGAACACATCTTGAAAAAAAAAAATCATGAATCAACAAGAGGTAATAGCCCCAATGATTGTTTTATTCTTTTCCAAACCTCCAGTTTCTGTCCTTTCCAGAGTTCAGTCCCCAAAAAACACTCAGAAGGAATATTCAGAAAATATGGCTTTATCATAGAAAATAGAGCCTGATTCCACCCTTTGGGAGTCATTAAAAGCAGTAAACCAACAGCTAATCCACAGCATTTAACAGTAAAAAGTACCTGTTCTGTAAGTAATCCGGGAAGCTTAAGTTGATATGTGTGATTTGGGAAAATCACGAGTGCTTTCATTTGGGGAGAAGTTCATTCTTGTGTCAAGATGAAATCTATGCTCTCAGAAAATTCAAAGAATGCTGGCATATTTTAGTTAATCTTCTGTAGTTTTTACACCAAGTAAAGACTGTAGACTTCACATGTATTGTTATTATTCTAAATGAAAGCCAAACCAGTGCCATATTTGATAGGTATTATGCCTGAAGTTATTTTAAAATATTGTGTCATGTCTGGAAACTGATACAAGTCTCTGCATGATCATAGTTTTAAAAATCATTTAACTATTTTCTTGGGTTTTCACTAGTGGTGGAAAAGAGAAAACATGAATTAAAATGTAGTAATTACATACAATGTACTTCAGGATAAGAGGGAATGGAAACGCTTTAACAAAATGTGAATATACATGCTTTAAGCCTCGGAAGCCAGACAAGCACGTACATTGTAATGTACCAGGAACTCTGTGCTTTCACATATGTTAAAAAAAAGAAACCCCCAGGCCTAAAATGGTGTCACTTAGACCGAGTTTCCAAACTGGGGCTTAAAACCCAATCTGATTGCAGTTTCTACCCTCCCCAGAAACATGACCTTAACTGGTCAGTTTGGAAATTTTTTCTTTCCATCAGTGCCCACAGGTCTGCCACCTGGGTCCTCTCCATCCCCTGATGAAAGACAAGGTCATCTGTGTAATAAGACACCTTGCTTTTCCCTTTAGCAAACATCATGGTCTGGAACAATCCTTTTCTTCTGCTAATAACTTTCTTGCCCCCACGCTATGTCTATAAAAACCTTCCATTTTATACTTCTCAGAGCTCCCCTCTACTTGCTAGGTGGGGTGGCTGCTTGGTTCATGAATCACTTGGTAGAAAGCCACTTGGATCTTCAAATGTATTTGGTTAAATTTTTGTTATGTAGTACATATAATGAGTGATATGTATTTTTTTTCCCTGAAGTGGTTCCATTTCCTTCCTTCCTTCCTTCCTTCCTTCCTTCCTTCCTTCCTTCCTTCCTTCCTTCCTTCCTTCCTTCCTTCCTCTCATTCTTTCATTCTTTCTCTGTTTCTCTCTGCCTCTTTCTTTTTGTCATACAAAATGACCTCATTTCACAAAAATGATCTCTTCTTTTCATACCAGGTTTTCTTTGGGATGTAAGTGTGTGTGTGTGTGTGTGTGTGTGTGTGTGTGTGCGGGGTGGGGGTGGGGGGTTACCTTGCTTTTTTTCCTCTATCTCCAGGGAATTGTAACTCTGTTCCCACTCCATCTTCCTGGGCATAGTTCAAGCAAACTGACATCTTCCCCATCCAAACTCTAAGTGCCTTCTAATTTTTATGAATTATAGGGACTTTAAAGGTTTATTAAATTAGCTCATATAAATAAAAGTAATAAAATTCATATGCCAGATAAATCCATTTGTGTTCTGGAGGGGCTCAGCCTTACACAGCAGGTAGGTAGCCTCAAAGCCACACTCCAGCATCTGACAGGCCTGTCTCTTGCAGGCTCTCAGCTCAGAGTCCCCAGTGCTCTGCTGGGAGGTACATTCCACACAGTCTGGGCCTAGGGTATTGGTCCCTCAGGAAACAAAACAAAACAACTAACCAGATTAAAAAAAAATCCAAACAATAAGTGAAGGCATTTCCTATCCATGCTAGTCTCTTTTAACATTGATCAAAAACTTCAAACATTATCAATCCCAGTTTCCTCTATTAACAACATTGCTTACTATTTATTTGTCTTCTCCTTTCTTTAAGCCAACTATTGGTGTGTGTGTGTGTGTGTGTGTGTGTGTGTGTGTGTGTGAAAGAGTTTAATATAGTTATTTTTTGCTATATACACTGTTCATATCTCACGTTTTTCTCAATTGAACATTTCTCTTTTAACTTTATAGAGTTTCTTACTTGGGCCTAAGTTGTACATTTTTGTGAAATTGATGCTGATAGCATAAAAATTAAAAAAGATAAGTTTATGTCGTGGAAGATTGCAAAAATGGCCACAAGTTTTCATGCCCCTTATTTGTGCCCTTTGCAATACAACTTTGCTGTGTGTCCCATCAAGTCGTTGACCTATTTCCCGACTCATGACCTGTATTGGCCAGTGGAATACAGCAGCAGTAAAAAGGTGCACCATTTGTTCTCTTTCCTAAAACGTTACCTCTGCCATGTAAAAAATCCAAGCCAGCTTCCTGGAAGATGAGAGACATGTGTCCTACTTGCCCTCAATCCATGCCAATATCCTGCCAACTAACAGACATGTGGGTAAGGCCACCAGCCACTCCCCCTCAGCCCACCTGCCAGATGACCACAGCCTCCGGAACAGCCCAGTTGACATCAGCCACTCTTGTCCCAGATCAGCAGAATGGACCAGATGACCTGCAGATGTGTGAGCAATAGTAAATGATTGCAGCTTTCAAGCACTCAGCTTTGGGACAATTTGCTATAAGGCAGTAAATACCTGATTCACTTATACACTTATATTTTCTTTGAACATTGCTTGTCCTTAACTCTTTAATCCATATAAAGTTTATTTTTGTGCATAGCGTGAGGTAGTTAAGGGGTTTTTTATTTATTTTACTAAAAGTATGGCTGATTTTCTCAACACTATTTGTTGAAGTTTCTTTCATCACTGATTTGAAATGCCATGGTTTTGATTAACTAAATCCCCATATGCACAAGGGCTTGCTTCTAGACTCTTAATATGTTCTGATTATTTATTTTCTTCTATCTGTGCTAATAGCACAATGTTTAATTTCTTAATTTTAGACTATGACTTGATATCTGGAATCTCCCTGTAAAATAATGTAGGAACCCAGTTATGAGAAATTAAGGGAGAGATTATTGTCTTAAATACTTTTGTATTCCCCTTAGAATCCACCTAGCTCCTGTGGTGATTGCAAAATATTTTTTGAAAGAGGAAACATTTGGCCTTCTATACTGTAAATCTGTGGCATTTAATATATAGAAATAAATTGGGGAGACTGTGGTTTACAAAGCTGATATTTATGGTTGTTATCCCTTTTTATCTTCACAACTCTCTAAGACATAAGGTTAGCAATATGAGAAAGGTTATATCATCATGATGGTGGAAGGGAGAAAAAAGAGAAGGAAGAGAAGAAGCAGGGAAGGAGGAAAAAGCTAACATCTGCCAAGTGTTTACTCTGTGTTAGTGTCTATATTGAACGCTGTACATGCCTTGCCTTATTTCCCGCTCACAACAAGTTTGTGAGGTTAGTACTATTTATGTATCCCGTTTTCAGAAGAGAAGGTGAGATTCAGAGAAGTTAAGTAACTAGTTCAAAGCCACACAGCTTATGAGTCAAAATTCAAAATGAATGTGAATACAAGGGGAAAAAAACACTTAAAAGAAAATAGTCGTCTTCTCTGGCTGCTGGATCATGACAATTTCTATTTTCTTATCAGTTTTTCTGTTGACCAACTTTCCTGCAAGGAGTACACATTATTTTAGTAAATGTAAAATAGAAACATAATAATAATAATAATAGTGTACAAATAACCCCCAAAAGATGACACGTTGTAGCTACTGGAATGTCCTATAAATTTTGCAGTGACACAGTAGAGAGTTTTCTCTCTCACACAGCCTGGCTGGACCAGTTACCAAGTGAGAAGGGGAGGGCAAGATGTGCCCAGCAGTCCATCCGCCAAATCATTACCCATCCTGCCCCATGCCCATCTCTCCCCTGCACTCATCATCAGAACATTGCACACCTGCCTGGGACCCTTGGATAACATTCTGGTCCTTACCTTTATAAAGAGTAGAACCATATTAGTGAAAGAATTTTTTACAAAAACAAAACAAAACACACACACACACACACACACACACAATAGCTGACAAAGAAGTTTAGAAGGTACAGAAAAAATTCAATTTGACCCTGATTCCTATTTCTGCTTCTCAGACCACCTGTTGCCTGAATGTGAACAAGTGGTGAGTGTGGGCACTGTCTATACTTGCTATATTTTAATGGTTAAAAAATAAGTAAGGGTTGGTTTATGAATATTGGGACAGAGGTGACAACCTTTTACTACAGCCCAATAGTAAAACAGGATAGGACTTCTGAAAAGAGGAGGGAAAGGCAAAAATAATAATGACTAAATCATGAAGAAAAAAAGAAGGAAGAATGAACAAAAAGAAAAGATGAAATAAATAAAAATCATCACCATGGAAGGGATGACACTGAGTTTCCTAATAGGTCCAGTAAATATGAAAGGGCTGAATTCTAGTGAAAAGATGAAGACAGGCATTTTGTGTGTGGGTGTGTGTGTGTGTGTGTGTGTGTGTGTGTGTGTATGTGTTTAAAAACTACAATAAAGTTAAAGGAAAAGGAGAAAGTAAAGGAACAAATACATAAATGTGGCAAATATACGACTGACACCCCTACTTCCTTCTTACTCGCACCTGACAAGGTGAAATTCATGGTGAAAGAACTCACAGGTCAAAGAGAAACGTCAGCATAGTGGGCTGCAACCTATGGTGGTGAGTGACTGGAGGGATGGGTGCTTTTGTCTTTATTTCTTCTCCTTTTTCTCCTTTCTTTTGATTTTTTTTTTTTTTAGTAACAATAGCCAGTTTTATTGTTGAACATTTACATCTCATAAAAATGATTAAATACTAAGATGATCCAGGAAGCCAGCTTGAAATGAATCGCTTAAAGATAAAACAGTATTATTTGCCAGGGTTAAGATTCGGTTAGATTCTTAATTAGATTCTGATTAGATCCAGTTAAATTTATGCATAGTAAAATAAAAATTAATATTGAGGGGTGCCTGGGTGTCTCAGTTGGTTGAGTGCCCAACTCTTGGTTTTTGGCTCAGGTCATGATCTCAGGGTTGTGAGATCGAGTGCCCTGTGAGCCCAAAATAAGTCTGCTTGAGATTCTCTCCCTCTCCCTCTTGTCCCTGCACCAGCTTGCTGACACGTACATGGGTGCACACACATGCTCTCTCTCAAATAAATAAATAAAATCTTAAAAAAAATCAAAATTGAGAGGCTAGCAACTCTAGGAACAGAAATAGAGTACTATATCTTCCAGGAACAGAAATAGAGTACTATATCTTCCAAACAAGTGGAAGGGAACAAATAAAAAAAAAAACTAAAACAAAAGTTCAATTAAAAAAAAAAGGCAAGAAAGGGGGAAAAATGGTTGAACAAAGTTTAAAATGGTAGAGAAAACCCAAACTCATTCATTCAACAATTATACTATGAAGTACTAAAAGCCACGTACTATTTTGGGAACCAGGGATTCAGCAGTAAACAAAACATAGAAAATATCTGCTTTCATGAAGCTTCTGTCCTAGTGGCTGGAAACATAAAGGAGATGAATGAATAAATCATGTGGCATGTTTTATGATGATAAGGGCAAGACAAATAAATGCAATTGATACATTAAGGATGGGAAAAACTTGTCAAAAATGGCCTCACTGAGAAAAAAAAATATATGAAGGAGGTAAGGAATTGAACCACGCAGATGTGAGGGGAAGGGCATTTTGGACAAAGGTAGTGCAAACATCCTGGGGCTAGCATGTGCTTGAGAAGGCTGTACAGAGCAGAGGGAAGGGTAGAAGAAGGTGAGGTCAGAGATAAAACAGGACCACATCATATAGGATCTTTACTCTAAGTGAAAAGGGTCTCTCTAGAAGCCACAACGTGAACAGACCATAGGAAGAAAAAGCAGACACTAGTTGGGTGGCTCCCACCCAACTAAGAGAACTGAGAGACCACAGTTCAGACAGGTGAAGTGGTGGGAGAGAACTGAGAGACCACAGTTCAGACAGGTGAGGTGGTGGGAAGGGCTGGGGAGTCTGGGAAGATGGCAAAGAAGTCCACAGGATTTGCTGGCAGATTACATGTGTGCTGTGAAAGAGATGAGTCAGGATGGTGTTTATTTTGCACTTGGAGCCATGACAAGTAAATTAAATTTAAAATTGCAATTAATACTAAATCTGAGATATATACTCATATTATCCCCAAGTGAGCTACAGGAGCCAGAGTTCCAGGCTGGTCCTTGGCCAGCGCATCACTCCGCAATGCTCTATCTTCCCTCCATTCATAGAAGCCTCCCGGATTACCAGAGTCAGGTTGCCCATTCCCTACGGCTTTGACCAACCCAGATGCCTGACCCAAAGCGAGTGCATGTGTTTGACACGGAAAAAAGTGCATTTTACATAAGAAAAGCCAAACATGATCCCTTGGTTTTTAAGCTTCTCTCACAGAAAATCGTCATGTCACCTTGGAAGAGATTAAACTAGTGGAGACAGCAAATGACTTTACTTGGTGTCACCTTAGAAATGAACAGTCCTAGGGGCACCTGGGTGGCTCAGTAGTTGAGCATCTTCCTTCGGCTCAAAGTGTGATCCCAGCATCCTGCGATTGAGTCCCCCAACAGGCTCGCCTCAAGGAGTCTGCTTCTCCTTCTGCCTATGTCTCTGCCTTTCTCTCTGTGTCTCTCATGAATAAATACATAAAATCTTTTTATAAAAAGAAAGAAATGAACAACCCTATCCTTTACAAATCAATTAACATTTATGATGGAGGAAAAATCAGTAGGTGATTTTTCAACATATGTTGTGTTTAGGATTAACTGATTTTAAATTTAAATTACTTGTCACAGTTCCAGGAGCATAAGTGCATTGCAAATACTAGCTGTTTTTTACAGATAGATTTATGTATGTATGTATGTATGTATGTATTTATTTGGGGTGGAGGCAGAGGGAGAAGGAGAGAGTACCAAGCAGACTCCATGCTCAGTGCAGAGCCTGGTGTGGGTCTTGATCTCACCACCCGGAGATCATGACCTAAGATGAAACCAAAGTTGAACACTCAGCTGACTGCGTCACCCAGGTGCCTCCCCCATCCCCCACAACAAGTACCATCTCTAACAAACTTTCTTTGAGAAGCAACGAAATTGGTAAAAGTTAACATTTGTTTACAAATTGTTTTCTCCTCCAGTGAGGAGATGGGGGCTGAGAAGTGGAAATATATAAAAACTTAAAGGCTAGAACACACCACCAAGAATCCACATACATGATGCCAAACCACTCTAAAGTTATCATGTAAGTCAGTGAGAAGATAAGAAAATAAAAAACTTAATTTTCTGCAACTTTTTCCAGGTAATTATTTTTTAAAAAGAGGGGCATTGTGTTTAATACTGAGAATTGAAGTTTATTTTAGCAATGGAAATTAGAACAGCATCATATCACTATGGATGCTTGTAGAACTCCTTCCTTATCATCTGAGCTCCTGAGTGCCTTGCACCTGCCAGTCTATGAATGCCTCCATTTGCTGAACTGCCTGGCACCTTCCCTTCCTGGTACCTACACAAGAGCCTCTTGACCACAGCTAAAGTCCTTCCCACACAAGTTTCTTAGTTATCCCCAATTCACCATTAATCCATTAAACAGTGCCCATTCTCAAGCTTGAGCATTAAGATTCGTGTAAGCAGTCTGTTACGTGCAGACCCCTGGGCTTCAGCCCCGGACTCCAGATTCAGTAAACAGAGCATAGGACTTTGTTTTTTAACTGATTATCCAGGACATTCTCATATGTGTAATCCACTGACCATCTTTGTTTTTTATTTTTTTCTAGGGAGCCTGTTGCGGGACTCCATCCTAGGACCCTGGGATCAAGACCTGAGCCGAAGGCAGATGCTCAATGCTGAGCCACCCAGGTATCCCCACTGACCATCTTTGAAGAAACACTGCTGTAAGAATAGTGTACATCCTTGCTACTCAGAGTGTGGGCCACAGACCAGCAGCATTCTGTAGTGTTTGGAGCTGGTTAGAAATGCAGAATCTGGGGCTCCACCTGAGACCCTTCTGAATCAAAATCTGCCTTGTAAGAAGATTCCCCAGGTTCTTCATGTTCACATTAAATTTTGAGGAGCCCTGATTGTATTACACAAAAGAAACATGTTGACCATATATTTTAGTAAGGGCTTTATTGTGCTTTGAGGCTTTAAACACATTTTAAAGTTTATTTTTTTATTTTTATTTTTTTGAGAAATCGCATACACTGTTCTCCCATTCTCCAATTTGGTTATTTTCTCCAGAACACAAAGATTTCTTACAGAGATTACTTTGTCTTTCTCTTTACAAAATAATTTTTGGGATATTGCTGGCTCATCAAGAGAACAATGTGCTATTTTTAATTTATTATAATTTTCTTAATCATGCATAGACAGTTCCTGCTCTAAATTCATAGAGGATTGGATTTGTTTGCTTAAGCCATGACATTGGGGTCATCTCCCAAACAAATATCTCATCTTGCCTGATGAAATCAGGAAGGTGCCTCTGGTGTCCAAGGGATGAAGTATCTCATGTACTGGGAGGGGACTGAGCTCCTCGGCCAGGGGAAGCCAGAACATCTGTTACAGGCATGATCCAGCCTGCTGGCTGAGCTCAGTCTGCAGAGGTGCTTAGGATGAAGCATTGGGTCTTCATCTGAAAACACTGCTATGGTCATCAAGATGTTTGCAATGGAATCCAGGACACACCCTGGTACTTAGGGAATAAGTACACACTTATGAAAAAATGATTAATATAATAGTGGGACCCAAAAGTTCTCAGGCTGGCTTAAGCCCTGACTGTTCTTTTGCTCATTTTTTTTTTTTTATTCACTGGAAATAGACTTAAAGAGTATTTCAGGAAGAACATTTTTGCAAACATAAATCATCTGGAAGATTAAACAGAGTAGTTCAGATAATGAAAGAGATAGAAAGACAACACCATGAAGTTTGACTTGTATTCCAAAAGCATTGTGGATACTTTATGTCTATTTTAATCAACTGGTAATTTTCTTAGAAATAAAACTTGATATTTGGCATTTTGCTTCTCTCTTCCATTTTATTTTCATTTGTTTTAAAGATTTTATTTTTTTGAGAAAGAGAAAACACAAGCCGAGGGGGAGGGGCAATGGGAGAAGGAGACTCCGTGCTGAGCAGGAACCCTGATGTGGGGCTCGATCCCAGGACCCTGGGATCATGATTTAAGCTGAAGGCAGATGCTTAACCACTGGGCCATCCAGGAGCCCCTTCTCTACTCCATTTTAAATCCTTCTTTCTCTCTCACCTAGTGGGCTACAGGGAAGACTCACAAGATCATAATCATGAGCAAAGATAGAGTTTACAGTGCTTCAGTGCCTGGTGATGTGAGAATCTTGACCACCTACTTATATCACTTACTTGAGAAACCCCATTCTCCTATCTCAATGTACTATTTCCACAGTATGACATATATCTCTGCTGCATCCTTTAGACTTACAATATGGTGGACCCACCAATGCCCACCTCATGTTCAAGCACCCTTCTCTGCTAGGACTCTTCTCTTTTCCCATCTCTGTAACTACTTTCTAAACAAATATAGGCATTGGCCTTTTTTAATGAAAAGAGCAATTTTTAAAAAATTATACAAATATGGCTACACAAAGTAAGCCAAATGTTCTTATGAAGTGGGAGGCCACAAAAATAGTTTGTTGAACTATGAGCTAGTCATCGACAGAGTTCTAATGGGCAGAGCTCCAACCTCTGGGCATGCTGGGAGTCCAGGTGGGGAAGGAGACCATGCTCAGTGGGAAAACCCCTGAGAATGGAGTTGGGGGATGGAGTAGACTGGGGGATCCATTGGGGATGGAAGAACATTATCTGGAACAGAATGTCAGATGCCCTACGAAAGGGTTAACAGTCCAAATCCTTGAGTCCAGGGGAAGAGGGTGACTTGCATCTGGTCCTTTTGGGGACAATCATCCAAGTAGTTGTATCCAGGTGTCCTCCTCCTTTATTCACTCTTTCGTCCTCAGATGAGTACAAAAATAATTCTAACCACCATGAAATGTGTAATTTCTAAGTCAAAATTTCTAAATAATGTTTAAAGATAACTAATTCTGGAAAAAGAGACAATGGAGCAAAGTCGGACGATCTTGCCCCAGATGTCCTGAGACCACTAGGCAGGATCTAAAGGGAGCCACCTAATAGCTGTTGAGGAAGGAAATACTTTTAAATGACTAACAGTCATCCTTAGAGCTAATGCATACTCAAAAGCAGTGACTTATTTCTCAGACTGAAGGGAACGCTTTCCAGAATGTGTTTTCAGGGCCAGCAATCCTTCCCACCAAAGGCTCACAAATCTGGACCCCATCACACTTTGTTACTCCAACAAAACAGACCTTAAGAGCTCAGGGACTGTTACAGAGGATGTACACTTCACATACATAGGGACAGTCTCGTGTCTCAACACCAGGAATTCATCCTCAAATGTGCATTGCGTATGCCACGGGTATGTCTTTGTGCTCAGGCAGCTGCAGCCCCAGCCTGTGTCGCATCTGTGTGCCCTTGAGCACAGCCCAGAGCCCACAGGGCACTTAACCCTCCCCTCATCCTTCTGTGTTTGCCAAAGCCGAAGGTTTAAGTTTCTTTGTGTCTTTCCCTGCCTATTGTCAGATTGCTTATGGGAGAGGGTTTTGTGCTAAGCCTCAACCTATTTCACCAGAACCCTTGAGGATTCATTTGAGTTCCCTGGAGGGCTCTCAAAAGAGTGCTGGGCTGCCTCACCCCCGCCCCCCCACCATCCTGATTCAGTGGGGTTCCGGTGAGGCCCTAGAATTTTCATTTCTACAAGTTCCCGGGTAAGGCCTCTGCTGCTGATCTGCAGACCAAGCACACTTGGAGAGCCACAATCAGATTGGCTATTCATTCATTCAGCAAGTATTTATTGAGATTTTACTCTGTGTTACAGGCTGTACCAGGTGTTCAGGGTAAAACAATCCAAAGAGAAATGGAGTTGATAGTCTAGCTGGATAAACAGATGTTAAATAGTTGCATACATCATTATTTAGTTACAGTTGTGATGAGGAAAATTACTAGATACTGAGTCAGCAAATGACAAGGGACTTAAGGATATGAGAAAATGCTCCACATCACTTGCCATCAGGGAAATACAAATCAAAACCACAATGAGATACCACCTCACACCAGTGAGAAGGGGGAAAATTAACAAGACAGGAAACAACAAATGTTGGAGAGGATGTGGAGAAAGGGGAACCCTCCTGCACTGTTGGTGGGAATGTGAACTGGTGCAGCCACTCTGGAAAACTGTGTGGAGGTTCCTCAAAGAGTTAAAAATAGATCTGCCCTACAACCCAGCAATTGCACTACTGGGGATTTGCCCCAAAGATACAGATGCAGTGAAACGCCGGGACACCTGCACCCTGATGTTTATAGCAGCAATGTCCACAATAGCCAAACTGTGGAAGGAGTCTTGGTGTCCAGCGACAGATGATGGATAAAGAAGATGTGGTCTATGTAACAATGGAATATTACTCAGCCATTAGAAACAATGAATACCCACCATTTGCTTCGATGAAACTGGAGGGTATTATGCTGAGTGAAGTAAGTCAATCGGAGAAGGACAAACATTATATGGTTTCACTCATTCAGGGAATATAAAAAATAGTGAAAGGGATTAAAGGGGAAAAGAGAGAAGTTGAGTGGGAAATAACAGAGAGGGTGACAAAACATGAGAAACACCTAACTCTGGGAAACGAACAAGGGGGTCGTGGAAAGGGAGGTGGGCGGGGGGTGGGGGTGACTGGGTGACAGGCACTGAGGGGGCACTTGACGCGGGATGAGCACTGGGTGTTATACTATATGTTGGCAAATCAAACTCCAATAAAAAATATACAAAAAAATCAGCTAAGTATCAAAGGACACATTTATATTATTGATTCATTCATTCATTCACAATCCTCTTTCAAGAAAGTAAAATTTCCGCGTTGCAAATAACTTTTGGGAAATACCTTTAAGTTTTAAACAGTGCATATCAATCACTTGAGATGCTTTAATATGTGTCTGCTTTGAAAGGATTGATGGTGGGAATGTCTTTCCCCAGGAACCTGGTTTTAGTTTTGGCTGACATGTTATTAGGAAAAAGGAATAAAAGGAAGTTAGGGAAGTGAGCTAAGAAGGGTTTGGGGCCTTGGGTGCTGCATGGCTGAGCCATGCTGTGGATCTGGTGTTGGAGCTAGAGGCTGGACTTGTAGGAGCCAGCTCTAGAGGTGGGCTAGTCCCTGCTTCCCCTCCACAGGTAAGAAAGCTGGATCCCAGGGGATCACAAGGCTCACCCAGCACTGCTAGTGTTGGAGCTGAGACCCCAGCCCTGCTCTGCGGGACTCTGCTATTTGCCCCAGGAACCTCTGCGTGGCAGGGAAGCACAGCAGGTACAGAAGGGGACCAGGTGGGAAACTCCACTAGGCTGAGGATATGATGGACCAGAGAGAAGGCGGGGTCAGGGAGAAGGTGGGAACAGGAAGCACTTTGTCTCCAAAGGTAAGAGAACCATTGAATACTTTTAAACAAGAGTGCGACAAGTTATTAGCTGTGAGATTTGGAACAAATCACCTAATGTTCCTAAAACTCTCTTATCTAGAAGAGACAATGCCTTTCTCACCCACTGGAGAACCTGGAAATTCTCAAGTGAGATTATTAGCCTGGAATACAATAAATGTATACATAAGCCGTGGAATACAGTAAATACATACATAAGTGGGCTGCCTGTGTCAGCAGAATTGGGTCCCATCACTAACCAAAAAGTCACCTTTCTGGTGCCATTTCTTCATCTACATAAGGATTTGACTAAATGAATTGTATGATCCTTTCCATTCCTAACATATTCTAATCCTAGGTAAGTTGAAAAAAATATTTGTAATTGTTATTATTATTTTTAAACTCTTTGCTCTTCAATGGAGGAATCAGTCCAGACAGCTGCACAGGAAAAACAGATGTTTAAAAATACATTTTGTGGATAAAGTGTATTTATTTCCCTTTTCCTGGTTCCTTTTGACCTGTGGCTTTCTTTTCTTTTCTTTCTTTTTTTTTTTTTTTTTGTTTGACCCTTAATATGAAAACATCCCTGGATGCACACTCATTTCGTAGGTTCTGTAAACCTCTCAAGTACTCCAGGGCCCAGAACACATAGTGAGATTGAGGTGGGAGGCTGTAACCTCTGTTGCACGATTTTCACACCCGTGAAAACATCAGCCAAGGTTTCTGTTCTTGAGACATTGGTGACATGATCTCGGATAAACATGTAAAACACTTTTTAAAAAATAACATATACCCCTGACCAGATGTGATAAGGGGGCCTTCAAAAGCTCAGAAAAAGTTGAGGTGAAAGTTCAAACTTTCACATCTACTTGGGACCAACACATGGCACATATCATTTCTATTAAGGAGATCCTTTAAGCCCACTTGGCAAACTAAGTTAATAACTAACTGGGTTAAGTGACTCAGAAAATCCCCACATCCTACTTGTGGTCATCTGAGTGGTGCTGTTCTAAGGGCTGTGTTTGGTCTTAAAATAGTGTCTTGAGATCTTTGGCTCCCTTTATCTCAGAGTTTGAATCACCTTTTGTTTCTTTTTGAGGTCTTTGTGAAATAAGGAGCAGATTTAGCACTGTCTCTCATTCTGTGGACAGTGAAAGTCACTAGAAGTTTCTGTAAGTGGTGTATGAAATGAACTGAATTCAGTGGATGCGACAAAAACCCTCCTGGCCCCAGTCAACTCACTCCACACCAGTTGTTTTATCTGCCTCTGGGTGAAAACTTGTCACCATCCCCTGGGAGGAGGACGAAAGGGGGAGGGAAATGAGAGGGGAACAAGGGGAACGGGGAGGGGGAAGAGAGGGAGGAGGCCAGAAGGTAAAGCTGAGCTGTGGAGATGTGTCTCTATAGGACCTTCCTTGACCACAGACAGTTTTGAAGCTGGGACAGCCCTTCAGAGTCATCCCAGTTGTGGCCAGGGGACCAGGCCTTTATTCTTCTTCGTCCACCAGCCATTGCATGCTGGCCTCCCCAGGAAGGGAGTGTGGCCTCGAGCAGTTGGCTCTCTGCAGAGATAAGCCCTCCAGGTAGTGGGTAGCTGACAGCATCTGTCAACAGCATTCCAGCAGCTGGGACTCAGTCCTTTGTCCTGTCAGGGCACCCCAGTGTCCACCATACAGAGCTGGAGAAAAAGAGCACGATCTTTAGTTAGGAGAAGTGTGACCTACCATTCGTGCCTTCTGCCAGACATGCAAGTGCAAGCTTATCCTTGGTGGGGTGCTTTTGAGTTTCCTTTCCTTGCGGTTCTTTGCACTGACACAGTTTCTCAGTTTAGCTGCTTGTGGTTCCCACACAGGCCTAGCATTGGGTTGTTGATCCTTCTGTTGGGATCCCTTGCTGTCCCAGGTGCTCCTTTGCAATGGGACTCTTTTCAGGATGACTCATGGCTAGGTAATATCTTCAGAGTCCACATCCTGTTTCTTGGAAAAATATATTTTCCTTACTCTTGGTGACCAACCATTCTGGTTTTGTCCTGTTTTTAGCATTGAAGTCTCATGTCTCAGGAGATCTTTCAGTGCTGGGCGAATTGGGATGGCTGGTCACCCTAGAATGTATGGAACCAAAGCAGCCACAGCATCACACATTTAAGCTCTTCCATTGTGAATCAAATATCCACTCTCATGCCTATCAAACTCTGGGGACTCATACAAAACCTTCCAAGTGGGCCCTGTGAAGCCCTTATGCTAGGTGTGAGTCATAGGGGAAGTGTATGTACTCCCATCTCCCTTGAAGTGGGAGAACAGAATGCAACAGCTAATGCTCCAAAGAAAATCTGTCTTCAACTAGAATTTCCATTATCTAGCCTACAAGTGATTCATAGGCTATAGCTTACAAAATCTGCTAGCTTATCTGCTTGGGATAGAGTAAGGTAAATTTTTTGGGTTCAAGTCACTGGAGGGAGCATGTGCCAGTGAGAGACCATTCCTTCCAGAGACTGCCGATAGTCTTTAGGAGGTTGGCTGGATGAGAATCCACTTCCCAGCATTAGGATTTCATTTCATCATTTATTCCCTTAGGTTCTATGGCTTTGGCCCAGAAACCTTAAGAGCTAGGTGCATAAGGATCATTCAAGGATTCTGTTAAAAGTGTAGATTATCTGACCATAAAAATGAAAAGATGCTTAACTTCATTTACAGGAAGAGAAGTACAAATCAAAATTCACAAAATACCATTCTAACCTATCAAATTGGCAAATATATGACACTTCTTTTGGTATGAATTGAGATTCTCATATGCTGTTGGCCTAGTCCCTGTGAAGACATTTCTGACAATATCTAACAGAATTACAGGTGCATTTACCTTCTGACCCAGAAACCCCACTTCTGATCATCTGTCCCACAGAGACACCTATATACATAATAAGTAACATATGCAGACAGTCATTTATTGTGACATCTTTTGTAATAGCAAAAGATTGGAAATAACCCAAGTACAAAGTAAGAAGGTCCACACAATGTAATATTATGTAGTATAAAACAATAATGGGAATATCTGTATAAATACTCCTAGCATGAAGAGATCTTTAAGATCAGGTGTAATATGAAAAAAGTAACTGACAGGTTATATATACATATATATATATATATATATATATATATATATATATATGCATACTCACATTAAGAAAAAAAGGATGATATATAGGGGACAAGGGGTAAAAGGGTAACTGGGGAGAGGCACTTAGGGGAGTAGTCTAAATGCTTTGCTCTCTCTCTCTCTCTCTATATATATATATATATGCTTCTATGCACACATACACATATATATATGCTTCTATACAAAAACTATTTGCTATTTGCTATTTAACAAAGCAGTTTAGAACTACGTGAATTTTCAAATCTACCCCCTCCCCATTCTAATTTACTGATTCTAGAGTAGTCAGATGCAGAATTCCATATTTTTATAGATGTAGGGGCAGATGAACCAAGGAACACATAGTGAGAAAGATGCTCTAAACAAACATTCTCTTACATCATTTTATTAGCATTTGGCTTTATTCGGTTCAACCGAATTAGTAAATATTTTATGACACATCATGTTCCAGGAAAGGCCACTGGGAGAGACCAGTAGAACTGACTGGAGGACCCTAATACCATCAGTGGATGCATGGAGAAGTATGGAGTGAAATCAAAAAACCATCTAGAAAGTGGTCATATGGCCAAGAAGGCTGTCCAAGTGATAGACAACTGATGGGGGGAAGCTGTGGTGTAATTATTTCTGTGGTGTAAATATTCCCACCCTGGCCAATTTCAAGCTCCCACGGTGATGCCACCAAACACGGAGCAGAAAGAGATGCTAACTAAACTGACCCTTGGAGTGAGTATGAGCCAATCTGAGCTAGCTTTAGCACTCCACCAAGTTGAGAACTCTGAAAGGATTTCAGGAAGAAACAGATGCTCAGCAGGATCTTAAGGACAGGAAGGTTCAGGAGGAAGGGGCAGAGCCTTCTACAAGAAGTTAGCTGGAGGAAGGAGCAGGAGAGGAAATGGAGAGAAAGGCCCTGAGCCAGATGGATCTGAGGTCATGTCTCAACCCAGACATTCACTTGCTATGTGAGCTGGACCTCAGCTTACTCATCTGCAAAATAGTACCATTACACGGGTTTGTATGACACCGGCATGTTACTTATATGACAGACACTCAGAAATGTTAAGTCACCCCTCAGCAGTGAGCTGAATAGTTTTGTGGAAGTGTTGGTATAGGGCTATACAGCTGGTGTGGATAAAGCTCTAAGTACACACACACACACACACACACATACACAATTTATATATTTATTTATGTGTATATACACACACATGTGAATACATATATATATATGATACATACATATGATTACAAACATATAAATATACATGCATCTCTACACACATATACACAGTTCTCCATTTACTAAGACAAGGCGTCGTGGTCAGGCACGGGGAGGCATTTCATTCTCCTTCAATGTAGATTAGGAGACCTCTAGAGCATTACCTCATTCCTGTTTAGTTCTTCAAGGACAGCTGAGGGATGAGAAGGCCTGAGGAACTGAGGAGAGAAACATCCTGCTGTGGCCTTTGAGGTGACAAACAACCCCAACAGGACCGGAAAAAGCGCTCACGTGAAGTCGGGTTCCTTCCAGACTTGTTGACAAAAGGGATTTTAAGTCAGCGATCATACATCGGGAAACAACAGGGAAACAGAAATCATTCTGCATTCTGTCAGCGAGGTGAGCAACCGTTGCGGAACTGGAGCAAATTCCTGACATCGAACAAATGAAAGTGTCATTTGAGGCTATGACTGAGCTGAGCAGGGGCATCCGAACTTGTCTTTTGATTTGGGTTGAGTCACTGGATAGACAGAAAGAGCTTTTCTGGTTTGATTGTTTCTAGTTTCACAACCTGATTCAAACTTCAATTCTTCAGCTACGAGCTCAGGTTCACAGAGTGGCTCACCCAGGAGCCTGGCTAGATGAGTAAATGGCCCCGTACAACCCATGGTCGCTGTTAAAAAAAAAAAAAATAGTGATCTTATGTTTGTAGTCATATCTATTTGTACTCCTCTTGTGAGTTCAAAGAATTTAAGAACCTTTTTTACATTTGCATGGTTATTTATGTCAAAATTTGTAAGGATGGGTTGTCCCTGAGAGGAAACCAGAATTGCTAAAAGCCAAGGATGATCTGAGGCAAGAATAAATGGGAAGCAAATCTAGGACCAAGCCATAAAGATCATTCCCATCAAGGACAGGCTGGAATGGCACCTAAGACACAGAGGATCAGCCAGGGAAAACAGGGCAGCACAACAGGATTTTGAAGGACACTTAGCATAGGAGGAAGGAGAGAAGACTGAGCAAATGGAACATTCTGAAAACAGGTAGAAAGTGAAGAAGGCAAACTTAAGAGCCTATGGGATGTGCAGTGATGGGTCAGGTAAGAGGCAGGCCAGGCTGCTGCCATTATGTCCAAACTTGCTACCTTCAGTTCCTGTCTGAGCTTGATGCAAAGGCCACATGAAACAGCTCTCGGGGCCATATATGGACCTCATGCCACTAGGCTCTCTACCTGAGATGTAGAGGGAGCTAGGACCAAGTTTGGTTCCTGAAGTAGGGGTTGGGACCAACTGGAGCAGAAAGTGTGTATGGGTAAACCATATTGAATTTGTGGGATGGGACTGAAAGCATGTCTGGGTCTTATAGCAGGACATGGTGGGATTAGGGAGAGATTGGCAAACCTGATGGTTAAAAATATTTCTGCTTCCTTTGTGTTGTTATGTTGAAACTATATATTTAAAAAGAATGATGTTTTCTAATGGAAATGTGTTCAGGGCAGCACGGTGGGATAAGTGAACAAACATTTGTGTACTTTAGTGGGACTTTGGTGCTCCATATGTATATCTTTGGGCAGCTGAGGGCATGATTTTAGTATTAACAATGAAAGAAATGCATAAGTGTGGGTCCATCTTTGAATTCCCCTGACCTATTAATCTCAAATGTTGTATACCAAAGGAAGACTTCAAAACAAAAAAATAAAGTGAACCAAAAAAGTATCAAGGACATCCAAAGTGCCTATTTTAATGGCTCCATATTTTTTTAAAAAGATTTTTTCATTTATTCATGAGAGACAGAGAGAGAGAGAAGAGAGAGAGAGAGAGGCAGAGACATAGGCAGAGGGAGAAGCAGGAGTGGGACTTGATCCCAGGATCTCAGAATCACAACCTGAACCAAAGGCAGACACTTAACCACTGAGCCACCCAGGGGCTCCTAGTGGCTCCATTTTTATATAAGGTCATTTGAAAGGAGTAAAACAGTTGAAACTCTTTCTTTGGGAGAAATAATTCAAAGGAGGGAAGAAAAAGGAACTTATATTTATCATACCCATGAAGTTTTACTCTCTTTACTACATCTTTTAAATAGATCATTTCATCTTATAGGCATTGTAATTTTTAAAATATCTGTACCTAAGGGAATTAAGTCCTCATGTGTTTTAGAAATTTGCTCAGGGTTACACAATCTGTGGCATAGCAGGTGTATAATCGGGATGGCCAGAGTGGAACTCACTGTGAACCATGTAAGGAGCACATGGTTTTGCTTTTGGAGTCTTTTGGTCTTGGTCTTGGACTCAACGGTTAAAAGCAATGAGGCCGTTGGCTTTTGTTGTTTTTGTTATTCAAAATAATTTTTCCTTTTGGAGTTTAAAATTTCTTAATGATTCTCTTTTGTATGAGCCAGAGTTCTACCAGAGAAACAGAACCAGTAGGGGATGGATAGATGGATTGGTGGGTGGATGGATAGATGAATGGATATAGACTGCAAGGATTTGGTTTACCAAGGCAGAAACTGATAATGTAGTCCACAAATGGAATTTCTTTTTCCTCAGGGAAATCTCAGTTTAGCTCTGAAGGCCTTCAGCCGATTGGATAAGGCCCACAATATTACAAAGGATAACCTTCTCTACTTTAAAATCAACAGATTGCAGGTGTTAAATGCATCTACAAAATACAGTTAACCCTTGAACAACATGGGTTTGAACTGCACAAGTCCACTTATATGTGGATTTTTTTTGATAAATGTTTTAGGAATTTTTTTTTTTTGAGATTTACAACAATTTTAAAGCAGAGATGAACTGCATCAGTTAAAAATACCAAAAATCTTAAGGAAAAGTTAGATATGTCAGAAACATATAAAATAAATGTAGATACTAGTCTATTTTATCACTTACTACCATAAAATATACACAAATCTATTCTAAAAAGTTGAAATTTCCATAAAAACTTATGCACACACTTACAGACAGTACATGGTGCCATTTCCTGTTAAGAGAAATGTGAACAAACATAAAGATTCAGAATTAAAACATAGCTGCATAAAATCACCTATTGTACATGTGGTACTCCTGTAATAACTTCATAGCCACCTCCTGTTGCTGTTGCAGGGAGCTCATGTGTTCCAAGTATCCACTTAAAACGCATTGTGACATGAATCATCTCCATATGAGCAATTCATCTCTCCAGTAAAATGTCTATCCTAGTAAATAGTGTTCCATCACAGTTCTCGTGTATTTTTCCATCGTGTTTAGTACAATATGGCAAATTTTGATTGACACCATGGGATCTGTACCAAATGCCACTTATGATGCTGGGAGTGCTCCCAAGAAGCAAAGAAAAGTCATGACATTACAAGAAAAAGTTGAATTGCTTGAGATGTGCCGTACATCACGGCTGCAGATTTGGTTGCTCACCATTTCAAGATAAGTAAATCCAACATATGGAACACTGCGAAGAAAAGAAAAGGGAATTCATAAGCCCACCAGCAGACAGGAAAACCTTGTACCTTTTGTGAAATACCTTTTTATCTCATATTGAAAATGCAGCTTTTATGTAGGTGAAGGATTGCTGTAAGAGGCATACCCATAGACTCTAATATGATTTGAGAAAAAGCAAAGTCATTATAGTATATGACAACTTAAAGCAAAAGGAAGGTGAAAGAATGAATATCGGAGAATTAAATGCCAGGATGGTTTGCTAATTTTAGAAAGAGGTTTGGCTTTAAAAATGTCAAGATAACTGGAGAAGCAGCCAAGAGGCAGCAGAGGAGTTTCCAGATGCCATTAAGAAAATCGTGGAGGAGAAAGAATATCCATCTGAGCAGGTTTTTAATGCAGATTAAAGTGCCCTATTCTGGGGGGGGGGGGGGAGGAGTGATACAAAAAACATTTATAAGTAAGGAAGAGAAGCAATCACTAGAATTTGAGATAGGAGGAGCTAGGCTAACTATTGTTTTGTGTAAATGCAGTTGGGTTTAAGATCAGGACTGCCTTTATCTCTCGAGCTAACCCCTGTGCCTTGAAGGGAAAAGATAAACACCAGCTGCCAATCTTTGGTTGTGTGACAAGAAGGCCTGGACAATGAAAACATTTTTTTCTGGATCGATTCCATCAACGCTTTGTCCCTGAAGTCAGGAAGTACCTTGCCAGTAAAAGACTGACTTTTAAAGTTCTTTTGGTATTGAACAGTATCCCTGGCCACCAGAATCCCGTGAGTTCGACACCAAAATGTCAAAGTGGTCTACTTGCTTGCCAGCTCAATGTCTCTAATTCAGCCTCTGGATCAGGGGCTCATAAGGATCTTTAAAGCTTATTATACACGATATTCTCTGGAAAGGATTGTCAACACTGTGGAAGAAAACCCATGACAGAGAGAGAACATTATGAAAATCTGGAAGGATTACACCAATGAAGATGCCATCACTGTTACAGAAAAAGCCATGAAAACCACCAAACTCAAAACAATAAATTCCTGCTAGAGAAAACCGTGTCCAGATGTTGTGTATGACTTCACAGGATTTATGAAGGAGCCAATTAAGGAAATCATGAAAGAGATTGTGGATATGGCGAGAAGATGGTGGAGGGAAATAAAGGGTTTTAAGATAAAGATCTTAGAGAAATTTAAGAGCTAATAGACACAACACCAGAGGAATTAACAGAAGATGACTTGATGGGCACGAGTGCTTCCAAACCAGTGCCAGACCATGAGGTAGAAGACACGGAAAAAGCGGTGCCAGAAAACAAATTGACATTAGACATCCTGGCAGACGGGTTCCAATTATTCAAGATTGCTTTGACTTCTTTTACAACATGGATCTTTCTATGATATGGGCCCTGAAACTAAAGCAAGTGGTAAATGAAGCATTGGCACTGCATAGAAACATTTTTAGAGAAACAAAAAAGAAAAAAAATCAAGCAGAAATTATGATATATTTCCATAAAGTTGCACTCATGGTGCCTGCCTTGCCTGCTCTCTTTCCCTGTTACCTCCTTCACCTCTTCTGCCTCTGCCACCCGCAGGACAGCAAATTTAATTCCTCTTCCTCCTCCTCAGCCTACTCACTGTGACGAAGACAAGGATGTCTTTATGATGATCCACTTCCACTGAATGAATAGTAAATAATCATTATGCCGTGCAGTCAGTAAACTTATCTGTTGTATACCTGTCTTCATGTGAAAATCTAGTAACTATGGCAAGAATTTCATAAGGCTTAAAAAATTCTTTTTAATTGAAGTATAGTTGACAGACTATGTTACACTAGTTTCAAGAGTACAACGTAGTTTTTTGACAGCTCTACAGGTTACGCTACGGTCACCAGAAGTATAGCTACTACCTGTCACCATACAATGCTATTATAATTCCATTGACTATATTCCCTATGCTGTACTTTTCATCACTGTGGCTTATTCATTCCATAACTGGAAACCTGTATCTCCCATGCCCCTTCACCCCTTTTGTCCACCCCCCAGTCCCCCTCTCCTCTGGCAAGTTCTCTGCATTTATAGATCTGTTTCTGCTTTTTGTTTGTTCATTCACTTGGTTTTTGTTTTTATTTCTTGTTTTTTGTTTTTTGTTTTTAGATTCTACATGTAAGTGAAATCATACAGTATTTTTCTGTTTTGGTGTGATTTATTTCACCGAGCATAATACCCTCTAGGTCTATCCATGTTGTGGCAAATGGCAAGGTCTCATTCAAAAAGATATATGCACCCCTGAGTGTCTATTGCAGCCATATTTACAATAGCCAAGATATGGAAGTAACCCATGTCCATCACTAAGTGAATGGATAAAGCAAATGTGGTATGCACACACAATGACATATTACTCAGCCATAAAAATATGAGATGTTTGGGGTCATATCATCATTCCCTAAATATTCATCATGCAGGATATGGTGTGCTTGGCTTGTATAGAAGTGGAGAGCTTATCCTTACATAGGCATAAAGTGAATGATATTTAATATAAAATTAACAATGTATTTATTTTTTTACTGTTTTATAACTTTGTTTTCAAATAATTACATTGTAGTATGGTATGCTTCTCTTTTGTAATTGGAGAAATTGCACATCAGCTTATAATCACAAGTAAGTGGTTGTTTAAAAAAGAATTATGTTTCTAATACTGTATTATGACTCTGAGTATAATACTGTTTGCCACCAAAATTTTATAATGATTCATTTATTAGTGTATAGGCTGGGCTACCTTGAAGCAATTGTATTGATTACACTAGGCTACCATAAAACAATCATATTGCTCCTTCTTCATTATCAAGGCATGAATCATTATAAGTGTCAGTAAGTATGTATTTCTTCTTTCATGTAATCTTTTTATTTTGAATGTGTAGTGTTAATAACATATAATGTCTACAGTGATTTGTGTCACATAAGACAATATCAGTATAGGTACTGACAATTCATCATGTAAACAGATGATATAAACTTAACTACTGTGTTGATAAATACAGTGCAGTACTGTAAATGTATCTTCTCAATAACATTTTTTCTCTAGCTTACTTTATTGTATGAATACATGTATAATACATATAACAAACAAAATATGTGCTAATCCACTTTATCAGTGAGGCTTTTGATCAAAAATAGGCTATTAATAGTTAAGTTTTAGGGGAGTAAAAATCGTAACTGGATTTTCCACCATATGGGGGTCAGTGCACCTAACCCTTGCATTGTTCAAGGGTCAACTGTATTTTCACAAAACTACCAGCTTAGTAATTGGTTGAATACCTACATACTACAGCCTACCCAAGCTGACACAAAAAACTGATCATCGTTCCTCCCAAATTCACATAATTCTGTTTTGTAATACAAAGATAGTCCTGACTGGGAGTGCAAAGAAAAAATAAAATAAAATTGCTCTTTTATGATGCCCAGGGTTCTCTTCAGGGGCAGGAAAGATGTTTAGTTTCTTGCAACTCCACGTGAGAGATAGTCCCAATATGTGGCTTACATGTGCCTGGGTGACTGGTGGCCCAGTCAAGTCCTCGGCTCCTTATCTGGGATCTTTAGAGAGAGAGTTCACAGATTTGCTGGTAGTTATTCTCACTACCTTTTCAGAGGTTTGATTTGGTTCATAAAGGAATCTAGAGCTCTTAGGGTTTTCTATCATTGACCCAAATGGGAGCCTCAACAGTCACAGCCTGGATGGAGTAATTGGCCCTGCAGACCATTGGGTGGCCCTCCAGGGCTCTCTTTCATAAACACTCACAAATGAACCCAATTCAGAGAGTCCTGATCTGCTGTGGTCTCATGCCCCAGTGGCCCTCAGGAGCTCAGCGGGGGGTGAAAATGAGTCAGTGACTTAATACACTGAGTGTATGGTTCTGAGAATCCTGGTCGCGTCAACAGACTACCTCTTCCAGTCTCTGATTATAAACTCTCAAAATATTTCCTAATAATGATTATTTCTGAGAAACATCTCTGACCAGTACTCAGTCAGCAAATATTTCTTCCTGATGAAATCGGTGCTATTCTAAAATGTGCATGTGCCTAGAAGTGTATTCAAGAGGCAAAACCTAGTTTATTGTTTTCTTGTTGTGTTTTTGTTTTCTTTTTTCTTTCCCACCTTGCTCCCTTTCTTTTTGTCCCCACATTGTTTTTCCAGGGCTTCTTTGGCTCATAAATTATTAAACCGTGTAGTTACTAGTGGTACAATACCTCTCTTCCAATTCAGACTTTTCAGAAGTAAAAACTTTTCTGAGGCCATCACTGTCAAAGCTGCCAGATGCAATGATCTGCTGTCTTTCATCGAATCATTATCGGCTCCTTTGAATTAGTAATAGCAACAACTGATGGGTTGTGATGAAGGATGGCCTGAGAGACCACAAGCCATTGTTGCTTTGATTGGTCTTCTCCCACAGGGCAGGTGCAAGCCAGGCACAGATTCAGCTCCCAACATAACAGAGTTGGTTTCTGCCCCCCAAGGCTTATTTAGCCCAACCAACCCTTTTATTCCCACTCCCGGTCAGGTCCTTTTGCGTAGAATCTTACATTTTAAGAAGGATGGCATAGAGACTGCAGAAAAAAAAAAATGGGATAAAATAATGGGAAATCGGACTGATCAGGAAAAAAATAAGCCTTTGAATTCCTATTAAGCACTACTAAAGTTTAGGTATTTTGTAAACAATGCCTTAAATTTGCTTTGCTCTAAATAAGAAAACTCATGCAGAGAATATCTTCAAGTCCTAAATCAGGTGAGGGAAAGTATGAGTTTTAAAATTTCTGATGCTTGATGATTTGATTTCTTGTTAGAACAGGAAATTATTTTATTAGTCTTCATTTATTTCTTCAGAGAATACAGATTATAATGTTAATATAGCACTTTTTGTTTTTCAGCACCAGACTCTATACTAAGGGTTTTACATACATTAACTACATTAACTCATTAAATCATCCCCAAAACTCTATGAGTCAGATTCTATGCTTGTCACCACTTCATAGATGAGGAAACTACCACATAAAGTGGTTTGGTTGTTCACTGTCACTCTACCAGTAGGTGGTAGACCTATAATACACAAATCTTTCAAATGTCACAATTCTGGCTAGCTTTTGCATAAAACCCCAAAGACACATCACTTTCCTTGCCTAGATTTTCATATTATTTATCCCATTCAGACAAAAAGATTTTTCCCCCTGCATTTTGCCAGGTATAGTGGAAGATGTCCATTATATCTTTAGTTGTTCTTTATACCTGTTTTCTGTTAGAAGCTACTGGTGGGCAGAGGGGGACCATATAATTATATACTTAAATTTATAATATTATAGTAATAATTTACATAATTTTATTCCACTGTACTGGAATTTATAGAAACATGCGCTTTCATGCTTTTTTATTGATGACTTTAATTTTCCTGAATGATGACCTGACAATTATCATATGCCACTTCTCTTCAAGAGCCATCAGGTGGGGCACCTGGGTGGCTCAGTGGTTGAGCATCTGCCTTTGTCTCAAGGCGTGATCCTGGTGCTGGGATCGAGTCCCACATCCAGCTCCCTGCCAGGAGCCTGCTTCTCCTTCTGCCTGTGTCTCTGCCTCCTTCTCTCTGTCTCTCATGAATCAATAAATAAAATATCTCTTAAAAAGCCATCGGGAGTTGCCTAGTCTGGGTATTAAATCTGAACCCATCGGCATGAATTTCAAGGCTCATAATCATCTAACTAACCTCTAACTCGCCTCTCCTGACAGCCTCATCTCCCATGACCCTCCAGCATGATTTTTCTCTCCTGCTATTTGCTCCCTCTTAGCGTCCTCCTTGACTTCCTTCGTGTGGTATCCCACCTAGGCTTCCTTCTCCTTGCACTTCATTTTATTCAACCCTAAGTGTTGAGGCTGCTCTCAATCCGCAACTTTTCTCTGCAGCATTTCCTTCCAATGCTCATTCTTTCCATTGTCTCCTCTTCATTTCTAAATTCCATAGGATTTATTGCTGTATTGTACAAGTCTGGCACTTGATTATGTATTTTCTTGTCTTCTAGTCCTGTGCTTTTCCAACGTTGATGGGCAGAAGAATCATCTGGTTTCTTAAAAATTAAAAAGAAGGGAGCCCGTATGGCTGATCAGTTAAACCTCTGTCTCTTGATTTTGGCTCAGGTCATGATCTCAGGGTCATAAGATGGAGCCCAACACTGGGTCCACATCAGGTGTGGAGTCTGCTTGAGATTTTCTCTATCCCTCTCCCTCTCCCTCTGCCCCTCCCCTCCTACTGACACACACACTGTCTTTCTAAAAAAATAAATAAATAAAGTTAAAAATAAAATTACCACATGATCCAGCAATTCCAATTCTGGGTATTTATCCAAAAAAATTGAAAGCAGAATCTTGAAGAGATGTCTGTATATTTCAGTTTGTAGCAGCACTATTCACAATAGCCAAAGGTGAAAACTATCCAAGTATACAAAGATGAGTGAATGGCTAAGCAAATGTGCTGTGTATACACACACACACACACACACACACACACACACACGCATCCACACACTGTAATATCATTCAGCCTTTAAAAAAGAAGGGAATTCCTACACATGCTACAGCAAGGATGAAAATTAAGGGCATTCTGCTAAGTGACATAAGTTAGTCACAAAAAAGACAAATACTATATTGATTTCACTTAGATGAGGTGTCTAGAGTAGTCAGATTCATAGACAGGTAATAGAAGTGTGGTTGCCAGGGACCAGGGGAGGAAGAAAGGGGGTTTAACAGATATGGTATTTTAGATTTGCAAGCAAAAAGCGTTCTGGAGATTGGTTGTACCATAACATGGATGAACATACTACTGAATTGTTTACTTAAAAATGGCTAAGACAGTAAATCTTATGCTGTATATATTTTATCAGAATTTTTTAACTAAAATAATAATCTGGGAAGAGAATATAAAGGTGAAGGTTATCATACCTACCCCCGAGGTTCCTATTTTTGATGTTGTTGTCTAGGTGTGAGGGGGAGAAATCTTCATTTTAATCATCTCTCTCAGGTGCTTGGAAGCAGGTAGTCTTCAGGATGAGGTCGGAGATGCTGCTGGCTCTGGACACATGTGTTAAATACTGTTCCAAGACTGCAGATACCTCAAAAGAAAAAAAAGAAAATCAGGATTTCATGAAGACCTAGATGTCAAGCACTTAATTTCACCCAGACAGTTGATATCATGTATATTTTCTTTGTGAGACAACTGAGGATGAAAAGCTGCATAAACTGACCATGATCATGAAGATAAAAAGCACAAGAGCTGGAAGTTAACCCCAGGTGAGGCAGAGACATGACCACGCAGATATGGCCTATCCTCGGGCAGACAGGGACAGTAGGCTTCCAGACTCAGTTGAACTTGCACCATGGTTCCAGCCACATGACTGAACTCTGGCCTGTGCAAAAGAAGCTTCTAGACCCTGCCCTTAAAAACATCCTATGTGGTCCTCCATTTCTCCCTTCTCCTTCTATGTCAAGTGTAAAGAATGTGAGCTCCAGATGGTAGTCCTGTGACATGGAGAGTGGCAGACCTGCCCCAGACTGAAAGGTGAGTAAGAAATGAATATTTATTATGTTAAGCCCATGAGATTTCACACTTTGTTACAGCAACTAAGCTTATTTTATCCCAACTAAATTCATACTCTTTTCCTTCTCATGGTTGTAGGTCACTTCCTAAAGTCTAGAAAATAAATTATCTCTTGTATTTCCCACAGCACCAAGTATAATGTTAAGCTTATAGAAGTTTGTCTCTTGCCCTTAAAAAACAAAAACCATGGGATCCCTGGGTGGCGCAGCGGTTTGGTGCCTGCCTTTGGCCCAGGGCGTGATCCTGGAGACCCGGGATCGAATCCCACGTCAGGCTCCCGGTGCATGGAGCCTGCTTCTCCCTCTGCCTGTGTCTCTGCCTCTCTCTCTCTCTCTCTGTGACTATCATAAATAAATAAAAATTTTTTAAAAATCTAATAAAAATAAATAAATAAATAAAAAATAAAAAACAAAAACCAAAAAACGTGGGATGCCTGGGTGGCTCAGTGGTTGAGCGTCTGCCTTTGGCTCAGTGCGTGATCCCGGAGTCCTGGGATAGCATACCTTATCGGGCTTCCTGCATGGAGCCTGCTTCTCCCTGTGCCTATGTCTCTGCCTCTCTCTCTGTATATCTCATGAACAAGTAAATAAAATCTTAAAAAAAAAAAAAACAAAAAAGCAAAACCCCCAAAACTTGTGGCCTTGATGTAGTTTATGAAAGTGATGAAAATCCCAGAGAAAGTGATGGAAAACCCACTCCCCTAGGGGTTGAAGCAGCTCCAAGAGAACTACTTGAGTAGCTTTTAACTTCAATTTCCTACTCCCACCTTGTCCCTAGTTCTGCTTCTCAAATTGCTAGTGTCATTTTTCTAAACTCTGGGAAAACCAGTGTTTTAGTTTTAGCCGACCAAATGCAAAACAAGACACTTATGAAAAGGTTCATGATTATTTATAAATAAATTATTGTTGCCAAATGAATCAGATGCTCAGAGTTGAGCTCATGTAGGACAAATTAGATGCATTCCGGAATAACCAAAGTCATCTCCAAGGCCCTCTGTGGAGTGAGCCTGCAAGGCCATAGAGCCTCTGATGAACACATGGCCTCACACACGAAAACAGGAAATGGAAGTGGGAGACTTATGTTTGGGCAAGTGGAAGAAATGAAGACAAACAAAACGGCTTCCCAAAAGCTGGAATCCTCCAACGAACTACTTTGCAAAATGTTTTCTGGCATTGTGTTTTCCCTTTGGTATGTGTGCATGTGGCAAAGATATCAGTGGGCCCCAATTTATATCTTCCCTGTTTTCTTCAGTAATAAGATCAATACTTAGCTGGGCACATGGCCATGCTAAATATAGACCACACTTCCCAGTCTCATTTGCCAGCTGTTTGTAGCCACAGAACTAAGTGCTGGCCAATGGGTTATGAGAGAAAGTGACATCCACAAGTTCTAGGAGACAGGGGCCACTTCTTGTTACTGTTACACATTCACCATTGTGATATAGGTATGATGTCCCATGCTCCATCTTGACTGTAAGAATGAGGACCAGATCTTCAAGTTGGTGGAACAGAAAATTGGAGGCACCCATGGCCCAGATGATCCTAGAGCCATCACAAAAGCTGTGTGAACTGCCTACACTCAGATTTTTCATGAGAGAAATATGCATTCTATATCCTTTTATCATGTTTAAGCCACTGAGATTTAGGACCTCAAAATTAGTGGCGAGTTGAGTCTAACCAATATCATGAGCAATTTTCTGGCTTGCTTAAATGTTTTGTTTGTTGTTTAAAATGTACATACTTGGTCCATAATGCAGAAACAGGCAAATTATGTATGTATGTCAACCTGTAGTTTACATTTAAAACAAATTGTCAAGTGCTAGAAGCTGTAGTCTGGAAATCCTGCCACTGAATATTTGCACCTGAAAAGTGTAAACATGTGTCAAACTCAGTGTTCATGGTTGTAAATAGTTTATGCCCCAGTCAAAATTTAAAAAGAATTAGGGTTTGTGTTAAACTAAAAACCAGGTTCTAATCTGTAAGCTATACACAAAAGTATCTTTGCTTTCAGCACTATCCTGTTTCCTTAATTATTATGAAGTTAATGCTTGAAGATAAAAGATCAATGAATCAAAGAATGGGAGTTTCCAAATACAGCATGAGCTCACATCTACACAGGCACACATGAAATTAAATTGTTTTTGAAGGTATTAGAGTCATGTTCATTAAACAGTTAAACAGTTCCAATTTAGATGGAGAGAAAAGAAAGAGTTTTGGTTTATGACAGTATGTATTACTTTGCACAATCAGAATGCAAAGTGGTATCTGCACAAGAAGGTTTCTTTGAGCCCTTCTTTTTGCTATGTGACAACAAATACACATTTTATGAAAGGATAAATGTGTGCATCTCAGCCTGGATTTTTTTTTTTTTTTTTTTTTTACCTTTCTTAACATCAGAATCAGATTCAGTTAAATAACAAATTTAATTCAATAACCATTCCTGGAATGCCTATGTGTGTCAGACTGCAAGCAAACCTCTGGTGACATCAAGACAAAAGAGTCATGGCCTAGACTGTGTCCAGGGTGCCCGCAGAGGGGCTGAGGAAGTGAAGAGCCATAGTGTGATACCAGGGTCTAAGTACTCCCAAACTTACAGTATGAACAAAATGCTCTGGAAATGGAAGCAGTTAATCCTATCTGGGGTGAGAGGGGACACCTAAGAAAGTCTTGTAGAGTGAAGAGAATGTCTGAAGGTGTAGGAAGTGGAGGAGATGTTCCTAAAAAAGAAGAGTGAGCAAGAAGGCAATGGGAGATTGCAAGTGCGCATGGACCCCAGGATGATGGCTGCTGAGCGGGTCTGGGAGGCCTCGGCCAGCACTGCGACTGGCCAGTGTGTATCTCAGGCCTGAAGGTGGGAGCTGGGCAGTCATCTCAGCACACAGCACCCATTCCACCTTGAGACAGAACATTTAGAAGCTAATCCATGTTAGAAAACAGTTTTCTGTTGGAAACTAGTGAGGGCATAGACTACGTGGCCTACAAACCTGTAAGGGCTCCTCTCGGTGTTCAGGCTGAGGTCTTACCTGGCCGTTTGCCCTTCAGACTCCTGCAAATCAGTCCCATCTTCTGCCACTATCCCTCTCTTCCTGCCCCCAATGCAGCTACATTGCCAGATGTGAAGTCTTTGCTAGAGCAGATCAACACAGCCTCCGGTTCATGGAAGGCAGCCATGGCTTTGGTGAATGGTTTCTCTTCCTATGTTTTCCAGGATCAGAAAACTGCTCATATTCATAGGGCTACAGGGTCGCCCCAGAGCTATGCTAATTCTCTCGCCATCTGTCGTGATATATCCACGGGGACCTGAACCATAGGACATTCCAGAGAATATCACCCTCGTTTATTACAACAATGACATTATAGTAACCAGATGAGCAAGAAGCACCTAGCGGATTGGAGGCCTTGGTATGCTCCATGAAAGTGGGAGGTAGGCTCTATGAAGATTTGGGGGTCTGTCATGTCAGTGAAGTGTTTATGGGGATGCCAGAAAGTCCCATGAAATTAAAGGACAGATCATTGCATCTGTTACTTATCAACACTAGGAAGGTAGTGCAATTCTTGGCAGGCCGCTTCTGCCTCCACAACCAGTGTATTTCACACTTGAGAATGCTATCTGATGCATTCACTAAGTACCACAAAAGGCTACAAGGTATGAATCAGGCCCAGAGCAGGAAAAGGTTCTGAGTAAGTCCAGACAGAAGTACGAGAATCTCTGACACAGGTCAGTTGATCCAGCAGACATCATGGTACCAGAAGTACCTGTGGCAGGAAAAGTCATTTTGTAGAGTGAAGGCAAGCCCCAATAAGAGAGTCTCAATGGAGACCCCAGAGATTTGGAGAAAGAGCATACCTACTGTAGGACAGGATTCTACAACATTGGAAAACCATCTCTTGGTGTGCTACTTGCCTCTGACAGAGGTTTTGACCATGTGACATCAAGTATCTATGTGTTCAGGGCTGCCTATCCTGAACAAGGTCCTGTGAGACTTACAAACCAAAAGGTTGGGCGGATCTAGCAGCAAACCATTACAAAGTGGAGTAGGACATTCAGGACTAGCAGTGAGCAGGGCCAAAGGCTATAAACAACTGGAGGCCAAAGTCATCAAAAACAGGAAGGTCTGAGAACCTGTCACAGTCCAGAGGAAACCAAGGAGACACGACAACTAAATGTCATGGGATGGATGGGATGCTGGAAGAGAAAAAAAGATACTACATAAACTAATAATGTGTCAGTATTCACTCATTAATTTACCAAATACACTAATGTAAGATGTTAATAATAGGGGAAATTGGGTATGGGATATATGGAAATTTTCTATGATCTGCTCAATTTTTCTATAAACCTACAACTGTTCTAAAAATTCAGCCTATTAATTAAAAAATGTAACAACCCAAAAATTAAACTTTGATTCTTATATCACACCATATGCAAGCATCAACTCAAAATGGCACTAATGTAAAACCTAAAAATACAATAATTCTAGGGAAAAAAAAAAAAAACCAGAGGAGGGAATCTTTGTGACCAGGGGTTAGACAAAGATTTCTCAGGACACAAAAAGCACAGATAATATTAAAAATAACAATGATCAATTGGATTTCATCAAAATGAAAAATTTCTGCTTTTCAGAGGATATTGTTAAGAAAATGCAAAGGTAAGTGACAGGGAGAAAATACTCTCAATATATTAAACTAACAAAGCATTTGCTTCTAGAGTATATGAAGAACTTTTAAAATTCAGTAATAAGAACACAAACACTGTAATTCAGTGGGGGATAATGGTCTTTTTGATAAATAGTTTTAGTTAGCTAGACATCCTTAAGGGAAAAAAAGGAGAAACTGTGACCCCTAGCTCACACTGTATATGTACATATATATCTTCAATTAAATCTCATCTACAAAAATTAAATTAATCAAAATTTTAATTTTCATTCCTCAAAAAAACTTTGTTAATGAAAACGCAAGTCACAGACTGAGAGAAAACATATATATGTAGAGAAATATATATATATATATCATCCAAAATATTTTCTATCTAGAATATATGCAAATATATAAAGAATACACTGATCTGATGTTTCCCCAAAGCTAACAAACATATGAAAAGGTCTTCAGCATTATTAGTCATCAGTGAAAGGCACATTAAAAGCACAATGAGATCCTCCTACACATCATTAGAATTGTCTGGTGAGAATGTAAAAAGAATACTCAGGTTGGATTACAGTAAGTCTGGAGGCTGAGAAGTCCTGCAATCTGTTATCAACAAGCTGGAGCCCTAGGATAGCTAGTGGTATAATTCAGTCTGAGTCCAAAGGCCTGAGAACCAGGGGAGCAGATGGCAGTCCGAGGGCCCGAGAAGATGAAATGAGATGTCACATTCACACAGTGAGGCAGAAGAAAGAGATGGATTCTCCCTTTCTCCACCTTTTATTCTATTTAGGTCCTTAACAAATTGGATGATGCCCATCCACACTGGGGAGGGCAGTCTGCTTTACTGAGTCCACTGATTCTAGTGTTAATCTCATTCACAAATACCCTCACTGACAATCCAAATATAAGATTTAATCTGGGCACTCTGTGGTCAGTTGGGTTGACACAATTAAAAAATGAAAAATACATAAAAGTAAGAATCACAGCCATTAACCTTCACAGGTGTTTACTAAGAGAAATGAGGAAAACATACATCCACACAAAGACTTGTACACAAATGTTCATAGCAGCTTTGTTGATAATATGCAAAGGCTATAAACAACCCGAATGTCTATCAGCAGGTGAGTGGATAAACAAATTGTGGCTTATCTATGCGATAGACTATTACTCATTAATAAGGTGATACATGCAGTGACATAGATGAATCTTAAAACCCTTATACCCAGTGGGACAAGCATGGCACAAAAGAATACATACATATGATTGCACTTATGTGAACTTCTAGGAAGGATAAGTGTAATCTATGATGATGGAAAATGGATCAATGGTTGCCTGGGGTGGTGGTAAGGACTGAGAGAATTAACTGGAATGGGACAAAGAGAGTATTTTGGGGCTGATAGAAATGCTCTATGTGATTATGGAGGTGACTTACGGGTGCATTAGTCAAAACTCATTCAAATGTACATTTAATATGGATATATTTTATTGTAAGGAAACCATACCTCAATTTAAAAGTTTATTTTTAAAAGATGGTTGAAAATAATTAATGAATTAATCAATTAATTTTAAAAGTGGTTGAGAGGCACCTGGGTGGCTCAGTCTGTTAGACATCCAAGTCTTGTTCTCAGCAGCTCAGGCCTTGATCTCAGGGTGGTTCTTGTTCTCAGCAGCTCAGGCCTTGATCTCAGGGTGGTGAGTTCAGGCCCCACACTGGGCACCACAGTATAAAAAAAAAGATTGAAACAGTTCCTACTCCTACCAACATATAAATGTCCATTTCCTGCTAGCCTCTGTATCACCAGTTACCACTGCACCTTTAATTTTTTGCTATTCTGGTGGGTAAAAACATAATTTCCAACTTTTGAGACGAACTTTTGTATATTATGCAGTAGGAATCTCTGACCAAAGACCCCACTACAGAGTTATAGCCTAAAAGTCACTGCAAATGGAGCTTTTGCTTAATGAGAAAGAGCTACTATGGTGATCATTTAGACCTCTTCAGGTTTTCAATTCTAGATAATTATCCATGCATTCTACCTTTCTCTAAGAATTTCAGCATTTCAGATTCATTCCAATCTTATAGTCAATGTTCATCTTTTATTTTTTGTCACTATTCTTATTCTCACCAAATCCTAGATCCATAGAAGGATGATAGAACTCTAGGGGTGAATTGTGTATGTAGGACTGAAGGTTGCTGTAGCCCAACCAAGCACCTGTATCAGCAACCCCCTCCCCATTTTTTGACATGGATGATTGCTGTTTCCAGCATTTTATTTTATTAAAGATTTACTTATTAATTCATTCATTCATTCATTCATTCATGAGAGACACACAGAGAGGGCAAGAGACACAGGCTGGGGGAAAAGGAGGCTCCCTGTGAGGAGCCTGATGTGGGACTCGATCTCAGGACCCCAGGGTCATGATCTAAACCAAAGACAGATCTCACCCAGGCTCTCCCAGAATTTTATTTTATTTTAAAGATTTTGTTTCTTTATTTGAGAGAGAGAGACAGAGCATGAGCAGAGGGGAGGAGGCAGAGGGAGAGGGAGAAGCAGTCTCCTCGCTAAGCAGGGAGGAGGCTGATGTGAGGCTCTATCCCAGAATGCCCGGATCATGACCTGATCTGAAGGCAGACACTTAACTGACTGAGCCTCCCAGATGCCCTATTTCCAACACTTCATAAAAATCATACTACTGTAGGGGCACTTGGGTGGCTCAGTTGGTCAAGCATCTAACTCTTGATTTTGGCTCAGGTCATGATCTCAAGGTAGTGAGATTGAGCCCCGTTGAGCTCCATGCTGGGCATGGAGCCTGCTTAGGAATTCTCTCTCTCCCTCTCCCTCTTCCCATCCTTCTCTCTTAAAAAAAAAAAAAAAAAGTGTGCTGTAAATGCAGCTTCACAAGAGGCCCTCAGCCTCATCCCAACCCCACTGTTGTCCCTAAGCTGCTCCTCTATGGGAATAACACAGCCATGGCTGATTGTAGAAATTACGTGGTCCAATCTTCACACTTTATAGCTAAGAAAACTATCTGTTGTCTAGCAGCTAGTAGTGGCAGAGCTGACCCCTGGACCACTGCTATTTCTGCTCTACTTGCTGCTTCATTAGTCAGTAGCATCGCCCGGCACATGAGGCATTCAGATGTGGGTGCCCAAACTTGCAGTTCTTCACATGGCAAAGCTTTGGAAGTACCAGAAATACGTGATATCCTGAGCTTATCCAAATAGCTTTGTCCGAAGAAAAAAAGTATGCTTGTGATTTTTAAGATTTAAGAAACAATGAGCTAATGCCCTGGAAGATTCTTCAGTGACAGCTGTAACTAGGGCAAAAATATTTGTCTAGTACAATGACTGTATGTATGCTTAGAAAAACCCTGGGTTCTGACTTTATCCTGGCATAATTTTTAAAAGTGTCTTCTTTCACTTTGAAAAATGTCCTCACTTGAAAGATAAATTATATTATCACTGTAATTACATGGGATTTCTAGCTAATAAGCAGCCCTGTCTCATCTGCTAATTTTTTTATTACTAGAAATAAGTGGTTGGGGAAAGTGGCTTATAATCAACTTCTAAGTAAAGCGAGGTTAGTAAAAATAGCACAATTCTCTCTTTGACTATTTTAGAAGAAAAAAAAATCTCAACCAATCAGTTGCTCAATTTGCTCAAGCAGGGGCACCTGGGTGGCTCAATGGTTGAGTATCTGCCTTTGGCTCAGGTCATAATCCCAGGGTCCTGGGATCGAGTCCTGCATAGGGCTCCCTACAGGGAGCCTGCTTCTCCCTCTGCCTCTCTCTGTGTGTCTCTCATGAATAAATGAGTAAAGTCTTTAAAAAAAAAATTGCTCAAGCATTACCTTAAAGCACTACTTTCGAAAGCTTCTAAGATTACAAGTGTCTGTCCATCGGCTCTCTATAAGCAAATTATTGTCCCACTCTGGGAGAGAAAATATTTGGATACCATATGCTATGAAAGCTCATTGAATTTAACTTATATACAAATTGAAGGGTTTTGAGTCCTACTATCCATACATATTTGTGAAATCTCTTCTTGTTAAAGCTTTTGGCAAAGCTTGGACTAAAGGAAGGCTGGCTCACAGCATCCTGGGTGCTGCATCATGCCAAGAGGCCAAGTCTACAGGAGATGTCTGTTCTCGGCATAAGAGCTTCTTAAGACAAGGAACTGGGACATTCTCTTCTCTGATTCCCCCATTTACTAACCATGGTGCTTTCGACCAAGATTTTCTCCCGATTGATGTAGATCTGATGAGGGACACCTTCATTCATCATGGGTCAGTAAGGGTATATGAAGGCAATGAATCAATATGACAGAGTGGGTAGCTTCAACAACAGAAATTTACTCCCTCACCGTTTTGGAGCCTAGAAGCACAAGATCAAGGTGTTGGTAGGGTGTTTTCCTTCTGTAGCCTCTCTCTTTCTCTTGAAGATGGTCATCTACTCACTTTGTCTTCACATGGTCTTTCCTCTGTCCATGTCTGTGTCCTAATCTTCTGTTCTTACAAGGACACCAGTCAGATTGGATTAGGGCCCACCCTACTGACCTCATTTTAACATAACTACTAGCCTCACATCCCTATCTCCAAAACTAGTCCCTTTCTAAGCTACTGGGACTAAGATTTCCATATATGAATTTTATTGTGTGTGTGTGTGTGTGTATGTGTGTGTGTGACACAATTCAGCCCACAACAGGCAGTAATTAGGATTTTTTTCATTAACCAACCTTGAAAAGCACTGCATAATGCCATCTCATACACTTTTCACTTGCTACCTGTGTACCTGTGTGTTGGGGGTGGGATGGAGGTTGTGTCAGAAAAGAAATTAATGTATTGATTCACCCATGGTAGAGATGACAAGCCAGGTAGCATGATCAATCAAATGTGTCCCCATGAGGACTACGGCATAAGAGAAGAAATGCTCCTTATGTTCACTAACTCAATACCTGCTCATCCTCCAAGATGAGGCATAAACACTGCCTCTTCCTGAAAGATGCCCCCTCTGCTGGCTTGCCTCCCCAGCTTCAGCTGCACCCACCAGAGAGATGGGAGAGGTTCTTCTAGCATCTCTTATCCAGCGCTTATCTCTTTTGATAGTACTTATCACACTGTGTTATTCTACTTAATGTTAATTTGGTTGTTTTCTCAACTGGACCAAGTCTTTTCTTTATATCCCTACAAGCTGGCCCAGTTCGGACACGCAATAAATGATTGAATAAATGAATAGGTAACTTGCATTTCCAGTATTCTTTCTCAACTAGGGCTAGCAGACCACCAGAGGATACACACATGTAGACAAAATGTGTCCACTAGCAGTCCTTCATCTAGCCACATGATTGTGTGAGACACTGCCAGAATTATTATTATTATTATTATTATTATTATTATTCCATTCATTATGCACTGCTACTTGAATGTGTCACAACAAGCCCTCAGGTGGAGCAAATGTGTCAATTTGTCAGGTTGCTTGCTTTTCTGTGATTGTTAAGTGAGGCACAAGAATGGGCCATCTCAACGCTGCAGCTCAAATTCGGTAGTCCGACTGCTTGGGCTTTAATCTCAGCTCTGTTACTTATAGACTGTGTGGCCTTGCAAGTAACTTAACCTCTCTGTACCTCGCTGCCTCATGTGTAATACCTACTTCACAGACATGTTATGAGGAAAAAAGAGTTAACATATTATCTGGTACCTTAATGTAGTACCTGGAACGTAAGAAGGGCTGTATGTGTTTGCTACTATTGGTGTATTAATATTGTCCCTGTTATTATTAAGAAACAAGAAATCATTTAGTTTGGTTTCACACTGTCATTAATTCTAGTCAACTCCCTGAGTGCACAGCCCTGCAAGGGGCTCTTCGTGGCCTTCTGACCCTGTCCTCATGTGCATCCTCTCTGGGTTTCCCTTGCCTGGGTGCTCACCCTCCAGACCTGGCTCTCCACCAGGGTCTGTCCTGGATTGAGGTGGAAAGTAGCTGTGTCTAGGCCGCAGACTCCCTGGGCCACAGAGCCCAGAGCCCACTGCATTCCTTCTCACCATTTGTGTGTCCTGTGGGGTTGGAGGCAAAATAATGGTCACAGCCGCTCCCTCCGAAAAGGTGGGGCGGGAGAAAAGTAGGAAGTCCTAGAAGAAAGACTTTGTGATTTTCAACATTCAAGCATAGGCAGAGGAAGGAATAGAATAGAGAGAGAAGAAAGGAGGGCAGAGAAGGAAAGCAGAGAGGAAAAGAGGGGAGGGGAGAGTAAGAGAAGGGAGAAAGAGAAGGGGGGAGGAGGGGAAGAAGGGAGGGAAGAGAAGAGGAGAGGAGGAGGGGAGGGGAAAGGGAAAGGGGAGGGAGGGAGGAGGGGAGATAAAAGGGGGGAAAGGAGGAGGAAGGGAAGGGGAGCAGAGGAGGAGAGCCCACAGGGGCCATGAAGGACAATCCAGGCCCGATTTGGGAGCTTTCCCAATGACTCCCCACATAAAAACAACTCATGGCAGCCAGCCTCCCCAGCACCAGCTGTTTCCACTTCCGTAGCATATGTTCACTCACGTAAATTGTTTACTAACTTCACATCCAGAGTTTTTTAAATAGAGGAAAACCTGGGGCTTGTCTACACCAACCAGAAGAGCAGAGATAAGGGGGGAAAAATTCAGCAACAAACAAAATGAAAAAGCAGAATGCTACAGGGAGCCTAAATTTGACCGGGACAGCACATTTCCCACCACTTTTATGGCTTCCTGAATGAGTGGGGAGCCTGGCCTCCTGCTGGATAAGGTTCGAAAAGCACAGTATACAGACTCCTAGAGTGAGCTGCATAACCAACAACAGAGCAGACTAGATTAAGTCTACACAGCCGTGGCCAGAGCACGGAAAATATCATATTTGAAAGCAGGGCTTATAGGGAGCAGAGACTATGATTTGTGCTGTGTCCTGTCGAGAGCACAGGGTCCCCAGCCAGGCCTCCCTGTTTGAGTCCCAGAGTTGCCCCTTGGGATCTAAGTGACTGATCTGAACTCTCCTAAAGTGAGTTACTCAACCCCTCTGCTTCAGTTTTATCATCTATCTAGCGGGGATAATGATAGTATCTACCTCAAGGGTTGTTGGGGGGTAAAGTGAGTAAAGGTAAAGCATTTAGAGTAGTGCCTGGCATTTCCTAGCACTGTGTGTTTGCTATTTTTATTATATATACTTTTTACTTAATTTTTAAAATTAGAATTTATCACTCCCCTTTGATGTTTATGACATGGGATTTATCACAGCATTCTGGATGAATACGGTGTCAGGCCCGATGTTCCTGACCCATCTTTTGCCAACTTCCATGAAAATACTACCGTTTCACCTTCACATCCCCCACATAATACAAGCTTTCCAATTTCCTGAGTAGTAAATGCCACAAAAGGCCACATGCCAAAAGCAGATGGAATTTCTACAAACGGTATCATCAGTACGGGTGAATTCAGAAATAATTTCTTGACACTTCTATCCTGGGGCTGTGATCAGGGGAAGGAACAATGGATTAGAGGAAGCAAACATAAAATATTTGCTATATCAGAAAAGTTAATATTATAAATATAATGGTGCAACCAGGCAATTAGACTAGATTAATATTCGGAAGTAATTAATAATTTGGATGTGGGCTAATTTTACTGTAGAAATACATACAGTTGGGAGTAAGATTGACTGACATAATCATCTTATTTTTTGCTGTGTGTCTCCTGTAGGATCACAGGGAGGTGTGGTTAATAAACTGTCCTCAAAGTACCCTTGAATATCTACCAAAGTAGATATTCTCAACCATTTTTATTGCTTAAATGCAGTGCCTTTGACAAATATTTAGTGCTTTGGCTATTTCAGGATTGAAGGAGTGTAGCTAGAAATGTATTTTCTGCTCATTTCAGGAAAAGAAATATTCTTTTAGGGTCTTAGACCAACTCACATAATGTATCTCCACATTTAGCTTCTGTTTGATTTTCAATTCTTTTAGTTTTTCCCCACATGCTTTTGGAAGAGTGTATTCTGCTAGGAGCTTCACACGTTACCCTCATATGCAGTATTTCTGACCATTTTGTGTTTCTTTGAGAACAAATGGGGGTTGCAATCATAACTGAAAATGGTTCAGGGAATCCCTGGGTGGCTCAGTGGTTTAGCCCCTGCCTTTGGCCCAGGGCGTGATCCTGGAGTCCTGGAATGGAGTCCCACATCAGGCTCCCTGCATGGGGCCTGCTTCTCCCTCTGCCTGTGTCTCTGCCTCTCTCTCCTCTGTGTCTTTCCATGAATAAATAAATAAAATCTTAAGAAAGAAAGAAAGAAAGAAAGAAAGAAAGAAAGAAAGAAAGAAAGAAAGAAAGAAAGAAAGAAAGAAAATGGTTCAGATCCAGCTACCAAGGGCCCTGTCCCAAGGAGAGACAATTTCTCCTTTAAAGACACTGTTCATTAAAAAATCTACCTATCAAGACAAGTACTTTTGGAGAGCACACCAGGGTGTTGGGTGTCCTTGGGCTCCATTGTTTCCTAATCACAAAGGGAAAAGAACTTCCAGCCCACTAGTTACTGATTCACATCAGAACAGGGGTTCATCCATTTATTCATTTAGAAAGCCCCTGCCCTTGGGAGCCTGGATCCTACACAGGGAATCAAAAAATAAATAAGCAAGGCAACAAATATAAAATATATTGTTAAGAAGTGGTAAATGCTGGGGATCCCTGGGTGGCTCAGCAGTTTAGTGCCTGCCTTCGGCCAAGGCGTGATTCTGGAGACCTGGGATTGAGTCCCACATCAGGCTCCTGCATAGAGCCTGCTTCTCCCTCTGCCTGTGTCTCTGCCTTTCTCTCTCTCTGTGTGTCTCTCATGAATAAATAAATAAAATCTTAAAAAAAAAAAAGTGGTTAATGCTAAATCTATCAATCACAATATATAAATAAGGCAGGTAGGGAAATGGAGAGTAAGGAAAGGCAATATGCATCAGATCTAGTCAGTCCTTCTGTTTAAAGTCCCCCCAGAGCTCTGCATTCTACCCCAGTGCAAAATGCTTTATCCTACAAGGTCCTACTTGACCTGGCGCTGTCCCTGCAACCTCTCAGACCTCATTCCTACTTCTCTTTCCTTCTCTCACTTTACCAGCTACACAGGCTGAAATGCTGCTGCTAGAATCTGCAGGATGAGGGGGTCGCTGCCTCAGGAGGCTGTGCTCCAGCAGATTCCTTAGCTTGGGGCTATTAGCTGCTTCGCTAATTCCTTCAGTCCCATCTGTTCAAATCCCATCTTCTCAACGAGTTCTGTCCTGACTCGGTTTGATGATGAACCCTGCCCTCGTCTCCCAAACCCACCCCCCAATCCCTTTTTTCCATATCTGATCATACTCCAGCATCTTCAGTAATAAAATTATTCTTTGTATCAGCATGCTGTTGCTTCCAAAGGCCTACACCTACCATTCTTCTGCAGAGCCTGCCCTGGGGCTATGGGAGTCCCAACTGCTATAAATACCTAGGAGCTTGCAACCCCGTGGGCAGTCCTTGGCCAGTGGCTGATAAATGCAGGGATGTGAGAGCCCAGCTCCTGGGCTTTTAGGCAGAACAAATCTAAGCTGTAAGTGGACACTCCAGAGTTCTGCAGGTCAAACCATGCTCTGAGGGATTTTGCCTGAAACTGCACCTTTGTTTTCCCTGGTCTGCTTTCACCCCTTAATACCTAGTGTCTCCTGGGAGTATTTGAACAAATTGTTTCTTTTTGTTTTTTTGTTTTGTTTTGTTTTTTGTTTTTTTTTTTGAACAAATTGTTTCACACAAATCCTCATCTCAGGGTCTCCTTCTGAGGAACCCAAGCAGGAAGAAGCTGGCCTCAGCGGGGAGCAGGGTAGTGTCCCATGAATGCGAAGGAAGGCAGAAGGCCTGGATAGATTGGTATATTGGCAGTGGGAAGATAAGGGTGCTATCTCAAATAAAAAACATCATCTCCAACTGGGAGGCAAAGGACTGCTGGATTGCCAGGGAGCAAGGAGAAGGTGTGAAATACAATCGACCCTTTAACAGCATGAGGTTTGGGGTGCTGACTGACCCCTTCCCTGTGCAGTTGAACATCCCTGTATCGCTTTTGACTCCCCTCCAGAACTTAATTACTAATAGCCTACTGTTGATCAGAAGGCTTCTTGATAACATAAATAGTTGATTAACACATATTTTGTAGGTTATATGCATTATATGCTACATTCCTACAATAAAGGAAGCTAGAAAAGAAAATGTTATTAAGAAAATCATAAGGAAGAGAAAATATATTTAGAGTACTGTCTGTTATTTATTAAAAAAAGATCTACATATAAGAGGACCCACCCAGGTCAAACCCATGTTGTTCAAGGGTCAGTTATGGTTATCTAGGAGAGTCAGAGACTGAATGTTCTCAGGAAATATGGCAAACTGCTAGGCAGTGTTGACTAATGTTCTCCAGTCAAGTAATCTACTTGGGTGCAGCCTAGAGAAGGTAGGGGTGGGATTCATCAAAGTTGGGGTTATTTCCAGGGGAGGAAGCTATAGAGAGAAAGGGTGAAGGGTGTTGGAGTATAAGAAGGGACTGATTGTGATGAGGCGATATGGAACCTCTGTCGGGGACACGAGGAAGTGAGAAATTTGGAGGTAGCCTAGAAAAGGGGGCAAAGACAATGGATGGTAGATCCTGATACAGCTAAAGAATTGTCGGCTAAGTGGTAATAGCTGTGAGGATAGGAAGTGGTGGGCAGACGGCAGGGCGCCTGGAACTGAGATTGTGGAGGTGATGAGGTGATAGCAATGTTAGGGTCGAAGAGGTGCCAGGGAGTGGGTGGCTGACGTGGGGTAGAGAGTGAGATCGCAGGCTGTTAGAGCTTTACTTATCTCAAGCTTAATCGTGGAATATTTAGATAGTCACTCTGTTTGCTTTGCTTTTGGGGTGGTTTCTGAGATTCTAGCAAGGAAATGAGGAGGAGAAGAAAGAGCAACATGCAAAAAATTGCCCCCAAACTATGCTCCCCTCATTGAATCTGTGTACCTCTGAGCCCTGGAAGGCAGCCACACTCCCTTCTCACACTTACACCATGCCTGGACCTGACTGCTTTTGGCTTTTAGTCCACCCAAGAATTGTCTCCATTTGTTTACTAACTCCTCAGATCGGTGATCTCTAATTTCCACAGTTTCCTCTCAGGTTGGTGTTAGTGGAAGGAGCCAGGAGCCTGGGCCTTGTTCTCAACCCAAATAGACTTGTGGTAGTTTCTCTACGGACCCTTTGAATGCCAGGCCTATCTCAGTACTCTCCCCTGACTTCCAGAATACTTCAACTTTTTAGCAGGAAACTCTTCTTTCCTCCTCCAACCCAGTGGGCACCACCAGGTCTCACGCCACCTGCCTGATGGGACTTAGTCTTGGCCTCCAGTGCTCTCACTAGTTCTGTACAACCCTCTGACACCAGGAAAACTTAGAATCTCTTTCCTCCACCTCTCTAAGGCAAATTCCACTTCCCCCCAACAAATACACACATGCACATGCACACACACACTCTTGGGGGTATTATCTAGGGAATCCAGGGAATCAGTTTCCAGTGTGGAAGCACAGAGAGGGACAGCTAAGTGGCAGAGCACAGGACACTCACTTCGACTGTCCCTCCTGATTTTCTAGGTGAGCTATAATCTATAACATGAATCTTCAACTTCAGTGAGGCAGAAACATACAATATTTTCCTCTAAGGTCCTGAGCGTGCCACATAGAAGGACAAGGAGATGCTGGCAGGTGGTTCTTTCCTGGGTCAGATTGCAGGCCTTGAGACTAGGTGCTTGGCTTTCCCACTAAGTCAGGAGGAAGGGCCACCACGCGACTGCAGTAGCCAACCCGAAGTAGCATTTTGGGCATCTCTGTAGAGATTCTTCCGGCACCGCTACCAAACATGTGTTGGGAACTAGTAGGATATAGGCTGTAAAGATTTTCTTCATTAGAACCTATATCTAATATGGCTTTAACTAAAAATATATGTCTAAATGGCTGAAGTTTGTGAGAACCTCACGAGTAGGGCAAATTCCACTGCACAAGCAACAGTTTGGGCAACAGAGTTATGTAACATGGATCACAACAGTGTTGGGAGACCTTCTAAAGTTAACTTTGCCTCATGCCTCCACCCAGAACTGCTGATACCACCAGGAACTTTTCTCCCCAGCATCACTGTATCTCACAGCAGATGCTGGAAAAGATGGGGAAACCCCAATTTTCTTTTTCTCTTTCACCCACCTCTTTGCCCATATTGCCTCTATAAATATTGTATCAATCCGAATGTATTGTCCAATATTTATCCAAGTATGTGCATAGCCAACTGTCCATTATCCATGATGCAGGTTAACCGTGTTCAAAAAGGCATCTCTCCATGCCTTCAGCCTGCCCTCAGCCTCCCCTGTTCTCACAGCACCATGTGTTGGACATCTACTTATACATACCTCTCCAAAGGGCCAGCCACCTCTAGAGAGAGTGAGATGAAGGGCTAGGACATGGAGGGAAGGCAGGTGAGGGCTGGTTACCTTCTTCTACCTTGCACCAGTTTCATGATTTCTTCTTCCTCATTGTGGATAATTAAAATGTGAACACACGTTCTTAGCATGTTGTCTCCCATCTTGCTGAAATTACCTGGACTATATGTTATGTTCAAATTGATTTCTTCCCGAAATCTGATGTAGAACTGGAAACTGAGAAGTACATATTATGTTTTTTACTTGATAACATTCAGGTATAGCCATGCAGTCTGGTCTGACTGCCACGGAAAGGTTCATTTCGAGCTGTGCTAATCGAAGGCAAGTTGACTCATTTATACACAATTCCCTTGTTTCCCTTTGAGCAATTGTCAAGTGTGCTTGACGCAGAGCAACTGACCTTCAAATACAAAGAGGGTTGGGGGTTGGCCTGGACTGTCAGTGTGGATTTGGCAGCATGAATTGCTCCAAAGAATCCTGATTTCTTATGCATGAACTACTGACCCCAGTACTGGAGCCTGGAGAGCAGGACGGGAAGGAAGGTGGACTCCCACTGATTCAGGGTCCCTCCCTGGCAGCTTTTCCACTGTGTCAGCAGTATTCGCCCCACTTCCCTCTCCTCCCTCTTCCGCCCCCCCATAGTCCTGTCCCTGGAAGTGGTTTTCAGTTGCCAGAAATCATGAACATTGGGAAACAATCCAAAAAACTGGGTGGCTCCTTATTTTCCATGGCCCACATGATAACATGTGGCCCCAGTTTTAGCATCAGGTCATAGGTGTGGGCACAGTATGGCCCAAAGGAAGGAACCAGGCAAGTGTGTGACTGGGCAGCCAGCCTTGCTTAATGGCCTGTCTGGGTGAAGAGCAAGAAATGTCCTACATGGGTTTTAGAATTTTCTCCTCTAGTTCCATTACATGGAGAGAACCTTCTTGGTGTTGAAGCTGCTGGTCTGAGGACCACATTTTTCAGTAGGAAGACAACCAGGCCTCCATGGCAATGTCATTTCCAGGAGAAGGTAATGAAGCAAGGAGGAATTTCCCAGATGTCAACATGCCTGCTCATTGAGGATTATAGGGAACGTCCTTAAATCCAGTACTGGGTCCTTAGCCGGAGAAACATCTTGCTTTAATTCCATTACGTTGCTAATGCTCCACTATGCAAGAAATATTTCAAATGTCTCAATTGGAAAAATGGGCTCCGAAGGCCAAATGGTGTCCAATCTGAGCAGCCCTGTAAAAACCTGCTTTTTTTACACCTCTCTGATGACAGGTTTAGCTCAGCTTTATGTCAAGCAATGAGGAACTCAGTTGTGCGAGCAAACATCCCTCATTCGCATTTGACAAAGGCTTCCCAATGTAGTAAGGTGATGAAACTTTCCTAACTTCTCTTCTAGCTAGACATCTTACCCCCTGACCTGCCTTTGAACCTCTCATCTTCCAAACCCAGCTCCACGGATGCAGAAGCTGTTTGCAGTTCCCCTGTGTGGTGCCCTTGGTCATTCAAAGATGCCCCCATTCAAAGATGGCACACAAAGAGCCCTGTGTGTGAGTGTGAGGGGCTGTCACTGATAAAGCCAGTGGGCGGTGAGCAGTTCTTTTCACACTTCACATCCTGACTTTATCCTGTGATGTGTGTGTATAGCACCTGTTTGAATGGCCCACCCTCATCTGAGATCCTGCCTCTTAGACATCTGGGCAGGTTAAGGTTTTTCACTACCCTCTCCCTCTCCTGCTCTTAAAGCAGCAGTTCGCCCCTGGGTTCGTGTGTCAAACAAGTATGTCTGTTCTGTTTGCTAAAATACTCACTGGAACTAACCAATCAAATCACTCATTTAAATGTTTGCTGCACTGTACTTTTGGGGGAAAGAAGCAAGGAGACCTACAGGAAACAAACTGATATCATGGTTTTTGTAAAACATGAACCAACAACCAAACATCTTCCGGAATGCATTGGGTTGATTTCTTATTGACGTGTTCTCAATAATATTGCCTGATGTTTAGAATGAACAGCTACTCTGGGGGCCCCTACCCAACATCAGAAAGAGACCTACTGGTTTCAATATTTTCTTCCGAAGCAGGAGGTCAAACTGAGTTTTTGGACATAAATATCAACTCACAGAATGAAGAACAAAGAGAGAAAGGGGGATTGATTGACTTGTGCCCTTAGGGAAAAACTCCTTTTCTGACGGTATGGTCCAGACCTTATTCTCATATCCTCATAATCAGAACATAACTTTTCACCGTACTGGATTCCTGCTATCCAATATCTGTTCTTCGCAGCAGCACAGAGACGTGGGGCTTCTTTGTCTCCTTTTATTGATGAGAAGATTGGAGCTTAACTGATAATTAAGCTGCCTAGTTTCACGGCAAGTAAGTGGGAGAGACATATTTTCAACAGAGACATGCTTGACTCTCAAGTCCATGTTCTTGCTTTTATGCCCAGTATCCAAAACAAAATTTTTGCCAGTTCTTAACAGTCACTTTAGTTCAATAGTTACTAAACACCTATATGTTTGTTGTGATAAGGAACACAGATATAACACAGCTATGGCCCCTGCCTTCCACTGAGCAAAAAATACCTTCTTTAGGGAATCTTTAAAAATAATATTTTCAGAAAATTTTCCAAATTGGGCGTGAGATGGTAACTTGACTCTTTCACTCAATTTTTCTTTTAACCCAACTGATTTAGCTACCAAAAAATGACAGTCCCACAAATTTAAGCATTGTGTGTTTGGTTATGCATTTAACCTTCTAACTAATGAAAAACTTTATTTTTTTTTTGAAAAACTTTAATATGATTTCTCCTAAAGAAGATTTCTCTGTGTGCGAATAAATAAATAAAATAAATTTTATTTTGAAGATTTTATTTATTTTTTCATGAGAGACAGAGAGAGCGGCAGAGACACAGGCAGAGAGAGAAGCAGGCTCCATGCAGGGAGCCCCATGTGGGACTCGATTCCGGAACTCCGGGATCACGCCCTGAGCAAACAGCAGACCCTCAACTGCTGAGCCACCCAGGCATCCCATAAATAAAATTTTTTTTAAAAAAGAAGATGGAAGTATCTTTTCTTGTCATACAGGTTAGACAGAAGGAAGATACTGTGGCCCAGAAGTTCCCAGAAGAAATTCATGAGTTAAATGTGTATGTTGATGAGCATTTTTGGTGTTTTTAGCCTCTCAAAGCACCTGGTATGGGCCTCAGTGGGAGACTACACAGAGCATAAACAGGTCATTGTTTGTAAGTGCTCAAAAGGATGTTTCTAGAATATGCTTCTGTAGGTGAATAAAGCTGCTTATTGTGAGTCTTTCTTCACCAAAAAATAATAGCATGATTTTTGTAGGCAGATTTGGAAAAAAGCCTAGTAAAATCTGTTGCAGAGGTAGGATCTACTTTGAAAAAATTGGCCTGTTTTTAGAGGCACACTGATGGAGTGTTTTCTTTTCCTTAAGTGATATTTGTTAAGCTACTTCAAGTCTGTTTTGGAATGATGTCCAGAATTTTAAAAATTTTATATAATAGTTAAATTTAATAAAATATACTTCAGTAATGTCCATGTTCTCTAGCACCCAAAGTCTTTGATCTATTACAAACTGAATAGTAACCATTTCTAAAGCTAAAGTCTAATAGTAATGAATTCATCCAAAGAAAGAGTAATTTTTATAGAAATTGAATAAAAATGCTTTCCTTTTTAAAAAGATTTATTTATTCATGAGAGACACACAGAGAGAGGCAGAGGGAGACATGGACAGAGGGAGAAGCAGGCTCCCTGTGGGGAGCTTAATACGGAACTCAGTCCCAGGACCCCAGGATCATGCCCTAAGCCAAAGGCAGACAGACACTCAACCGATGAGTCACCCAGGTGCCCCTAAAAATGCTTTCATTGGCATTTATGAAGCTGTGTTTGACCAAAATTAAACTCTGGTTGTAGTAGCGAGTGTGTAAATGGCCGAAGACTCATTTAGCAACGTGTGAGTTGATTATAGCCCTGAAAAATTGGGACTTTGTTGCTGAAAATCCTCATCCTGGCCCAGCTGAATAGTGGCATGAAGTTAGGAAGGGCTTGTAAGTGTCTGCATCCACGTCTAGCAGGTTAAAAGTAGATTTTATTTATTTTTCAAGAACTTAAATAGTTTACTATGTGCCAGCACTGTTCTAAGTGTTTTGTAGTTATTTGTGCATTCAGTCTTCATAACAGTCTATTTATTTTGGAGATGGAGAACCTGGGCAAACAAAGTTGCCCAAGGTCACATACAGCCAGTGCTGGAGCCAGGATTCAAATCCAGGCAGCTGAGTTCCACTCTTCACCCTTCCCCACTGTGCTAAAGCACAGCCTTCCGATATGCTGGTTGCATGTTTGTAACACTTGCAAACTGGCTTGGTTTCTAGGCACCTGACCCACTATATCTGGACTAAGATACCTCACCTGCCCATCTGATTAACTTTCAAAAAGTTGATGCCTGTGGATGAAGTATTGTTTCTAGAAGGACATCACTGCAGTGGAAATGAATTAACTGAGAGGGGAAAATTCTAAGACCATTAGTATTTAGTGACATTCAGCAGGGGATTGTTTTCTTTGAGGCTATGAGTCATAAGACAGAGGTCAGGACTTTAAAAAATGAAGCACAAGACAACTTTGAAGGTAAAGAGAGAAAACAAATGAGCTCACATCAGGTCCTGCTAGCAGGAGGAGGTTCAGATAGGGAATTCTGAAAAGAACTTTGTAAGATTACATCTATGAAAATTTATGGAAGCTTTATTTTAAATAGTGAGAAAAACGGAAACACCCAAATATCCCATCAATAGGAGATGGATTATTTTACACATATGGGAATGAGCTAAGCCTCATCATTAAAAGATGAGGTTTTATACATTAAGTAGGGTATGATCCCATTTAGTAAATATGTGCATAACTTAGTGCTATAGATGCATGCAAAAAGCTCACGAGAACATCCTCAAACTGAAATGACTGTTCTCTCTGAGGGATAGGATTACTGGAAATTAGACTTTTTCTGCCTTCATATTTTGAAATTACTTGCATTTTTGTAAGGAATGTGCATTAGTTTTGTAACTGTAAAGAAATGATCTCGTTTGCTTTTTTCTAGAGAAAATAAGCATGTGAAGGAGGGGAAATGGGGAGATTTGCAACAATATCAAAGGGCTGTGTTTTGGATATTCAGAAATTGCTTTGCTCTCCCTGTTGTACTTCCTTACCACACAAAAACTGCTTTTATTAGACTGCACTTTGATGTTATCTCGTTGGCCTCTTGAGGAACATAAGAAACAGGTGCAAAAAGTTTGTCACTCTATCTACTGAAAAAGATGTGGAGGGTGTTGCCTCATTACATCCTGGTTCCTCCCATATGACAATTCACAGGAAACATCTATCTTGGCCCTTGTCATCATGAAAAGCTACCTTCCTGAACAGCTGGGCACCTTACCTTACAGATGCGGTGATTCTTGTGAGGAATCTTTTATACCTCTTTGCTTTGACTACTGGGAAGCTCAGAGACAAAAGTCTATGCTGTCTAGTAGCTGTATAGAATCTGCTGATAACCAATTTAGGTATGCTATTCTGACAGCTGACTTTGCTCTGATTTATTCCTCTCTTTCATTCTTTTGCATTTTATGTATCTTTGCAAGTTGCTTCAAATAAATACATTGCTCATTTAGTAACAGGTGTGCCACCTTTCCACATCTTTGCATGAGACGTTGGTTTGTAATGAGAGGAGCCTAGTGTTTCATGCAGGGGTCATAAGGACCACCTCTGCTTTTATCTGTTCTAAAGACTGGAATTATTAGTGGAACTTTAGTTAATAAAAGGATTCGGTTTCTTCAAAAATAGGCCGAAAAACCTCTGAAATAGAAGCACAGTTGGATTTTAATGCATGAATTTGAATTATTTTACATAGCAAATTTCAACTAGTGTTACATAATAATTTCTCAATATCTTCAGCTGTTATTATTTACATGATTTACTGATTATTTTAACCCTGACTACATGTATGCCTTCGGCCAACCTCGTCTTTTTTCTCTTATTGAGAGTCCAACTCAAGAGCTGTCTTCTCAAGAGCTGTCTTCACTCACTATCTTCATTTGCTCAGCTTCAGCCACCTCTTAAACCGTTCCATCTGGCCATTTCTTTCCCTGGTCATCATACTAAAACCAGCTGCAATAACCACCCGGTCACTAAGTAAAATATGGGTTTTTTTTTTCCCTAGGCTTTTGACTTCTCAGCAGCACTCAATACAGTGGAATGTGTGCTGCTATAACTCTCCCATGTTTTCCATCTGACTCTGGCCAATCCCTTCTCTGTGAGCTTATCCTCTTCTCATTGACCATTAACACTGAGAATCCATCAAGACCCCAGCCAAGTCTTCTCTCTTCACCTTGCATGTGTTCCCTGGTTGGTTCCATGCTTGCTGCTGCTTTCAATTATAATACACCAGGGTCTCTCAAATGTGTATCTCTAACCCAAACCCCTCTTCTAAGTACAGATGTATGGGTCTGACTGCTTATTCACCATCTCCATTAAGGTGACTTCAAACCCAACGTGACCAAAACAGCATGAATGACGACCTCATGATCTTCTGCACCAGTGTGTTCCTCTTTTAGGATTTGTTACCAGACAGATACTCTTTTCCATCTAGTTCTAGAAGCTGGAAGCCTAGGGCCTCTCTGTCCCTCAACCCCCACCCCATTCCTATCTACCTATACATCTCACCAATCCCTCTACATCCATCTCCCTAACCCCCCCTTCAATCCAAGCCACCATCTCCTCTCACTTGAAGTATTTCAATGCCCTCCTAACTGGTCCTCCTTAGCCTACCCTGACCTGCTGTCTTCAGTAACACTCTTCACACTGTAAGCAAAGTGAAAAATATTACTCCACACCCCTCACCACTAACATCTTCTTGGCTTGAAACAGGACTTCCCATTCCTCTCAAAGCAAAATCTTTAATATGACCTAAAAGGCCCTGCAGAGCTCCATCTTTATCTTATTTTCTCCCATGCTTTCTTTGCCCTGTCTCTAAAGCATTCTTTGAATGTTATCACAGGGCCTTTGCATATGCTGTTACTTTTCCCTGTAGTATTCATTTGCCCTACTACCCCTTCCCTGTTAATTTTCACTCTAATTGAGAACGCATCCAAAACAGTATTTTTATATAAAAACCTTCTGTACTCCCAGGAGATCACTCACATCATGACTTAACAGTCATTCATAGCACTTATCACATATTTTAGTTATTTACTTGTGGGATTATTGGTTAATGCCTATACCTACATAGACCACAAGCTCCATAGTATAGGAAAAACATCAGTTACTATTAATTATTACATCTCCAGCAACTAGAATAGAGTTTGACCTCTGTAGGTGTTTGGGAAATATTTCTGAAATGATTAATGAATGAAATAAACCTTGCTTGTTATATACCTACCTGGGTATTAATTTATATTTTACTAGACTGGAAGTTAGATGGAATTTTTTATTAGATTCTAGATCCAGTGTTATTTTGGCATATAAAAGGTTATTAGTAGATTTGAAAAGGAAATAAAAGATATTACCAAACTTTAAAAACTTTTAACCAAAATACTGGGAAGACCCTTTAAGAGGATAAACAAGAATTTTATCTTATATATGTGAAACAATCAAGGCCATATTTCAATGATCACAGCTAATCAGAAAACATTAATAGTTCAGTATGAATTATTGGGGATTTGGATTTTTTTATTATTTAAAACTCATTTAGGATTTAAGAGTAATGACATAATCCTAGGTGATAAAATCAGTGAATGAGCAAAATCTTTTTTTTTTATGAAGCAGCCACCCTTCACAAAACAATGATTGAACTTGAAAGGTAGAAGACCAACAAAGTGAGCAGATATTCAGATCAACAATTTACAAATAGTTTTCCTCTGCATCAGTTTCATGTCTTTGGAAACTCACACCCTCCTTAAAATCCAGGGAGGTTGAGGTGATACAGCAAATCTTTGGAGCTCGACATTATGGCGTTATTTTCTCTTTGTGAGCAACATTAGTGGTTACCCAGCACTTCTGTTCTTAACTCTCTTCATTTTAGATTACAGTTCACTTTGTCCTTTAAATTGTGCATATTACCTCATTTTTGTTATGGACATCAGAGCGGGTGAAGCAGTGAAGTAATAGAAAAGGCTGATTTATTCCTTATAAATTGATTGATGGTGGCTTTGCTGCTTCTTGTTCTGTTTATCTCAAGTCTTCAAGACTTTGACAGATGGAGATGCTATCCATATAATAGATTTTGAGTTGCTCTGTGTGATTTATTAGAAGACTTACTTTCCATTTATCTGAGAAAGTGCTATAAGTGGAAAGGAAGTACTAAAACCACATGAGAGCCTGGGAGCTGCCAGCCACTGAAACATAAGACTGGTTCTAATACAAAAACCATGTCTTATAAATTGATAAATTGAATTTCATCAAAATTAAAAGGCTCTGATCTTTAAAAAAAATAGTTAAAAATAAAAAGAGAAGGCACAGATGGGGAAAATACTTGCAAAATCACATATCTGATTAAAAAAAGATCTTGTATCCAGAATATATAAAGAATGGTCAAAACTAAATATTAATCAAACAGCTCAACTTAAAAAATCAGCAAAAGCATTGGGGTGCCTGGCTGACTCAGTCGGTTAAGTGTCTGCCTTTGGCTCAGGTCATGATCTCCAGGTTCTGGGATCAAACCCTGCATGGAGCTTCCTGCTCAAGTGGCAAGTCTGCTTCTCCCTCTCCCTCTGCTCCTTCCCCCTACTTGTGCCCTTCTCTATCTCTCTCATAAATAAATAAATAAATAAATAAATAAATAAATAATCTTTTAAAAATAAATAATGAGCAAAAACATTGAGTAGATACTGCTTCAAAGAAAATATACAGTTGCAAATAAGTACATGAAAAGATGCTTGACATCATTGATCATTGGGAAAATGCAATTTAAACCACAATGAGATACAACTATATTAGAATGGCAGAAAAAAAAAGAAGAAAAAGAAAAAAGAAAGAAAGAAAAAAAAGAAAAACCATAAAACAAATCAAACCAAAACAGAACTGACTCTAAGTGCTGGTGAGTATGTGAAGCCACTGGGACTCTCATACATCATTGATACAATATGGCACAGACACTTAGCAATTTCTTGTGAAGTTAAGCATGCACTTTCCATACAACCCAACAATCCCACTTCGATGTATTTATGGAAGCAAAAATGAAGACTTAGGTTCACACAAAAATCTGTGCATGATTGTCTGTGATAGCTTGGTTGGTCGGTGGCATTTTATAGGCCACTGGAAAGTGTGAGTTTAAATTTCTTAACTTTAGTAGCCTGTGTGAGTCATTTAAAAAATTTGAATAGAAATGAGTTATATGCCACTCCAACTTTAATACCTTTTATGTGCAGTCTCTTTATCAAAAACTTACAGTCATCGTTCACTAAAAGAACTACAAAGATCAGCTTTGGGGGCAGATTAAGGGTAAACAGGGAGAATCATATTTGTTGGAGACAAAGTAACTGTTTCCCAGTGTCTAACATGGGTTTATGCAATAAATATGTGTAATTTTATCATAGAACACTAAGTCTGGAAGCAGAAGGCCCCAGGTTAGATCAGCCTTTCAGGGACGTTCCACCCTTCCTAGTTGGGAAGACTTTGTCCTGAAGATGTGCCTGGCACAGATAGTCACAGGACTGCCCAGAGCTTGGGGCCCCTAGGCTTCCCACCTCACCAGCAAGACATCAAGGAGGAAATGTCCTAGGGCCACCATAACACAGGAGAACCAAGTGAGTGGCTTAACCAATGGAAATGTGTCATCTTGTCACTCTGGAGGCTGGCCTTCAGGAATCAAGCTGTTGGCAGGTTGGTTCCCTCTTTAGTTAGAGAGAATCTGCTCTAGACTCTGCCCTTGGCTTGTCTACAGCTGTCTTCTATCCCTGTCTCTTCACATTGTCTTCCCTCCGTGTATATGACTCTGTCCAGATTTCTCCTTTTTATGAGGACACTAATTGCACTGGTAAGAGCTCATTCTAATGACTTCATTTTAACTTGATTACTGTTGTAAAGGTCTCTCTCCAATGAGGTCAGAGTCTGAGGTACTGCAGTGGGCTTAAGACTCAAACAAATGTGTGTGTGTGTGTTTGTGTGTGTGTGTGTGTGTGTGTGTGTGTGTGTGTTGGGGGGTTGGGTGGGGGACATTTTAACACATGCCTACTCCTAAACCAAACCCCAGAGAAGGGGAATTGCCCTGCTTGGCTCCCACCCATCAGATTCATACCCAGGGGTTGACAGCAGGACCCACCTTCCCTGAGCACTGACCATCAGAACAAACTGGTTATTTATGGATGAGGAGGAAGAGGGCATAGTTCTTGGGAGTGAAACCGACAGTCTCTGCCACTCACACCCATTCAGTTTACTCCTGAGAAAATGGAGGCCCAGGGAGATGAGGTGGCATGCTGAAAGTCACATAGCCTGTTAGTGCAACCCAGTGCATGCTCCTTTTCTCTGACACCATGCTGAGACACGTTAAATTAATGTAGGAATTACTGGTGCTTTCTTTTCCTGGAATTAGGATCTTTCTTCCTTTTCCTTGTCTCTTAAGATTTCTTTATTTAGTGTGGAGTAGGGAAGGAAAGTCCTCAGTTATGCCTTAGTAACATTTTCAACTTGCTCCAGCCCCAAAGCCATATCTCACTTTTCTTTTTGCTTTTCATCCTAATGTCCCCTGAGATGTTACTATGATATAATTCCAAGTTTTGAGATAGAACTCATAAATGAGACCACATAACCTTAGAGTTTCTACCTGGTGCATAGAGATAGAAATGGCCATGATCCTGATGTCTCATGACCAGAATGAGGTAATACACAAGAGAGTAAGAGGGAAAAGTATCGACCAGACTGCAGTATCCTGTGGCTGAGACATCCTGTGGTGGGAATCTCTAAAATAGAATGATGCAATCAAGCTTTGCAAGCTGTTCTCAAAAGAAATGTTCAAAATTCAGCTGCACCTTCCAATCAGCCCATGCTATACTTTTACCAGCTACTAATGTTCCTCCCCAGCTGTCCTGCTTTTCAATGCTTCACTTTTCCTAATAGCAGGAAGTACACGTGTGCATAGTTCCCCGGCTCCATATCGAGTCTCAGGGAAACCAAACAAAACAGGAGCAGAGGATTCATATGGGATATACTTATCTTTATGATTAAGTACAAATACTTAAATAATGCAGGTAGTTCACAAAATACTGAGTTATCTCCTGTGAATGTGTGGCACTTCTTGAAATAAATGATAATTTGGTCCTAGACTATCCTTAAAAACTCTATTTAGTTTGTAATGTTTCTGAAGTGTAAAACTGTATATATAAGGTTATGTATATATACACATATATATACAGTATTTGTGTGTGTATTGATACTAGGTATACAAGTATAAGATTATGCATACATACACACGCACACACATATTATGTACATAAGTATAAAAGTAGAGATTAAAGATGCTGCCTATGTGAAGTGGCCCCATAAAAACCTCTGCCTATGTTTGTCCCTGGCTTTTCCTCATCGTATCTGGTTCTGCTCTGATTCTCATTAATCTCTGGTCAGCCAAGTGAACAGAGCAGTTGACTTTCTCTCCGACACATTGTCAATAGAGCCTGATTCATGGGCCACCAGCTCTTTCTTGTATCTCAGAAAGGAACCTGTAGCTCTTTAGCCTACAATGAGAGTTTTATTTAAAGGAAAAGAAACAAACAAAAAATAAATAAATAAATAAACAAATAAATAAATAAATAAAAAGAAACTATTTAATGGCTTAATGACTTCATTATTCATTTCTCTGTTATCACCAATATTTTTAACATTAAAATCTGATGGAGTTATTTAAAAGGATCATCTCCCAAAGGAAGATGACACTAAGGATGCAAATAGTTGAAGAATTTAAAAGCAAAAAGACAGTCTCTCTTACATTGATATTGTCCATTTTACTTCTTAGGCTGATTTAGAGGTGACCTGAGCCAATCTTTCAATGAATGTATCAGCTCCCCTCTTTTGTGCAATTTTATAGACAAGGGGAAAAACGAAAATTTTTACAAACATTTATCAGAAGTCCTTTTCAAGCCACGTGAAAAGCAAAAGAACCAGTGGTCAATTTTAAGTGCTTTGAATTGATACAGGGAAAATTGGTGTGTGCTGGGCCTAGGGCATTCATTCTACCTATCATGTTAAATGTAAGCTGCTATTCAACTGCTTGTTGATGTGTATGTTCAGGGCTAGGGGTTCGGGCAGAGAAGTATCCACAGACAACAGCTGAGAGGACTAGCCAACCCAGAGACAGAGGTTCTTAAGTCTCTGAAAACCGACATTTTGATAAATGTCTGCCCAGATAAGCAAGGCCCTGAAGCTCTGTGCTGGCTGTGGATGTTCCCTGTTTCTCATTCACTCATTCATTCAGTATATACTGATTGAGCATCTATGTTTTAGAATTTCCTAAAATTAGGACTAACTCCTTTCTCTAGGCTAGGTCACATTGATTCTTTCACCAGCAACAAAAAAGAAATATTAGGATGTCTTCATGCAAGGATTCATGTAAGGTTTTCACAATCCTTTTAATCCCTTTCAAGAGTAATGCCTGTGCTCTGGGGTAGGGGCATGGAGAAGCTGGAATAAGGGCAATCCAGGGCCTGATCCTGGAGACCCGGGGTCAAGACCCTGCATGGAGCCTGCTTCTCCCTCTGCCTCTTTTTCTCTCTCTGTGTCTCTCATGAGTAAATAAAATCTTTAAAAAAAGAAAAAAAGAAATTCATTAAAGGTAGATGTGTGGGAAGGAATCAAGAGTTCTGATTTTGCCATGTTTAATTTGAGATGCATATGTCAAACATTCAAAAAGTGAAGTCGAAGGATGCCTGGGTGGCTCAACTGGTGAAGTGTCTGCCTTCGGCTTAGGTCATGATCCCAGGGTCCCAAGATGAAGCTTTGAGTTGGGATCCCTACTCAGTGAGAAGTCTGCTGCTCCCTCTGCCCCTCCCCCCTATTGGTGCTCTCTCTTTCTCACTCTCTCTCTCTCTTTCTCTCAAATAAATAGATAAAGTCTTAAAAAAAAAGTAAGGTTGAGTTGAGTTGGCAGTTATGGAAGCTCAAGTCAGGACTGGAGGTATAATTTTGGGAACGACCAATGTATAAATGATGCTTAAGCCCATGGCAATGGCTGAGTGGCTTGGGATGGCTAAGGACTGAGTCCCAGAGCACTCTGACAAAGATGGGGAGGGAGATACCAAGAGATAAAAGAAAAATCATGTAAGTATGGAGACCTGGCAGCCAGGCATTCAAGAAGTGATCGGTTGGTTCAGTGCTACTAAGAGGTCAAGTGAATGGGGGTGCCTTGTGGCTCAGTCAGTTAAGTGTCCAACTCTTGGTTTTGGCTCAGGTCATAATCTCAGGGTTCTGGGATGAAGCCCTGCCTCAGGCTCCATGCTCAGTGGGGAGCCTGCTTGAAGATTCTCTCTCTCCCTTGCCCTCTGCCCCTTCCCTTGCACTCTCTCTTTCTCTTACAAAATAAATAATTTTTTAAAAAGAGATCAAGTGAGTGGATTTGAGAATTGTCTACTGGACTGTTACAGGACATGGTTAAAGGTGGCATCCGTGGAGAGGGGCAAGTGAAAACCCTGTTTGGAATAGGTCGAGAAGAGAATGAGAGAGGAGGAACTGGAAACATCAACTACGGATGATTCTTTCAAGAAATGTTGCTAAAAAGCCAGCAGAAGGAGGTGTCTTTTCCTAGGGAACAATCGTCTAATTATCCTCAGACCATAGTAGCCATTTTCTCAAAGCAGCTTCTTGCTCTGTCGGTCCTGCAGCACAAAGTAAGACACTCTCAAACTCTATTTGGTGGGTATCTTCTAGGTTAGGTCCAAATTATACAATAAATCCCTCCTAGACAGAAATCTAAATGCTGTGGCCTTCTCTGAATAAAGCTCCTTGTCCATCACCCTACCTGACTGCTTCTTGCTTACTGTGGCAGGGCCCAAGGTAAAATGGGGCCAGATTCTTTTAAACTGTTATTGTAAACAAACCAGATTTCATTTTAAGTGAATTTAAATACTATCTTTTCTAAATTCAGTTTGAAGTAATAATTTGAGTTCATTGCAATGCCTAAACATAAAATGAGTCTATTTTATCCTTTTGTAGAAGAGAAAATTCTGGTTGTGGGTTATACTTCAGAAGAGAAAAACAAAACCCTAAAGACCCTGTGAATGTTCCCAGGCAAGTCAGGGGTTTGGGAAGTGTTGTCTGTCCCGTGGATAGGGCAGCAATCCCCATGAGATGAGCAAGTGTAGAGGGATAGGCTATTGGACACATGACAGGACCCACCAGCAGAAAACCACCGTGGGGACTCCATGCCCCCTCCAATTCACCTGCCTCACACTTTTTATTTATTTTTAAATTTTACTTATTTATTTTTGGAGAAGGTATGAATGGGGAGAGGGGCAGAGGGAAAGAGAGAGAATCTCAAGCAGGCTTCATACTCAGCACAGACCCCAAAGTGGGACTCCATCTCATGACACAGATCATGACCTGAGCTGAAATCAAGCGTTGGATACTTGACCAATGGAGCCACTCAGGTGCCCCTGTTTCATACTTTTTAAAATGAAGACAGACAAAGAAAAATGAGAGACCCTTCTCACTTTTGAGGCTTTGACCCTATTAGAATAAATTTGAGCATCATTCAGGAATAAATTGCAAACTCAGGCAAAAAAAAAAAAAAAAGAAAAATAAAAAGAGTTTCCATTACAGAAAGGGGGCCAGGAACACAGAATCATAGCAGGCTAGAGCTAAGGAAGTGAGCTCCCTCAGCAAGCATCCAGCTGAGCCCCCCTCATTCTGAAGTGAGAAAGTGAGGCTGGAGCACGAAGCTCTGAGCCCACTCTAACCCTCCCCAGAAGGGAGCATCTTGAGGAGGAAAATGAGACCCCTGCCCGGAGGGACCTCATATGAAAATCCCATGACTTCCATCTTTCCCTTTGTCAACACTTTTTACATTGTTAACTGTATCATACACTCCAAAGAACACACATGACCTATATGTACAGTTCCCTCCTGCTTCTTTTTCTGCATTTTTACTATGGAAAAAAAAATATATCCAGGATGCAAAGAGTGAGCGTGTTGTACTCTAGCGCTCAGAAGGGAGTGTGGCTCAAAGGAGGCAAGGGCGGCTCCATGTCCTGCGCCTGTTAGTACCGACCCAAGGGCTGGAGGGCCTGGGTGCAAGAACGGCCTCCCCGCTCACACGGGCTGGGCGCCCTCAAGAGCCCCGCCTGCCCGGCCCTGTCCCCTTGCAGCTGGCTCAGCCACCGGCCAGCAGGGCAAGGCTGGAGCGGCAGTTCTTCTTCTTGCCATTGTTGTAGCTGCAGCCTCTTCCTGCAAGAGGGGCCACAAGGTCACGGCCAGCAGGAATCCCCGCTAACTCGGCAGGCTTACTGCGAAAATTTAAAGGCACCGTGTACATATAAAACAGTTGTTGCTCATTGGAAAAAATTTTGGAACCCTAGATCCTGACTCCCAATGCACATGGTAGAAGGCCTTTTATCCAAACATTATTGATTGATTAAGGGCTTCAAACATTATTGATTAAGAGCTCCAAACATTACTGATGAAGGGCTCAACTGGTCATCTAATTAAAAAGCAATTCAAATGAGTGGATTGTATAAACCCAAAGGCATTACAGAAGCTGCAGAAGCTGCCCTTTCATTGATGTCTTAACCAGCGCTAGGATTCTCATTGGCAAGATGGAGTCATGATCCAGCTGCCTCCACACCCCTGGGCTCAGCACAGAAGTTCCCAAAGGACCTTCTTTGACTCTCGGGATGCTTCCAGGCTCCATCTCTCCAACCCACTTGCGCCTTCTGTTGCCAAACTTTTCCTGGAATCCACCTGACACTTCAGCCTGGATGAACAAAACCTGTCTTTCTCTGCACACCTGTTTCCCCTCTGGGTCCAGCCTCATGGGCCTGGGGATGGATGGCTGATGAATGCCTCACACTCCAGACTTTGGGGAGCTCCATTTTGTCCCCAGACACCCTCACTCAGCATGGCCTCCTGGCTAGACATTGGCCCATGGGCTGGTCCTGCTTTTCCCTGGGTACTCCTAGCAGTCAGCATGCCAGGGAGGGGATCCTGGTGTGCCCTTTACCATCTCAACAGTAGAATTGGTCCTTTAGGTATTCAGAGGTGTAACTGCCACTGAAACAACTGTGTCTGGAGGTCAGAACCCCTCAGAACTGTTCTTCTAGCTTCTTCACAGCAGTTCCCATCTCTTCTACCCCTGGAGGCAGATGTACCCCATGACCCAAGGCCTTCCTGAACTTTCTTCATGGGTCAGAGTTTGTAAAAATGAGTTGGATAAGGAAGCAGAGCCTCTAGTGGGAAGCCCTCCCTTACCCTGGCTGCAGTGTCATCAATCTGGATTGTTCTAGATTCTGTATTCCTCTCATCACGTGACCACATGAAGTACTAGCTGGGGTAGAATGACTCTGGCCAATGAAATGCTGGCAGGCACAGTCTGACCAGAGGCCTACCTTAACTGTGGAGCCTGGCTTGTCCTCTTGCTGATCTTCGGTCTGCCCTTGTTCTCGGTCCTATACACGGCTCCTGCCTGCTGCCACTGTTTACATTCAGTTATCTACCTCAGGTGGAGGGTGGACATGGGAATACAGGGCATGATAGCCTGCTTGCCCACCTGCTACTTGAACTTAGTCCCTGGATAGCTGTCCTGAGTGCCCCCTGCTCTGTCTCTACTGCCTGCAAGAACAGGACTCCCTGGTGTTTTTCTGTCTCGTGGGATGACTCCTCCATGGGCTCCTCCACCACGTCCAGGGCTCTTGCTTCCTTCTTTAACCTGATCTCATATCCGTGTTAGCTTTTAAGACTTGAAACACTTGCGTCATCTACTGACCCTCTGTTTTGTAGCAAAAATCACACTAACTGCTCCTCATACTGACTTGTCAAATAACTTCCAAGAAAGCACTTAAATAGACAAAACTTTAGAGTGAGATAGACAGTAGTGAATAAATTCTTATTAAAGGAAAAAGCAGCAGCAGCAAAAAAAAAAAAAAAAAAAAAAAAAAAAGAGGGATTCCTCAATATCTGAGTTCAAAACCCTATATATCAGTAAAGTTTTTTATTTATTTGTTTTTCATCCAAAGGTATTATAATTCCAAAGTATGTTAAGTTCTGCTAACATGGGGATATTTGCAGAGTGTGTGGTACTCAAGTGGGTCTTGATGACTTTCCCCAACATGAGAATCTCACTAACAAGAACCTGTTTGGACCTTCTTGATATGCATGTCATAGGCAGGATGCACTCGTCTGCAAGCTCACAGAAAAATTATTTCATGACATTTTAATCTTGTTCTCTAAGACAAACTCTTGATGGGTAAATTAACTCTCTTTGAGTAAATTAGACACATTTTGACAGCTGTTTAAACTTTCATGGGTGTGAGACCTGTATAGTCGCCCAGGGCCCACACTCTAAAAAGCCTGCTCCTGGTTTAATGCTCAGCTTTAAAAAATCTTAAAAATTTTGAACTGAGGGGTCCTGCACTTTTCATTTTGTACTGGATTCCACAAATTATGTAGCTGGTCCTGCCTCCAGATCATTATAGAAGAGGACGTTTCTAAATATTATTTCAGTATCCTTTGTTTTCTGTCCAATTGTTTGTTAATTCACATGCATCCTTGCATCTACTTAGGTCACTGAGCTTTCAGAAACCACCTTTCACCCCCTTTTAATTGTGGTGGGAAGGATCATGGAAGCGGGTATGATGTCACCAGTGTTCATGGCCAATGGACATATCATATTCCCTAATCAATTCAAAACACGCTTAAGTTCATGTACACTCACCAAAGCCTGCTCTTCTGCTGCCTGCCTCTTCCCAGAAATCAAAGGTAAGAATTTGGGAGAAATGACCAGGTGAGCCAACTTAAGTTTGCATTTGCAGTAATTGTTTAAAAAGGAGATTGAAAAAGTGAAGAACTATGAACATAGTAGGCAGCACTGAGGTTCACAGGACAATTGACTTGAGATATGGGTGTGGAGGCAGGACCGGAGTCAACCACCAGTGGGGCAGCTCCCAGTGGGGTTGAAGATCTCCTCCCATAAGAGGGAGGCAGCCACCTCCCTGTAGAAGATTGCCCATGAAGGATGTGGGATTGTGTTTATGAATATTTAATCGGTACCTTTTAATGGATTGGTTCTTTATCATCGTTCTTATTTAAAAATAATTCTGACTTCATCCCTCCCTCCCCCCAACAACAACAACAACAAAAAGATAAATGAAGACAAAATAGTGCTGAGAAAGCATTTCATATGGCTTCCAAATCCTTGTGCTTGTTTTACCGCCCAGGACACAATGCTCCTTGGGTATACTTGAGGTTAAAGATTCTCTAAAGTGCCTCATCCTTCCTTGATCTCACCCGCACTTCCTGACCTTCACCTCTTTTACTGGAAGAATGGCTGAATGATTAATTGCCAAATACGAACTGGGTTAGTCACGGATCTTTAGTCTCCCCCCACCCCCAAAATATTGAGTGTAACTATCTTGAGAGCTCATCAAGTGCGTGGTGATTATCTAGTTGTCCCTGAACAGAGATGAATGGCAAGGGATAACCTGCTTGCCAAACCAGCAACTCATGAGCACGACCACATGTTAAATAAGTCACTCAGAGAGCGACATGAAATGAATTAAGAATAAGTGCCTCTTGGATAAATTGCAAAAATAGTGGTAAATATTGAAGAAAAGACAATATTTAACCATTGAACCTGTCCCAAGGTGACCTGGCCCTGATTTTGCTCTATAGATCAAGAGCAGCTGGCATTTACACGGCACTCTACCGGTTATTAAGTGCCTTTAGGTACATTACCGTATCTTCCAGTCCCTGATCTGAGAAAGTGCAAAAGGGCAGCTTCCCACTGGAGACATTCATTAGGGACTTGGAAAATAAATAATGAAGCTAAGACCTCTATTTATACAAACTGAGCGTCTGCAAGAGCAGTGATAGTTCGACAGAAATGCTTGAACAGTTGCTCCTGCAAAATTGCTTAAAGTGGGCTTTCCTTCATCCTTCTTTGCTCCTTTTACATGTTTTTTTGTACTGTTCTTCCACCTTTTGGCCTCCAACCCTTCAGACTGTTCAGTGGCTGACTGGCTACCCTTTTCCAACTTGACCTCGGTGTTAGGTTCTTACTGCTACATTTCCCTACTTCCTGGAGCTCCCCATTATACACAGGGCAATGTCCAAGCAAAGCCCATGGCCACCCTGATACTGTTCCCTTGGCTCCATCTCCCACCTCTCCCCACCTCACCCTCCTCGCTCTGACAACACTGCTCTGACAACCTTGTGCCTCTGTCTGGACTGAAGGTGGTCACTCTTGTGTTCTCAAGGGCCAGATATTAAATATTCGAGGCTTTGCAGGCCACACAATTTCTGTGGCAGCTACTCAGGTTATGAAAGCAACCACAAATAATGCATAAACAAATGAAAAGGCTGGGTTCCAATAAAATTTGATTTATAGGCACAGAGAATTAGAATTCTGTATCATTTTCTAGTGTCATGAAATGTTTTCTTGATTTTTTCCAATCATTTAAAAATGATTTACATTTTTACATTTAAAAATATAAAGGAGTGTCTGGGTGACTCAGTTGGTTAAGCATCTGCCTTTGGCTCAGGTCATGACCCTGGAATCCTGGGATTGAGTCCCTGCATTGGGCTCCCTGCTCAATGGGGAGTCTGCTTTCTCCCTCTCCCTCTCCCCTGCCCTACCCCCACTCATTATCTCTCTCAAATAAATAAGCAAAATCTTTAAAACAAAAAATAAAAATGTAGAAACTATTCTTGTCCATGTGCTGCATAAAAAGCTCCAACTGCCTGGATTTGGCCCACAGGATGTAGTTTGCCAGTTCCCGACCTAAACTAATATTAGTTCTTGATTTGCCTGGGCCCTGAGAAAAATAAACCACTGGGAGTGAGAAAGGATGTGAGAATGACACTGCAGGCCAGAAAGCTACCTGGTCTGGAGAGAAGGAAGTAGTAATTTTGGAAAGCATGAGAGATACTTGGAACACATGAACGCTTTGGGAAGGAGAGAGCCCCTCAGAGGTGAGGCATGTGAAAGGAAAGGTGCTTCTCTGCTAGAAGGCTCTTCCAGGGCTGGCATATCCTTCTGCTTCAGAATTACCAGCCTCACCCCAAGCCTACAGCTCAGAATCACCTGTGGAGCCTGGGGAGTGGAATTTTAAACAGATGCCCCAAGTGATTTGTCCACACATTGCCGCTAGACAAACATGTTACACTCCTTGAACACAGACTCCTCGGTTGTTTCTGAAGACTGATTCGTGTTGTGTCAAAGATGCCTTAGTGACACTTAGTGCAAAGTGACAAAGTGCCTTAGTCATTTTGGGCTGCTATAACAAAAGACCACAAACCAGGTGGCTTATAAAGAACAGAACTTTATTTCTCAGGGTTTATGGGTTCCAAGTCTAAGATCCATTGTAGTCAAGTTCTGGTGAAATCCTTCTCAGGTTGCAGGCTGCCAACTTCTTATGGCATCCTCACATGACAGAGAACAGAGAAGGGAGGCAAGCTCTCTCACAACCCTTAAAAGGTCTCCATCCTCATGACTTCATCTAAACCAAATTACCTCCCAAAGGCCCTAATACTATCACATCGTGGGGGTAAGACTTCAACATGAATTTGGCAATGGGGGAGACACATTCAGTCTATAACAGAAACATTTGGGAAAACGATATTTTTGTTTTTCCAGTCTGGAACCCATAGAGCTCTGGCAAAGAGCATGGCCACCATGTGGCATACGCAGCTGGCAGACCATAGGGCATCAGTACAAGGGAGCTGAGCAACAGAACCAGTGGCTGGAGTGGGAGTTGAAGTGGAAGGCAAGACACAAGAAGGCCTGGTGAGGAAACAGAGGCCAGAAGGGGAGAATGGGAAAGGGTGTTTTAGTTTCCTAAGGTTGACATAACAAAATACCAGACTCAGTGGCTTCAACAGCAGATATTTATCTTCTCATGGTTCTGGAGACTCAAAGTCCAAGATCAAGGTGTGGTTGGGTTTGGTTGAGGTCCTTTTGAGGCCTCTCTCCTTGGCTTGCAGATGCCCACCTTCTTATTGTACCCTTACATGGTCTTTCCTCTGTGTGCAGGTGCCCGTCATGTCTCTTTGTGCATCCAAAATTTCTCTTATGAGGATACCAGTCAAATTAGACTAGGTCCCATTCTCACAGCTTCACTGTGGCTTGATCACCTCTTTAAAGGCCCTGTCTCCAAATACCATCACATTCTGAGATACTGGGGGTTAGCCAACTCGATATATGAATTTTGGAGAGACACAATTAAGCCCGTAACAGTGAGTTAGTAGACCAGCAGGTATAGGACAAGCCTAACCTTGTCAATTAAGCACGCTGGAATGGCACACAGTCCAGGTAAATGCACAGACTCCACCACTCACTCCACCTCAAGTGGCCTTGGAGGGGTTATGTCACCTTTCTTTGCTTTGGTGCCTTATCAGTCAAATAGCATAAACAACATTTCCTACCATAGGTTTGTTGTGAGGAGAAAATGAGTGCACATGGGAATGGGTTAGGATAGTAGCTGACCAGTGGTGACTACCCTGCTGTCATTGCCATCATTATTATGACCATCAAGAATCCACAGGCCAATAAAACCTAAGAGCACAATTTACTAAGTTGGAGCTTAGCGAACAGTTATAGAACTGCCCCAAACTGACTTTGGACTAAAAACAGTGTCCCTCACTGCCCAGCATGTAACAGGCCCTAAAACTGACTCTGCCCTCTTCCTGTGGGCTCTTTCCCAAGGCCAGAATTTGCTCCTGCCTGGCTGGATGTGGCATGAGTGGGCTCGCTCTGTTGGAGGAGTACATTAAAAAGCAGAACATGGCATTCCCTACAAATAATTTTGTATCTCACCAAACTCTATATTGCTAGTGTATAGATGTGGTAAACAACAGAATATTTTACACCAAATGTCCAGCTTATCTTCTTCCTGGTGTGGGTTCCTGGGAACAGAGCTCAACAGTGCAGTGTCAGCAGATATGATGTATGTCACCTCCAGACTTAAGTGGAGTATGATTTTTCCATTCTTCTCTTCTCTCACTGGCTGATAGAATGCAAAGCCTTGGTGGAGGAAACAAAAGCACCAGAAGACGGCAGAGCCACAAGCGGGAAAGAGCCTGAATCCCTGAATGAAGGTGTGGATCTCCTGAGAGACCCATGGCCCGCTGTGAAGAATGTGAGAAAGAAGCATTTGTTGTGTTAAAACCACCGAAATGTTCAGTGTTTTGTTACTGCAGCCAGGCATTTCTTGTTATGACTAATGCCGGCTATAAATCATATGTAAATCTTTGTCACCCCAGAATACAATTTAACTATTCCATAGCTGAATCTAGGTCTACTTTCTTTAACATTTGTGTTTTCTCATAGGACATACCAATTTCTTAAATAACAAGAGCATCAAGACCCTAGAGCATGCATAGTTCTAAGGTACAGATGTATAATGTCCCATCTTACTACATGACATCTGGATCAAAAGAACAGAAAGGTGGGTTGTATTTTTTAAAACAAATAAGAATTATTAAAAATGCAATACTATGTAAAAATTGATCCAGAGTATACAAAAATTAAAAGAACTCTACTTCTTAATAAATGTCAAAGTGCCAAAAGACTCTGTTTATATCCCAAGGACAGAACTAGTAAAAAAAAAATATTAATAATAATAAAATGAAATAAAATAAACTTTACAAGACTCTGTTTATATCCCAAGGACAGAACTAGTAAAAAAATATCAATAATAATAAAATGAAATAAAATAAACTTTACCCATATGCTTCTAGAATTGAAGGTCATATCAGGAGACCTTGGTCACATACTTATAAATAGATCCCAAAATCTTGTCTACACAATTGAGAGCTGTTTCTTAATCTTTTTGTATGTTTAAAACAAAGCTAAACAAACTAGATCACACCCTTGTTTTGTAATTTAGATTCTAGTATTTTTTGTTTTCCCCCGGTGGAAAATGAGCACCATAAGTAAAGTGAGGAGAGCAGGCCAATGTGTCTATTCTTACCCCATACACCTTCCACCTTCTTGGGTCGGGTCTGCTGCCCTCTCCTTAACACCTCCCACTCCAGGGGCTGCCAGGGGCCCCCCCAGGCAGGGGCCTCTTCTTCAGATTCTGTGAGATCCCAAACTCAAGCATTTCTAGAGACAGCTGCAGGGACCCCTCCAAGAAGTGGAACTCCCAGCTTCCAGCTTCAAGCCTGTGGGTTGATCCAGCTTTGTACTTCCACACGAGGAGCCCATGCGGGCTGCGCTTGTGACCCTGTAACCTCAGACTGAGTATGTCTCTCATTTCTTCTTGCCCCTAAGCCTCTTGCATTAGTTTCTTCTGTTGTCTCTGGACTTGCTCCAAATGATGCCCTACTTAGCTTTTCCTCTGGGGGTCCAAGTGTGTCTGGCTTTAGAGGGGGTGCTGGCTGGGGCCAGGGGGAGACTGGGAGGGAGCCTGTCTCAAGTGAGCACAAGACACAGTCTCACTAACATGCCTGGTCTTGCTGGTTCAGCTTCTGACTGTGAATAAAACGTTTCCTCTCATCTTTGTTTTGTTTTGTTCTGTGTTTCAAAAGACAAAGACAAATAAACCCGGGTTTACTTTGTGTCTTGGGACATTTCTTTTCCCTAACATCATCCCCAAAGCCGGAGCTCCCTAACAAAGCGCCAAACGAAATGAGTGACATCTTTAAGAGGGGCTAGGAAATTGATGTACTGGAAAAGAATTTCCAGCGCATTAAGGATAGAAGATCCCCCTTCCATCAGTCTGTGTACAACAGAAGAGCGATCCAGTCCACTGATGTAACTGTAGGAAAGACAGAGGAATGTGTGGCAAAGGAATTGTCAAAATACTTGAACTGAAAACAAAGGGCAATGATCAGTTCTACGGCGCGGCTTTAGTCACCGAACAGTTGATTTGAATGACTAACTCTAGCACATCTGTATTTACATGATCTGGAGCACATAGGAAAATTCTAGGGGGAAAAAAGAAGTAGAGGACAGCTCCTTAACACCTGATGAAGTTATCTAGGGAGAGTCATCCTCCTCCCTGCTGGATCTTGGTCACATCTGGCGAGACGGTGCCACCTGGTGGCCGCGCACGAACCGCCTCCAGCGAGAGTTCCATCCTGCTCAGAAAAGAGCTTTGAATTTTCCATTAGCTAAAATAAAAGAGGGTTGACAAATAAGTCTTTCCATGGCATCCGCATGTTGCTGTTTCCAAACTACCTAAGCCAATGGCTTGAAAGCTCATGAACGTCACACAAATGCCTGATTTCACCATGTAAAAGCCACCACTCAATTCATCATGCGAGCATCGTGGTGTCTTTCATACACCAACGGGCTCTGTGGATTCAGCCACTGGCCCCCAGATAGGTGTCGAGGAGCTACAGACTTCTCTTGCCTTCTGTTTATAAAGTGCTAAGAGGTAGTAATAGCATTAGCAGCAGCTAATAAAGACAACGAAGAGGAATTCCCACACGCAGTAGACAGCCTTCAAATAACCAAAGGCTGATGCTCTTCACCAAGCAACACTGACCTCCCAATTTTTTGCTCTGAAATTTGATGATCTTGGCTAATATTAGCTCTAAATGTGAAGTGTAGCCACACTAACCTTCTGGCTCTCTCCTCCTTTACCTGGAATCCCTTCCTCCCTGTCCAGTTCTGATAGTACTTGCTCTCAAATTTCCTAACATGAGTGCAGTTTCTGTGCTCCGCCATCTACTCTCTCAGGTTGGGGGATCGGGTCAGTGCCCACCATGGTGAGAGAGTCAAAACAAACTCAGGAAAGTTAGAAAACAATCTTCATAATTTATTTTATAAGTTGCTTTGAAACAGCTATGCACTTCATGTAGATCTATAAAAACATATAAACGTACAGAATGGTAAGCTAGCTGAGTCAGAAGGAAGCAAAACTAAGGCAAAAGCCTCTGTATCCTTTGGAAAAGTCAGAAAAATAGAAATGTTTCAGAATTTTAGAAACATATTCTATGTTTGAAACCAGAACATTCCAAATAATTGATATTTTTACTGGTATTTTTAAATTCTTAAAATTTTTATATGATTCACATAACATAAAATTCACCATTTGAAATTGTATAGTTCAGTGTTTTTTTTTTTTTTTTTTTTTTTTTGTTTTTTAGTTCAGTGTTTTTTTAGGGCATTCACAATGTGTGTAATCATTGCCTGAAACTAATTTTAGAACGTTTTCATTACCCATAGAGAAACCCCCTTCCCATGGCACTCATTCCATATTTCCTCTCCTCACTCTAGTCTCTGGAAACCAATAATCTACCTCCTTCCTCTTTGGATTTGCCTATCCTAGATATTTCGTATAAATGGCATCATACAGTATGTGGCTTTTGGTGTCTGGCTTCTCTCACTAAGTACGTTTTCCAAGTTCATCTATCTTGTAGCATTATGGTACTTTACCCCTTTTGTAGCTGAATTATATTCCATTGTAGAGCTCTATTTCACTTTATTTATATGTTCAGTAGTTGATGGACACTTGGGTTGTTTCTACTTTTTGGCTGTTATAAATGGTCTTGCTTTGAACATTAATGCACACTTCTTGAATAAATGTATGTCTTCAGTATTCTTGGGTATATACCTAGGAGTGGAATTAGTGGGTCATATGGTAATTGTACATTTAACTCTTTGAAGAACTACCAAGCTGTTTTTCCCAATGGCCTTACATACCCACCAGCAATATATGAAGGTTCTAATTTCTCCATATTCTCATCAACACTTGGTATTTTCTGTTTAAAAAAATCGTTATTGTTGTTGTCATTATTATATTATGATAGCCATTTTAGTGAATGTGGAGTAGTCACTAATTTTTAAGAGCAAATATTTAGGCAAATATACTAAGAAAAAATGCATGATCTTTGGGCATAGAAAAGATGTCAATATAGTAAAGTCAACTATGTGCTTTGACCATACATAACCCAGAGGTGAATATTCTACTGCCAGGGCACTTATAGAGTCTCGGAGTTAGTAACAGCCATAAAGGAAGTTTACCTGATGCAAGAAAGTTATCTACAATGTACCTGACAATTTATTTCATTCAATTAATCCAATGACAGGGAACTGTTTTCTTCACAAGCCTTACTATTTTATTTATATTTTCTATGATGGTCTTCCTTATATTTAAAGTTTGTCATCTTATAACTTCCTGTAAAGTTTGAGATGATGTGAAAAATCTTTTTTTTTAAGATTTTATTTATTTACTTAAGAGGGAGGGAGAGAGAGAGAGAGCGCGCGCAAATGGAGGGAGGGGCAAAGGAAGAGAGAGAGAACCTTAAGCAGACTCCATGCTGAGTGTGGAGCCTGACGACAACTCAGTGCTTAATTTCACGATCCTGAGATCATGACCTGAGCTGAAACCAGGAGTCAGATATGTAACTGAGAAAATCACCCAGGTGCCCCTCACATGAAAAATCTTAAACTATGTCAAGCCATCTATCATATCCCTGCCCTCAATATGTATCCCCAGTTAGCTATTTTTATACATTTACCTTTTCTACAGATTCATGGGTTCGATTCCTTTACCATCTTCCTTCCTCTACATATTAAAATGTGTCAGTATCCTTCTAAACGTGTATCACTCAAATGTGAGCAAGATGTGCCGCACGCAGTGGGGAATAGAATAAGAGCATTATTTGGCTGTAATATTGGGCTTCCTCTAATAAAGTAGTCTAAGACTACATGACTTTTTGCAACTATGTAATATATTAGCTCAAATCCTGCTTGCACCAATCAGCCAATCCCCAAGACTGTTGTCAATGACCTGCTGCTGCCCCACTGTTCTTGGGCAGTTGGTTTTTAGTTTGTGGAACATTATATCTATCCCCATGAAATCTCATATTTTAAATTTTAGTCTATAATTCAGCTTACTGGAATATTTTGAACTCATGAATCTGTTTCCACCACACAACCTCTCTCAGCTTTGTGTCCTTCATGAATTAGAAAGGCATTTTTGTTGGTCTTTGACCAGTGATTGTTAGGAACTAGACAGAAAGTGTCCCCTCCTGCATAGTATCTGTTCTCTCATGCAGCACCAGGATGCAGTTAAAATACATGTTCACTTGTCTGTGTCTCTGATGGGACTCTCCTTGTTCTTGTAAGTCCTAGTCATTCAATATGTGTCTGTTGAATGGAAATGAACTGAATCTCCCTTTCAAATACCAGCTAGGAGCTTAGCTGATAGGACCACTTGCCAAACAGACAAGACACCTCCTGTGTCTTGCTATGATCCCACTATTGAGCTATGTTAAGCCATGGTAAAGGAAAAAATAAAAAGCTGTGCATTGACACATTCTGCATAGCTCAGAGTTCACTTTCTAACATCCTCCTTTATCTCCCTAGTTCTCATAGTCATAGCTTATATATTTTAGTCTTTTCTATGTGCTTAGGATGTATGCTAACATTTTATGTATAGTACCTCATTCCATCCTTACAGCAAACCTATAAGGTACACAGATATCTGCTGGTGACCGATACCTGGTTTTCAAAAATGAATCACAGAGAGAGGTTACCTGGGACAAAGGAGGGAACAGCCTGAGACCAAGAAGAGACTGGTAAGGTCTTATATATTCATTTCAAATGCTTTGCTTATTTTATTTCCCCAAAAAAGGCTGCAAGATTACAAAAGGTAAATATTTCACTAATTCAAATGCTGGATTCATGTGTGTGGTTTTGTTGTTGTTTTTTTTAAGGAGCATCCATGCCCAGTGTGGAGCCCAACGCAGGGCTTGAACTCAAGACCCTGAGATCAAGATCTGAGCTGAAATCAAGAGTTGGATGCTTAACCAACTGAGCCAAACAAGCACCCCTCATGTGTGTTTTTATGTTCTCTATACTTGCTGGCCTTTTTTTCAAGTTACAAAACTAGTATTTTGAAAAGCAAATCCATAGATGTGTGGACATTTGGATTCACGAGAAACTGCTAAAGCCGCCATTCTTTTTGAACAATGAGTCCTACCTAATGGCAGGAGAGATAAATGACCAGGTCTTTTAACTGCATCCTGGTGCCTCATGAGGGAAGAGACGCTACCCAGCAGAGGATGCTCCTTGTGTGGTTCATGACAATGAATTAGTCAAAGACCAATGAAATTGTCCTCAATTTTTACATTGTATCACAACAAATTTAACATATGTGAGTAAAAAAGGAACTTAAAAATCACTTCATAATGGCAACAACAGTCTTCTTATTTCTTCTAGAAGACCAATTCAGCTTGCAACAGGAGGGGAAAGAAAGTCAAGAATCCCTTTGGCTCTGTGGATTCCTCTCAGGAGCTGCAAACAGTAAGCTTCTATATAAAAAGCTAGGCCAAGCCATGAAGAAATGAGCTAATAAAAAAATCTTAGTGCTATGCAAACTTACTGCCCATGTTGACAACTAGAAGGAGATAATACAAATGGTAGACAATGAGTATTTCTGTTATAAGATCATGAGGGATTTTTTTTCATATTCTTCATACATGTTCCAAATTTTCTACAGAGAAAATAAAAATTTGTCTTAGTATACCCTCCCTCATCCTCCAATGTTTAAATATTCATCTAGAAGTTGTAGACTACAACACAGTGACACTCCTAAACACTATTAAAGTTGCAAATACTCTAGAGCTCTCCCCAGCCTGCTATCTGTGAGTGCATCTAGGCTTAGAGCTGCCTGTTGTCAAGTAGACTATAATGTCTTTCTTCACATTGCTTCTTCCTATTTTTGTCACCTTCTCTCCCCTTCCAAGTAGCAATTTAACTTATTGTATGATAGGAAATGAAATAGTTTTGCCTTTTAGACATGTTTGTAAAATAAATAGACTTTGATAAAGAGCTGAAGATCTTTCTTGTGGATTGTCTTTAGAAGGGGTTTGGTGACAGCTGTTTAAGGCTCTGAGGGGAAAAAAATGTTCACTTCTAGGTTGGAACTTGTGAACCAGAGGGTTGAGATTTTTATAAATCCAAACCTCTGTCAAATAAGTCATTTGATAGAAACTCTACACACTTCTCATTTTTACCTTTAGACGGTCTATGAAGAAATTACGTTTGCTGCTAAAAGCAGTGCCTTGAAAATCAAAACCAATTCTCAAGACAGTAACTCTTTTTTCTATTTCTAGACTATTAGATGATAAAATTCAGCTTTCTGATTTTTTTTTGAGAGAGAGAGATAAAGAGAGCATGAGAGTGTGAGCCAGGTGAGTGGGGGGAAAGGCAGAGGCAGAGGGAGAGAGAGAATCTCAACCAGGCTCCATGAACCTTAGGGCTTGATTTCATGACCCTGAGATCATGACCTGAGCTGAAATCAAGAGTTGGTCGCTAAACTGACTGAGCCACCCAGGCATCCCAGCCTTCTGATTTTTTAATCCAGCAATTTTTATTTGGAGCAAATTCACTTAGCAATTTGTGTCCTATGATCAAGCCTATTTGGACTAGGACCTTATAAATTGATTTTCGAAAAGTCCTCTTTTGATATATTATTAATTATTGAATTAATGTTATTAAATATATAACTATGCAGTGGTTGAGTGTTTAAGATGCCTTTTTTATGGTTATATTTTCCCACAAGAAGCCAATGGTTGGATCTATAGTGTATTGAAGCTGCAGAGAATTTTAGAAGAGGCTGTCTTTTGATTTTCAGATTTGATGGAATGATTTTGATTCTGCTTTAAAGTGGCTGTCCTTCACTTGCTGTCCCTCACAAGGCAATGATACACCGATTCCACTTCATAGGAACATATTTTGGGTTATTTTTTGGAGTAAGAATAGTTTGCATTGAATCACCAATATTTCTGTCCCTACTGTGACTATCACATGTCATATATAAATAGCTTCAAAATATAAAGGATTATATTTGAGTCTTACAATGAACAGTAGGAGTAGACATGGCTGGTGCTACTCACCCAAAGAGGATAAACCCAGTGGTTGTTTTCTGTCTCTTGGTGTGGGAGGCTTTTGACCACTCAAAATAGCTCACAGTATCTGTTCTTGAGATGGCAGATTTTCTATAATTAAAGGATCCTGGCTGACCCATGTTGGCTCTACAGTTTTTGTCTGTATTTGCTTCTTAATTGTCAGTTAATGATAAAGAATCCTCATACTAAGGCTTCATTTTATAAATGAATAATTACAGATTAAAACTAGTGAACACTGAACATGATTTGTTATGTAGAAGAACGTCAGCGAGCTGTCAGAGTCTCTCCTTTCTAACCTTGGCTTTGAAAAGGATAGATCTCATAATTGGCTGGCACATATTTCACTTTGCTTTTTATGATCAATCATAGAAATATGGCTTATAAAAAGTAAAATGGCATTTTAAATCATATCTATTTGTATGTAAGGCTTGGAGTTGTTTTAACCCTTCAATATAATCCATCATTTCGAAGTGGGCCATTTATCTCAATGGCGGTGATCGATAGCTTTGTCTATGACTGATATATCACATGTCATATTGAAAGTGACTAAGACTGCAGTTTTTTTGTGATAGAGAGCAAACGCCCAAGTATTCTTTAGAAAAGCCTTTCCACATTCAGACTATTTGCAAGGGTTCTTATGCTGAGATAATAGTGCAATGTCATCATCTTGAATTCTATCTATTTGCACCCAAGAATGCTGAAAGATGACAATATCTCATTAGAAGTTGTCTTCCATATTGTCTTTAATTCTTCTATTTTTTTGTTTGTTTTGTTTAAAAAATAGGTTTTGATAGTGTTAGTAGGTCTTAGATCTTTATTGAAAGTAGACCTGCTAAAACAGTAAGTAAGAGGGAGTCCCACATCTAGCAAATACTCATGTTGTATTGAGTGTAGACTTGGCCGTGAAAACTGAGGATTGGGCATGATGTCTTAAAGAACTAAAGCCACCATCTATTAGGTTTGATTTTTGTGGCCCTTGTTAGTCTTGATTAGTGGACATCTGACTCTTTTAAGCTTTATTTTCTCTCCAGCTTCTCCCCCACACCATTTTCCCGTTACAGGTCACTGACAGAGGTCACGCTGGCTCCGCTTTAGTTTCTGCCTCTAAGCGAGGAAATTAGGAGTTTTACTTTCGGCATGGAAAAAAAATCATGCCTGCATGGAAACTGGCCTAAGTTCAATCACTCCATTTCCTTAGACCTTAATCAAGGGAATTGCAGAAGTGTTAATTTAATTATGTTTAAACACCTGGTTGGAAATCAGAAGTCCACTAGCTTCTAGGTATACAGAGAGCTTGTGATAAAAGCTTTATAAGTTTCTCCATTTCCATTTTACGAACTGGATCATCGATACTTGGAAGATCTCGTGTTTGATTAGTCCTTTTTTGTCTCAGTGGTTAATATGTCGAGGATAAGGCATAGAAACTTCTGGATCTCTAGCCCAATTCTTTGTTTTTCAGAAATCATACTATAACTTTACAAGATAAAAAGCAAGAGCATATGGAAACCAGGAAAGCAGCTGATTCTAGAAACCAGTTCACAGAGGCACAGGCTTTGGATGAACAGGCCCTGCCAGCCAGCCAGCCAAGTGGGGGGGCGGGGGGGAGTGTTTGCACATGGTAATACTGCTCCGCCCCTGCAGGCAGGCGTGCTTGGGAGTCAGCCCTCTGGCCTGGGGCTGGGGTTGGGGGCACGGAGATTGCAAGCCTGCAAGCCCAGGGCCCTAATTCCACAGGTGCAGCACATTAACCCTGATTTGTGCTGGGGCGGCAGCTGAGCCCGGCAGGCTTTGAAATGCCATCGTGAGACAAAAGAGGGGTTTATTTTGTCTCTCCTCCTTCCTGCTGCTAGTTTAATTGGGTCCTCACCAGTTGACATTTGGCAGGATGCCAAGGCAGTGCTCGAGGTGCACTGGTGGAAATAGTGTATGTTTGATTAAAGGCTGAAAATGGACAATATCTGATCTCCAAGTCCAAATATTTCCATAGGAGGATGAATGCTGCGGCTTTCTATTCTCCGGAGCTTGCCAAGGGACAGTTGAGGACTACAGGACCACTTAGGAACCTTCCTTTGATAAGAGCTCTCATATTGGTTGCCAGTCACTGTCCTAAGGCCCTTACGTGTGTTAACTCCATCACCCTCACAGCCACCCTGTAAGGTAAGGACCACTGGGATCGTCTCCTGCTTTCCACAAACAGGAGCACTCCACGACGAGGTAGATGCTTGTCCAGGAGCACCCGGGTGGGAAGTGGAGCTGGAACCTGGACTATAATTGCCTGCCACCGGGCCCCATGCACCTGTCCACCAGGCCTGCTGTCTCTCAGGTGAGACCTCCAGTGTGCCCCTGGGGTTTACATGGGGGCTTTGAGGTTGGGGCAAGAAAGGTATCAGTTCCTTGCTGCATTTGGGGCTGCCAAAGACATTATAGTTTTTACTTTTTAATTTTAAATGTGCCATTTTTTAAGATGTACCTAGAGAGCTCCAGAAAAGTCCTCACTGTTCTTAAAAAAATTTTTTTTTGGTCTTAAAAAATAGGAAAGGAAGGAAGAAAGGAAGAACGGAGGGAGGAAGGCTCAGCCAGTTGGAAGCATTGGCAGGAGTTTGGAAAGTGGGAGAAAGAGCAAAGTCAGAGTACTTGTCTGTGGCCACACTGTGGCACCAGCTGCAACCTGACATGCCATCCCTGTTGCCATCTTCCTCCAGGTGGTCCCCTAATGAGGCCCCATCCCCCACCTCCCACCCCACCAGCACCTGGGCAGGGGGAGGGGAAAGGAGAGGATGATGCTCATCAACCATTGCCTCACCTTCTCCTTTAGTTTTCCAGTATTCCCATCACCTGTGCAACCAGTTTCTTGTCTTAAACCCTCTTTATGGAAATACCTAGAATGATATGTGTTTGCCTGGCTGCGCCTGTGTAATAGACTGTAATACCTTTGTTAGAATGCAGCAGCATGGGTACCATCCTTCCCTCCTTCCAAGGGCAGAGGGTAGGCTTAGAAAGAGGCTTTCAATTCCTTTTTTAGTCCGGAAACTTACAGAAACATACTGTTTAGTCAGCCTGATGCTCCTGGTTTGTGAATTAAATTTTGAACTCAAAGTACCAGGGAATGAGGGGGTTGTGCTTAATTGAATTCCATCTCACCACCCTACCCTCCAAATACATGCCCCCACTCTGTCCATGACTGTGTGGCTTTGTAGTTTACTAGCCACTAAATCTGAGAGACTTGGGCTTTTCTTTTTTTTCCCCCAAAATTTCCTGCCAAAAATGCAGAAAAGACTTTGGTGCCATCACTGGACCATCCAGTGGTAGCATCAAATTGCAAGCCTTTTCTGTAGTGTGAGTTCTATTGGCCAATACTTGGGCCCCTACCATGGGCCAGGCTAGGGATGAGGGGTGGAGAGTACACAGGGCTGAGCCAGACTTGGACTCTGCTCTCCCAAGAGCCAAGAGTCCAGTAGAGGACTTGACCTGGGGAAGAGGATGGTAAGTGCCACAGGAAGGGACACTTCAGATGCTCAGAAGAGAGAGATGGCCCAGCCTTAGTCTTCCCTAGTGAAGCCTGACGAGAGAACCTGAGGAGACTTCCACATGAAAGCAACAAGAAGTTGGGAGATTAAAATCAGAAATGTTTGGAAAGGTATTCTGGATCTGAACAGGGAGGGCAACCTTGGGGTTTGAGTAAGTGGGACCCCATGGGGGGAAGCAGGCCACCTGAGTGATGGTCGGACACCCTGATGCTGGATTCTTGGGCTAGTTCTCTCTCATACATGCTCTGACACATGCTTAGTCTAGCATGCTGGCTCTCTCTCTCAATCTCTCTCTCTCTCTCTTACCCTCTCCCCCCTCCAAGTATCAAGTCTGGCACAGCCGGTCTTCCAGAACTAGGAGATACTCACTACCTTGGTGACTCACATTCCCAGCTGCTCTCTATTCACCGACCCCCCCCCTCCCGCCCCCTGCCTGTTCTTCCCCAACTCTCCTTTCTCCAATTGACCTTTCTTAACCCCACTTTGAGGGTTTTCTTTTCCCTCCCTTTGGTGGCCCTGCTGTCTGCTTGCTTGCTTGCTAAGTGATTGATGCATTCCAGGCTACATCCAAGACTCTGTGGGATGAAAATCAAATGCAAATCAACTAGAAAGGAAGGCCAGAAGAAACACAAACTTAATGACCTCAAACTAACAGCTTCCAAGTCTGTGCGTCCATCTGAACTTCCCGCTATGCTCCCACAAGCTGTCCTCACCAAGGACATGCAGGGTACCTGGGGAGAAGGTCTCTTCACATTCCCTTTTTATCATCGAAAGGTTGATGTGATCTCCAGACTTGACCAAGGAACCTCTGTTGGATCAGCATTCCTTCTGCCTTCGGAGTGGCCCATGCTCTCCTCCTCCCCCTCCTCTGTGTACCCCCGCCACCACTGTATCCCCATTTCCTAGCAGTTCTGTTCCTGCATACCTGGGCTCAGAGCCTCACCTTTTGAAGACTTGTGGGAAACTATAACTCCCACCTGCACCAGGAGAGTGTGTCTGGCCTTCACCAGCTCGGGGACTGTGGGAAATCCCATGAGTTAATCAATGTGAACCCCTCATTCCAGACTTTCTTCCTGTCTTCCTGAGGACCACACCTTTAGACCTATAGCTCGGGGGATTGTATTCTCAATAACTGCTTCCTCTTAGTCAGGCTTTACGGAGTCAGCAGCCCGGCTTTGTCACTATGATAGTTCTGTAATTCCGGGCAGGTCGCTGTACTCCTCTGGGCTCCCATTTCTTCAGCAATTCAACACATTTTCATGTAGCAGCCTCTGTTCTAGGCACTGAGAATATACAGGTGGACATGACTGATACGATGGCTTAGAATTTAGTCTGATTATGGAGATCATTAATAAATTAGCTTAAAACACCAGTGCGGGGGGACTTTTAGGAGAACAATTTATAATATCTAATTGAAATATGAATGCCTGTGACCCAGAAATTCTACATATGTGTGTGTACCTTAGAGAAATTCTTTAACATTTGCACAACCAGAAAGAATGGACATGAAAGAATTTAAATGCCAACTCACCAGAAAATGGATAATGTGTGACGTATACACAACTGTGCATAGCGGTGAAAATGAACAACATGGATATCTCATAAATAACTGGCTGGAAGAAGCATGCTGCAGAAAGATATGTAAAGGACAAAGCCATCTATGCAAAGTTAGAATAGGCAAAATAATATTACATATTATTAAGTGGCAAAGATGTATTTTTAAATGTATGGGAATGAGTCGCGCCAAATTCAGGTTAGTGCTTTCCTTGCAAACAAGGGAGCCCGCCAGTCTTGTGGCTGCTGACAGAAGATATGAGACATCTGGGTCAGACCACAGATTTTATTATTCACGGCAGCAGACAGTGTGAGCTTTGTGTTTACACCAGTTTTCCCTCCTCCCTTCTCAAGGGCACTGTTCAGAGATAGAGTTGGCAAGTCATGCTGATGGATTTGGATGTAGAGGATAAGAGAATGATGGGACTTTAGGATGCTTTCTAGATTTGGGGCTCCACCCAAAGGAGTTAAACTGAGGGCCCAGGCAAGCAGTAACAAGGGTGCATAAGTACTACTTGGAGTATATAAATGTAGAGATGCCTAATAGACACCTCAGGAGAGGTGCAAAAAACCAGTTGGGTGTAAGCGTTTGGGGAGAGGTCACAGCTGGAGGTGTAGACTGGGAGGCTCCAGCAGATGGCAAGTACTTACAGCCCTGATATAGATGAGCCCACAAGAGAATGCTCTCCGTGCTTTCCTGACTCATCTGGTCAACAGAATCTCCTGGAGAACTTGTTAAACACGCAGATTCCCAGGTCCTGGGCAGATCTTACATTCCAAAATTTTATGATATACAGCTTATATCATATATAAATGGTATATATTTATGACATAAATTGCATAAATTGTTTCACCAGTATTTACTGAGTGCCTCTTATGTTTCAAGTTCTGTGTTACATTGTGACAGGTAAAACTATAACAGCATTGTGTGGCCCTGAAGAAAGGCCTGGAGAGCCACCAAGATTTCATTGAACTGATGAACCTACATCCAAACTTGTCATTCTGGGGAAAAGATAACCCCTCTTTATTTAAGCCACTATAGTTGGAGATTTCTGCCCAAAACACTAGAAGTTAATATGCATGTTTTATTATTATATTTATAGATCTAGTAAGTGTAAATAAAATAAAAGTAATCACTTTGGGGAAGAGAGGCTTTGATTACTGGTGGACTAGTTGTATAAGCTAAACTACCTTAAACCATTAGTTTCATTTACAAGGAGCATTTTGTCAAAATTTTTTAAACATTTTACACTCCTTGGATAGTCTTATCATACTTGATTTTCTGTTTTAGCATTTGAAATAATTAACCTGGCAAGTCGAGAGCCAATTAAGCCAAATATTCTCAGATATTTATTTAAGCATCTTTTCTAAACCTAATAAACTTATAGTGAATTTGTTCCTTTTTAATTTATTTTTTAAGATTTTATTTATGTATTAGAGAGAAAAAGAGATAATGAGCAGGGAGGAGGGGCAGAGGGAGAGAGGAAGAGAGAGAGAGAAGCAGACTCCCTGATGAGCAGGGAGCCTGACTCAAGGCTCGAATCACCAGAACCCAGAGATCATGACCTGGGCTGAAGGCAGACGTTTAACCAACTGAGCCACCCAGGCATCCTGTTCTTTTTTTAATGTATAGATAATTTTTAAAACATTTTTATGAAAGTACAATTAACATACAGTGTTATACTAGTTTTGGGTGTACAATATAGTGATTCAACAATTTTATGCATTTCTCAATGTTCATCAGAATAAGTGTTTTCTTAATCCCCTTCATCTATTTCACCCATCCACTCTCCTTTCTGGCAACCACCAGTTTGCTCTCTATAGTTAAGAGTCTAGTTTTTTTTTTTTTTTTTTTAAGATTTATTTATTTATTTATTTATTTGAGAGGGAGAGGGAAGGGAGTATGAGTGGGAGAGGCAGAGAGAGACAGACTCTGCACTGATCTTAGAGTCTGGTGTGGGGTTCAATTTCATGACCTTGAGATCATGACCTGAGCTGAAACCAAGAGTCAGATGCTTAACTTACTAAGCCACCCAGGTGCCTCAAGTCTGAGTTTTTTTGGTCTCTCTTTCTTCTTTGCTTATTTGTTTTGTTTCTTAAATTCCACATATGAGTGAAAAATCATATGGTATTTGTCTTTCTCTGACTGATTTACTTAGCATTATACCCTCTAGCTCCGTCCCTATTATTGCAAATGGCAAGATCTCATGCTTGCTTTTTTATGGCTGAGTAATATTCCATTGTGCATATACACATCTTCTCCATTCATCTCTTGCTGGATACTTAGCTTGCTTTCATATCTTGGCTGCTGTAAATAATGCTGCAAAAAAAATGCACAAAGGGATGCATGTATCTTTTTGAATTAGTGTTTTGGTTTTCTTTGAGTAAATATCCAGTAGTGGAATTACTGGATCATATGGTAACTTTATTTTTAATTGTTTGAGGGAACTCCCTATTGTTTTATAGTGAATCTGTGCTGGGTGGGGCACTGAGTGGTTCAGTCAGTTAAGCAACCAACTCTTGATTTTGGCTCAAGTCATGATCTCAGGGTCATGACATCAAGCCCTGAATTGAGCTCCATGCTCAGCACAGTCTGCTTGAGATTCTCTCTCTCCCTCGGCCCATCCCCCTGTTCAAACTCTCTCTTAAAATAAATAAAATCTTAAAAAAATAATAGTGAATCTGTGCTAATACTGTTAACGAGCACAATCAAATTTTCTTATACCTTTCAACTTAAAAGCACAAGCCTAAAATCAATTTCACATTTTAAATTGGCATAGTGAATTTTGTAAACATTTAAGTCACTTAAATAAGAAATATATACAAGATTATTCCTAAAATTAACATGAAAGTATCACAATTATGGGTTTATTTTCATCATCTCCATAGTTAATTCTAAACATTCCCAGATGTACAAAAGTCACTTATTCAAGAAGAGAACAGATTTTCTACCTCAGGAGAGCCAAAGTTCCCAGGTCAAAGACTCATGACATCTCAGATAAGCCAACTTTGCATAGGAGCCAGAGTCAGAAGGAAAATGAGCACCTTTGGCCCTTTTTGTGGTCTCTGTGACAACATGGAACCCCTTTTAGAGGTGTTTGAATTTAGAACTTTCATTCCAGTTACCTCTTAGTTTTTCTTTATTTTTAATTACTAAAGAAGGGAGACTGCAACTCCACCTTCACCCAAGTTAACAAACTTCATGTATTACTTCATTGGCTTCTATGTTTATTTGGCCCTCTGCAGACATTGCTAGCATTTTTTCTTGTTGCTCTAAGGGCATTTTAATGCTGTTCAGTTTAATCCTGAACATTGGTTCCGTGCCATGACTTTAAAGTCATGATAATAACGCAAACCATTCCTCTTCCTTGTGACTTTTTAGGAATTCCCAAAATGAGATTACAGCATCTCACATTTCATCAGAGCTACTGCATTTAACTGGACAGGATCTCTGCTTTGAGTTCTGTTCTCCCTGAAGCCTGTCACTGAACATCCTCTAAGCTAGCTGAGGCCACCCAAGGGGGATGCTGATCTGGTCTCAACCTCCGATGCATTGGCCCAATCTCTCCACTCCAGTGCAGGGAATCTACTCACCATCCCCACCTCCCATTCTTTTCACTGTGTGAAAGGTAGATAAGTACTTCCTTTTTGAATGTCTAGCCTCCTTTGTGTGAAACTTTGGGCACCACAGCAGGAGAGAGGAAGCAACAATTGTTTTAGACCTTTTATTGTTTGTAGATATGTGTGGATTGAAATATTACAGCTGTTCCCAGTTCTCCAAATTATCATGGAGCACTCTGCTGATAAGTTACATTTCTCATTACTCTCAGGCAAAATATTTGTTGATAACTAAGTTTCTCTTCCTGTTATAAATATTTCTAAAAGAAATTTACAAAAGGGTTTTAAAATATCCTATCAGTTTGAATACACTTTTGAAAACTGTAATATTTACAGATATCCTTTGGTGAATCATCTTCCTAAGGTGACTCATGCCCTTCTAATTTGCACATTGGACCTAGAGTGTCCTTTGTTTGGGTCTGAACATGTGCAATCATCCATTTCCCCTCAATTTCACTAATCAGAGAAGTCCCTTTCCTTTCATAGGGTTGAGCAAATAAGAAGCGAAAGTAAGGACTTGCCTTCTGTACCTCAGAGAAGTTTCTCTTTTCTGGGCGGAGGCAGAAACATTAAGGAAAAGATAATTTTACTTCCTTTCTCTACATACTTGTATTGATTTCCTTGGCCCAAACTGACCCTGTATCTAAAAGTTGCATATGACAAATGTCAACTATCTCAATGTTAACCTTTCAGGAGAGAATCTTCATGCCTTTCACCATTTTTTTCAACTTTCCATCTCCCTCCTTTTGTTGTTACATCCAGCTTTATTCCCTAAGTTGAAAGTTCCTTGTTCTTAGGGAAGAGACTTCTAGTGCCTGTACACATCTGGATCTCCTCCCCTTCCAGGCACAGGAGAATGACACTTCCCCGCCCTTTGGTGAGACCACGTAACTAGTCCCGGTCAATGGGCTGTGAGAGTGAAAAAGTCACTCCTGGCCCCCTCCCTGCATAAGAAGGCAATGTGCTTGAGGAGTGCTAGAGGTGGTGCGGTCACAGGAGAGCTGAGTCACCTCTATGGAGAATGATTGTCTTGGAGGGTTTCCAGGGCCTACAGAGGACTTTGCTTGCCCAAGAAATACAATTTTAGCATGTTTAGTCACTGAAGCGTTGGAGTTGTTAATTGCCACAGCCCAGTGGTTCTCTAAGTGTGGCACCTAAGCAGCAGCAGCATCACCTGGGAATCTGATAGAAATGCTGTCTCAGGCAACACCCAGTCCTACTAAGTCAGACACCCTGGAGGTGGGACCCAGCCATCTGCACCTGAACAATCCTTCCAAATGGAGACGATGCAGGCTGGCGTTTGATGACCACTGCTCTGGCCCATCCTGGCTAAAATCGCTCTCAATTACAAATATCCTCCCGGCAAAGTGGGAATCCTCAAGTGAGTCCTATCAATGAGACACAAATTATTTTCTAAGTTTCTTCATTAACTACTCTTTCTCACAGCGATGAAATAACCCAATTATTCCCCCTCTGTTAGGGTCTCAGAACTACGAGAGGATCTATAATACATCTGCCAGATTACTCTTTCTACTTTGAATACATCAAGTAGAAGTGGTTACATGACTGCATTTAATGAACACATAGAAGAAAGGAGAAAAAAGTTTGAGGTTTCAGAGAGAAGAAAGAAAATTATCTTAACTTTTCCAGGCAGAGCTACTGGCTGGGGTCTATGCTGATCTGCCTAGATTATGACACAGCAGCAGAAATTAGCTTGGGGTGTGCTTGGGGCAGTGGGAGTGCCAGATATAACCGGTTTCCCTGGAAGGCTCCCCACCCCAGGAGCAGGCAGGATGAAATGCATTTTTACTTTTTTCCCCAAGTTCTTCTCCCTTCCTTTACTATCCAATAGGCTCCCTGCAAGCAAGTTAAACCTCCGGCCTTATTTCTCCTATGATTCCTATCTTTTCACCTTCAACACATCTCCTTGGGGGTACTCCAAGATAATCCAAGGAAATAAACTTGATCTCTGGTGCCTTCAGTAAATCTCGAACTTAACAACGGACTTAGGGGGCATTTTTAGACAAATGGTTTCTATTACTGAAAAAAAAATGCTTATTTATATGCAGCATTTCCATTCAGGTTTAATTCTAAGTGGTTTTGTTCCTTCATCTTTTTACCTTGAAAAATTCCAAGCACACAAAAAATAAAAATAGAAGTATAATGAGGGAGTGACATCAGCAAGGTAGCCAAATAACTATCCCTCATTGTATCCGTCCCTTCAACAAAAACAATTTAGCACCCACCCATGGGCAACAGTGCCTTTTTGGGAGCTGTGGGGTCACACTTTGAGTAGCAAGGATAGAAAAGTGACCTTCCTGGCTTTTCTTTTCCTTCATGACATTGACTTGACAAGAGTCCAGGCCTATTTCCTGTAAAATGATCCACATGCTTGGTTTTTCTGATTGTTTCAGTGTATCAATTAACTTGTTTCTCTAGCTTCTGTATTTACAGGCACACCTCATTTTATTGCACTTCACTTTTGTGCTTTGCAGATACATCATTTTCTAGAAATTGAAGGTTTGTGGCAACCCTGTGTCAAGCATGTCAGCATCATTTCTTCCAATAGCATTTACTCACTTCATGTCTCTGGGTTACATTTTGGTCATTCTCATGATATTTCAAACATTTTCATTACTATCATATTTGTTGTACTGATCTGTGACCACTGATTATGACTTGCTGAAAGCTCAGGTGATGGTTAGTATTTTTTAGCCAAAAACTATTTTTGGATTAAGGTATGTACATTGTTTTTTTTTTAGACATAATACTGTTGCACACCTAATAGACTACAGTATAGTATAAACAACTTTTATGTGCACTGGGAAAAAAATTCATTTGACTTGCATTATCATAATACTCATTTTTTTGCAATGGTCTGGAACCAGACCTGCAATATGTCCAAGGTATCCTGTACTGTAAACTGGAAGTTAGATTTTTGGGCTTGATTAGGTTCCCCTTGGACATTTGGGTCCAAAACATGATACTGAATCCTCCATATTGTATCCCAATGGGAGGCACTTAATGTCTGTTATCTTTCCATTTGGTGGTGTATAACCATTGAGACAATTAACAAATGGGTCAAGGTGACAACCACATCCTCCCATTGTAATTTTTAAGGAAAAAGGTTAAAAATACATACAAACATACAAACTAAGTGCATGTCGAGTTGGTAACATTAACCACGCAGAGAAAAACAGTTCCCAGGGGTGATACCTGCCAAGGAGCTCTCTGACACGGAGAGGCTGATGCCCTCTGGGCCAACTTCAAATGGTTCTGCAGCTGCCACCTGAGCCCCAGCCAGGCTTCTCCTCTGAAGAGGAGGGCGTCTGTCTCTCGCCCACCCTTCTTACCTTTGCTCACCTAGGGATCCCAAAGTAGGACTGCCTTGTGATGACAGTGGTGCCAGCCATCACCACCACCAAAATAAAGACACCACCAGGTAGGAAAGCTGTGTACTAGGCACTGTACTAAACTCTGCGAGCTAAGTATGATTACCTCCATTTTTCACCTCTGCTAAGCAAGTTGCTCTAGGTTACCAAAGAAATAGAGGGGTTTTTTTTTTCTTTAGATTGCAGGTCAAGCAGGGATATAAATCCAGGCCAGCCCCTCAGCTCCTGTGCCTTTTACACCCACTGCCACCCTTGTTTTACAGACATGACCGTGAGGTGATACTGCCACACGAGCCTGCACCATGTCCTCGTGTCTCTCTGATCTGCTAAAGAAAGTCTCCTCTCACCTATTATTATTAGGCCTTTATTACCAGGATCAGAATAATGTGTGCTGGAGGTGGAGGTGAAGCCTAAAGGAGGGGGAAAACCAGCTGAGTGGATGATGCTGAAAGATGAGAGAGAAAACCAGACCCCACAAGTGGAAAGGAACAAGGACTACAAGAGGGCCTGTGTAGGGATAATTTGTGGTAAAAGCTTGAGACAATTAACAAATGGGGAAGGTATACATTGGGTGCATCTACTGTACATTGTTGGTTAGATACCTATTTAGAGGATGATGGATAAGAGGGTTTTAAGTTTTGAAATTTCCTTTGCTGTTTTCTCAAATCAGACAATAAAGAGAGTAATCATTTATCAGGTATTATTGTATAAACGAGATCCATCTGATGTTTCTTTGTCTGCAGCCCTACACACCACTGGATTAAGTGGCTGGGCTGTATACACATCCCACTGGCGTCTTCAGGGAGCAGCGTCAGGCGCTCTCCTGGAACATTCACAAGAGTCTGTGGGCTTGGTATCTATCTCAGGGACAGACTCCAGGCCACATTAAGGTTTGTCTCATTAAATAGACCCCTGCAGAGTTATCTAGAACCCAATCAGATATGGCTAAAGTCAAGCCTAAATCCTTAAAACAGCCCAAGCTCAAGCTAAGATAGCAGATACATTTCTTCTACAGTTTAAGACCACTTAGTGCATTAAAGACAAGATTCTTAAAAGGTGTCATTTTATTTTCTTTGCCAAACATGCATAGTACCTAGTATTAATCACTGTAAGACTAACACCACTAACAATAGTAACAGCTAGCACTCTTAACCTACCATGTTAGGAACTCATGTGGCTGGGTTTTCCCTTAAGTGATTGTACTTTTTTTTTTCAGAATTTTTTTAAAGATTTTATTTATTAATGAGAGACAGAGAGAGAGAGTGGGCAGAGACACAGGCAGAGGGAGAAGCAGGCTCCATGCAGGGAGCCCGACATGGGACTTGATACCGGGACTTCAGGATCACACCCTGGGCTGAAGGCGGCACTAAACCGCTGAGCCACCCAGGCTGCCCTTTAGAATTTTTCAAAAAGATTTTATTTATTTATTCCTGAGAGACAGAGAGAGAGAGGCAGAGACATAGGCAGAGGGAGAAGCAGGCTCCCTGTGGGAAGCCCAATGTGGAACTCGATCCTGGCACCCCGGGATCATGACCTGAGCCAAAGGCAGATGCTCAACCACTGAGTCACCCAGGCATCCCTCAAGTGACTCTGTACTTGAACGATGGCACTCAGACTCCCTCCATTGGCCAGATTCACTCTCTACCCTACATTCCAGAGGCATATTTCCCTTGTACACCTGAGTCCCCCCTGCAGGGTGAGTGAAAACCAGCACACAGCTCTCTGGTCTCCAACAGTCTCAAAACAGTAGCAACAGAAGTTTATAAATATAACGTCACTTTCTTTGCATTGTAATGCCAAAGTGTGTTTATTATTCTGGTACTTGGAACTCAGAATATCTTTTTCCTACTAAAAACAATCTGAAATACAGTGGTTGGGCTCCCATTCCAGCCCATGTATGTCCAATAAGGCCACAGTGTAGTTAAAACAATGCTGATTGACAATCAAGAGTATGGAGCAAATACCAGTCACAATACTAAAGATTTTTTTAATAGAAACACGATGTAAGAAAGTTTGCATTTTTAAAGTGTGTAGCCTTCAGGAAAGCACATTTAGAGAAAAACAAAACTACAGATGGAAGATTTTGAAGATTCTAAAGGAAACTTCTAAATCCTTCAAAGGACTTCAGAGGTTGAGGGCATAGGTTCTTGTAATATCTGATTATATTTTAAAGGAAAAAAAGTGCTCCTTTTCTGTGATACAGATTTGTCACCAGCTCTGACTCTTATCAAAAGTATGGGGCAGCCTGGGTGGCTCAGTGGTTTGGCGCTGACTTCGGCCCAGGTGTGATCCTGGGGACCCGGGGTCGAGTCCCGCGTCGGGCTCCCTGCATGGAGCCTCTTCCTCCCTCTACCTGTTTCTCTGGCTCTCTCTCTTTTTCATGAATAAATAAATAAGATCTTAAAAGAAAAGTACAAAAGGCTTTTCCTAGGCTGTGTGACTCACATGAGGACTGAAAGGAAGCAGGAGATATTTTTTTTTTCAGGAGAGATTTTTCTTGAGGAAGCTGAGAAAAAAATAGGAAGGGATAAAGAGGCATGTAGAAATTGCAAGGTGAAAAGTCATCTGAGCTATGAGTGTGCCCGTGAGTGCAACACCCCGGGAAGGGAAAGCAGGGTGATGGGCAGAAGCCAAGGTCTGGCATTCCCAACCTAACACCTCATACCCTACCTGTCCCAAATCACTTGACTGCCATCTGGAGAAAAGAGAAGTTTTTTATGGGCTGGAGTAGAAAAGAGGGGAGACGCAGTTTAGTGCTATGTATGGGAAACATTTTTTTTTAAGATTTTATTTATTTATCCATGACACACACACACACACACAGAGAGAGAGAGAGAGAGAGAGAGAGAGGCAGAGATAGAGGCAGAGGGAGGAGCAGGCTCCCTGGAGGGAGCCTGCTGTGGAACTCAATTCCAGGACCCTGGGATCACGACCTGAGCCAAAGGCAGACACTCAACTGCTGAGCCACCCAGGTGCCCCTGGAAAACAGTTATTAGGAAAAAGGAAACAAGCTCTGATTTGTAGTATCAGCCAATTGCAGTGGTAATTCTCCCACCAGAGGCGTTTTCCAGCCACAAACAGTTTAATAACTGACTGACAAAATTCCCAAGTACTTAACAACCCGCCTCTAGAAGCTAGTGTGAGCCAGCTCCAACACACCACTCGGTGATGCAACCAACGCTTTACACGTTCAGAGGGTTGCCAGTTGGATCCACCTACCGGAGCATGTGCTTCTTTGTTCTGTGACTGTGACATTTTAATTATTTTGATGGTTACTTATTAAAAACTGGCAGGATAAAAAAAAAAAAAAACTGGCAGGATATCCATGGGGCTTAGTAAAAGAGTATAACTCGAAAGCATATTCTGGCCGAAAAGCCACCAGAAGTCAGAGGGCGGAGGCTATTTGATGAATCTAAATTTAAATCCAAGAATGGTCACAGCTGAGTTCTCAGGGCTACATTGAATGCTCTGATGACTCTTTACTGCTTAAAAGCTTTTAAAATGTAAGAGAAAAAAATCACCAGTGATTTTTCAGAAACAATTTTTAAAACTCAAAAACCAAGGCCTGTTCTTAGGAAAAGTTTAATGCATTTCCAGAGTGGATGAGAGTACCCGTTGCCCTCTTAATATATTTGTTCACCTAATCACACTCTTGGGAGCAGGGCTTCTCAGACTCCAAGAGCCAGATGATGTGGAAAGATTTCTTGAGCGGAGTGGAACAAGACCTAGCACCCATGGACAGAGCAGCCTGCAGACCCAAGAGAAACAAGAGAGGACCAAGGCCATCGTCTGCTAGCATCCCTGATGGGCTTCTGCCTACACGGTCACCATGATCTGATCCAGAGGTTTCCGTATTAGGTCGGGCACCGTGGCCTCCTGGCTGGGGTACCCCACGGGGAGCAGCATCAGCAGCTTTTCGTTTGCGGGGCGACCCAGGAGCACCCTCAGACGGGGGCCACAGTTGAGAGGAGTGGTAGTGACAGTCACCAGTCCCGCATTCTACAACAGGAGGGGAGAGAACACATTGGCAGGTCAGTGGGCGAAGTCACGGCTTTTTTTGTAGTCTGGGGACATTCTGGTCCCTATTAGGACTGCTTGTCCCATCACTTCCCTGAAACTGCTACTTTGGGCAATTGTATTTTGAACCTTACATCCTCTCCTCAATCTCCCGGTCCCACATTCTTTTAACCAAACAATGAGAAGCTTCTTGAAGAAGAAAAGTACTAGTCTGATTTTTTTCATTGATGGTTCAGAAATAGGAATGGTTATTTCGTGGAAAGAAATGTGGGGAATCCAAAGATACCAAAGGAACGGCCCCCAACCCAGGGAGTTCCTATGCTTCTAAAACCAACAATGGAGGCGGAGCATCATCCCCAGCTGAAAATACCTATTCCCAATGTCAGAAGACCCAGTGGCCCAGGGATCCGTTGGGGGGGGGAGGGATTACTCCATCAACTTCTCCAGATAATGAGCCCCTCTAGATAATAACCACCTAATAAAAATCATGTGCAGCTTCAAGATGCTTCCCCAGCAGACTATCTCCATCCTCTCTGTTTTCCCAGCCAGAGGATCACTGCTAAACCTGAGCCAGATGGAAGTTCTGGAACTGACTTTGAGAGTCCCACAGGAGAGGCTCTTTGGTCCATCACTATTCGATCTGTGCAGATGGAAACTTCAGCAAGATTTTCCTCTTTGCTCTCACAAACAGGACCTCCCCTCAGATTTATGCCAGAGGGGACACTAGAGGGCAGCAAACTCAACACTAACGCGACAAGGCTGCTCAGCGCTCAAAAATCTCTGTGAACTGAGCACCTCTTGCGTGACCCCAAGATGAATGAAGGGTGGGGCGGTGTGGTTCGACATTGTTCATCATTTCCTTTACTGCATGCTCACAGATCAGAAAGGAATTAAGACGCCACCTCCTCCAGGCCGACTTGTTGAGTAATCGAAGAGTGTATTTCATTTTTGCGTAACAATGACTATATTCTACAAGGTGTTTTCAGAATACACATTTCTCTTGGAAAAGCAGGTAAGTTTTTGGAAATAATTGTCCCTCGAAAGTATGATCACTCACTCTTCCAATCTTGTTGGCTTCATTTGTTTTTCTTTTGTGTGTTTCCTGTCTCTCTCCACCCCGGGACAGCAGTCCCCATCCAGAATGTGCACACAGTTCACAAGGCAGAGATCCCCAGCACCCCACGCCCCGGGGCCTGTCACACAGAAGGAGCTCAGAAACTATGGGTTGAGTGGATGAACTGAATCGTGTAAACGGTATACCTCAGTCCTGCTCTATTTCACACTTAACATCGCTCTAGCTACTCCGTAGCAGTTGCAATATAATGTCAACTCGACTTTCCAGGAAGAGTTCTATGATGGAGTCCTCTTCACAGCCTTTAATCATTCCATTGACGTAGACAACGTGAGCACAGCTAGGCAGTGTGGCCCCGGAAACCCTTGAAGCTTCTTGTCTTTACAGATGAAGGCAAACACCATGACCCTCTTTCCCAGCCTAAAGTGATGTCCTAAGTGAATTTCTGGAAGAATTCCAGCTTGTTGCACTATTATGCCCACCGTGTACCCAGGTTTCCCAGGTCACTTTTCACACCAGAGCCACCTTACCTAGGAATTCAACTTTAGATAAACAACTTCCAAATGTCTCCAAACTAGAAACTCAGCTGAAATTTGTGAATAAGGCCACTGTTTGGCCTTCAAGCACCACTTCTCTCTTTGGGGCAAGGTGGAGTGGGTAACAAACCTGCAGAGCAGCCAGGAGGATGCCGCAAGCAATGGAAACACTGATTTCATTGTAGTAGTGGACCTTTCTTTTACCATTTGCAGCAAAACCATGTACTTGTTTGAAAATCAGAATCAAAACAGGAGCTGTGTCCAAGTACTCCTTAATCCAGTTGGTTCTGAAGGGGACAAAAGATAATCCAGAGACAATTTGCTCTTAATGATTTTTTTTTTTTTTTTTACAAACTTAGCTTATTTACATCTAAAATAAAAGCATTTTCTGGGGACATCTGGGTGGTACAGTCAGTTGAGTATCAACTCTTGGTTTCGGGTCAGGTCATGATCTCGGGGTCCTGGGATCAAGCCCCATGCTCAGCAGGGAGTCTGCTTGAGGATTTCTCTCCCTCTCCCCCTATCCCTCCCTCTCTTGCTCTCTTTCTCTAAAATAAATTAATCTTTAAAAAATATAAAATAAGAGCATTTTCTTGTCTTTCATATTTCAATTGAAAAAAGCAAGATTTTTATTTGTTTGTGTTTTACTCATATTTTTCTGTCCAGGCTCATTCAATACTATGAACATGTGTTAATAAGGGTGTAGTATGGCAAGGCACATGAAATGCTGAAAGATACAAAGATGGATCCTATAACCCAACAGGAAATATGTGAAATTTGGCAAACTGAAACCCGGTAAGTGGAATTAAAGAAATATAAGTCCAGTCATTAGGAGCCCTCCAAATGAAGTGTTGATAATTTTTGAATAAGCAGATTAGAAGAACATTTCCAAGTTTCCCTTGAGGTGGGGCACTGAAGACAGGATGAAAAGGGGGCACTGGGGAGGGCATCCTTCGAGCCAATGAGTAAAGGTCAATTTGGGACAGAGGATGATTGGCAGACCAGGGAGTTTTCAGAAGCTGGTAGACTGGAGGGCGGGGTGCATGGTGGAGCACAGGTGGCCCAGCAGGTTACATACAGACTGTACAGTTTCCTGGACTTCATTTGGTAGATAAAGGAAAGTGACCATAAGCTCTGAGCAGAAGCATTACATAATCAGCTCTGTTCCTGAAAAAGGCAGACTGGTGTGGGCAAGGGACCAGGAGAATTTGGGGGAGGTATAGAGGCTGGAACTGACAGGTCTAGTACAGGAACAAAGGAAAAGAAAAAGATGATGGCGAGGCTTAACCAAAATCACAGGTGCAGAGATGGTAATGCTGTCAGTCCGGTTGTGGAGAAAAGAAGGAGAACTTTCTGGGAGTGGGAGATAATTCGTGTGAGGTGTAAATATTAAGTTTAAATTTTTGCTTTCCATCTCAGGAGTGTATATCTTTCCCAATTCCATTACATTTGGCAAAAGCTTTATTCCAGCACAGATATTCAAAGTAGGACTTCGTGCAATGTTATATATTAGAATTTTTCTTAGGATATGGATACATTAGGTAATTAATTAACAAGAGATGATTTCATTTTAAGCCTAGTTATGCTTCCCTGTTTTTTTTAAAGATTTTATTTATTCATTGATGAGTAGACAGAGAGAGAGGGAGACAGAGGCAGAGGGAGAGGCAGGTTCCCCACGGAGCATGGAGACTGAGGTGGGACTCAGTCCCAGGATGCTGGGATCACAACCTGAGCTGAAAGCAGGGGCTCAACTGACTGAGCCACCCAAGCATCCCTGCTTCATTGTTTTAAAACACACTAAACTCACTTGTGCAGTTTTCCATGGTTCTTCTTACACTCTTATCTGCTACAGGTTACATTTCCAAAGTTACCCTACCATGCTTCAAGAAGCTTAGTCCCATTGGGCTATTACCAATCCTTTGCTCCTTACAAACAGGGAGAATGTTCTCATTTACCCAGAAGATAAACTCTGGACCTGATAGGTTTTGCCGTGTTGGGCCACCTACTGAATTTCCTGTGACTCAGTTCCCACATGTATAAAAGGCACTATGATATATTCACCTCATACAGTTATCATGAGACGGAGATAAGTAAAAAATATAAAGTGCTTAGAAAAGTACCCAACCTAGCACATACTACTGTGTGTGTGTTAGTATTATTACTACTATTATTATTTCACAGTGAATAATTTTTTAAAAATCTTTTAATACAAAATGAAGATTAAGCAATATACCTTGGTTCAAAGGCAGATTAGTAAGTAATTTTTAATGATTTTTGTACTTCTTTTTTTTTCTAGACATACATTGGTATCTAATGTTTCTGGTTTGTTCAATTTTACAAGAATTTATTATGACATCACATTAAAGCTAATCAAAATACAGCAACAAGACCTATGAAGAAAAGGACAGATAGCACCTTCTGCCTGGGGTGGAGGGCTTACACCAGCAAACAGAAAAATAGAAAGTTTGACAGGTGGGTTGGACCTAGGTTGTATATTGGGTCTTTAATGACAGCTACTGGTTTCAGAATTGACTCAAATAGAATGTCAGGACATATGTTCATTTGCAGTTCAACAAACATGTATTCAATTACCTACTATGCATCAGCACTATGCTAGATGGTATAGTTTAAGACATTTTAAATCTGGACCCCTAGAGTTCTTATGTATATATGTATGTGTACATATTGCCTGCAGAGAAAGTCTATCAGCTTCCTAAAAAATGGCCTATAAAATAAGAAGAAAAGTAAACTAATAACTAAAATGCTATGTGATAGAATGGCCGTTTTCTTTTTTAAAAAAGATTTTATTTATTTATTCATGAGAGACAGAGAGAGAGGCAGAGACATAGGCAGAGGGAGAAGCAGGCTCCCTTTGGGAAGCCTGATGTGGGATTTGATCCCAGGACCCTGAGATCACACCCTGAGCCAAAGGCAGATGCTCAACCACTGAGCCACTCAAGTGTCCCCAAATGGCTATTTTCAATGCACAGAAGGTGTATATTAAGTGTTTTGAGCACAGAGATGAGAGAGTGACTAATTTTGCCTTTGTTGGGGACTAATTTTGCCTTTGTTGGGGAAATTTTGCAAGGGCCCAGCAGCATTTTGTAGGCACTGTGCATGCATAGGGCAGGACATCTCTCTAACTTAACTTTTACCCATCCCATTTTCCCCATGAATATGCATAAGATTTTTATGTTTATTATTAATATCCTGCACTAGTTCCAGAGCATGAAAATAAGTTACAACTCCATGAGGCATCAATTTAATAGAATTTAAATATCTTATGAAAAAATATGTCCTCTGGAGCCAAATAAATGAAACAGGAGCAGAGCCAAGACATCCTCTTCCTATCACCCAGCCCTTACTGCTGAAAAAGAGGCCTCCCCTTCTCCCCAGGACTGCAATCTCATGACCCTTTCTAGTATCACAGCCTCGTGTCACACTGGGATATCAGATAACACTCCAGAACTGGCCACTAACAGCCCATAGCTGAGATTCAGCAGCATGAGTGCCTCAGCATTTCCACTTCCAAGGATAGAGCAAGCTTCTCAGAAGTAAGAACCATCATCACTGGCCACCGTCCCTCCTCCCACTCAGCCTCAGAGCACATGGGAGACAAAGGAAATGGCCTTTTGGGGGGAGGCCAGTGTTTGTAAAGAGCTCTCGCTCGGTAAATGACGCCAATGAGGAGGATGAGTCTACACAACTGAACGGTGACTATTTTATTGACAGAGGTGACTGAACAGTTATGGAACGCGTCTGAGATATTACGAAGGCTGACTGCCCCTCAGTGGGGGAAAGAGGACTCCACAAATCACTCTTAGTTGCAGCTACTAGAAAAACTGAAAACTCGCTGGACCTACCCTAGTGCACCAAGGCACTGCATTAAATCTAATTACAGTGAGTTTCACCCCACTTCCCTCCAGAAGATAAGGAAGCCCACACGGTTACTAATGCCTAATAAATATTACATATGTACTAAATTTTTACTCTTACTATGTACTAAAACTAAAGCCTACTTAGTAAGATCACTTGGAAGATGTTATCACTTTAGCAAATGTAATCTACTTCAGTCAAGGTCCTGAGAAGTATTTTATGATCTTACATTCCAGATGGGAGAAAAGTGAAGTCCTCAAAGTTTTATTTACTATTACTTGGGTCAAAGCCTACTTATTTACCAAAGATGCATATGGCATTTACTATGTGTCATCACTGCTCTACATGCTTGCAAACATGCTTACAAATGTCATTTTCATAATGAAGCAAATCCTAGACATTCCCATTTTACAGATGAGAAAATCAAGGCACAAGAGGTTAATAAGTCCATTAACATTTTGTACCTCAGCTTCTTCAGGTCTGTAACCCACTGGCGTCCCATCCTTTTCAAATAGTTTATTTCCTCCTCCTCCTCAATGATCTCTCGAATCTTGTGCTTCACATCCAGGTCTTTCACAATCACAAAGGTCCAGGGCTCCGTGTGGGCCCCACTTGGGGCGGTCCCTACCATCCATTAAATTAAAATCAGAAATTAAAACACAGGAAAATGTCAGAATGCTCATTAAGAATAAATATAGTAAGTCATAGTTGCTCAAAATGAAGTTCGATCACCTAGGGAACAAAGTGCTTGGCTGCAGACACTGCTATGTTGCTGCCACTCTGTTTCATTCTGTATCATTTAGGGGATGCAAACCAGCTAAACCGAGGTCAAGACTAGTGGTTCTAGGGTTATGGGAATTTACCATCACTCTCTATGTGGGGGAAACATTCCTAAATAACCGTACCATGACCACTAAGGAAACCCAGAAGGGAAGTTCTGACAGCCCAAATTCTCTAAAATGTTATTTGTTTTGATATTTTTAAAAAAGGAAAAAGTCATGAAGCTTCTTGAAAATGATAAAAATGTAAATGGTAAACTGGCTTTTAAAACACTTATGAAATGAGGCACTTGGCTGGCTCAGTCCATTAAGCATCTGACTCTTGATTTCAGCTCAGGTCATGATCTCAGGGTAGTGAGATCGAGTCCGACGACCAGCTCCATGCTAAGCTTGAGATTCTCTCTCTCCCTCTGTTCCTCTCCCCGCTCACTCTCTCTCTCTCTCTCAAAACAAAAACAAAACTCACCTTTAAAATAATTAATTAATTAATTAATTAATTAAATCTCTCATGAAAGGTAGCTTAACTATAACTTGTTTGGTAGCTATATCAGAACAGTGAGTGTGGCACTGTGAGGTTTGTGGTCCTGCTGGGGACACATGAGATCTCTTGGCCCTGGTGCTCAGTACATATAAGTCTGTCTTCAGCTCTCATGGGCTATGGGAACCCTCAACCCACACTTGGATCGGTTTCAGTATTCTGGGACAAAGCTTCCTAGTGTATCCCAGTGCCTGAGGAGCTTGAATTCTCTTTCATATTCCAACTGGGGCCAGCTTCTGATGTGGTATAATTCTGCTGTCCTAGAGATGGCCTGCTGTTCCTAATGAGAACCACAGTCCTACCCACAGGTAGCATATTTCAGAAGCAACTATTCCTATCTCCCTAGTGAATAATTTGATAATATAAACTCTATACCAAGGGGGTCAGGACTGCCTGCTTCATGGGGCTCTTGTTTACCTCCCACTGCTCCCTATGGTTGAGAGGGCATGATTGGATTGTGAAATGCAAGTCAAAAGCTAAACATAAAGCCCAAATTTCTGAAAAGAGTGATTCCAGTTCCCTTTGTATCCATGTTATTTGTTCACTAAATATTTGTGTCATTACACATTGGAAATCAAGTGTTCCCTAATGTTTTTCATTATGGCAAATTTATCTGCACAATATATGTATACACACATATATAGACACATATATACACAGAGGGAACTTAGTGACTGCTATTGGTAGATACACAACTAGCCAGTGCATTTGCACTCTTAACTGAAATGAAATGCTTTATTGTTGCTTCCTTTCAACTTGAGCAATGGATTCACAATGGCCATATGATAATTTTTGCGAATGAACTTAAATGTGATTTATATAGGAATAATACTCCAATGCTCCAATAATACTCAAATAGAGGGATTTCTCTTACATCTCCTCCCCCTTTTTCCATAACTCTTTTATTTTCCTCTGTGGAGCTATCAATTTGTGTTGAAGATGGGTTTGCCTTGCTGTGGTTTACTTTGCAAATTCATATAGGTAAATGCCACTAGTTTACCTATACCTAGTTAACGGTACTAAAGCATCATGGTATGCAATATAAAAAATTTGGTTCCAAAAAGAGAAATGCATAAATATGAGTGTGTGTGTATGTGTGTACATGTGTTTCAAAAGGAGGAGAAAGTAAAGGGATGTTTCTCTTCCAGTGTATAATAGTATGCTCAGGAATTTTTATTTTTAATAAAAGAGCATAATATTAAACAATTTCAGAAGTTTTAAACTGTTGTCACAACTGCTCCCAGGAAGTTTGTAATAGTCACTAGTTTGTAGAAAGTGGACATCATTAGGCTTCTGGCAGCCAGTTAACACCTGGGTAAGACTTTATAGATAATTGTATCACTCTGGGCTTTATTCACTAAGTTTAAACTTTATTGCTCCTATGTTGTCACTTGCAGCTGACATTCTTAAAGACACAATGTGCAATTACAGACCTGCTGATTTGATGACATTATCAATGACTTCCATGGGGATTTGTTCATTACTTATGAATCTGACAGATCGTCTTTTATTGAGAAGTTCGTAAAATTCCTGGGATCTCTTAATCATTTCCTTCTCAGGATACCGGGTGTGGGAGAATGGAATATGTTCAACATTTTCCTCTGACTCTTGCCAGTCATCAACATCTGCAAATAAGAACAAGAAAGGCAGCAAATTAAATGATCTCTCTTGGTCATGAAGGGGAGCAGGGGATGCTGCACCAAAATATGCCTTTTTCGCATAAGGATAACATTGAGCTGATAATTTTTAAGAAACAACAGATGCAAGAGAAATTCTGAAAACCAGAGTAAAAGTTACCTTTTTGTAAGGGACATTTACCTTTACAAAGAATACTTCCATTCATAAACCTTCTCTGTACCATGAAGAAAAGGATGATTCTCACAAGAAATTCTTATCAGTGGAGAAAATGGACTTAAATCTGCACAACAACCTTACCCTTGTTTAAAATACTGTGCTCTCCTTGATAACTTCCATAACCGGGCCCTCCTCCCCCAGCATCTTTCTTTTGTTGTTAGTTGAAGATGGTATTTAAGGTGGTGGCTTGGGCTATTTCAGGGACTTACTCAATTTTCCTGGGTCTGTTCCATGTATACAGGAGGTATACATACTATTAAACTCCTATTTGTTTTTCTCTTAATTTGTCTTTTATTGGGGTGGGGGCAGGGTCTCATCAAGAACCTAGAAGGGTAGAGGGAAAAATATTTTTCCTCCCCTACAGTCACAAGGTGGCCAATGGGGAGAAGGAAATAAAGTTCTCAAAAATGTTTGCAAGTTTATAATTTCAAAAGCATCAAGAAAAAATGAAAAGAATGGGTCTATAGAATCCTGAATTCTGATCTTGACTATTGACTACCCAAATTCCACACTGGTTATAAATCAAGAAAAAGAAAATTTTACCTACACAAAGATGAAGAATGAAAATTTCTATTAATGGTGAACTGGTATACTTGAAACACAATATCTTGTTAGCTGAAAATCATTAAGTCATGAAATAAAGTATTTTTAAAGTCTTTTAAAATATTAGTGAACTGCTGGCAACATAGTAAGAAATTCCTAGGCTAAAAAGGGGAATATGAACCTGCAGAGGCAAGTAAGCACAGAAGTCACATTTCCCTGATAGTATTTGACAATCTCTACATATTTGAATTTTTATTTTTATATATTCAAAGATTGTGGGAGACAGGAATCAAAACCTAGACCCACACACAATGGGAAGGCTAATAAGCTGGGACCCCAAGGGTACAGCCTTAAAGAAAGCATGGATCATAAATATATCATCCCTCAATGGTTTATATCCTTTGGTGGGTCCTGCCTTGAATGTGGCATTTAATGGTCCTGCCTAATACCTCTGGAAAATACCTCCATGGCCTAGCAGAAGCAAATGCCAATATACAAATAATTTTAAGTACAATTACTAGCAACCCACCAAACACAATCAAGCATAAAGAGAAAACATATTGAGCAAGAAACAACAGAAATGATATTTAAAAACATCTCCAAATATTAGAATTATCCAATTCAAAAGATAAAACAATTATGATTACTATGTTTAGAGGGGAAAAAATACAAACATATCTGTAGGAAAAGATAAAAGGTGACATAGAAAATATGAAAAAATAAACCTCTAGAACTGAAAAGTAAAGTGATAGAATTAAGAACTCAATGGATGGATTTAAAGCAGGATATATATACCTAAAGAAAAAATCAGTGAACTGGAAGATAACTCAGGAGAAAATATCTGGAATGGAGCAAGGAGAAACCAACAGATAGAAAACATAAAAAGCAAAGCAGGGTGAGGTATATATTAGAGGGAGACAACCGTTGAGAGGAAGAAGGAAGAACCATTGAAAACTCACTGCAATAGCCAGGGTGGGATAATGTGCAAAAAAAAAGAACGACAAATTCTTGGAGTATCTTGGAGATACAAATCATGAGACCTGCTAAAGTGTATAGCTTGGAATGGTGGGAGAGAGGGACTAAGAATGAAGCCCAGGTGGTGGGCTTTAGCATCTGGGGAGACAGTGGGACTGTCTACTGAGATAGAGGATAAGTGATGAACCATCTGAGGGAAGAAGAGGTAAGAATCAGCAGTCCATCACATTTGAGAGGCTGTGAGCTGTTCAAGCAGAGATGTCTAGTGTGAAAGTAAAAGTCTGAGTCCAGAAGGTGTGATGTCACTTTGGGCACCCTCACATAAAGATGAGAATGACAACAGGAACAGAAGAAAAAGAACAAGAGGATCGAGTGCCTGGCCCTGACGATCTCGAACATTCCAGGTGGAATCCAGGTAAAGGATTAGGTTTCTCCTGCACTTGCATACACATATTTCACTCTGAGTCTCTGAAGATTGACCAGGGAAGGGAAAGGCAAGAAGGAATGACTTCAAAGACACTGAAAACCTCAATGACAATACCATGTCAGTAAGTATCATGGTTTGCTCATTGCTGTTAGTGACAAAATTCCTTATACATTTTACTAGCCAGGGCAGCTTGGACCCAAACTATACACTATACACATGAGAAGGCCCAGTTACTTAGTTAAAAGGAAGTGGGTGTGATCGGGGAGTGGCAGCAAACACCTATCAGCTTTCTAGCAATGAATTCTGAACCGAACCCAGGTGTCAGTGTCAACCCTGAACTTATCAAATGTGTCAACAGAGACTTTCAACACCAGCATTACCTTCTATATCATTTGTTATGAAGTCTCACGGTCTCTGTCCTTAGTAAGTGGTAAATGAGCAAATGCATGAAATGCCTCATTAACTCTTTGAAGGGTAAGTTACCAACTCTTAATACCCATTCAGCATGTGTATAAACTTAAAGGCAGCCTAGGTGCATGGCGTGGCAGTTTCTGTAGTTTCAAAAATCCAAGGTAGGGGATGCCTGGGTGGCTCAGCGATTGAGCGTCTGCCTTTTGGTTCAGGATGTGATCCTGGAGTCCTGGGATTGAGTCCCGCATCAGGCTCCCCACAGGGACCCTGCTTCTCTCTCTGCCTGTGTCTCTCTCTCTCTCTCTGTCTCTCAAAAATAAATAAATTAAATAAATAAATAAATAAACAAACAAATAAATAAATAAAATCTTTAAAGTCCAAGGTAAGCGTTCCCACTGTAGCAGAATGAAGCAGCTGCTGCCTGAACGTTGTCAGCAAGCAGGGCAGAGGAATGGCCTAAGCAGTGCTGGGTTGGAGTGTCCTGAAAGGCTTGCTCCTGGTGCTTCTCCCAGGGCAGATGGTCTGCATCTAGCCTGGTAAAGGGGGCAGGCGAGCCAGGTTAGGAGAGAAAGCACCCAGGGAATGGCAGGGCAGTGAACTGATACCAAAGGTACTACTTTTCTCCTTCCCCTTGACCTCTTAACTGCTCCAAGAAGAAAGAGAACAGCCTCTGTAACTCGAGTCATTCTGTTTCCATGCTAGACCAGCCAAGCCACTCTGGGGAATTCCTTCAAGCATAAAACCCATCTATTTCAAAACAAATGCTTGCTATTATGGTCTACTTTTTTGCTTTAAATCTGTGTTGCCACACTTGGGGTTTGCTGTTGACACCAGGAACAACTCCTCTTTTATCATTGCTTTAATGCCAAGGAACCCTTAACTGCACCATAATTAGGTTTGACAGCCAAGAAGTTCTAGGCCACGTGTATTCTCTAATGTTTAACACAAAGGTGGGTTTTGGGGCTGCATCTCTGTGTAAGTGGCTTTTATGTTTCTGCACTTCCACTTCCAAACCTTTGCAAATGAGCCAAATATTTTCTAGCTATGAAGCTTAAAGGCTAATTTGTGTCATGTCATCCTTGTTCCCTCCTCAGAATTTTGGGAAACATTGAGGAGCAATATTAAAGCTGAGGGTGATGCAGCTCAGGCAGGAGACAGATTCTGAAGGTGGAGACTGAGCAAGGTCACAGCTCAACCCCTGCTCTGAGAACACTTCCTTCCCAACTGCCTCAGCACTCATTCTGTTCCCACATGGGCCTGTCAGTCATTCAATTCCCTGCAGTATATTTCACTAGCAGCTCCTGAGGTGTGTGGGAACTGGGGAGTCTGGGGGTGTTCAGATGGAAAGTTTCTGGATAGAGCAATGCTATTGTAGGGGTTTGGGGCAGGCTGCCCCAAAAGGTGCCACAATGGCATATTGATTATTTGGAATTGAAGCTACTTGGAAAATAGCTGGTACAAGAAGGACACTCTGACCCTCCTCTGTCCCCCTGAAAGCAGAAAATAAATCTCTCATGAAAATAGAGAGAGATCCTTATCACCAGAGACAGGGACTTTAGAGCCAAGAAAGCTGTATAAACAAACCTGTTACTTTCCACTTGTCTACTACCTCAGCCTAAATTTTGTTTAGACTTCCTTCCTAATTGAAGGAATTCCTTCCTCAAACATTTGTTTTCTTTGTCCTGTCACTTCCTCTCAAATTTATTGTCTGTCTAAAATGTATAAAATCTGCCTGCCTTGGTCATTTCTTTGGGTCTCAATTTTATTATTGGGCCTCCGTGCATATGTAATTATTGTGGGGTTTTTTTCCTCCTATTAATTTGCCTCATGTCAACTTAATTCTAAGACCAATTTGAAGAACTTTGAAGGGTAAAGAGAAATTTTTCCTCCCCAGTACTATCCTAAATGAATTTGACAGAACTTGTTTCTGAGCCCCATCATCTCTTGCGGTATCCCCAGTGCCCCCCACCAGTGTTGATCCTCACTCTCCCCTAGGACCCATCCAGACTTGATCTCAAAGACAACGTCTCCATGCAGGTCCTTTCCCTTTGACAATTTCTCTCGTCTGAATTTACCTGTCCTTTGCCCTAAAGTCTTAAGGTCTTATAAGAGTCTTGGTAAACCAACCATTTAGAATTAACGATGTAAAAGTATTAATGGCTGTGTGTGTGTGTGTGTGTGTGTGTGTGTGTCAAAGGTTAATGAAATGAAAAGACAAAACTAAATTTATTGCTTCCTATGGCAAAGGAGAGTCTCTGTGAACACAGTAGAATGCTGACCTTTTATAGTGTTGTTGGCAGTGGTGTGCTACTAAACCAGCCCTAGGAGGACTTTGGGGAACCTGATTCATAGTGCTAGCCAATTTCCATTATGGAAATACTCTAATCATGTCCTGATTTCAAGCTGATGATTCCAAAATGGCCCCCCAAATTCCTGAATATTTAACAACTGGTCTTGTTCCTCCCGTTGGCTAGCTCTAGCACACCACTTGGTTGAAAAGCTTGGCATTCAGGGATTGGTGGACTCCCAGGAATGTAACAGGATTAATATAATCTGAGGGGGGCGACTGGGGGGAGTGTTACTTGTTTGAAACTGTTGTTGATTGATTGGCCCTTAGAGGGGCTGGTACTGAAGTGATTTCATCCCTGATTGGTTGGTTTTCAGAACAAGAAGAGGCCACTGATTGGTCAGTTTGCTAAACTTTCACTGATGTGAGTTGTCATTGATCTATTGAATAGGTTTGAAACTGGCTCTGACAGCTGCTTATTACCTCAGGCACATAAAAAACCGTCCTTTCCCAAGTCTGTGGGAACATTTGAATTCTCAGGGGTTACCCACACTACCCACACTAGATTATTTTAACACAGGCCTCTTTTTTTTTTTAATGGCAAACTACAAACTTTAAGGATGTTTATTACCTCAAAATATATATACAAATATATCATATATATATGCACACAGGGATGTATTAATTTGTGTATGAAATTTATAAAATCATATACATACACATACATTCATACTTATATACATATATCTACCCTTACCACTGAACTCACTTGTCTAACACATGCTTTTCCCTTGCTTCTGTCCTCCACTTCCTTTCCTGCCTTTCATTGTTATGATTGAGTTTTCCCCATTTTATCTTTCACTTGGAAGTTACACAGTGTATTAGGTTGAACCATATGAAATTGCTAACACAAGCCTTTCTTAGTAGTGATTGGACCATCTGGGACAACCAAAATTTCAATTAGGACAATAGGTTTTGAATGGTCCATAAGACTAAGTGAAGACAAATCCCCACCAACATTAAAACACATCCTGATGAGATGTGTTCCCTATATCTTCTCTTATTTCCATTTCTATGCACTTCATTGAATCAGGCCTGACTAGACTATGTTTATGCAGGATTTTTAGCTTGTTTTAGGGACAAAATCTGAGGCTTTCTCTTTGTCATCTCTCCTCCTTAGACCTCTCCTACAGTTAAACAAGAAACTGAAAAAAAAATATATATATATATAAAAGAAACTGAAAGTAATAGCAGAACACATGTTTGACAATTGCCAAAGGAAGTCTGTCCTGAGGCCTAGTAAACAGAGCCACTCTGCACCCCTCCCAAGCTTCCCATACACATGCTGAATCAGATCTATGAACCCAGAGTGGGAATTCTTTGTGAGCCAAAGCTGGAGGAGGTTGCATTGGTACCCATTATTTTCCTTAACACACACTAGAATGGCTTATAATACTTATTGTTTTGTCTCTTAAAATTAATTTTCAGCATGGTTTGAATCTGGTATCCATTTGCTGTCATCAAAAGCAACTCCATGTTTCTTCAGTAATGGAATCATTTCTCTTATGTCCCACTCAGTCCTCTATAAGCCTGCAGTACCAGCAGTGAATCCTCTCTTAGACTGTGTCCACCCTTCCAGGGGTCAGGAGCAGGGAACTGGGTGGCAGAGAAGCCTGGGTTTAAATGTTGCTTCTCACCGATCACCTATGAGACCTCAGCAGGTACCACTTAAGCGAACAACAAAAATTCCAGCGAGAAACTGAACTCTACATTCAGAGCAGAGTTGCCCATGGGTGCTGAGGAGGCCACTAAATGTTCAAGTTATTCTTCTGTGTGAGGACTAGAGAATAAGAGGCAGAGGATTTTGCAAAAATGAATAAGTAGGCAGAGGACAGAACCAGATGGAGCCATATAGCTTTGTTATGTGTTCCCAACCTTTAGGCCCAGCCCCAGGTCCCTGGTTCCCCACCAACCTCACCAATCCCTCTTGTATCCCCCAAACTACCTCAGATCTCTCAGGAAATTTGAGAGCCTGCTGGTGGTCTCCTGCCCACTCTGTTCTAGCTTATTCTCCTATTAGAAAGGCAACCTAGCAACTGGCTGTGTGCCTGGACTACAGAGCAGACAGCCTGGGTCCTGGCTCTACCACTATCTGCTTGAGCAGGTAACTTAGCATAGTTTAGCCCCAATTTCCTTATCTGTAATATGGGGAAATAATAGTGGCTGCCTTGCTGTATTGACGTAAAGACTGAGTGGTTTACTATACATAACGTGTGATGCTGAGTAGACACAGCCAGTGTTCCATAGGAGCCTACTGTTGTCATTATCCTGGAGCTCCTTCCCCAGATGGTCTTCTCCGTGGTCCCTTTTTCACACCACAGGCCATCTTACCTGCAGGTGCCCCAGATTCCCCTCAGCAACATCCCCTTAGGGGATTCATCAGTTTTCCAAGTTTTAAGTATCACCCTGGGCTGATGACTGTCCAATCAGTATCTATGGATCTCTCACCTGGACCACCTTTCGCTCTCTGCTTAGATGTGTCATCTTCTCAAATCCAGCACGTCTTTGTGTATGTTCAACCTCTTTTCTATGAATCCTCTCCCCTCCCCCATTTATGATAGCGTTGTTGTGCCTCCTCCAGCCTCCAGCTCTCATCCTCTCCTCCTCCCTCTATCCAGTTTATTACCAAACCCTGTTGTTCTTCCTTTAACTTTGCCCTGACTCACTCCTTCCCCTGCATTTCCACTGCCACCATCGTCCGGGCCATCCTTACCAGGGCAGACCATCACAACTGCTTCATAATGGATGTCCCTTTGTTCAGGAAAAGTGCTTCTCAACTGGGCACTTTGCAGAACTGACATTTGGGTGGGATGTCCTTCAGTGAAAGAAGGAGAGGCAGGCCTGCTAAGAGCTGCCTTGCTTGAATCCTGTGCAGTACCTTCAGCATTGCTGGCTCCCAGCACGGAGTGCCAGGTGAACCCCCGCCCCATATCCTGAGATTAGGGCAACTCTGAACACACATACGTGCACACAGGCACATCAGCACACTTACATGCATGTCCAGGTGGTCTTTTCGGAGGGCAGGAGCATCACTAGTCCAGCTGAGAATCACTGAGCCTCTTCTAAAATTGAATCCATCCCACCAACCCACCTCAGATGAATCTCAAACACCGATCACTCAAGCCTCCTCCAGAACCTCTCCCTGCTTGCCTGCTCCTTACCACCTCTTCATCCTCGGGTCAGCCACGACCGGGCCCATGCTCACCATCCCATTTCACATCCACCCTTCCCCCACCAGTGAGATCCCATCTTCTCAGCAACTTTCCCAGGAGTTCTGTCCCTGCTTTTATGCTCTTTCTGCTCCTTTTAGCTGAGATGCATCCTAACCATGACCATTCCAGTCCTATTAACCGGCCAGGCCTGACTTGTCCTTTCTCTGCTGCCCCACCACACCCCTGTGCCTCCTGGAAGCCCCTGATGATCAGTTTGGCTCTTCATTATGTTGCTTGTTTATTGGCTTGTCCTCTAAGTTGGACACCCAGCTTTGAGGACACAGCTGACGGGCCTCTCACCCACAGGAAGGGTAGAGAGCCCCTAGACCAATGCCAACTTTTACATTTCTAAGTGCTTGATCCAACCTCACCACCTCCCCCGTGACCACCATGAGCCTGTGATGTGCCCCTTCGGAAAGATTTAACAGCCAGAACAGGGTCAAGGAGAATGGCAATCTCGCCACAGCTGTTTACTGACTCTTTATCCAGAAATCAATCGGAGTGGTGCCAGCAGGTGCCAAGCCGACCACCTGAGAGAAATGATCTGTCTCTGTCACATGCTAATCCGCACAGCAGAGGGGGCTGCTGAAACAGACCTGCACGTGTTTCCTGCCCTCCCTAAGCCCTGTCACCCCCTGGCACCCATCAAAACAATGCAGAAGGTGGCAGCTATGCAGCTTTGCCCGTGTCCTTACCTTCTTCTACTTGCTGGAGGTCAGTACTGTCCTTTAGGTCCTCATCCACCCAGGGACGGGTCTGGGCCCTGGCTCTGTTCTCCCCCTTCCTCCCCTCCATGCTTCTTCCATCAGCATTTTTAAAGATCCATGCAATCAAAATGCAGACGACTGCTACCAAGACTGGAGTCAGGAAAAACATGGTCTGAGACCGACTCTAAACGGTGCACACTCTTCCCACACGGAATTTAAACAAACAGAGCCAGGAACGAGGAACGGTGGGGGCTGGGGTGAAGGAAGAGAGAGGTGTGCTGCCGGGGGAGGTGAACTCTCTGACTCAGGACTTTGCAAAGGAGCAAAGATCATGGCATGTGCATTCAGGGTGTGTTGGGGGGTTGGTAATGCACAAGTACATTCATTTTTTAAAATTGCGCTCAATCAGTATATTCTTAGACAATAACTGCCAGGATCTGAGTAAACACTTTAAGGCACCAGACCTTACTAACAGTGGTTGAAGGGGTTTGATCTTCCCGTTTTTCTCCCAGAGCAAGGTGCCTTCAACTTGCCTGAAGCTAGGAATCACCTGGGGAACTTGTTTTTAAAAGAGATTTTTAGGCACCAACTCAGACCTAGTGAAAGAAAATGTCCAGGAAAAAGGACTGGTGATCTGCATTTTAAAAACAGCATATTTGTAAAACAAATTCAAAAGGTTTTGAATTTTTTTTTTTAAATGAAGCCTGAGACAACAGATAGAGCAAAGACATTTTTGTGTTTTGCCTTAGAGAAATGCTTTTTGATCCAGGAAAAGTGATCCACAATCATTAAAAATGATGGTTTGGTTCATTATATGACTTAGGTAGGGTTTGTTTGTTTGTTTTTGTTTTTAAGCAACTGTCAGCATTTGTTTAGCAAATGTTGATTTGGGTCTGTGTAACAAAAATACCATAGGCAAAGTGGCTTAAACAGAAAATTTTTTCTCACCATTTTTGAAGCTGGGAAGTCCAAGATCAAGTGGGACCCAATCTGGTTCCTGGTGAAGGTATTCTCCTGACTTGAAGGTGGATGCTTTCCTCCTGTGACCTTACATGAGGGAAAAGGTAGACCATCTCTCTCATGTCTTTTTTGCCACTGTTGCTAATGAGGGCTCCACCCTCATGACCCCACAGAAACCTAAGTCACTCCCAAAGACCCTGCCTCCCCGTACCATCACATGGGGTGGGGGAGTTAGAGTTTCAACATCTGATTTTGGGGACAGGGGGACAGAAGCATCCAGTCTATAGTAGCAAGATACCCTACTATGTATAATACGATACCACTGGAATGAAAACAGCAGAAAATACCACATATTTATATGTGCTTATATATTCATAACATTTCATGAAGGATTATTCCATAAATTTAAAACAGTGATTATATCGGGACTTCTCTGTACTAGTTTGGCAACTTCTTCTGAGTCTATATTTACTTTTAAAAAAAGTTTAGGAACAACAGTGGCTACTTCTTTTGGATGGACAGTGGTATTGGATAAAGTGGGGGACAAGGGTGGGAGAGAGAATTGTTACTGTATACTATTCTATAACGTTTAAATTTTTTAACTGTTATCATTATATTACCTATCCAAAAATTAAAATTATTTAAATAGTCCTTTTTTATTTTGTTTTATTTTATTATACATTTTAACTTTTTTTTTTTTTTTTGTAATAGACAACTATTCTTTTGATACATGTTGTACTGGTTCTAACTCCAGAGAACTGTGTAAGATTGTGGGCCAAGTTTATGATGGAAAAACTGGACTCCATAGGCAACACTGTAGTTGGGATGGTACTACCTGCCTTACTCTTTTAAGGGAAGTCCCCTCCTGAGCTCCTCTGAAGGGACATCAGAGGTGGCCATGTGTAGTCCAATTTGATCCAACCCCACACCTGACCCAAGGCAGCTGGTCCATGTGATGTGTGGCAACCCATGCTGTGGCCAGCTCATCTTTTCATCCCACCAAAAGTACAGAATAAACAAACCATTCAGTAGCAAGAGAGGCACAGAGCAAAAATGCAGACAGGCATAACCTGGAAGGAATAAACACCTTACAAGTCAAGAGGAAAGATAGAGGGGCCATTGGTGGTGAATGTCTCGGTCCCTGGTAGGTCCCATGTCTAGCTTTGTTTCAGCCCACATGGCTCTTATACTCAAAGAATAAGAGTGATCCTCTGTAATCACAGAGCCCAACTCATATCAGTGCCAGGACAAGATGAAGTCAAGGAAATGGGAGGGTGAGAATTTAGTATAGCATGGTGGTAGGTACAGAGCATGGGCAGCCGCAACCTCTTATCCATTTCAGGATGGAGCACCAATAGCACATGGTATGCAGTGGCTGGTTGGCTCTTTAAGGTATTCCTTAAACCTCCTTGGTTTCAGACCATATGCCCAGCAAAACAAGTCTTTAGGAGAACCATCAATAACCCTAAAGGATAAAAAAAACATAAGGACAACCATAGTAGATAGATATTTTTCATCATACTTGGCAACTAGCAGTGGGAAAAGAAAACTCTTACCCTGGATTGCTTGGCTTAAGGCAGAGAAGAAAAGTAAGATTATCATTTGTTCCCATATTCATTTCCTCATTCATTCATTCATTCAACATATTTTTGAGGATCAACATGAAAGGTATTGCATTAGGTGCTAGCAATAAAATGGTGGGCAGAACAGACAATACATGCCATGGTGGAGCCATGGGCTAAGGGGGAGGCAGACAGGACCAAATGTCACAAATTAGTGTCACATTCCAACCCCAGAAGAACTATTTTTTTAAAAGACTTTTTTTTTAATCTATTTATTCGTGAGAAACACACACACACACACAGAGAGAGAGAGAGAGGCAGAGACACAGGCAGAGGGAGAAGCAGGCTCCATGCAAGGAGCCCAACATGGGACTCGATCCCAGGTCTCCAGGATCACACACCCTGGGCTGCAGGCGGTGCTAAACCGCTGTGCCACTGGGGCTGCCCCAGAAGAACTATTAAGGGACAAACTAAAACTCTTTCAACTTCCATAGAACTATTAAGGGCCAAATCAGTAAGATCAGAGGTTTCCCAGAGGATGTAACAATTGAGCTGAGGTTGGAACCATGAGTGGGAGTCAGTTAAGTAATGAGACGAGGAAAAAACCTTCCAGTCAGCAGGGCACACATGGGCAAGGCCTGTGCTTTGGAAGGAGGTGGCACCTCTGGGGATTGAAATGGCAGCAGACACAGGAAATGCAGGGAGTCGATTGAGGTTAAGAAGTAGGTGCTAGATGATCCTGGGTTTTGTGGGTCACATAAACAAATTGTCATCCTTACCGTAGATGGAATGGGAAACGGGAGGTGACAGATCAGCTGAGACTTATCAAGTGCTCACCAGTTCCTCTTGGCACTTTATACATATTAACTCACATATGCCTCACCACGACCTGTGCAATAGATGCCATCGTACAAATGAAGAAAAGGAAACACAAGGAGGTCAAGTAATATGCCCAAGGTCAGTGTTATATAAATGGGCCAGGAATAACCTCTGTATGTTAGCCTGAATCCCTCTGTGTCATTTACTTTTCTATAGCAAGATGGGATCATTAACCCAAAATGCACTGGAGCCAAACTGACTTGACTGGGGAAGGGAAGGTGGGATTTTATGAATTGAATGTTCATATGAATTGAATGTTCACACTTCTATGTGTGTTCCCTGCCCCAATTCATATGCTGAAACCCTGATTCCAGTGTGATGGTATTTGGAGATGGGGCCTTTGGAGGTAATGAGGCCATAGGGTAGAGTTCTTATTATGAGATTAGGGCTCCTCGAAGAGACCACAGAGCTAGCTGGCTCTCTCTCCACCATGTGAGTACACAGCATAAAAGTGGTTTATCAATGAACCAGGAAGCAAGTCCTCACCAAACACCAAATATACCTGCTCCTTGATCTTGGACTTCCCAGCCTCCAGAACTGTGAGAAATAAATGTTTGTTGTTGTAGCCCCTCAATCTGTGGTCTTTTTGTTACAGCAGCGTAAGCCAAGAAATGGCTTCCCATGGCTCCTGCTTAGCTTAGGAGGAACACAAACAAGAGGTTTAAAAATATGTACAACACAGAATAAAGGAATTTGGCAGGTGTTTTCAGGTAAAAGGTGAGAAGAAGAAACAGTGCAGAGGGGCTGAGGCAGTGAATGGTGGTGCTATCTGAACGGGGGCACACAGCTCCCAAGCTTCAGGACCCGAGCCACCTTTTATCCCGAAGCACTTTGCGGTGCTGGAGTCCAAAGGGTAGCCTGCCTAAGACTCCTATTCTTATATTTCTGTGTAAATATCCCCATTCACTCAGTGTGAATCCCTACAATAGTCACCCGAGCAAAGCTGAGTGGATCTTCACGGTTCTTTACAACCAACACAATCCCATGATGAGGCTTCCCACTCATCATAAAGTCAGGACAGCAAAATTCTCCATAGTCACCATCAAGCTTTATAGTAAAGGTTTCTGGTAATATCATAGTTTCAAATCAATTTTACTTTAGAAACAGAGCTTGGGGTGCTAGGAGACAGAGATGACATGTTGATTTGGGGGAGGCCCATCACCTCTCTATTTTGAGTAGTCCTAAAGCATCCTGGGATAATTCTTGTCCCCATGCTTCACCTTATCAAGTTAGGAGCGGGGAATGAGTCCCGAGGGTAGATGCCATGCAGCATGGTATGAGACGCTTTACGCCATTTATGATGATTATTTTTTATTACTCACTTCAGATTCATTTTCCGTTTTAATTATCTCACTTCCACAGAGTGGCAGAAAACTTAATTTCACTATCAAGACAATTCAACCTATACCATTTTAAAATGGAGATGAGGGATCCCTGGGTGGCGCAGCGGTTTGGCGCCTGCCTTTGGCCCAGGGCGCGATCCTGGAGACCCGGGATCGAATCCCACGTCGGGCTCCCAGTGCATGGAGCCTGCTTCTCCCTCTACCTGTGTCTCTGCCTCTCTCCCTTTCTCTCTCTGTGACTATCATAAATAAATTAAAAAAGAAATTTTTTAAAAAAATGGAGATGACTAGAAATGTCTCTCTCCCTTCCTTGGCCTGGGAACCCTCAGTGTGTCCTGGTATCAGAGGAGAGCCATCTGGGCCTTGGTGTATGCCTTTTTCTTACTGGATTTCCCCAAAAAGTACAGTCTTAGACAACGGGCATGGTATGGGTGGCCTCCACATGAAACATCCTATCTCCCTCCTTCTGACCTCTGTCTTCCAAGCCCAGATCACAGGGCCCTTCTGGTTGAACCATTCTCAACCAATCTCCCTGCTCCTTTGAATAGTTCTAAAATCCCCTGGAATAGTCTCCTGTGCTCCTAGGGACTGGGGGAAGGATTACCTCTCTCATTCACTGTTTGCTTTATATGTGTGTACATCATTTGAATTTTTTTTCAACCAGCATGTACTATTTTTTATTTTAATAAAATATAATAACATAAAACTTGTTATTTTAGCCCCTTTTAAGTGTATATAGTTCAGTGGCACCAAGTACATTCACAATGTTGTACACTCATCAGCACTACTTAGAAAACTGTTTCATCATCCCAAACAGAAACAATTAAGCAATAACCTCCCACTTTCTCTTTCCCAGCTCTTAGTAACCTCTACTCTACCTCTTGTGTCTGTGATTCTGACTCTAGATACCTCGTATAAGTGGAATTGTACAATATTTGTCATTGTGTGACCATTTCTTTCACTTAGCATAAGGTTCAAGGTTTATCCATGTGTTAGTAGGCTCAGAATGTCATTCCTTTTTATGGCTTATGTGTGCTATTTTTATAATTAACAAATAGATACTAAATCAATAACACATAAATGCTTTGCGAGATTTTAAAAAGACTATTATAATACCATCAGGTGAGTGCTATACCACATATGCTCTCAGGGTCCCTCATTCAGCCTGAGACAGGACAGGATTGCTGGAAAATATAAAGCTTTTACTGAGTTTTGACAATCTGAATGTTTTCTGGGACAGTGCTACTCAAGGAGCTTATGCCAGAATGATATAATCAACACATTGTTCTCTTCCTTTAGAAAGTCTTAATAAGGGACGCCTGTGTGGCTCGGTGGTTGGGTGTCTGCCTTCAGCTCAGGGTGTGGTCTGGGGTCCCAGGATCGAGTCCCATGTTGGGCTCCCTGCATGGAGCCTGCTTCTCCCTCTGCCTATGTTTCTGCCTCTCTCTCTCTCTCTCTCTGTGTCTTTCATGAATAAATAAATAAAATCTTAAAAAAAAAAGTCTTACTAAGAAAACAAAACAAAAACAAAAACAAAACAGTCACCCTGAATAGTGTGTATAGTAACTTGGTTGGTTTATCAGAATTTATATTCTAGTGTGTGCCATATATCCCATTTTATGACTGGTAATCAAGAGTGGATGGGCTGGCCAGTCTGCAGAGCATACTGTGAATAGCACTATTCTAGAAAACAGTTTCCCAGGACATGAGTTTTAATTTTCAGTGCTGATATTAAATCTGATTAATTCTGTCCCCATTTACTTCTGCTTCCCTAAGTCAAATAAGGTGAAAGAGAACTTTCCAGGAAAGTATTTTCTTGGGGCATTGAGTGAGGAGGTAACACAGTTCTAATGGTTCACACAACTGTTATCAAGCTTTTCCATCACATGCCCATTTAGCAAGTGTTATAGCAAGTGTTGGAGCTAGAGGTTTAAAACAGGATGTGCCTGTGTCTACACCATAATCATATCTCAGTTTAAGTGTGAAGTTGAGGGGGGGAAAGGATTCAAAAATATTTATTATTTATTTATTTATTTGTTTTTAAGTAAGCTCCAATCTCTCTACATCATCCACAAGAGTAAAGCACTGTAACCATCAAATGTTTATTGAAACTTTTTCCTATATGATGTCTCAGTAAGAACAGTAACCTGCACATAATTAGCTCCCAATAAATATAAATTCAAAGTTTTAAGAGTGGAAGTGATGCTTTTAAAATTGTATTAAGGAAGATTTGTATGACCACAAAATCAATGCCGATAAAGCCACCAGGAAGGCCAGCTAAGCAGTGATTGCAGCCTCCCCAGAAGATAGCTCACAAAGTCTCATCCAGGGGACCCTGGGGCTGGGAAGGGCAAGTGGCAGCACACAGTATGAAGGAAGTGGATGTGATAAGGTCCCGGTATGGGTGTTAGAGAATGAGAATCAAAATTTACAATCCCTCTTCTGCAAGTAAATCACATGTTCCACCCATGCTTTTTTCTCACTCCTTCCTTGGCCTGGGGAAGAGAATGCGAGATTTCACAGGCTTCTTGTGCCATTTAACCCAGTGAGCATTGAAGTGGAGTCACTCATGATTTCCCTGAGAGAGAGAGACGCTTCATTAGAAAGAACTCTCAGGAAAAGAGCTTGAAAGAAAACCTGGGTATTGTTCCAGAACGTGATTCATAGAGTGAGACTGTCTCTGCCCCTATCAAAACAGAACTTCTGAGTTGGGGATTTTCCAAGTGTTTCTTTTCCTCCCCTAAGTAATATCCATATGGTAGCACCAGGTCATGGATTGGAGTCTACAAGAGAAAGATAACGGGAATTCTCCAACCACTGGATTATGTTATCTTTTCAAAATCATATCTTTATTTGAAAGAACTTAGCTACAAAGTACATCTATTCTAGACAAGATGACAAAAACTTTGTGATATTAGTCACAAATTTTTTAATAGAAAATGGCATGTTCCAGAGCTATATTATGTAGCATTTACCAATTCTTTATTTGCTTTCCCAATAGACATTTATTATCACCTTTCTGCAAAGTAAAAAACAAAAAAGTCAGAACTAGTGATTGTTTCTCAATCTTACTTCTCCTCTGAGAATAAATTATGCAGCATTATTTTAACAAAACAAGGTGGCTCTTGATAAAGGCATTGGTTGCTTGGCATTTAAGGTAATGCCTGGTATATTAGTTTCCCAGGATTTTTGTAACAAAGTACCCTAAATTGAGTAGCTTAAAACAACAGAAATGTACTGTTTTATAGTTCGGTAGGCTAGAAGTCTGAAACCAAGGTGTCAGCAGGATGGTGCTCCCTCTGAAGGCTCTAAGGGAGACTCTGTTCCAGACTTTTCTTTTGGCTTCTGGTGGTTGCCAGCAAACCTTGACACTCCTTGGTTTGTAGGCACTTCATTCCATTCTCTACCAAAGGATATACATGGTGTACTCCCTGTGTGTTCTTACATCATCTTCCCTTTATAGGTGTCTGCCACTGTGTTTCTTCTTCTCTTTCTTAAAAGGACACCAGTCAGTTTGGATTAAGGCCCACCCTAATGACCTCATCTTGACTTGATCACATCTGCAAAGATACTATTCCCAAATAAAGTCAATTCACAGGTTCCAGGTAGACATGAAGACATCTCTTTTGGGGCATTTCAACCTATAACACCTGGTAAAATGGAAGCAAAGATACTTCAGCCTGTTTCCTTTGAGAATAAGTTCAGTGTGAACTCTTAATCAGATCATGGAGTCTCCAGGTTTTAAGTTTTTCTCATAGTAAAGTGGGGGGAGCAGGAGAAATTGCATTCATTTCTCTCCTTGAAGACAAGGGTGTTCACTCAACCAACTTGTCTGTAATCAGATTCCATGGAGGGTGTTAATCATCTTCAATGATTAACCTGTGCAGCTGGGACTTTGAGATTGCTCAATACAAATGTTGCCCATTTTATCAAGATTTTTTAAATGTTGGATTTTATTGGATTATATATTGGGTTGTATATTGGATCATATAAAACTTGATGTGAAGCTTGATGTGATTTACAATGTCACTTTGTAATTGTTTTAGATATCACCATAGTTTTAATTTTGTTTTTTTTTGTTGTTTTTTTTTAGTTTTAATTTTGTTAAATTGTGTTTTTAAATTTACATTTGCTAGTGTACATTTTATTTTTTCTCTAAAGAGTTAAATTTAGTATTTATTTAAAAAATAAATTTGTTTTCTAGAGAAACGCTTAAAAGCTAAAGCACAAGAATTTAAAGGTAATTGTAATGATAAGGAAAAAAGCAAATCTCAGAAGAAAAATTAGTCACTTGCATTTTATAATGTTTTCTTGAGAATCAGATCCTATGCATTCATAGCAACCAATTTTGGAATCGGAGTTTCAGTTTCTCAAATTGAACTATACTGTTAGTAGTGTTAAGAACAGTATGGCACACGGGGCACCTTGGTATCTCAGTTAAGCGGCCAACTCTTGCTTTTGGCTCAGGTCACGATCCCAGGATTGTGAGATCAGGCCCTGCATTGGGCTCCAAATTCAGCAGGGAGTCTTCTTGAGTATTCTATCTCTCCCTCTCCTTCTGTCCTCCTCCTTTAAAAAAAAATAGCATGACACAATAATAAATCTTGATAAAATGGGCAATTCTCTGGAGAAAAAAACAAGACTCCAAAATTGATCAGGAAAAGGCAGTGACTATGATAAAAAATTAAAAACATGATCGAAGAATTTTGTTTTAAAAAAATGTATTCTAACTCTGATGGATCTTTTTAAACAATCAAAAAATAACATTAAGTTAAAAAATACTAAATATTAAATAAAAAGTCTCAGTGGATATATAAACATGAAAGCTATCCAATTTATTGAACAAAGTAGTATAATCCTGTTAACGAAGTTCAACAAAGATAGCAAACCAAATAAAAACAACAGAAAAAAAAACTAATCTTGCTTATAAATTCCACTTGGAAATTTACAGAAAGAATTAGCAACTTAAATGTATTCATACATTTTATTTTATTTTTTTAATATTTTATTTATTTATTTGAGAGAAAGAGAGAGTACACGAGCTGAGGGAGAGGCAGGCTCCCTGCACAACCTCTGTCCAACACTGTGGCTGCACTGGTTCTGGTGCCTCTTAAAAAGAGCATCCCAGGAAGGAGAACTGCTGGGCCACAGAGTTGGCAAATGTTCAGCTTTACAAAATAATGCCAAACAGGGTTCCTGCAATCCTATCAGCAGAGTAGAATGTTAAACAAAAATATTATTCCAGCATTTGTGGAAGACTTTATTAAGGTACCACTGCAGTGATGGTTTTGCATGAAGGGAGAGAGACTGGGCTCCACTCTGAATACAACAAAGACAAGTGGGGATTGATAGCCAGGATATGGGGTGGCTCAGTGGATAGAAAATTATTAAAAAAAAATAAAAAATAAAAAAAAAAAAAAAATAAAAAAAAAAAAAAAAAAAAAAATTATTAAGAAAACACAGCAAGGCTAGGGGAATTCTTGCTAGACCCAAAAGGATTCTTGCTGAAGGCAGGCACGTGCCAAAGTTAGGAGATATCCAGGGTGGCTTGAAGAATTTGATCAGAAAGCAACGGTAGGAGATTTTCGCTAAACTGACCCAGCAGGATTCTTTCTAAAAGTTGGACTAAGAGAGTCAAGGACACAGCCCCAGATCTGGACCTGGCTGAAAAGAGGGCTCAGGGTAACCTGACTCAGTTTTGGTTAAGGAGAGAATCTTTGTCAATAAGTTTCCTTTATCCACATTTTCATCAGCATATGACTCTGTCCTCATAGGGGACACCCATGGAGCAGTGTACACTTGCCTGGATGAGTGAGTTTCTGAAGGTCAGGTAGGAACCTCAGAAGGTATAGGGGACCGAAGGAAATCAAGCTGGAGTTGGTCTCCCATTTCATGACCACCTCTCACCAGGGCACCTGGACCATAAAACATGTTTTATGTAAGAGAGTCATAGAATAAATCAAGAGAAGAAAGTTTGATTAAATGGTTATTAAAAATTGAAAACAACTATATGTCAAAATAGCATATACAAAATTGAAACAATTAAATCAGAACACAGTTATCATGAAGATGACCAAGAGAAAATATACCTCACATATTAAAAGTATGAACAAACTGATACACAAAAATCAACTAGATTCAAATAGGCGAGAAAACAAGGACAGAAAAGTAGCACAGGAGAAATGTATTAGTCTAGAAATATAAGGAATGTTCAAATTCAATAGTAAAGTAATATAAATTACCAATAAGACACCGGGTTTAATTTACCAAATCAGTACACCAACCTGGCCAGACCTTAGCCTCCTCATTTGGACCATATTAAAATATGATACTCAAGTTTGCAAGACTAGGGTAGTCTTTCTTGTTTCATACACATCTAAGGTATTTCCAACATTTAGTAAATGTCTTTTGAAGAGTCATTTTAAACTAGAATTTTCTCTTTAAGAGTCAATCTTACAGAATCTGAAATACAGAAATAACTGTTTCTGCAAATTTTCATTTCACTATTATAACAAAGGATTAAAAACAACAATAAGCAAAGATGTACAAGTGATTAAACAAGCTGTGATATTATTAAAAAACAAATGAAGAGGTGCTTGGGTTGAGCGTCTGACTCTTGGTATCAGCTCAGGTCGTGATCTCAGGGTCATGAGATTGAGCCCCGTGTCTGGCTCTGCACTGAGCACACAGTCTTGAGGCTCTCTCTCCCTCTCCCTCTGTCCTCCCTTTGTGCTCTCACTCTCTCTCTCATAAATAAATAAATAAATAAATAACAAATTAAGATCCTGTTTTATGAGTATTTAATAATATGAGCAAATGAGTGGGAAATCATATAAGTAAAATACATTAAATTGAAAAGAGTATTAAGTGAAAAATATATTACAAAATTTTAAATATAAAATATATTATAATATAAAATTTTAAATTACACTCTATGTGAATATTAGAAATATGTTAGAAAACTAAAGGATGAGAATGTTAATATTGATGATTTCTGAGTTGATTTGGTTTTTCGTGTTCTTATTTATATTTTCTACATTTTCTGTATTTTCAGCCATCAATATGTAACATTCCTATAAGTTATAAAGGCTATATACTCACTAAAATATAAGCCTGAATACATAAGAATTCCTTTCATGATGTTCTAGGATCTAGAATTACTTAGAAAACAGGTGTCACATGATGGGGAATGCACATACTCTGCACCAAATTGCCAGGGTTTCAGTCCTGGACTCGCCACCTGCCAGCAGTGTCCTTGAGCAAGTTACTTCACCTCCTTGGGCCTCAGTTTCTTCCTCTGTAAAATAGGGCCAATAGGAGTCTGCACTTCCTGGGGTTGTGTGAGGAGTAACTGAATTAATATATGTAAGGGGCATAGAGCATGCGCTAGGAAAGATAGCTTTTATTATTATACAGGAAAAGAAGGAAGAGTTTTAGCTTGCATGCTCCTTGAAAGTAAGGCCAATTTCTCTTAGTTCTTTTTATCTTAAAACCCTCCACCTGCTCCCCAACCAAAAACCCTGACAACAGTGTGGAATCCATAACAATGTTCTCATAAAGTAAAGGGTTAGTAACTTTTTGCCATTCCTCATACTCCTTCACTTGAGCATTGCCAACCTCAGAAGTGACCTGCCTGGCACGGGCAGTCACTGTGTGAACATAGCTCCACCATCATCAACGTCACCATCCTGTTGTAACATAGTACTATTATTCAAGATATTCAATGAGATATTAATGAAAGCAAATCTCAAATCAGCCACTTTGCTTTTCATGAGAATGTTCTGCATTTCTTTTGCCCTTAGATCAGCAACAATACCTGCTGCCTACACAAGGGCTGGATGTCAAGGGCCTCTCATTGGAAAAGAGCTACTTGGTCATGGGTGCTGGCAGAGAACCCTAGAATGTGACCCAGAAAAGGCGGTAGGAGTGTCTGCTATGGATTTCAAAAGTTGGTGAGCAGTATGTGAATAAGATCACATCCAAGGGGAGATGCTGACATCTAGAAGAGAATCAAGTTATCAGCGCAAAGTGACTTTGAGGATGGGCAGTAGGGAGCTGAAGTGGGGGAGGGGAGGGCAGAGAACAACATGAAAATTGTGGCGTGACATGAGGCATTCCCCTTTGAGAGTCCTGAGGGTGCTGCCAGGACTCAGCCCAGCTATCAGCTCTGGTTAGTCTTGCCTAATGTCACAGAGTCCACACCCAGTTGTCAGTTGGGCAGAGATCCAAAGGCTTGGGCCTCCAATCCAAATCTGGACAGTTTTGAAGAGTCATCCATCCCATCTTGATTCCCTGTAGGGCATCTCTTGAGATGGCATCATGGCCCAATGTCCCCCTCTGCCTGTCATGTCTCTCTCTCCCCACTTCATGGCTGGTCCCAAGAGCTCCCCGATAAAGGCCTGCAGGAAAATCTCCACCTCAGAGTCTAGGACAGTCCCCCATCCACTCCCACAGAGCTTACACCCTAGTGGGAGATACAGAAAGTGAGCAAACAAGCAAGCCAATCAATAACTTCAGAAGAAAATGAGTACTAAAAGGAACATGAAACAAGGAAAATTGATAAGCAGGGACAGGATTGTGGGGGGAGCCAGGGACAGCCTCTGAGGAAAGGATTTTAGGTTGAGACAAAAAGCACTGGAGAAGTCAAAGGTCGGGACTAGCAGGTGTTTGCCTTGAGTAGAGTGATCCAGAGCAAGCTGGGGAACACAGAGGTAGAAAGAGCCTTTCCACACAGGAGCTGACAGGCATGACAAGGAGTGTGGGTTTCATCCTGGTTGAATGAAAAGACCCAGGAGGGTTTTAAGTGTTTCAGAGACCTGATCTAATTTAGGTTTTTAAAAGATTTTCTTGCTGGTTGGTGGAAAATAGATTGCAGAGAGGTAAGAATAGAAGCAGGGAGACTATTCAAGAGATTTCTCCTTGATCCAGGCCGCTACTTCTCAAAATACAAGTTGCAGCCCATTAATGGATAATGCAATCAGTACAATGGTTTTGAGCAAACTTTTTAAATGACACAACCTAGGCTAGATTTGAATAGAATAAAATAGAAGAGAAAGTTGAGTGTGTGACTTTCAATAAGAATAAATATCGCTTCATGATACTTAATGGGGTTAGAAATAATTTTATACATGTTTATTGGCTCAAAATTAATTGATTGATATCTACAGGTTGTGTCAATCAACCAAGACCAGAAAAAATGACTTAAAAAGGAAGAAGAGTTGACAAAGGTCCAAGGGAGTGTGATGTCCTAGAGGAGTCAGTGGGGTCAGAGACACCTGTGAGAAGTAGCAGGGAAAACAGCACAGGGCCCAGAGGTATGAAGACCAGAGTAAAGACCCGAACAAGATGAAGTTGTCTGGGAGGGTAGAGAGAGGCTGGAGTGAGTGGCTGCCTCCATTACATTGGGCTTTGAAGCAGTATCAATCCCAGCAGAGGCAAAATGCTGTATTATTTAACAAAAAACAAAACAAAAAAATGAGGGTCTTGCTGGGGTAAGTCTGACCCAACCACAAAGATGGCAGACACGGATTTAGGGAGGGTCCCAGTTTCAATCCAGACCCACTATCTAAGCTCACTCAAAATGCAAGAGGAGCCCCCCGCTGTGATGGCAAGTTCCATGGTTCTCCCAAAAGCTGAAATGGAAGAGCAGTGATGTCCCAGGTTGCAGGACATGAGAGCCCTGTTGCTGGTAATAGTCAAGGCAAACTGAAGAACTCCATGAGCGGGCATTCCAGACGCTGAGGGGCATTATTTCACAAGTAAGTGTCACATGTCATTCATTCCACTGGATTCTCTTTTGTGAAAAAGTGCTTTGGACACATAAGTGGGAAAAATCTGGGAGCCTGTATCCTTTCTTGTGGGTTAAACTGTATGCCCCCAAAAGATAGGCTGAAGTCCTAATCTACAACACCTGACATGGTTTTTAAGTAGGATCATTCATTGTGGATGTAATTAGGTAAATTAAGGGGAGGTCACCCTGGAGTACAGTGGGCCCCAAATCTGATATGACTGGTGTCCTCAGAAGAGGAGGAGAGACACAGAGACACAGAGACACAGGAAGACAACCTGGTGATGACAGAGGCAGGCATATGAGTGATGTTTTCAGGCCATGGAAGGCCATGGATTGCTGGGAAGCACCGGGATCTAGAAGAGGCAAGGAAGGATTCCTCCCTACGAGCATCAGAGGGAATAGGGCCTTGCTTTCAGACTCTTGGCCTCCAGTGAGACAATAAATCTCATTCTGTTATTTTTAGTTCCAATACTTTGTTAAGGCAGCCCTAGGAAATTAATACACTAGGCATCATTTTGGATGCAAAGTAACCAATGCCTTTTGGAAGGAATAGAGCTCTCAAGAGCCACAATTTGCATAATGCATACTGAAGACCTAGGAAGTCCATGCCTTGAGACTCACTGACTTAGAATATTACTTAAACTATTTTTTTTTAGTTGTTGGAAACAATAATAAACATTGACTATTTCACACACTTTCTTTGGATCAGGAATTTAGGAGTGGCTCAGCTGTGTGTTTATGTCCAGGAAGGGTCTCTCATGAGGCTACTTACCTGGAGTTATAGTTGGCTGCAGTCTGGCTGGCCCTGGAGGATCTTTTTATAAGATGGCTCACTCACAGGGCTTAGAGCAGGAGGGCTCAGTTCACTGCCATGTGGATCTCTCCAAAAGGCTGCTTGACTATTCTCTTTGGCAAAGCCAAAGACTGGTATTTTGTTTGTTTGTTTGAGTTTTTATTTTAATCAGCCTGTGCTCATCAGGCCAAGTACACTCTTTGCTCCCTATCACCTATTTCCCCAATCTCCCTACCCCCTCCCCTCTGGTCACCATCAGTTTGTTCTCTATAGTTAAGAGTCGACTTCTTGGTTTGCCTATCTCTCTTTCTCTTTTTTCCCCTTTGCTCATTGTTTGTTTCTTAAATTCCACATAGAAGTGATATCATATGGTATTTGTCTTTTTCTGACTGATTTATCTCACTTAGCATTATATACTCTAGCTCCAACCATCTCATTACAACTAGCAAGACTGCATCCTTTTTTATGGCTGAATAATAATCAATTGTATATATATACCACTTCTTCTTTATCCATTCATCAGTTGATAGACATTTGGGCTGCTTCCATATCTTGGCTACTGTAGATAATGCAGTTATAAACATGGGGGTACATGTAGCCTTTGAATTAGTGTTTTTGTAAACACCAATTAGTGCAACTGCTGGATCATAGGGTAGTTCTGTTTTTAACTTTTTGAGGAACCTCCAAACCATTTCCACAGTGACTACCCCAGTTTGCATTCCCACCAACAGTGCATAAGTGTTTCTTTTTTTAACCACATCCTCGCCAACACCTGTCATTTCTTTTGTTTTTTATTTTATCCATTCTGACAGGTGTGAGGTGATATTTCATTGTAGTTTTTACTTGCATTTTACTGATGATAAGTGATGTTGAGCATCTTTTTCATGTGTCTGTTGGCCATCTGGATGTCTTTTTTGAAGAAATGTCTGTTCATGTCTTCTGGCCATTTCTTGATTGGATTATTTGGGGGCATGAGTTTTAGAAGTTCTTTGTATATTTTCGGTTACTAACCTTTTATCAGATATGTCATTTGCAAATATCTTCTCCCATTTGGTAAGCTGCCTTTTAGTTTTGTTGTTTCCTTTCCTGTGCAGAAGTTTTTATTTCGATGTAGACTCAATAGTTTATTTTTTCTTTTGTTTCCCTTGCCTCAGGGGACCTATCTTGGAAAAAGTTGCTATGGCCAATGTCAGACAAATTACTGCTTGTACTTTTTTCTAGGATTTTTATGGTTTCAGGTCTCACATTTAGGTATTTAATCCATTTTGAATTTATTTTCATGTATAGTGTAAGAAAGTGGTCCAGTTTCTTTCTTTTGCTTGTAGCTCTCCAGTTTTCCCAACACCATTTGTTGAAGAGACTGTCCTTTCCCATTGGATAGTCTTTCTTGCTTTGTCAAAGATTATTATTTTTAAAAGATTTTTAAATTTATTTATTCATGAGAGACACAGAAAGAGGCAGAGATATAGGCAGAGGGAGAAGTAGGCTCCTGCAGGGAGGCCAATATGGGACTCAATCCCAGGACCCTGGGATTACAGCCTGAGCCAAAGGCAGACGATGAACCACTGAGCCACCCAGGCATCCCCTGTCAAAAATGAATTAACCATATAATTGTAGGTTTGTTTCTGAATTTTCTATTCTGCTCCATTGATCTGTGTGTCTATTTTTGTGCCAGTAACATACTGTCTTGATCACTATAACATAAATTGTAACATAACTTGAAGTCCAAAACTGTGATACCTCCAACTTTGCTTTTCTTTTTCAAGATTGCTTTGGCTATCCTGGGTCTTTTGTGGTTCCACACAAGTTTTAGGATTATTTGTTCTAGCTCTGTGAAAAATGCTGTTGGTATTATGATAGGAATTGCATTAAATGTGCAGATTGCTTTGGGTGGTATAGACATTTAACAATATTTATTCTCCCAATCCATGAGCAAAGAATGTCTTCCGATTTCTTTGTGTAATCTTCAATTTCTTTCATCAGTGTTCTATAGTTTTCAGAGTATAGATCTTTTACCTGTTTGGTTAGGTTTATTCCTAGGTATCCTATTATTTTCAGTGCAATTGTAAATGAAATTGTTTTCTTAATTTCTCTTTCTGCTGCTTCATTATTGATATATAGAAATGTAACAGATTTCTGTACATTGATTTTGTATCTGCGATTTTACTGAATTTGTTTATCAATTTTAGAAGTTTTTTGATGGAGTCTTTTGTGGTTTCTATATATAGTATCATGTCATCTACAATTGGGAAAGTTTTACTTCTTCCTTACCCATTTGGATGCCATTTATTTCTTTTTCTTACCTGATTACCGTGGCTAGGACTCCCAGTACTATGTTGAATGAAGGTGGTTAGAGTGGACACTGTCTTGTTCCTGACCTTAGGGGAAAAGCTCTTAGTTTTTCCCCTTTGAAGATGATGTTAGCTATGGGTTTTTCATGTATGGCCTTTATTATGTTGAGGTATGTTCCCTCTAACCCTGCTTTGTTGAGGGTTTTTATCATGAATGGATGTATGAATGTACTGTCAAATGCTTTTTCTATATCTATTGAAATGATCATATGTTTCTTATCTTTTCTCAATATATCACATTGATTGTTTTGCAAATATTGAACCACCCTTGCAACCTGGGAACAAATCCCACTTCATTGTGGTGAATGTTTTAATTTATTGTTGGATTCATTTTGTTACCATTTTGTTAAGGATGTTTTGCATCTATCAGAGATATTGGCCTGTAGTTCTTTTTTGTGTGGTGTCTTTATCTGGATTTGGTATCAGAGTAATGCTGGCCTTATAGAATGAATTTGGAAGTTTATCTTCCTTTTCTGTTTTTTGGAATAATTTGAAAAGAATAGGTATTAACTGTTCTTTAAATGTTTGGTAGAATTCACCTGTGAAGCTATCTGGTCCTGGACTTTTGTTTTTTGGGAGCTTTTTGATTACTTATTCAATTTCATTGCTGGTAATCAGTCTGTTCAGATTTTCTATTTCTTCTTGCTTCAGTTTTGGTAGGTTATATGTGTCTAAGAGATTATCTATTTCTTCTATATATACCAATTTGTTGGCTTATATAGTTTTTCATAACATCTTTTATAACTATTTATATTTTTGTGGTGTGGTCTCTCTCATTTGTGGTTTTATTTACCTGTGTTCTTTCTCTTTTTTCTCAGTAAGTCTGGCTGGAGATTTATCAATTGTATTGATTTTTTTTTTTCAAAGAATCAGCTCTTGATTTCATTGATCTGTTCTATTATTATTTTAGTTTCCATATCATTTATTTCAGCTCTAATCTTTGTTATTTTCTTCCTTCTGCTGGTTCTGGGGTTTTTGTTCTTCTTTTTCTAGCTCTTTTAGGTGTGAGGTTAGGTTGTTTGAGATTTTTCTTGCTTCTTGAGGTAGTTCTGTATTGCTGTAAACTTCCCTCTTAGAATAACTTTTGCTGCATTCCAAAAGTTTTGAACTGTTGTGTTTTTGATGTTATTTGTTTCTATGTACTTTTTAATTTTCTGGTTGACCTATTCATTGTTTAGTAGCAGGTTATTTAACTCCATGTATTTGTGCCCCTTCCAGATTTATTCCTGTGGTTGACTTCTAGTTTCATAGCATTGTGCTTAGAAAAGATGCATGGTATGACTGTGATCTTTTTAAATTTATTGAGGTTTGTTTTGTGACCTACTATATGATCTATTCTGGAGAATAGATCCATGTGCACTTGAAAAGGAGGTGCATTCTGTTATTTTAGGATGTAATGTTCTGAACATATCTATTAAATCCATCTGGACCAGTGTATCATTCAAAGCTATGGTTCCCTTATTGATTTTCTGTTTAGATTATCTGTCCATTGATATAAGTGTGGTGTTAAAGTTCCTAACTATTATTATATAATTATCAATTTGTTCCTTTATGTTTATTATTCACTGTTTTATGTATTTAGGTTTCCCTATCCTGGGTGCATAAATCTTTACAATTGTTGTATCTTTTTGTTGGATTGTTCCCTTTATTAATATAGTGTCCTTAAACTATTCTTTAAAAACATGTTCTAATCCCAATATTTATCTTCTTTTCAGTTTGAATACTTTATTTGGTATACCACTTATATGATTCTGTATCCAGGTACCCATCCAGAAGGAAAGAAGTTAAACGGACAGTATTTCAGAGAGAATCCTGTAAAACTCAGAGGTTTGGATTTATGGCCTCAGACCAAGCTTCCACACTATTTCAAGGTTCACTAGGCAGTAATGATTTCTTCCCTTCTCCCTTGTCACCTGTCAGCGAGGCTGCCTGCCCCATTTGCCTGTTGGCAGCAGAGAACTCACAAGAGAAGGCCCCTCAATGGATAGTGTTTATGTCTTCACTTCACATCCTTAATCTGGGTAGGAAGAAGGGCAGAAAAGAGATCTTTTTTCTAGAGTGTACACACGTGAATGACAACAATGAGAACCAGGAACCATCACCCAGCAGATCCCAGTAGAATAAAATTAAATCAGAGGGTAAAGTGTTTCAACAGCCTGATAGAATCAAGCTGTCTTTTAACTAAGATGCTTCCGGATCATTCCTCCATCTGTTTAATAGAGCATTTACATCAATTACCACTGCACTGCGGTAAAACAGGATGCTAAAATCAGGACTGCCCCAAGAGATGGGGACAGTGTTGCTGAGCAGGCGGGCAGGACCAGGGCTCCCAGGAGCTGATGGTGGCTCCTCACTCAAACAAATCCATTTCCTCACAGGGATTTGAGATGGAACTCATAACAGGAACTTATTTCTTTGTCTGTCTTTCCCTTCCTGGGGACTGAGGGTGGTTACCATAGAAATCAAGTCTATTCAGGAACTTGAAACTCATTACTGATTGCAAAAAAAAAGTTAGTTTTTAGGGTCAGAAACAACATCGGCAGGAGGGTAACTGAAGGAAATATAGAGATGCCTTCAGGGGTGACATAAAGTCCAAAGAAACCGTAGCATCCAGAATTCAGACTCTATAGCACCATGTTATCACTCACACTCTAAAACGACAGTTTTCCTAAGGAAGAATTACCAGTAAAGTCATTTGTAGCTCTGCAAGACCTACAGGAGCTGTCTGCCCTGTTGTAATTAGGCAGCTTGCCAGCAGCTCATGACAGAGCCAGAGCTTAACTTTGGATTTAAGCAGTACAAATTACTTAAAGAGGTTTGGGGCGCTGGGGGATTTTGCTGATTTCCCAGTGATTTTTTTTTCAGCAAATCTGTACTTATAGGAAAAAAATGAAATCTCAGTGGAAAGTATTACCCTGTATTCCTAATCTCCATACCTGACACTTACTGAGTGGGGATCAGTGGGAGAGAAAAGTGGATGGACGTGCTTCCCACCACCACAGGTCCCAGAATCTTGAGGATCCCAGGTAAACCCAACCTCTCACTTACCCGTTGACAAGTGGCTCACAAGGGTTGAGGCTCACACCATCTGTGGCCTGTAGACCCAAAACCTTAATCAGCTCTTCTGATTATTCAGCCCTGGAGATGAAATTCCTGCTCAGCCACTTACAGACTGTTTGACTTTAGGCAGGTCACTTAACGGCTCCAAAACCTTCTTTTTCTTATCCATAAAATGAAGACAACAAAACCTGTTCTTTCTTCTTGCCTCACAGATGATTGTGAAGCTCAAAGGACATACGCAAAGTAAGCGCTCCTAACTGGCAGACATAGGTACAAAGGGAAAACATTATCATGACTTCTCTGAGGGCAGGACTTCCTGTCTGCAGGCAGGACTAACCATCTCTGATGACGAATGAGGGGACGGCAGGCCAGGGCTCTTGAGTTCCTGTCAAGGAGATGCTAACAAAAATACCCAAACACTTTGGTCCTTTTTTTTTTTTTTTTTTTTTTTTTTTTAATACCTTAAGTTGCAGAGTTAGGGATGTCAGGCCACAGGTAGCAGAAGACTTAGAGTTGGTTCCCACAGCTGTGTTATCCACCTTCCTGAAAAGAAACATGTAGCCACATGTAGCTTCCCTTTTCCTGCTTCCTCCAAGTCCTCAGGCTCTTCTCATCAGCGCCCCCTCCCTGCCGGCCCCACTAGCACCTGCCAGCGAGGCTGCCTGCATCCCCTGCACCATCATTCCTGTTGCCTATCATGTTAGCCAGACTGGCATCTTCACCTAAAATGGAAGAGAAAGGACAGTTGCTGTAAGACATTCACAGTCTTCCCTGGATTTCCACTTGCTCTCTGTAAAATAGTGCCAAGAGTGTATCCATTAAAAAAAATATATTGTGAAATAATAAAGAAGCATTGCTATCAGTGTCATTATTTATGATGACGCCTGAGTAAATATATGAGCTAGGTGGTCATCTAGCATAATGCCTGCCATAATAGGCACTCAATAAATATTTATTGAAGGAATAAATGAGTGGGGAATATTCATGACTTTAAAAATATTTAGTAGTGAAACAATTCATTTAAAAAACTTTTATCTAGAACTCCAATATTTTGCTCAGCCAATTCAGCCTCTCAGTTCCCTACAGAAATTCCTCAGGCCCCTTCCAGGTGCCTCAGAACAGATAGAAAACCTATGACCTTATAGAATTATTAACATTTTTATTCTTGTATTTTGGCCTTTCCTCCATAATGAGATATCTACTTTTACATTTAAAAATTCGTCAGTTGGACTTGTTCAAAGAATGTTTTTGGCTTGTACCTGACACATTTTATCAAATTAGACTCTGAATTCCTCCATAATAAGTGTCACATAATTACACACAAATTGTATGTTCTGCTTAACATTCCTTAAAGCCATCCCATTTCACTGAACTTGTTAATAGAAGTGATTGTCAGAAAAACCAGAAAGCCAAAGGATCCTATCATGTGCCCAATTTTGCCAGGATTCTACAATCCTGTACTGATCTAAACAAGAAGTAACCCTATTTTCCCATGGATTCCAAATGCAGCAAGGGCACTTGAGTAGTTTCTTAAGCTGGATGAAAATATTTATATTTTTTGTGTGTCTTGGTAGGGAGCTGAAATGTATTCTCATGCTATTCATTGCAATGAAGATTTATACAATAAAAGAATTTCTTTTGCTGAAGGAGAGCTCAAGGGGGCCCTTTATCCATTTCTCATTCAAAGGCACAACAGTAGACCCTTGGCATTTGAGGAATTCCAAATAACAAATTCCATTACTGACTACGATTTCCTTCACAAAACTGTGTTAGTTCAATAGAAAAGAGCAAAGTGATCTCTTTGGACCCTTCCAGATGGCTGTCGCAAGCGAGGCAATAAATGGAGAATAGTTAAGTCCAGTAGAAATGGAGATGCTGGTAGTTAGTTAGGCTCACTTACTAGCTATGAGATTTGTTCCTACACGCCAGCTTTAAAGCACACCGATCCCTATCTCAGCCAATCTAAAACTTACTACATACTATGGGCTTTTCAGATCACTTGCAAATAATTCAAACTATGGAGGTTACATTTGAGATAGAGGTCTACTTTATTCTAAAACAAAAAATCATCTGAGATCCCATCCAAAGTGAGTTAATCCTCTAATCTCCTCATAAGACACCATCTATCAGTCAGCCAATATCTATCTACTTTGCCATTCCAACATCACAGTTGCTAATTCTGGAGCAAGTAAAGCATCTCTTCCAGAATGCGGTTCCAAAGTTCCAGCACCTTCTTTAAAGTCAATGGCACAAAATTCTGCTCCTGATGCCACAGATGTTTGTGGGTATTTTCCATCAATGTTTGCTTTCTTGTGTTTTATTTTAACTGGAAAAATAGAAAATTACACAATTAAATAATTATAAAAAGCATACACCATAGGCAAAGAGGTTTCAATTAAGAAATCATATAGGGCAGCCCCGGTGGTGCAGCGGTTTGGCACCGCCTGCAGCCTGGGGTGTGATCCTGGAGACCCAGGATCGAGTCCCACATCGGGCTTCCTGCATGGAGCCTGCTTCTCCCTCTGCCTGTGTCTCTGCCTCTCTCTTCGCTCTCTCTGAATGAATAAATAAATAAATCTTAAAAGAAAATTAAGAAATCATATAGAATGAAAATCCCTAGGATTTGAGGCAAACTCTGGTATCGGATGAGAAAATACCGTCATAATTGGAGTAGAGATTATACACAAGCCAATAAAAGTCTCCAACATCCCAATCATTACCAGGAATATAAACACATTCACTTATCTGAAATGATTCAGGAAACCTCTGTTGTTGAACTTTTTAAATAAAACATTTCAATAGTATTCTCTTAACGTTTGTACCACATGTTCTATTGAAAGAATTTGAGACAATTTACACATAGACAAGTCAAGACACAAGATACTGAACACAGAAAAAAAGACCAGATTGTACCTAAAATAATGCACATTGTGGTCCCCAGAATAAGGCAACTTGGTGCCCGTTTGTAAAAATACCAGGTTGCAAGTTTTCTTATCTGCTAAAGCAAATTAAAAAGTCCACCAAAAAAAAAAATCCATTTTTATCCAGAGGTAGAATTTGGCACATTCATCACATTTTGAAAACGGGCAAGAGATTTTTTGTTTTTGTTTTTGAAAATTCAAAAGAACAAAGAAGCAAGCAAAGAATGTTCCCTTCCCAAAGACAACCACAGCCAACCAGTTTTGCATAGTGCCCTCAAGTCTCCTGGAATGATACAAGCATGTGAATAACAGTTCCTGCTCTCCCAACCTCCTTTCCTCTCTATTTTAGTAGTATTTACAGCAACCAAATCCCAGTCAATTTGCAGATTTCACACACCCCACTCTGCCTTCCCTGGAACTGGGTCCAGAGTCCAGGGCCTTCCACAGCACATGTGGAGAAGCATCCAGACAGATGCTGACTAAGATCACTGCCGCCCCGGGTCGGGACTGGGCAGTCCCTCACCACTCACAGCCTGCAGGCCTTCCTGCAGGACTTCCTGAGGTCCGATATCCAGGGGCTCCCTGCCTCCCATCCCTGCCTTCTGCAGGAAAATTTTGTCCCTTTAGCAGAGCCCTCCATGCCTATCATCCTGTCCCTTTCCTTACCTAAGAATTTCATTTCTAGTTTGAGGGAAGGAGACCTTCTTCAACCTCTGATAGTTCTCTAAACATTTTACCTGAACTCATAGTCCCTTGCATTCTCCTAACATTTTTAAAGAAGCCAAAGCCAAGAAGAGTCTTGCCAGCTATTTCCTGTTTTCTTCCTTGTTCCCATTCCTCTCCCAAGGGATGAGCAAGAGATTTCCTTAAGAACTAGAAGGGGGTTGGGGAGCATAGCAAATTATCCATTCCCTCCCCAGTGTGGCCCTCAGAACCCTGTATCCTCCAGCTTTTACCTCCACTGGCCAGCACCACCTGTCCCCTCCCTGCACTGCAGCCACAGGGGTCTTTCCACAATCCTTTGTACTCACCTGGCTCTTGATACTACAGGGCCTTTGCACATACTATTCACGCTCTCTGAAAGACTCTTTCCCTCTTCTCTAGTAATTAAGACTTTTCAGCTCATATGCCACTTCCTCAGGAGCCATTTCATGCCTGTTTGTCCCTTTTTAAAATATTCCAGAACGCAGTATTCCCCTCCTACTAGCCATTATCCCATTTGGTACTTAATATTTATGTATCCTCCTCTCTTTCCAGCCAGTAAGCTCCATAAATTCAGACTGTCTGGCTTTGAGATCACTCTTGCTTTGCATAGAATCTGGCACTTAAATAAATGCTGAACTGAATGAATAAATGAATTAATGAAGAAAGAAAGAAGGAAAGAAGGAAATTAAATAAGTAAACTCAATAAATAAATGCTGAGTAAGTGAATGAATGTTCTCACTGTCTCCTTTCTCCTCGGCTCTCTGCTCTGCTCTTCCGTGAGCCCCTGTAATTTAGCTTTTGCATGTATCATGTGTCAGGGAGTTACATATTTGCCACTGAGTGGTAAAATAACATTCTGTATTGGGGTCTCTAGGGAGCTCAGTTGGTTAAGCATCCAACTCTTGATTTTGGCAAAGGTCATGATCTCAGGGTCATGAGATCAAGCCCTGAATCAGGCTCCACACTCAGTGGGAATTTGCTTAAGATTCTCTCTCCCTCTGCACCCTCTCCAATAGATAAATAAATCTGAAAAAAAAATAACCTTCTATATCATGTTCCTTTAAACCTCCCATCTTGGCTACTCTTCGATGGTTGGACTCAGAAGCTGCTTGCTGAATTTTGGATTTACCACTGAACTCATTTGTGGATGCTATAGTTAGCCAACATCTTTCCAATAATTTCCTTCTTTTGTTTTATTAAGCCCTTGTAAGCATGAATTGTGCATTCCTACCTGAAAGCTTGAATACTTTTTGACCTTACTTTAGCCTGCAGTCTTAAGGGTCATGGGAATAAGAAATTTGAATTACATTCACTCTTCAGCTACAGGAAGCTAAGTTTTCAGTTGAGTCTTGCAGATCATGCAATTAAGCATAATGAATGGCCTACTTTGTTTAATGACTGGCAGGCCTGTGAGTCATATCAGTATAATTAACTAATACACATACATGGTTGATGTGCACCTTGTCAAAGTAGTAGCCATAGTCACTTGCCAGAAAGTTCTTCAGTCTTCCAATCAGATAACTGATCTATATCCATCAGCACTCTTCAAAGATGAAAATTATGTCAATGAACTAGAGTGTAGGAGACCTTTGGCTAACTCTGGAAGTAGTTTTAGGCTGGAAGTTAGAGGTAGTGGCCCCAAAATTTATGTAGGAGAGAATTCAGGGCAGCAGTCTGGTTGGAAGTTGAAGATCAAAGCTGCTTTTGTGTAGAAAATGTCAAATGTCCACATCAAGTAATGGGGAGATGGGCTGACGAAGATTATGAGAGAAAAGGGGGAAGGCTAATGAGTCCCCGTTCCTCACTTCTTGGCTCCAACTGCCCTTTGACTTCTGAAAACAAACTGCTGGGTTTTTCTTCCTCTCATCCCAGCCCCCACCTGGAATAGTGTTAGCTTTTAATAATGGTGTTGCTACTTTGAAACTTCAGAGTCCACAATCTGCTTAACTCACTTGACAGTGCCTCCATCAGAAACAAAAGGAGCTCAGTAAATATGTCTTGATAAGGACAAATACAGTAGTATAGTGGTTAAAAATAGGGTGTCCATATACATCTCTTGCATATATATTGAGAAATACATTTTACTTTGGGTGCCATTTAAGATTTAACACTTGCAGAAATATTTTTCTTTTCTCTGTTTATATTTTAGTAGGTTTTGCATGTCTGTCTGGTGCTCTCTCTCTGGCTATTTTGGTGCATCAAAAATTATTGAAAAAGTTTTAAAAGATTCTCCTCTCTTCTGTAGAAATCAACTCACTAAAATCTCCAAAGCCAGAAGGTAGTATTTTTCACAAATTCAAAAGGAGCTGCAGGCACAATACCAGTGATAAGTTACCAGGGTTCCAATGTGGTAAAGATATTTCATTCAATAGTGAAGAGATCATTCTCTGAGACATTTACTAACATTTCATGATGTGTAGTTTGGGTTTCTGAAAGCCTCAAGGTACCAACCTTGCAATTCAGGTAAATAGCCAGTGGGTGGGGTGAGCGGTACAATGAACCCCGAATCAGGGCTGCGATTAAGTTTCCATGTAATGTTGAAATTCACTTTTTATTTTTCCACTATGGAGCTTTTGGACAATTTTTTTTTGGACAATTTTTGGACAATTGACCCCACATGATCTTATTAGATGCAATATAAACAATGACACTTCATATCCCAAAGTTTTACATAGAATAAAATAAAATATAAGCCTTGAAAGTGTGATTGTTTGTGTCTCCATCTACCCAGCTAGACAGGAAATTCCTAGGGGCAGGCAGGACCACCTCTTGACATCCTTCTGCTCCCGATAGCATCAAGGACACTGGAAGGACTTTGTTTGCCCTGGAAGGTGCTCTGTAAATGCTCATTGAATTGATGTCTTCATCCTCGAAAGGAATCATGTCACAGTCATTAAATCTTGACTTGATCATGTCTGACCTGCCTACCTGTTCTCCTGGGCCCTTCTCTGGGGTCTCTGTCTTTCTGGAATGATGAGTGGGGCCATTCAGACATGCAGAAGAAAATGTAAGTGTTTTCTGAATTTAGTATGCAAACTGCTCTCCTCCTGAGGGTCCATCGCTACTCACTCAGAGAAGAAACCACTAAAACTCCAGTTCAGTTCAAGGATCTGATCATTGACATAGAGCCTTGCCACCCATAGTGACACTGGCCTTAGCTAGGAGCTTGTTCAAGTTTCAGATCCCACCCCAGACCTCTTGAATTAGAATCTGTATTTTTTAAGATCCTAGGCAAACTTCCTTCCCATTATTTTTTTTGAGAGGCCCTGAAACAGGCCCTTTGGGCACAGCCTCTCCTAGATTCAACTGCTGGTCACTTAAGTAGCCTTTCTGTCCTCTGTCTCTTTGCCCTGGGTGCATCTGGCCAGAGAGTCCTCAGGGGTGAATGGGATCTGTCACACGTGTGCCCCCGGCCTACTAGACCTTGCCCCACATCACAGTATGGTAGATCCCTCAGAGCCCAGACAAGACTCCTACTCAGCCCAGTTCATGGACACCCCGAACCCTAACAGAAGCCTCCTTGCCTTTAGCTGTAGAATCTTCCTCTGGTAGGACCAACAAATGACTCCCACCTGCTTTTGGGGCCTGCCTGGGCCACTTCAGAACCTCAGGGAAGCTTGGTAAAACCCTTCCTGAAAGCCTTCATCCACCTGACTACACTTAGCTACCATTTTGGCTTCCCTCCACCTGGTATAGAGGCAAATCACTGACCCTACAAGCCAGTGTCTTCCCCACCCCTCTACCACTGGGACTCCAAGTTAGTGAGAGGGCAGGATAATCTGACTTTCACATGCTCCTCAGTTCATCCAAAATATCTTCCCCATGGCCAAAGCTCAGAGAGGGGAAATCAGGAGACAGACATGGGAAGCTTCCTGTTTGCATCTTGTTATACATTTTTAATCCTCCCAGATTGGAAGCACATTAGATGAGAAGTAGGTGGATGCCCAAGGAAGATGAGAGCCATGCTCAAGTGTTCTGGAAGCTTCAGAGGCATACACATTCATCACTTTATTTGGTCACGCACAGAGCCCCCACATAATGGATTCTTGCCACCTCACTGCCAAATGGGCACCCCATTTCTTCTGGCTTTACTTGCTTGTATTAGGAACATGAACAGCAACCATCCCAACAAACCCTTGTATCACAGAGAAGCAGGGGAGATGGACTGAGATCATGGATGTCCAAAAAACTGTGTATACTGTCAACTGCTGAACAAGAGTGACCGCCTCTCACTGTTTGCTGCTTATAGTTAAGAGGCAGTTTTTTATGTTTAGTATCCCATTTTATCTTTACAACAATCTCTTGGGTTGGGTAAAACAAGTATGATTGGTTTTTGTTGCTGGTGGTAGTTAAGTTGTATAAAGTCTCCACAAACACTGAATTAGCAAATATGGAACCAATGTTCTTGGGAGAAATACCAGCTTCCGTTCCTGCCAGGGCCTGGTCACATCATTTTCATCAGCTAATCATTACATAAACATGCTTCATGTGTGCTCTGTTCAGAGACACCTTGTTTCACACATGCTTGGATGAAGCTCACCTAAGACAACACATTTTTTTCCACAAAGCACATCACAGACTCCTTGTACTCAGGAGCACCACACAGCATCAACACTAGGCTTGGGGCTGTTTTAAACAACAAAATCAAAATGCACGTTTCTTTTTTAACGTAGCACTAAGTAAACGCTGCAGAAAAGACACTTGTTCACAGTATGGAGCAGGAACAAGAAGGCAGAGAGCTGCCTTGTCTGACATCATTTAAGAACGGGTGCATCAGGCAACTCGAGTGTTCCTCTGCTCTGCATGAGCCCTCTCATGATTGCTAAAGCGCCACAAGCAATGATTTGGGGGATTCAAATACATTTTAGAAGTGGGCAAACTCACAATACAGAATCCGTGAGTAATGAGGTTCCCCTGGAATATAACCCCCATTTCACAGGAGCAAAAACTAAAATGTTAAGTGATGACTTGTCCAAGGCCATGTTACAAGGGAGCAGCACGAGTAGGGTGTGAACCAAGGCTGTTGGTCCAGCTGCCGCTTTTCTCCCATGACCACTGGACTGATCTTCCCTGCAACTGCCAGCGGCCACTCACCAGGTCACCTGCTATAGGTTTGAATCCCTATGCACACTTCCAGGAGAGGAACCTCCCCTGATTTCCAGATGTGGTAGGCTAATGTGAGCCAGAGGAAACCTCAGAGACTATATTTTGGTTTCCTCTTAGACCGCCTCACAGAAGAAGAGGCTGAGGTTATTATGCTTAATCTGTACAAAGAAAAGTAATAATCAAATGTCGTGTTGCTTCTGATCACCTTTGAATCCTCTTCACCACGATTCCTACTGGGACAAAAGGAGAAATATTCTAAGACACTGCCGAGAGAGACAGCAGGAATACAAAAAGGGATAAAAGAGTTTAAACACAGAAAGAAGAAAAAAACCCTATGGGAAGAAGCCTCCCCCAATTCTCAGGTTCGTGAATTCCTACCCTAGTATCTTCTTTCTGCTATTTAAAGTGTTATCCCCCAGTCACATTTCAAACCGGGAACAGGTGATCATGTATCCAGTGGCAGCCTTCTGTCCCTGCCCTCTCATCTATTCTCAGTATGCTAACCAGTGTGACCCTTTAAAACATAAGTTAGATCATGGCACTCTGTCAACTCTTGGATAACTTCCCATTTTACCCAAAGCAAAAGGCAAAATCCTACAGGCCCCACATCATTTCATCTGCCGCTCACTCCCTAAACTCCTCCTCTCTCTTCTCCCCTCATTCACTCTGCTTAGTGGCTCCCCTGAAAGTGTCTGGTCCCCTCCTATGTCAAGGCCTTTGCACTTGCAGTTCCCTGTTTGAAAGTTTACCTCTCCCTACCACACGTGGCTGCAGACTCGTTGCTAACCTCACTCAGGTCCCTGCCTATATTTAAAACTGCCTCTATTTAAAACTGTGGCCTCAAACATTTTTGGACTCTTTACCTCATTCTCTGCTTTATTTTTAATTTAATTTTATTTTTTTAAGATCTTATTTATTTATTCATGAGAGACACAGAGAGAGAGGCAGAGACATAGGCAGAGGGAGAAGCAGGCTCCACGCAGGAGCCCAATGTGGGACACGATCCTGGAACTCCAGGATCACATCCTGAGCCGAAGGCAGACTCTCAACCGTGGAGCCACCCAGGTGTCCTTATTTTATTTTTTTCATGGCACTTATCACCATCTGGCATTGTTGTAAGTCTCTCCCACCAAATCATAACCTTTGTGAAGGCAAGAAATGTTTGTCCATTTTTATGGGTCTTTTTATTCATAGAAAAGCTCCTGGTTCATTGGAATCTGAAAGTGCAGGTGGGGAAAGATGACTACATTTTTGGATTGGAAGGAGTTCTAAAAATGGCAATTCCCAGGGGCATCTGGGTGGCCCAGACAGTTAAGTGTCGGACTTTTGGTTTTGGCTCAGATCATGATCTCAGGGTCATGGGACGGAGCCCTGTGTGAGGCTTTGTGCTCAGGGTGGAGTCTTTTTGAGAGTCTCTCTCCCCCTCCCTCTGCCCTTCCCGCTAATATTCTCTCTTTCTAAAATAAATAAATAAATCTTTTAAAAAATAAATGGCAATACCCACATTGCTCCTTGCTCTGCTTTCCCGCCAAGTAGCCAGTGTGTGCCCTGCTGTCCTGGATGCCCCAGCCTACAGCAGACAAGAGGGCAGGAGGAAGAGAGGAGGGGGCTGCAGATTCCTGCTCCTCTAGATGCTTAAAATGGGAAAGAAACCATTTACCAATGAGGATGTTCTTAAAACAAAGACTGGGCACTACAGGGTGTTTCCACTCTTTGCAACCTCAGAGAAAAGCTGATGAACCAAGCAAAGAGTGGGTTCTCATGGGAAAGTCTTTTGGACATCATCACAGAACAGTCACCGTGTAGCCATGAGATCTGGGTGGAGCAGGCTGTTTGGGGAGATCAGTGAGGCTGGGGGCTTCTTTGTCCCCCCCAGGCTCCCTTCTTGTTCTGTCCTGCCCCCCTTAGCAGCCACTGGGCTTGTCTCCAGTTGACCTCTTCTCCCCTTTGTTCTGAGCTTGCTGGGCGTACCGTGTGGATGGCTCTACCACTGGGCATGACTCACATCCCTGTAGGAACATTACCGGGCAGCATCACACCCCATTTGTGTCCAGAGGGTCCCCATGGCTACGTGACAGGGGAGCTGTGTGAAGGAACCCGTGATGCGGGGGAGGCTGGCTCCCTCCTGCACTGTCCTTCACTGCGGACTACATGCAGCTCCTCTGAAGTCATTTGGCACAGCCCTGCCCCTCGGAGACAGCTGCCACCTGCCGCCTCTCCTGGCCAGAAACTCGGGGGAGCAGCTGAGGTTTGGAGATGATGCAGGGGAACAGGGACCCGAGACCGCAGGACCCTGGAGCCCCAGCCCCTCGGTAACAGAAGCCTGCTGGCAAGAGCACAGACCATTCCCTGGTTCTGTGACTGCTGCTCACTTAGGTTTTGAGGTGATTGGAAAGAACCAATGGTTCTTTATCTCCACTTTATGCTTGGCCCACATTTGAGATCAGTGATTATTGTCACTGACATCTTTTAAGCCAGGCTCCAGGCTATGTGCACCATGGCTGTGGTCACCCAGCCCTGGGACGTAGGCAGTCTCCTGGCCCCCACTTCACAGGTGAGGAACGGAAGCTTAGGAAAGTCTGGAAGTGTTGCCAAGGCACGGGGGCAGGTGCAGCCCTGGGACACTGTCACCTCCATGCTCCCAGTTCTCCTTCAGCACGGTCCACTTCATGTCCTTCTGAACACTGGAAGGAAAATCAGCAGACACCAGAGTCCTAAGTAGCCCCAGGGACAACCTGCAATGCAGATCTCAAATGGGAATTAAAAGGCGGGGGGAGAGGGGGATGTTTCTAGGTTCACAGCGTATTTTCTGCAAGTAAGGAGAATATTTTTGTCTTCCACAGAACCACAGACTGGGTGAAGACAGGCCACAGCCCTGAGGAAGAAACTTAAACTCTTTCAGAGTTTCTTTTCAGAGGAAAAGGGGAACTAATTTTTTAGAGTGCAATTAAGAAATCACTTTTAGGGCATCTGGGTGGCTCAGTGGTTGAGCAGTGGCCTTCGGCTCTGGGATCAAGCTCTGTGCTCTGCCGAGAGCCTGCTTCTCTCTCTCCCTCTGCCCCCTCCCTGCTTGTGCCCCCAACCCAAATAAAATCTTTAAAAAGGAAAAAAAAAAAGACTTTCAAGTGCAGAGACAAATCAGCAGCATGAAATAGATCTTGATCAGACCTTGCCGGGAGAAGCCTGCCTGTCAGGTGGAACTCAGCCAAGTGGAGAGGCGGTGACCTTGGAGCTTCGCTGGCAAGGCCTCTTTCTTTGCCTATAGCCAATAGTCCCTGCGCTTGTGGCCACATCTTCTGGACTTCAATCAATGGGGTGCCTGTGCACTTGAAACACCCAGATTTGGGAAAGAAATCACCCATGGCCTCCTGGAGGCTGGTGAAGGGTTGGGAAAGGGGGGAAACTGGCCCCGAGGCACAATTTACGGTGATCCCACTTGTCTCAGAGCTTGTCAGTAGGAAATCTCAATGGCCAGCTTTGATTTTTTTTTTTTGAAAATCTTATTTATTTACTTGAGAAAGCACAAACAGCAGAGAGGGAGAAGCAGACTTCCATTGAACAAGGCACCCAATGCCGGGCTTCATTCCAGGATTCCAGGATCATGACCTGAGCCAAAGGCAGACGCTTAAATGACTGAGCCATCCAGACGCCCCACCAGGTTTGATTTTTGTTCAAAGGACAACTTGGGGGATGCTATCTCCCTCAGACCTCATAGAACTCTACCTTTTTTCCTCTCCACTGGCTTTCCCAGTGCCGAAATCCGTGAGGCTTGTTGCCTAATACACATGACTAGCACCAGCCTTCATGGTTTACTGTGATTGCCTGTCCATTTATCTATACTTCCTGATGGATTTGGAAGTATCTAGATGGCAAAAACTTACATACCTTTTATCTTATATATATGTATTTAGAGCCAAAGGAAGTGGGTGAGGGATGGGTGCGGGTAGAGAATCTTAAGCAGACTGCACACCCAGTGTGGAGCCTGATGTAGGGCTTGATCCCACAACCCTGAGATCAAGACCTGAGCCCGAAATCAAGAGTCAGACGCTTAGCAGACTGAGCCACCAGGCACCACACATATCTTTTATTTTTCAGCCTCTCATCCTGTACCTGACCCACAGAAATGCCATTCATGGGCCTCCAATGAAATAATAGATCAGCCTCAAAGCCCAGATCGCCTAAGCAAACACGGAATACTTTTCACAGAACCTGTCCCTGTCTGCACACTTCTGACAGAGAAGTGGAAAAAACAGAGCAAAGCATCCTCATGAGACAGAAAGTGGGAAATGTGTGGAGAAACGAAAAGCAATTTTCTTGTATGTCTTAGTCTTGTCTAGAGCAATTCCTACACAGGAGCAATGTCTCCCCACCACGGGAAACATGACCAATAAATCTCACGCATCAGCCTGTGCTTCCAAAAGCCTGTGTTGCTTCAGTGATTCCCTCATCTCAGAGTGAATAAAGAGAGCTCCCTCTGTCCCAACAATGAAGGCCCCATTGCCTTCCATGGTGGCTGTGTTAAGAGATTTTTTTTTTTTTTTTTTAATGTAGCTGAGGCTGCTGGCCCGTTGGCACAAAGCCTTCAGTGTGTTGGCCTAACTTGGGAGTGCTCTCTCCCCGTACATTTGGGACTAAACTCAGAAAGTGGCATCAATCACGAAGTCCTCCTGTACGGCAGTGGCTGAGGACACTGAGGCAAAGACCCCCAGGCAGTGTTAACTGTAAGCCAAGCACACACTGGAGTGCAGTACAGACTTCTATTTGGAATGTTTATCTTAATACACAGAGTTGAGTTTGATACTTTTCTGAAGGATACAAAATATAATGCAGAAAAGGAAGCAGAACTATCTTAAACATTTACCAAACAAGCAACTTGATGAATAGAAATTACAAATTTCCTTTCGGTGCCTCCAAACGTATTGGATGTGGACTTTAAAAAAATTACAAAGTCTATACCTTTGTATCCTTAACATATTATTTATATTGAGTATAAGGCCATTATTCTTTTTTAAAATGAGATTTTTCTCTACATATATAACTACACAGTGCTTTCCCATCAAATAATTTGGACTCTGAGTTGCTCTGGCTGATTCTGGACATTAGGACAGAATCTGACCCTGACCTTCATTCATTTCACCGGGTGCTTACTGGGTGCCAGGCCCAGAAGGACATTTTGAAAGGATAACTGGTGACAGGATGCCTGCCCTTGTGGCATTTATATCTGTAAGGAATAAAGAAACAAGGGAGCAAGACTATGAGGCAAGACCAAGACCGGGGCACTGTGACAGAGGAAGTGGCCAGAGCAGGTGGCATGGATGGTGGCATCTGAGGAAGAATATGCCAGCCAAGGGAAGAGCCAAGAGCAAAGCAAACCACATGGAAGCAGCAGCAGCTTCCAAAGCTTCAGGGGCTTGTGGAGGCCCAGCCAGCAACAGGGCCAGAGTGCTCTGGTCCGGGGAAGCTAAGAAGTTGTTTGGGCACAAGTTCAAGTGTATTCTAGAAGGATGGAAAGCCACTGAAAGATTTTGGCAAGGAGACCACATGACTGACATGTAGTTTTTGGAGATCATTCTTTTTGTCTTGTTGTTGTTACATGCATGGACACATAATATGATTGCTTAGATGCATACAAACACAGAAGCACATGTAAAATCAACTCTGGGTTGTACCAATGCCAAATCCTGCTTTGGCATTTATTTGTTATTTTGATAATCGTGTAAGATGTTATTATTGGCAGAAATTGGGTGATGGGTACACAGGATCTCCTTGCACATTGTTTTTTACACCTTCCTGTGAATTTATAATTATTTCAAAAGAAAAAGTTAAAAAAAAAATCATTCTGGTTCCAGGGTGGAGAATTGCTGGAAGGGAGGTTTTGCAACAAATATGGCAAGACACAAATGGTAGGGCTGGGAACAGAGGCAGAGGGAGAAAGAAGAAGAAGGATTTAAAATGTATTTAAAAAGTAGAACAGGGGGATCCCTGGGTGGCTCAGTGGTTTAGCGCCTGCCTTTGGCACAGGGCGCAATCCTGGAGTAGCGGGATCGAGTCCCACATCAGGCTCCCAGCATGGAGCCTGCTTCTCCCTCTTCCTGTGTCTCTGCCTCTCTCTCTCTCTCTCTCTCTCTCTCTATGTCTATCATAAATAAATAAATAAATCATATATACATATATATATAAAGTAGAACAGGACCTCTTAGTGGATTAGATGTTATGGGCCCGGGGGCAATGGGGAAGGGGAGAGGATGAGTCAGGGAAACTGGCTGGTTGGTGCTTATAACACTATAATTTTTTTCTGGAAAAAAAAAAATCCTGGGGAGAGAAGTTGAAACTGGTTGTCACTTCAGAATAACAAACCTAAATAAGCATCTTGGACACAGTATGGACACTGGGAATAAAATAGTTAAAAGAGAGTAGATTTTTAGACAGTCCAGGAGTGAAAAGAAGTTAGAAACTCTGGACTCTGATCAAGGTTTTGCTCTGTATGGCCCTGGACAAGTCATTCATTCCCTTGGAGCCTCTTTTTCTCACCTGAAAAAAAAAATGGACTGAACAGAAGATCTCTAAAATTCTGCCTTAAAAATTCTAGAAACAATATGGAAGTTGGAAGACCCTTGTTTCATCTTTCCTGACTTCAGGCATGGTAAGTAGCACAACGAGCCTGTGTTTCCTCTGGACACCAATTCTCAGAGCATAAGTTGCTTTTAATTTTGTATCTATGCCAACTTTGCATTGCAATAAGAGCCCCCCTGTGACTCCTAGTCCAAGAGAATCAGCATTGTTGCAAAGTATCCCAACTCACGTAGGGGCAGTAATAAAATACACCCTGCATCCTGGAACCCTCTTCTATTTTGTTTAATTTAAGCTCTATGAGGTCGGCACCTGGATTAGCCTAGAGACATGGAGAAGCCACTGCTGACGGGGCCGAAACCATATCTGGGCTTCATGTATACGGTAGCTGTCCATTTAGTGTCTGGCTCACTGCCACCACCTGCCTCTGCCTTCTGCCTCCTTTGCTGCTGTAATTAGACTACGTTCCTCCCTTCTTGTCCTGAACTATGGGCAAGGTCATTTCCCTGGAGGCTGTATTTTGAGTGTGATTTGATTGATACACTGCATTTATCAAACTGTAGGTATTGCCTGTCCACCTAAATATCTCTGAAGAAGTACAACGAAAGGGGTCTTTGAAGAGCCACAGCCTCCAGAAGACCAGTAGCATGAGCCCTACATCTGCTTGAAAGCCTGATAGGAATCATAACTGCTCAAGGACAGAATAGATGCATCCATCTTTCCCTGTACTCAGTGGGCATTTACTGAGGCCTGCTATGTGACCGGCGTGTACAAAGGGACCCAGGGAACACTTGCCACTTCAGGGAGTCTTGCTGAAGTCACGTGTCCCAGACAGAGAGACACCCCCCCTCCCCCCCCCCGCCAAGAGAAACTCGATCCTGGGAGCCCTCCCGGCAAGCAAATCACTTTTCAGACTACTTGTGATTCGATTTTTCAGGTGAGGTCTCTGAGTGGCAATCATGCGAGCAGGAGCATATTGAGATAGTCAGTCACCTGCCCGTAACTGGGTGGTGGCCAAGTGGGGATCTGGCTCCAGTGTGCGCTAACCACTAGGACGTGCTGTCACTATCCCAAGGGGTAGTGTGAGCTGTGGGGGGCAGCCCGAGAAGCAGACCCCCACCTCGGACTCCTGCCCTTAGTTTTCCAGGCCTGAAGGTGGGTGGAATGAATTGCTGAAGGCTTTTGGCATTTAAATGCTGCCTGGACATGTGAAAGCCCCAAGCACCTTGGGTTGCTCTGTTGAGCTAAGCTGCAAAAACAGTATTCCACTGGGTGGGACAGAGTTGGGGACAGGTCACACAAGCCAACTGCTGTGTGCTGGACTTTGTAAGTGCTGTGCAGCTAGCAAACGATCAAGAGTACCAGGCTCGCTTCTAATCCCCCATTTGCAGACTCAAGTCAGCATAAAGCACGACCTCCCGAGGTCTGGGCTGCATCCGAGTGGGCCCACCGTAACAGCTCAAAAGTAGTGCACGTGCACAGCCACTGCCCCCTGTCCCCGCTACTTCCTGTTCCTGTGTCATCTCCTGCCACGGGGGATCACGAAGACATTGAGGTGGGAAGATCAGTAAACTTTGCCATTTTACGCTAGTTCTGGGTATTTTCAGAGGAGCCTCCAAGAGAATAAATGCGTTAAGCACCAGGTATTGGTACCGGTGTGTATGTAAGCAAGGGTAGGTGACAGAGTGGCTGCTTTTGTCCAGCCAGCCTAATGTGCTTTAAATGAGGTTCCCAAGGGGTAGCATCTCCGGCTGCATGAGTCTAAGGAACATTCCTCAGACTCTGGAGAGGAGTCTGTCGTGATGCTAAAGACTACCACTGGGCAGCTTTTCTGCTCTCCCAGCCCTGCCAGGCAGTTACAGGCTGTTCCACAGTGAATTATCCCCAAAGGTCCTCTAACATAATCCAAGTCTGATCAACACCCTTATCAAAGGAGATAGCCTACAAAGATTAAGGGTATCAGCATTATGCTGATTTCTTGAAATAAGCATCTGTGACGCTCAAATATTTAACTTACCTCAGCTATGGGGTCATATGCTTCTAAAAGCAACTAGGATATAGCAATGATTTGGTTTCCCAGAACTGGTCATAGATACCTTGAGTCTGTCCATGAACCAGGGGCCCCAAGAGCCCCATGAGCAAGCTCGGCCACGCTTCTCTTCTGGTGCAGGAGCCTCCACCGAGTGTCACGTGGGCACTGAGTAAAGCCCAGGAGGCCTGGGGACAGCAGCCAACAGCAGTAGGCTTGGTAACAGGGAATGGATTCTTCATGTCACCTGTGAGGACAGAGCAGTGAAGGTATGTCTGAATGTCCAACGATCAATCATTATCTTGAAAAAGATGTCTATCTTGAAATGAACACTCACTTCCTTCTAAATTTCACTTCCTGGGCAGCCCGGGTGGCTCAGTGGTTTAGCACCGCCTTCGGCCCAGGGCCTAATCCTGGAGACCCAGGATCGAGTCCCACGTCGGGCTCCCTGCATGGAGCCTGCTTCTCCCTCTGCCTGTGTCTCTGCCTCTGTCTATCTCTCTGTGTCTCTCATGAATAAATAAAGTCTTTAAAAAATTCTTTAAATTTCATTTCCTAAAAAATAAAAATAAAAATAAATAAAAATAAATTTCACTTCCTGACTGGGTCCCAAAAGGTTAGTACCCACTCCAGCCAGTGCCCTGATTTTTAAAGCAAGAAAGGAGAGAAAGAGATGTCTCAGGAACAACTTCTTGTGATTACCTTATGAAATCACCTGAGTTTCTATTCATAATCAGAACACTGCTCAAAATGTCATCTAAAATGACAAACACACACACACATTGTCCCTAGCCCACACCAATGCATTACTTTTCTTCTGGGCATTAACATTACCCCACATATCTTACTATTTATATAATTGGTATTTTTTTCTAAATAATATTAATTAGGGATGTTGCCTGTGTGTTCTTATCATGTTGCTTGGGGACTCAGAGCACAGGTGCTCAAAAATCTTTGTTGAGTGAATGAATAAGCGAATTAAAAGGCCAACATCAAGTCAGCCATAAATTGACTCAGAGTCCACCACTGGCTGGATGTCAAGGGATTGCTTCTCTTTGGTGCCTTTTATGGACTGAATTATGTCTTCCCAAAACTCAAATATTGAAGCCCTAACTCCAAGAGTGGCTCTATTTGGAGATGGGCCTCTAAGGAGGTAATTCATGTTAAACGAGGTCATAAGGGTGGAGCCTTGATTCAAAAGGATTACCATCCTAAACACCAGAGAGTACCCTCCACCCGACCCCTGCCACCATGTGAAGGGATGACAAGGTGGCGGCTGCCCACAAGCTAGGAAGGGGGCCTTCACCAAAACCCAACTACGTACTTGATCTCCAGCCTCTAGCTTCCAGAACTGCAATAAATCAACAGTTTAGGGAAGCCCTGTAATCTGTGGCATTTTGTAATGGCAACTGAGCTGATGAAGACAGTCCCCTCCCCATGGGCCTCCTCCTGAGACCTGGCAGTTTTTGTCTTTTAATCACCAAGGTCCTGGCTCTCATCCCTTGGTGTCAACCTACAGAGGCCTAGTTCTAAGCAAAACATCTGTCCAGTTTCAGATGGACATGACTTCACTGTGTCATTCTTCCTATGGAGTCCCCATATTTTCTTTTCCTAAAACTAAAAGCATTCATAGCAAAGAGAAGTTATCAGTGAAAAGATGAGAAGACCCCAGGCTGCCACACAAGGAGTCAAATCAGGGTCTGGGAATGAGGATTTCACCTTCAGGATACGCACATGTGGAAGCAAGGGAAATGGGGGAGTCCCGGAGATGCTGGCCCAGCAACCATGTGGCCCTGGGGACGAGGAGGCACTGGGCAGAGACCCCAGCATGGGACCCCGAAGGAGCTTCATTCAAGGCCATTCCATCCGCAGTGGCCGGAGAATGTGGAACCCCAGGTCAGGGTGAGCCAGCCCTAGCTGTACCCCCTGCCTGGCTTCTGTCTGCCCTGTGGCCCTTGCCACTCGGCCTCCCTGCCTTCTGCCCCCTGGTCACTGCTGCACATTCACGGCCCGTCCCCGTGGGTGTTTGCAAGTCCTTCAGCAGGATCCATCACCAACTAGTGACTTCCTCCTGATTCTCCAAAGCAAATTCCAGAAAGAGACAGACTCTGGCTTATCTTTTTGCTCCTCTTGAGTAAGGCTGTAATCCCAAACCCTCATAAGCTGACAGCTAGCCCAGGCCAATCAGCATGCCAATGCAGTCTCCTCCCACCGTGTGTCCTTAGCACACCATATGTGCCTGACAGCACAAGAACTACCCCCTCCCTGGGTCCCACATGTCAATCCCACTGCCCCCCCCCACGCCCCATTGCTGTCCCACCCTAAACCAGGCCAGTTTGGTGCTGAGGAAGCATCTGATGTGTTACTTTCAGATCCTCTGAAAAAGAAAATGTCAGACCCAGAAGACAAACCGTCTATTTCATAGTTTCACCTTGGACTTGAGCTACAGGATGTGGGAATTTGCCCCTGTGCTATCTTCCTTTTACAACTCTTTATATAGTCACTATATGGATGTGAAATAATTATAAGTATTAAATAAGCAGAATTATTTGTTCTGGTTCTGGAGATACCTATTTCTAAAAATAGCCAAAGTCTGAAGGTCATTGTACAAAAGAGATGTGGCTTGGAAATTCCAATAGCCACATCTCCATCCCTCCCCCAGCAAATGCTACAAGCCAAACCACAATGAATGTCATTAACAGGAAATCTAAACGTTCTCCAGGGACACAAACACTTTCCTAACTTCCATCACTCCGCCAACATCAGAGACGCTAGGGCTGATCTGGCTTGAAACCACTTCAAGTTCTAAAAATGGCTCTTTAAAAAAAAACTATCATGGAAACCATCTAGACTGGGCTTCATACATGTTATTCCAAAAAAGAAAACCACTATCACTGTCCTTTCCCCCACCTCTCTTCCTCCTCCTCCTCCCTCTTATTCTGCAGGTCCTCTGAAATGTGAAGTCCCCAACTAGAACAAAAGGAAAGAATACAATTGCTCCCCACATTAATGGATGATGCGCTAGGGACGGCCAGGGATTTAAAGCTCTGTGTGAGCATCTTCTTCCTGAGCCAGTAATTCCCCATTTGTCTGTTGAGTATGTCCATTTGAAAGATTTTTGAAATGTTTTATTTAACAAAAGCAATTTGTCCTTTACCAATAAAAGTGAAGAGAATTGGCTTTTCTCCAGCCATTTCTTTTTTTAAAAAAAATTAAATGGGCAAATAGCTATTGAACCACCCAGAAATGAGCTCTTAGAATTCCTGCTATTGAACAAAAATTGCTCAAGAGACTAAAGAAGCCAACTGAAAGTGGGGAGAATCTACCATCACACTGACATGCATTCGTTCACCATGTGCCTACCCTTAGGTAGAGGTGGAGAGAACACCAGACATGGCCACTGAACTCAAGGGGCATCCGTAATACCATGGATAGTAACAGCCAGCTCTTACTGAGCACCTATTCTGTGTTGACGACTTATGTATATTGCCCTGATCCTTATAACGATCTTCTAAGGCAGGTGACAGTTTAATTGAGGAACAGGTCATGCATATAAATGAATAAAATACAAATAAATATATGTAAAGTTTCAAACAATTTAATTGAGGAACAGGTCATGCATATAAATGAATAAAATATAAAGAAATACATGTAAAGTTTCAAACCAACCAAGTTACTAGAGTTTTGAGAAAGGAAGTTAACTAGGGTGCTCTTTTGAGGCTTCCAGAAAGCACGAGAGCAGGAGAGAAAGAGGAAGCCCTTCCAGGGAAGGGAGGGGCAGCCCAGACCAAGCTTCAGGGTTTGTGGACCTGGATGGGAGGAAGGGAGATTTATGGGAGGCAGCATGGTGGAGGAGTTCTTCCACTGGGTTGGCCAGATCTCTCATATTTCTCTCTGTGTAACTCTGGGCTAGAGGGTTCAAATATATTGCAGTTGGCTCAGAGTCCACAGAACCACCTTTTTTGGGCTGAGCTTGCCTCCCTCCCCAAGAAGCCTTCTGTATTATCTCCATCGTATGATATCTCTCCCTGACTGACTGCCTATAGCACTTATGATCTGAAGAGGCCAAATTATCATGTGGTGGTTTTTTGTTGTTGTTTTTTGTTTTAACCGTTTTCCTAATTTTTATTTAAATTTTAATTAGTTAACATTCAGTGCAATATTGGCTTCGGGAGTAGAATTCAGTGATTCATCACTTATATACAACACCAGTGTTCAATAACATCATAACAAGTATCCTATTTAATACCCATCCCCCATCTAGCCCATCCCCCATCCACCTCCCTCCATCAACCCTCAGTTTGTTCTCTATCATTAAGTCTCTTATGGTTTATTTCTCTCTCTCCTTTTTTTCTTTCCCCTTCCCATATGTTCATCTGTTTTGTTCTTTAGATTCCACATGAATGAAATTATATGATTTGTCTTTTATAAAAAAGATTTTGATTTACTTATTCATGAGAGACACAGAGAGAGAGAGAGAGGCAGAGACACAGGCAGAGGGAGAAGCAGACTCCACGCAGGGAGCCTGATGTGGGACTCAATCCCAGGACCCCAGGATCACGCCCTGGGCTGAAGGTAGTACTAAACCGCTGAGCCACCAGGGCTGCCCTGTGATTTGTCTTTGATTGATTTATTTCACTCAGCATAATACACTCTGGTTCCATACATGTCATTGCAAATGGCAAGATTTCATTCTTTTTGATGGCTGAGTAATACTCCATGATATATATATATATATATATATCCATATATATATATATCACATCTTCTTTATCCATTCATTAGTTGATGGACATTTGGGCTCTCTCCACCATTTGGCTGCTGTTAATAATGCTGCTATAAACATCAGGGTGCTTGTATCCCTTCGAATCTGTATGTTTGTCTCCTTTGGGTAAATATGTAGTAGTGCAATTTCTAGATTGTAGGGTAGCTTTATTTTTAACTTTTTGAGGAACCTTCATACTGTTTTCCAGAATGGCTGCACCAGTTTGCATTCCCACCAACAGTGCAAGAGCGTTCCCCTTTCTCCACATACTCACCAACACTTGTTGTTTATGTGGTGATTTTTACAGTCCTATGTCCCTCTCCACTCCTTCATGTTGTACACATTTAGTGTTTCCAACAGGATGGCAATCTCCTGGAGATAAGAAATGGCATTTTACATTCTCCATCTTCTGCTCCCTAACTCTGGATTTGCCCAGGGCTCAACGCTTGGTCTTCTGATCTTCAGACTTATTTTTACTTATCATTTATTGGCAGCTGACCCTTCAACGTTTATTCCTAGTTGTTCTCTGTTCCCCAAGTTCTGCTCCTGAATTTCCAGTTGTCCATAGGATAATTCCACAGCCATGTCTTGCCCTCATCTCAATATAATATATCCAAAATTGAATAGTCCATATTCATGGCAGACCAGTTCCTATAGCCAACTTCCTCACCTTTGTCAAATATATTACAATATACTCAAATGTAAAATCCTTTTATATGATGAATAAAATGTTAATTTGGTTGAATCCCAATACACTATCTGGCTCTAGGTGGTCAATATCAACCAAGTGAGCACTAAGTCCAATAATTCAAATGCCTATACCATCTTTCTTATGTGGCTGTCACTTGTCCACCAGCCTCCACTACCTACAACATATCTGGGATTCCAGAAGTGAGACCCAAATGTTCAGTATATTTTTACTATTGTTAAGTAAAGTTACTAGCCAAAATGATGCCTCCCCCCCAAAAAAGTAAGATCTAAAGTTTATAACTTTGCCAGTGGGAGAGTCTTCTCAAGGTTTCACTCAGAACCTGTTTATTCTTACCTTACTTTCAGTTTCAATAACTGTGGTTATCTGGTTTACAACACCATCATACAAGCATAAAAGTATGAGGGAAAAAGATCCCCCACAGAGTTGAGTAGCTGAGGGAGGAGAGGATTTTAAAGCCATGAGAAAAGCTAAAAAAAATAGCAACCCAAAACCATCTCACATAAAGGCAGGAGGCCTCACCTCATTCTGAGAGCAATGCTATTTCAGAGGAGAGCATGAGTTATTATGTACAGTAATAGCAAATATTTGTCTAGTGTTTTACATTTTGCAAAATGGTTTTCAAACTATTTTGTCTGCTTCCTTAACCATCTCTTTTTTTCGTCCCTCTCTCATTCCCTCCCTTCCTTTTTTCCTCTCTTCACACTGCACACTTCAAACTAAAACCACTACACACACCCAGCCAGCCTAAGATGAACAGAATCCAATTCCTGAAAATGCATTACTCATTCACCCAGAGAAGACCATTCTGCAAAAATCCTTTAAAACTAATTACAAACTAAGGCTTCCAACCTCATAAACTCTATTTACTTTATTCCAAACCCTCTTTCGATATTTAAAAATGAACACATGTTTTATGGAGCTATAATCAGTGTGTTCATGCTATTTCAAGTTCTGTTTTTTTTAACTTACTTTTTTTTTTCAAATACGGTATCCATATTAATTAACACTTTCACACAGCATCTTATTAACTATCCTATATTCCATTACATTCCCATACCATAGTTTGCTAAATCTACAAAATACCCTTTAAAATACATTTTTAGCATGCTGCATGGTGAGGGATGCCATCTGCACTGACCTAATACAGGCCTCACCAGGGAGGAAACTCTGATATTTCATTTCTGTTTCACAGCCACTGCCACAAATCTTTGTGCAATAGCTGCCTCCAGCAAAATGCCAGATTGCACCTTGAGAACAGGGTTGGGTGGGGAAGCTAATTTCCACTCCTGTCTTTCACCTGTCTCTTTCGTTAGAAGGTCAGTCGAGGCAATTTTATCCCTGACAGAAGGAAGTCAGGCTGCCTGTTGTTGCTTTATTTTTATACCAACCCATGTTCTTCTGTGGCAAATGTCATATCAAAAACCAGACTCAGGGGTCATTTAGCTCCCATGATGCTAGAACACACTAGTGTTCCTGAGCGGTAAATGTATGGAGTCCCCAAGCTTTTAGTATGGCCAGTAGAGACAAATTCCAAAAACTTAGCCAGTTGCTGCTCCCCACATTTATTCCACCTCAATGCCACTGACCTCCTTCTGTACCACTTGGACATGGAATCCAAAGTCCTTGGAAACAACCAAGAGCCACCATCTGAAAGTAAACCCAGTAGAGGCATCTGAAGTAATTGACCATAAGAAACCTCTACAGGACACATGTTGTATGCTAGAACCTAGAAATGCAGACATAAATCATCCAGAGGTGTTTACTTTCTAATGGGGAGGACAAGAATACTTCTATAAGAAGCAAGCAGTGGTGAATGTTGTAGTGGAGATGTTCACTACATGTGAAGGGAGATGCAGCATCTACCCCTGCCCTTCTGTCATCTGGATATCTGAGAAGTCACTGCCTCCCTGTCCCCAGCCAGGCAGGTGGGTGGAGCTGACCACACCCCCAGCTCCCAGGAAGCAGGACAACCTGAGTAGCTTCTGATAGTTACTATTTCTCATCATCATGGCCTCAGCGACTGGTTCAGGGATAGACACGTGTTCCAAATAGTCAATATGGAAGGAGGAGATTTTCACTGGGAAGGAAAGATTTTCTTCCGATTGGAATCCATGCAAATGGCACCAACATCATGGAAGCAGCGCAGAGGAAAGGAGAGAGATTAGGACCAAATCACACCATGTGAGCCCTGAATCCAGCCAGACCTCAGGCCAGGACCACAATTAGACCTTTCAGTTACTTGAGTCAATAAATTATCTTTATAAACTAAGCCTGCTTGATATGGATTTTGTCTGACTTGCAGCACAATAATAGAACTTGACTGTTGTTTGGTTGGGAAAACTGGCAGGCAAACAAGCTAGCTCTAATATGATGTGACAGGTGCCATCTCCAAGGAAGGAAAAACCAAGCAAAAAGAGTGATTCAGTCTGATTCAGAGGGAGAGACTTCTCCTACATTAGGGGCAAGGAGAAAGAGTCTCCTGGTACAATATTGTCTTGTTAGAAGCTTTCATAAGCAACTAGGACATTCAGCCTTTAGAACTGTATAGATGCCATTTCACACTCAGATATGAAATCTTCAAGCCAGACAGGGTGTGCCGTCTAAGATGTCAGTTCTATGTCAAAGTTGGAACCAGAACAGAAATCTTAATTTTTTTAATGATTTCCTTAATTTTAATCCAACAAGGCTTTTAAAAATATCTTTGTAAATTCAAAAAGTGGTTTGTCGTTTTAAAATTCTTATTATTCCCTTCATTTGTGACGCCCTAAATCTAGCTTTTTTCTATATTTGGGCTGATCTTTTTTTATTAATTCACAGAACAGGGGGTGGCGGCTGTAGACATTGTGCATGGTGGAAAAACACCATCTTGGGAGCAAATCCTTCACAAACCCAAAAGGCAGCAGGCTGTGCTATTAGATGTTAATATCTGAAAAGCCAGGGGAGGAGGTGTCAGATGATTTCAAGGTTCCATATCGCAGGTTAAGGAGGTGGACATTTCTGCAGTCATGAGTCCTTAAACAAAAGTATGTCAGTCCTGGAATTCAACCTGGAGGGCAGTGCACATCAGAGCAGAAAGGGTGAAGTTCTTGGATGGGGAGGGGGTGGGGCAGTAGCTTGAGGGGGTTGGGGGATCGGATGGGGGAGAGGGAGGAGGGGAGGGTTATCAGAAGAAATGATCAATCGCCAGTGCCCAGTTAACATTCATTATGTTCCCTTTGAACATAATCTTACAAAGTGGAGGAAGAAGAGGAAAGAAGTCCTAGGAATAGTATGTTCCACATTACGGTGGACTGATGAAAATGACAAGGAAAAACAATGGAAGAAACCAATTAAAAAAAAAAAAAAAAAAAGACAGGAAAAAAAAAAAAAAAGGTCCAAGCTAGGATTTAGAAAAATAAGGGAAAGACAGCTGAATATGCCACCCCAAATATGTCACTTTGGCATGGTGATTATTTTAAATTGTAAGCACTTGAAAAACAGCAAGTGCGGGGAGTGGCTTTCTCTCAACTTCCTTTATCTGCCCAAGGACAGATTGTTAGATTCTGAACTGGTAGACACTGATGATGCGTCAGAGTGAGTCCCCAGTGATCTATGCTTCCCTCAAAAGAAAACAAAACTACATTTACTCATAAGTTTCATGTAGAAATAGCCATTGCCTCTAGAGGGAGAGTTATGTTTTCCATTGCTCCCTGTCACTTTGCATTTAAAGAAGATGCTAATGATACTGCTAGATGTATATGCAAACATGGAGGGTAGAGCTGGCTCAGTCCTCCCCCACAACCCCCAGCCTCAACAGGGCTAATGTCACCACCTAAAGATCCTTTGTTTCTGACTCTATTCCTCCAGGCGTTGGCTTCTCTAATGAGGAAAATTAAAACTCTGCTCACGTGCCTTTTGATAGAAACTGGCTATATAACTTTAACATCTTCTCTTTAGTCAGCCATAGAATTGAGAGTTTTGTACCTCAAACTTCCCAGGTTTTGAATAAGGAATTAAATAAACCCCTTCTGTGCTAAACTGTACAAACAAGCAGATGGGAGGGAGATGCAATTATGATTTTTAAAACCATTTTAAAAATCAATAATTTTTTCTCTTCTCAGCATACAAAACAAGTACAGCCCGGTGATGGCAGGGAAAGGCTTCAATTTTCTGGAAAAGGTAAAATGCACCTTCATGCACCTTCATGAGAGAGAGCACAAGGAGTTCAGAAGGTAAAGAAAATTGTCAAAAATTGTAGCATAAATACAAATACAACTCCCTGGGTGCATTACTGATGATCACAACAGATTCTGATTCTGTTCGAATTGTGAGGATCCAGGAATGGGCATCTTTAACAAGACACCATGCAATTCAGGGTAGGCAGCACGGGACCCAGCACTGGATCCAGTAGAGGGAAACCCCATCTAGAGAAATCTCTGGGAGGAAATGGTAGTAAGTCAGATAGTTTGACCCACCTCACTGAGGGAAAAAATGTCAGAAGCAGCCTGACCCTTGTCCCCTGGAGCTGACAGTTTACTAGTTACTAATGGTTGGTTAAGAAAGATGGTTCAAATTACATGAGACGATGCATTTTGTTTTCTTTGCTGTTTTAGAGTAAATGCCTCCCGTCTTTTTATTATGAAGTATTTTATTGTTTTTTTCCAGACACTTTCCAGTGTTAGTCAAACAGAACTTCTGATCAGCATGGCACAACCAGGATTTTAGAGTCACCTGAGAGAGTTCATGCCCAAAGCAAAGAACCTTGATTTTAGTTCTGGGATGTAAACACATGCTAATGGCAGGTAATATATAATCAAGCCCCCGGGGCTGTGAGCCTAGCAGGGCAAGAAGCATGATAAATTGCAGCTGACACTGTGTTAGTGTCAGGGAGACGTAGGAAAGGGTGGGGCCTGTGGCAAAGTAGAACAGGATACACCCCTGTGAAGAAGGCTCCAGTCGGCAGGCTCCCCGCCCGTGGTTGCCATGCAAGAATGTGGATCCAGGGTGGCCAGATTGCCCAATTTTTCAAGAGTAGTAAAAAATTGGATATTTTTTAGTGAAATCTCCTAGTTTGAAAACGCTGATGATTTTGATAAAACGTAACAGTGCTGCCCTGAGGAGGCATATGGGCAGGCTGGATTTGACTCTGAGCGGCTGTGTCATGTGGTTGCTGTCTGTAAAGATGCCCACTCCTGGTTGGTGTCTGTAGCGATGTCTCCGTAAAGCCACAAGCTCTGGTTTCTGTAGTGAGAGCAGTAGAAAACACACAAGGGCCGTTCATCTTGTGAACTCTTGAAAAGAGCTGGTCCAGGACTATTGCTCTAAGATAGGGATCAGAAAACTTCCTCTTGTTTTTTGTTTTTGTTTTTGTTTCAAGATTGTATTGCTTTACTAAAGAGAGAGAGAGAGAGAGAAAGAGAGCATGCACACAAGCAGGGGGAGGGGCAGAGGGAGAAGCAGACTCCCCACTGAGCAGGGATCCCAACTCAGGACTTGATCCCAGGACCCTGGCATCATGACTCCAGCCAAAGGCAGATGCTTAACCAACTCAGCCCCCCAGGCACCCAGAAAATTTCCTTTAAAAAGGCCAAATAGTAAATGTTTTAGGCTTTGCACACCATTGGGTCTCCTTTACAAGTGTTCAGCTCCTCCTTGTACCCCTGAAAGCAGCCATAGATGATTCATAAACTAACGTGTGCCGTCGGATTCCAATACAGCTTTGTAAAAACAGACTGCCAGGCTGGGGGCTGCAGTGTGCTGACCCTTTCTATAGGGTGTTTTTTCTGGGAATCCTTGACACTTATTTACTCAGTCTGGTTTGTCTAATAATTTTGGAAAGAGAAGATCTATTTGCAATTGTGCAAGCCAAAATTCATTGTGATAGGAAGCTTTCAGAAACAGTCTGACTCATCATGTACCGCGTCTTTGAAATATCTCACACGGGTGGTGCGGTGAAGGGGAAAGTTCCCCCCACTACCCACTCCGGAATCCACCTGGCCTATGTCAGTCCCAACTCGGAGACCTGCTTCCCCACAGCCCCCAGCTCTCCTTGTTCCTGGGGCCGAACAAGCCTCACAGCCTCTATTATTTCCCACCAGACTGCTGGAGACCGCACTTAGCGCCTGGCATTCGTGGGATGCTATTGCCCAACACCAATAAAGCCACATGCTAAATTTAGCACAGCCCTGCCTGCCCAGTCACATAGAACTGTCACCTTGCAACACTTCCTGCTTGATTCCTGCTGATTTTCCCCTTGTCTGAGTGAAACTCAGACTTCTCACTTGCAATAAACGTTGTGGCTAGCTTTGATCTTTGTCCCCAGGGCCGCTGGAGCCCCTGGTTTATGCCAGCGGATCCCCCACTGCCCAGGAACAGCCAGCCCCCAGTGCTGGGAAGAATGGGACAGGTTGTTGGGGCCCAAGGGCCAATAGACACATGTAGTCCTCCTCCGGTAGAGATGGTGCAGGGTGAGGGGGGTTGAAGATTAAATCAGGACCACAGATTTGAAGATAATCTCAATAATTGTCTCATCAGGGATGTCCCCCGGAGGGTGAGAAGTGAATCATGGCCAGGATCTAGGGGCACATACCAACACGTAAAGCCATTAGCACTCTGCAGATGCACCCACAGGGCCCATTGAGCCTGAAACTGCACAGACTGTCCTCTTGCCCTCCTTGTCGAACTACCCAGGGCCCTGACACATGCACAACACAGAAAAGCAAGAGTTGCCTGCTTGGTTTTGTAAGTGCCTGGTTCTATACAGCCTCTATTCTCCTGGCTCAGCCTTCACAAAGCAAGTCACTAATTCATAGGATTCGCTGTCAAGGTTAATCTGACATGAATACATCTCACCGAGTTCTGAAAAGCTGACACTAATATGTTGGTGGTGGCCATCAACTCGGCCTCCTCAGGGAATAGCCTGGAGTCCCTGCCTCACCCATGTGAAGGCTTCTAAGACCTGGGGAAATAAAAATATGGTTTGTCCTGGCAGCGACAGGGCCTGTCTGGGTGAGCTGAGATGGCCCACAGGGAACAGAAGAGTGTGCACGAGCTCTCTGACCCCTGGAGGTCACAGGAAGGCTAATTCCCAAGTATCCATGACAGTCACACTAAGCTGCTAGATGCCCTGAACCAAAGGCTTTTTGCATGAATCACTTATTCCTTCAGAAGGGTTGGTTGGTGTTAGCAGGCTTTATCTATCCCCTGTCACAGTGTGAGTAAGGCTTGGGGTATCTCAGGGCCTATGCAGGGGAAGTCCATTAGCAGTGAAGCAATCCCTTTCCATCTCCTCGCCCTCAGGTCTGCTGATGAAAACATGCTTCTGGATGCACAGCAGCTGAGTGGGGGAGCCCTGTACTTTCACGGGCTATATTGGGATGAGGCCACTCGTTGTCACATAAAACCTTGCCTGACTCTCTCCAGGGTATAATACAGAGAGCACCAGCCTATAGGTCAGAAGGTAGGATGTCCAGTAGCAGACTTGCCACCCATACATAACTCAGTAGCCCTGGGGATGTCAGTTAACCTCCTAGAACCTCGGTTTCTTACTTGTAAGGTGGTGTCTTTGGAAGGGAATCATCTTTAAACTCCATACTGGAATAACTCTAACATTTTCTACTGGTGCTTGCCTATAATGTTACTCCAGAGCACACAGCTAAATGGCTGGTATCTGAAAACCAGGACATGCTGGAGTCCCCAGAACATAAAAAGCAACCATTTAATCCAGCTCTTTTGCTCATGAGTAGTTTTCACTGAACGCTCTCTCTGACAGGACTTATGAACAGTTCAGCCTCACTCTGTCCCATAATCAGCTGTGAGTGGTAGAGAAGTAGGTCACTCTCAAGCTCTCATCTCGGCTGCCGATGGGCCTTTCATCTTACTTGACATCCTCTCTGCCAGATTGCCAAACCTCTAGGCGGAGTGTGTGTTCATTCTTGTAAATGAGAGATCTCCGTGCCCAGGAAGGCAGCAGCTCTGTTCTTCAAAATTGCCTAAGTTCAACTCCTCTTCCCTTGGACTGTGTTGGCCCCTGCCACACAGGGGCACTCTGGGCCAACTCACCAGTCAACTCTCCTCTTTGCTTGGATCTCCCATGGTGAGCCCTACCCTGCTCCTTGACAAGAGCTCCAGAAGGACAACTCAGCTTAGAAGCCTTTCTTTCAGTATCAATGCCCCATGCTTGCTGCCTCTCACCAACAGTCATTGGAGGGAACCAACTGCCAGTCAGATCTTCAGGCCCATGCCAGCCTGGCCACCATCTTGACTGCAACCTCCCATGAGACCCCAAGTCAGAACCACCCAGCTAAGCACTCTTAAATTCCTGACCCACAGGAACTTTGTGAGATAATAGATGTGTGTGAAGCCACGAAGTTTTAGGATAATTTGTTAAACGGTAACAGAAAACAGATAATACAAGTCAAACTTCTAAGAGGCTTGGAATCCAAAGTCTAGATTATGGCTCTTGCATGGTGCCTGGGAATATTCCTGAGGATACTGCTTCTCTCAGCGGAGTATGAACAATGTCCATGAGTGAGAAGCCCAGGTACTCAGAGAAAGCCATGGGGGATGAAGAAATGTGGTGGGAATGCCAGTCAGCACTCTGTGCCAGTTGGTACCGTCATTCAGTGAGGCTAAATTCTCTAGCAGTCATCAATGAACCTAGTAGAGGCCCTGCATTTTTGCTGCTAAGGTGCTGGAGCTCTGCTATCATCTAGCCTAGACATTTACAATTGATATGAAAACTTGGTCTAAGACAGCCATGCTAACCCTTCCCCATTTTGTAGGGATGCCAGTAATTTCTTCTCAGACCCCCCAGTCTGTGGCCGTAAGCAGAAAATTTGGATTTAACAAAAAACAAACCAACCAAATGTGGATTTAACAAAGAAAAGCACAGTCTTGTCAAAATGGGCCTTCTTACAACATGTCAGGGGAACGCTCCGAAATTACTCTCTTCAGAATCTCTGTGAGAAAAAAAAATTGTTTTCTTTCACACAGCAGTAACAGTGTGAATTGTGTTGAATTACGACAGAAGGGGTCAAGAAAGATACCAGCAAATGTGATATTTAGCGTGAATGAAGATTTTTTTTGCAGATATGGTGTGTGACATTCTAGGTATGACAGTTGAATGATGACTGTTCCATCACTGGTGTCCCCGTTGGCCATTGGGCCCAGGGCTCTGCTCCAAGAAACACAGAGAGCGCTGTGTGGCTTCTTTGTTGTCACTGGTATCAAGAGAAGTTGGGGAAAAAGACGTTCCCCTGGAGCCTGTGTTTTCCAGTGCTTCCAAGGAACTGCAAGAAACAGAAAGAGACAGAGACACACACAGAGAGAAGTTTAATAAACTGGCAACATAAAGTTAACTCTAATTTCAAACCCTTAAAATCTCTGGCAGGGCCCAGAGAATGGTGGGGCTGACAACACAAATGACATAGCTGGTGAGTGGTCTGTATCCTACAAATAAGCCCTGCTGGCCCCCAAGAAATTTTTTCTTATAACCCCAGACTGTTCCACAAAGTGATGTCTATAAAAGATCTGCTGTCACACCAAAAGTGTGAGTCACAGATCTTTGCCCGTAGTTTCCCATATGAATGGTGGCATGGTCCTAACAGTATCCGCCAGTAGGAGGAAGCTCAGACACTGTAGGAGACACTTGGCCACACACATACCCTCCACCTCCAGCAGCAAGATGGTCCTCATGGCACTGTCAGACTCTGTGCTCTGCCCCACTCCACCTTGTACCCAAGCCCCCCTGCTGCTACTTCTCCCGCTGGTCTGCTTTGCCAGCAGCCACTCCTTCAAGACTCTCGCATGACCACCTCTGCCTGTCCTTGCCTGTTGCCTGGAGGCCACCTCCACGACCTTGCTCTGCATGCACCTTCACTCATAGAGCAGTTGCTGTGCTGTGTGATGCTGATGGCACACACATCTACATCCTCTCCAGATCTGGAAACTAGTCCTAACGTTCCATGGTGGAGGCTTTCTGGTCTGGGCTGACTTGGCTGTGCTGGATGGTCTCTGATGGCCTGTTTTGCATTTCTGGGGCCTTGGCTGGAATGGTTGGGATCATTGGGACCACTTACCATCTAGATTGACCCAGCCTTGTCCACATGGTGGTGGAAGTTCCTAGCACCAAGACAGGGCAAGACTCAATGTGCAAGCACTTTTTAACCCTCTCCTTGTGTCACACTTGCTATTGTCCCATTGGCCAAACAAGTCACATGATGAAACCTTCACACTCAAGAAGGAACCATTGCAGAGAGGCATTAACAAGCCAGGACCACTCAGAGACAGACAGACTAACCCAAGAGACATCATGTCTCTTATTTTCCTATCTCAGATGGTCCTCAAGTATCTCCTTAATGAATGAATAAATCTGCTGATACTCTAACATGAATAAATATAACCAATTCTTTTTTATGTTAAAATAAATGCTTCATTTATGATTGATAAAATCTTTGGGATCAGATTAGACACACTAAACAAATGCTTAGAAGGAGGTAAGTAAGCTTGATGGGAAAAGTAGAACTTGCGTGGGGCAGGGAAGGATGTTTGCCATCAGGAGAGGCAGAAGGAGCACTATACATGTGAAGCATCATGCAGGCGCCACTGAAAGGCAGATCATTTTATTCTGTACATACAGAGTGTGCAGTCAGTCAGGGATCTAGCCGCTCTCGATCCACTCACTACCTGCCTTTCACTCCCCTGTTCTGAGCCAGTGAGCCTGAATCTAGAGAATCTACAGACTCTGTGTGGTTCAGCCAGTGGGAGGTATTGGCCAGAGTTCAGAGGGCGGAGGAGGAAGTGATGGGGTATTTCTCCCCTCTTGTTCCAGAGAAGCCACATTTTTGATGGAAATGGCATCCTAGACCACAGCCTATGTTCAACAGCCCCTCCGATAGCTGAGGCTCTCACCTGGTTCCAATATTATCACTTCCTCCTTTTGTCCAAGACCTAAAGGAGATACAAACAGACCAGCTATGTCATTTCTGAGGCCTACTCAAAATGGACATGCCATGCATTGTTAAAAAATTAATCCATCCATGAATGAATGGATAAAAACCATGTGGTACAATGAGATATCACTTTACAACCGGTGAGGATGGCTAAAATTAACAAGACAGAAAACAACAAATGTTGGTGAGGATGCAGGGAAAGGGGAACCCTCTTGTGCTGTTGATAGGAATGCAAGCTGGTACAGCCACTCTGGAAAACAGTGTAGTGGTTCCTTAAGAATTTAAAAATAGAGTTACCCTATGACCCAGCAATTGCACTACAGGGTATTTACCCCAAAGATACAGATGTAGTGAAACACCAGGACACCTGCACCCCATTGTTTGCAGCAGCCATGTCCACAATAGCCAAACTATGGAAGGAGCCATGATATCCCTCAACAGTCGAATGGATAAAGATGTGATATATATGTATATGTCACATTATTATATATTATATATAATATATATTATATATATAATGGAATATTACTCAACCATCAGAATGGATGAATACTTACCATTTACATCAACGTGAATGGAACTAGAGGGTATTATGCTGAGTGAAATAAGTCAATCAGAGAAAGACAATTATATGGTCTCACTCATTTGTGGAATATAAGAAATAATGAAAGGGACTAGAATGCAAGGGAGGAAACTGAGTGGGGAAAAATTAAAGAGGAAGACAAACCGTGAGAGACTCCTAACTCTAGGAAATGAACAAAGGGTTGCAGAAGGTGAGGTGGGTGGGAGGATGGAGTAGCTGGGTGATGGGCATTAAGGAAGGCACATGATGAGATGAGCCTGGGTATTATACTATATGTTGGCAAATTGAATTTAAATACTTTTTTTTTAAAGAAAAACCATGTGGTATATACCTACAATGGAATATTATTCAGTCTCAAAAGGCAATGACATTCTGACAACATGGTTCCACTTGGATGAGCCTTAAGGACATTATGCTAGGTGAAATAAACCAAACACAAAAGGGCAAACAATTGCATAATTCCACTTACACCAGGTACCTAAAAGACAGGAAGCAGAATGGTGGTGACTCAAGGGCAGAAGGAAGGCAGAGTGAGAAGCGACTGTGTGAGAGGTATGGGGTTTCAGTTTGGAAAGATGGAGATGGTTGGTGGATGATGGTTACACAATAATGGGAATGTACTAAAAAGTGTAATCATGGATTTTTGAGTAAACATGACTTTTTACTTTAAACAGAAATTATTAAAAATTTCAAGAATGTGAGAGCAGAGCATTAAACCAGGTGTGAGAACCTTCTGAACACTGATCCCCGAGGGATCACACTGGCCACAGCCCCCAAGGAAACAGCCCTGGGTAAAGCTTCCCGTTGCTACCACCTATGGAGCTCCTTCTTCCCTGCGGGTTCCCAGAACCGTACAGGGACCTAGAGAGACAAGCCTTTCTCTCAACTTGGCCCAGTTAACCTGTGGAGGGTACCATTTTCTTCCCCCTCCCTCCCAGGAAACTCAAGTGAATGTTGATATTCTAATCCATGACTGAGAAGAAAAACTCCTCAAGAGAAAACAAGCACAGCACAAAGAAAGTGAGTGGAAACACTGGGCCCTTTTGAAGCTGGTCATATTATTAGTCACAGTCACAGTAACATCTATTCACAGTATAATTTCACCCATATTTGACTTTCACCAGCAGTCCTCTAAAACAGACATTAGATAAAATAGATATCCTCATTAACATATGAGGCAACGGACTTCAAAAAAAAAAAGTGATTTTCACAAGGTCACCCAGCTAGAAGGTAACAACAAAATCGAATCTGACTCTTCTGATTTTAAACCTGAAGATCTTTTCACTTGAGGTGGATCAAAAGAGATCAGCTTTGGGAAAATCATCTAGGAAGGTCCCTCCTGTTTCAGAAGGGGCTTACTAGGGTGCCCCCTTTAGGTCCCTCCCTGTTTCAGAAGGGGCTTACTAGGGTGCCCCCTTTAGGGAGGCACCAGTCCAAAGGTTCCCAAACTTTCTTGGTTTGTGGAACTCTTACTCTCCCAGAAACTTCTTCATGGCATCTCTTGGGTAAAAAAGATATCTAGCAGTTCCATTCTTTTAAGTTGTTAGGTACAAAAACCTTAATAAATACTTAAGTCTTCGTGTTTCATTGTCTTTTTGGAAAATAATACACAAATGGAAAGAAAAAAAATAATATATTTGTTTTATCCTTAAATAACCCTGTAAGCTTACTCCTGGATATGTATTCCTATTAGGCACTGCACAACCTCTCAAACCTTGGAACCAGGGCAGAGACCACCACTGTCATTTCCTGCTTCACACTGGTTTTCATGTAATACTTGCCTTTTATTGCAGCAACTACCAAAAATCCAGTTTTGCAAAAATATGCTGTCTTCAATAGAAATAAAGCATGATCTAATGTTAAAACTGTGAACTGCCTTGACCTAGTCATTCACTCTGTGTCTGATAGATATCACTGGCATCCCTCAAAATTTTAAAATATCTTGTGGTGCCCTGAGTTTTGAGGCACTCCTGGATGCTTCAGTCCCAGTTTGGGAAACATAGCCCCAGATCTAAATTTTGCACTTTGGGAAACAGGATTTCATGTATTCTAACAAGAATTCAGGCTTTACTATTAAAATATCCATACTAACCAAAGTGATCTAAAGATTCAATGCAATACCTTCCAAAATCCCAGTGACATTTTCTACAAAAATAGAAAAAAATGATCTTGAAATTCATAAGGAACCTCAGGAGATTCCAAATAGCCAAAGCAATCAAGAAAGAAGAACAGAGCTGGAGGTATCACACTTCCTGATTGCAAACTCTATCACAAAGTGATAGTAATCAAAACAAGTATGGTATTGGCATAAAAACAAATGCAAAAATCAATGAACAGAGTCCAGGCATAAACCCCTGCATATGTGATCAATTAATTTTTGATGAAGGAGTCGAGAATACACCAGGGGAAAGATAGTCTCTTTAATAAATAGTGTTGAGAAAACTAGATATCCACATATGAAAGACTGAAAAATGGACTCTTATACCACATAACCAGTCAATTTAAAGTGGATTAAAACTTGAATGTAAAGTCTGAAACCATAAAATTCCTAGAAGAAAACATAAAGGGTAAGCTCCCTGATATTGGTCTTGGCAGCAGTTTCTTAAATCTGATTACCAAAAAAAGCAAAAATAGACAAGTGGGACTACATCAAATAAAAAGTCTGCACAGCCAAAGAAACCATCAACAAAATGGAAAGTCAACCTATGGAGTGACAGAAAACATTTGCAAAGCACATATCTGATAAGGGGTTAATGTTCAAAATATACAAAAAACTCCTACAACTCAATAGCATAAAAACAAATAAGTCTAATTGAAAAATTGGCAAAGGCCCTTAACAGACATTTTTCCAAAGACGATACACAAATGGCCAACAAGCCATGAAAAGATACTCAAAAATCACTAATTTTTGAGGAAATATGAATCAGAATCACAAAATGAGATATCATCCCATACCTGTTAGCATGTTTATTGTCAAAAAAGATCAGAAATAAATGCTAGTGGGGATGTGGAGACAAGGGAATCCTTGTATGCTGTTGGCAGGAAGCTGGTGTGGCCACTGTGGAAAACAGTATGGAGGTTCCAGAAGAAATTAAAAATAGAACTACCATATGATTCAGTAATCCCACTTTCGGGTACATATCCAAAGGAAATGAAATCATTATCTCAAAGAGATATCTGTACTACCATGCTCACTGCAGGGCTATTCCCAAGCCAAGGTATAAAGACAATTTAAGTGTCTGTGATGAATGACAGATGAATGAATAAAGAAAATATAGTACATATACACAATGTGATATTATTCAGTCTTTAAAAAGAAGGAAATCTTGCCATTTACAACAACATGGATAAACCTAAAGCACATTATGCTAAGTAAAATTAGCCAGACAAAGATGAATACGGCACGGCATCACTTACATGTGGAATCAGGAGAAAAAAAAGTGGAACTTCTAGAAACAGAGAGTAGGAAAGTGGTTATGAGGGAGTGGAAATGGAGGAAGTAAGAAAAGATTGATCAAAGGGTCAAACTTTTAGTAAAATGAATAAAATAAGAGGATCTAATATTTAATACGGTGACTAGAAGAATAACACTATAATTGAAGTCTCTTAAGAAAGTAGAACTTGTGTACTCACCAAAAAATTATATTTTTAAAAGATAAAAGGTAAATACATGAGGTGACAGATGTATTAGTTTGATGGAGAGATCCTTTCACAATGCAAACGTGTATCAAATCATCACATTATACACTTTAAATATAATCCAGTTTCATTTGTCAATTATCCTTCAGTGAACCTGGAAAAAATAAAATAAAATAAATTACAGAAATAATAAAATTATGATTTTAGTATTTATTTCAGACTCAGCTCTCTTCCCAAAGTCTCACCTCTAAATGTGTATCGGCTCACTTCCCTGCTTGATTATGCACCTGCTACATCCCCCATATATTTAGAAATGACAACACCATTTCAATAGATTACCAGACTGTGACCTTCCACATAGTTACTTTCTTTTTCTCTGGAAAAGCACCAGAATGTTCTGCAGCAATTTTAAAGGATCAATTTTCAGTTTTTATAAAGAGATGAGTTAATTCTTTGTAAGCTTTAGCTTCCATAAATTTAGACTTGGTGCTGTCAGTCTTTTGGAGAAAATACCAGAGAAGTGTGCTTTACATAAGTCACCATTACATAAGTTTTCTTGAAGCTCGGGATATAGAATGACCAGGAAAAATATCTCAGAAAAGCCATTTCCGAACATGTAAAATTGACATGTAAAAATCACCACCATCTTAAAAGAAAAGAAAACAATAAACCAGAGAAATCCTCTATTCTCATCGGAATGGACAAAGATGAGGATCAGGCTCAGTGCCCCGGGGCTCACCTCTCTCCCTTCCTGGGCATTCTAGGATGTGTGGGTCCTGGAATGAGGCTGGTCTACTCTGGAGAGAAGCAAAGGGCATCTTTGCTTCTCCTCTAGGTTCATTTAAGGCAGATTTCATAAGACTGAGAAACCAGAGGCACAGATAAAGGATAAATGTTCACTTTTTTATGGTTTGGATCTTGCAAGTGAAGCAAACTATAATGTTTTAAGAAAAAAAGAGACATTTTTAAAAGTTGCTGGGTCACATGACTAGGAATACAAACTAGAGGACTTAATGCAAATGCCCACCCACCCTCACCACACACACAAACTCCAGCAGCATAGGGCCTCCCATCCAATCCTACAGACTCACTCAGTTTCAAGTCAGATCCTTCTGAAGGGGCCTCTTGCCCTTTATTTGCTCCCGTTTAGCAGCAAATGCCCAGCAGTCAGCAGCATTGTTTCTCTCCCCAGGAAAGCTCTGTCCCTCTCCCCAGTCCGAAATCTGAAAGCTTCAAGGAAATTAAAACCATCTCTCCCACAAAGTAATCTTAGGGAAACACACGAACTCCCTTTTTCCACAACACTTGAAACACCTGGGAGTATTGAATTCCATTGGACCCTTCCTTTCTCCAATATTCCACCTGAGAGGAGTGGGTGAGTGAAATGGGTGAGTGCATATCCACACTCCTTAATCTACACAAGTGCACATGCTATGATCTCAGCTCTTCCATTTCATAGAAAATGCTTTATCATGTAATCCAAATAGCACATTCTAAGGCAATTATTACATTACAGACTTTCTCCTGGGGAATCACCCTTGCCTTTAATATCCAAGCAAAATGGCACAGTGTAGTTGGAAAGGAAGGTACCAGGAAGTGCCACAGTAATACAGGTGCTTCTGATCTCTCTCTTGGGGGAGATACTTAAGCCCTTGACTGGAAGTCATGGGGATAGAAGCCCTGTTGTTGTTGTTTTTTTTTTAAGTAATATAGGTGCTTTGTATTACTCAACAAAATGAATCTTTTTTGAGGACCTAATACGTAAAAAAAAAAAAACAAAACTCAACCTATAAAGGTACATAGAAATTTTTTAGGTTATGGTCTGGTTCTCAGGAGCTTTTATAACCCAGTGAAGTTTTTTTTTTTTTTTTTTTTTTTCACTCTTGCACCAAATCTCAAAGCAGCAGCACACCATGGGCAGGCAGGAATTTGCCTCCTGTAGAGGCTGGGAGTGCAAAGACAGTGGTCAAAGTGGCTATGGCTGGTCAGGAATGAATCTAGGACTGGAAGTCAGTGCCTCATTCTCTAAAACATCAGTATGGCCTGCAGTAGGAATCATCATAGAAATTAGTAGATCAATTATCTGCTGTTTCTGCAGGCTTTCAGGACCATGTCACCTCCCTTCTCCTAGCTGTGAGCTTTTGTTATCACATTGCACCCACAGCAGGAATTGGCAAAGCTGTAAGTGCAACTGAAACCTCAGTGACATGAGATTTAGCTCTTCTGGGCTCAGTTTCTCCATGAAGAATGATCCCACCAGCATTGCTATGAAGCCTCAGACAAATCACACTGGATTCCCAACAATTTCAGATGAAATCAAGTGAACAATGAAAGTCCAGGAAAGAAAGAAAAGAAGGAGGCATCTTATCACACTCTCAGCAGGGGTGACTGGAAAGACAGGAAGACTCTGCTGTTGCCAGGCAACCCCCTCCCTCTCTGAGCCTCAGGTTGGGGCCCTGACTGTGGGAATGACTTCCTTTGTCCTCATGTGTGCCTCCCTGGCTCCCAAAATGTCCTCTGGCAGCTGAGATCACCCCATGTGTGAGACCAGAATCTCTATCCTGATTTGTGCTACTCTAGAAATATTTATTTCTAAGCATCTTTCTTTCCCAGGAACTCAAAGCTCTTCTCTGTATGTCATGGATATTATACAATCTATATGCAGACAGCATATATGAACACATTACACATGCAAATTGAGCCAATTCCTTGGAAGTTCTCTGTTCCTTCCTCACCAGCTGCCAGATCTGGCAGGCCAGCTGACACCCAGCCAGACCATTTTATTCAACATTGCACAAAACCAGGGTTTGGCCCCTCTCTTCCTAAGAGTCACAAAATACAAAAGCTGGGAAAAGCCAGGGGCGGGGAAGGGGGTCTCTTAGTTCTCTCTTGACAACTCTAGCCCTTTCCTGGGGGTTAAATTAAGCATTTGGCTCTAGCTATTGTAAACCTGTCTTCCTTGTGATGGAGTACTTAACTTGTGACTTTATTCTTTGAGGAGCACTGAAACAGTGTCTAAAGAACAGCTGGAAATATATGAGAAAGAGGGCAGTCTCAGCCTCTGGGGAGAATGTCCATCACGGCCCAAGGTTTCTATGTGGCAGGAATAATTCTCCCATCTGATAGGAAACCTATGATGCAATCTAAGTGTTGCTTGAGATATTGGTTCCCAAGTCTTTCTTCTGGGGGTGGGAGGTCACCCTTTCCTTTAACATCCAAGAAAAATAGCTCCTGCCCATCCCACATTCATTATGAAGCCCAGTACCTCATATCTCCTGGGAGTTTCAGAGGGATTATATTCCTCTTGGTGTTCTCTCTCTCTCTCTTTCTCTCTCTCCCCCTCCCTCCCTCCTCTATCTTTTCCATTGAATTCTCCATCTTCAAGCAGCATCACTTCACCCACCCTAGGCTCTCCCTCTTCTTTCATTCCCCAAAGCACCGTCAACATAAGATTACTGTGTGCAGCGCAGTTCCGTGAAGATTGGGATAACGGAGGGAGAATTATAGAATAATTCACCTGATGTAAAATTGAGCATTAGACATCACAGTCCTAGATTTCCAGCCACCGCTGCCACAGACTTTCTCGTGGGCATGTTTTCCATTTATGGTTCTTCCCTCCTGACATTCATAGGGATCCTGTGGACTTCCCCTTCTAGTTCGTACCAATTGCCTCCTCTCTTTCAGGCTATGAGACCCTAATCAAGAAATCCTGCTACTTCGGGCAGCCCCGGTGGCGCAGTGGTTTAGCGCCGCCTGCAGCCTGGGGTGTGATCCTGGAGACCCAGGATCGAGTGCCACATCAGGCTTCCTGTATGGAGCTTGCTTCTCTTCTGCCTGTGTCTCTGCCTCTGTGTGTGTGTGTCTCTATGAATAAATAAACAAAATCTTTAAAGAAAAAAGAAATCCTGCTACCTGTAATACAGAAAAAGTTTAGGGTTTTTTCTAAACCTCTTACCCAGTCAAGTATTGTATTTTCTTCTGGATTAAAAATATTCTATTTGATTCTAATCTAAAAATTAGATTCATATTTTTTACCTAATCTAAAAATTAAGTATATATGTTCATTCTTACTTATATTCATCACTAGAAAAGTCTCCTCAAGAAAATCATCATGGAATCAATCACTTGCAAGATGAGAAGTCTTTGGACAGTATTGCTGCCCAAAACATAAATAGCACCTCTCATCTAGGATGGAGATATGTAGCAATCAGTGTTGCTGTATTTGTTTTTACTAACTTTTAAAATTCCAACTACGTTGTCATAATACTAATAAGATAACTAAAACTCCCAAGAAAGCAAGTCACTTAACATCTCTCAATGAAGTACAGGTTTGAGGGAAATCTGAAAAATGAAAGAGTAGGAATCAGATGATCTCCAAGATTTCCTCTAGTGAATACTCTTCATTATCTTCTCTTCCCTGCAGACTTGGAGACTGAAGTGGAAGAGGGAAATGGATGGGCAGGAAGCAAACTCAGTGGGTTTTAATGCACTGTATGTTGGAATGAATTTGAAAGAATCAACTGGAGAGTTTGTTAACTATAAACATAGCTTGCCAAGTCTCACTTTTGGATATTCTAATTTAGGAAATCAGGCATGAGTTCCGGTATCCACATTTTTAAAAACAAAATAAATTCCGTAGATAATTCTAATGAGCAACAAAGTTTAGGAACTACTGGATTGTATGACAACTGACAGTAATAATGCAGGTTAGAACTAAAATGCAGGTTAAAATAATCTATTTGAATACCAAAGAGGAAAATAATATTAATCTCTTACAACAGATTTTGTAAATGTATAGGGCACAAGACAGCACAAGCTGGCTTTTTCCAAAGACTACATCAAAAACCAAGAGTCTTTCCAAAGGGTGAATTAATTAAATATTAATTAAATGTAAGTTTCAGCAAACCCAAAAGCAGAGCTACAGTATACCTAAATACATTGCTTTGACTAACAACCAGGTCTCTTTAATATTTGAGTAACCTAACGTAACTCTTTAGCTGGCGTCCCCAAATTAAGGCATTCTAGGATAATTTAGGACAACTTTGCAAGTAATGTAATCCTTCTGGATTAAAAATAATCCAACCAATACTTTCCATTCACAAGCAAAAAAAACAGAATATATATTCTATTCTTATTTATATCATTATTAGAAAAATCTCTCAATAAAATTTAAAAATTTGAAGCACACACAAACCACAATGTTACTTGAAAGTCTTTACCTTTACATTAGACATAGCAAATATTCATAATTTCTGTAGATCTCAATTTTCCTGAAAATAATAGCAATTTCTTCATTAATGCGGAAAGGAATCATTAGAAAACAAGGAACTGAAAACTGCTTTTGAAAAAAACAAGTAAAACTTTTTTTCAAAATATATTTGTCTAGAGATGCCTGAGTGGCTCAGTGATTGAGTGTCTGCCTTTGGCTCAGGTTGTGATCCTGGGGTCCCGGGATTGAAAGCCACATCGGGCTCCCTGCAGGGAGCCTGCTTCTCCCTCTGCCTATGTCTCTGCCTCTCTCTGTGTCTCTCATGAATAAATAAGTAAAATATTTAAATATATATATACATATATATATATTTGTATTAGTCATCATTGCTTTATAGTAAATTACATCAAAATTTGGTGACTTAAGCCAATACATATTTACAATTTCACAGTTTCTGTGAATCACAATTCTGGAAGTGACTTGGCTGGGTGGTTCTGGGTCAGGGTCTCTCATGAGGTTGCAGTCAAGATGTTGGCCAAGTCATCTGAAGGCTTGACTGGGGCTGGAGGATCTGCTTTCAAGTTAGCTCACTCACAAGCCTAACAAGTTAGACCTGGCTGGTGGTAGAAAGTCCAAACTCCTCTCATTGACCTCTCTATGAGACTGCTTGAGTCCTTACAACATAGCAGCTGGCTTCTTCCAAAATGGGTCAATCCAAAAGTAAATAAGACAGAAGTAGCCAGGTCACTTATGACCCAACTTTGAAAGTCACGCTCTGTCATTTCCATAAGGTCCAACTGGTTGTACAAACCAGCCTTATTCAATGTGAAGGAGACTCACAAGGATGTGAATATCAGGAGGCAAGAATAACAGGGGACAAGAGGGGTATCCTGAAGACTGGTAACCACACTGCTTGAAACTAACAACAGACCTCAATAAACACTATATTTGATTGGGTCTAAAATACGACTGATTATATAAGACACATTTTTGTTTTATGTAACAATAAGAAAGAAAAAATGACCAATATTGGGAGACTCTCCAAATAAGGCTGGTCTACCAAAGGCTATGCCTTCAGTGTGGGAGTAAATGAAAATAAATCCCCAAAACAAAAAGGAGCAGCAGAAGTTCTCACAAGTCTCAACCTGCACTGGGTGAAGATGGGGGAAAAAAATATTCCCTAGAGAATTTGAACCCTAGCAGGTAGGACTCCCAACTGAGACAACTGTAAATAGAACTCTCTGCAGATCCTCTGTTAAGAAACTTGATTTCAATCCAGGTTGAATGCAATTTCTAGAGACTTTCTAATTTTAAAGGATGTTAAAATGTAGGAAAATAACGCAATTTAACATGAAGAAAGCACAGTAAGTCCTATCAGTGAAGATTCAGGTAAAATGTTCAGAAATAGTTTAGAGTCAGCATTCTTTAGGGCAAGATGACAAAAATGGAATCTTATTTTTGAAAAAAGAACAGAACCTTGGTCCATCTGCTGTGTTCTTTTGGCCAATACTGTGTCCTTTCTCACATCAGTTTCTTAGACTCAGCTAATTACAGAAGCAGAAAATGAAGAAAAGCAGAAAGTTAAGATGGGAATCACAGCAGAAATAGGATGAACTTTGAATTAGACCCACTGAGGTCCAGGCCTTCCTAGCTTTGTGATCTTGAGCAAGTTGCTTTACCTCTCTGGGTCTCTAGTCATATGACCTTTGGGTAAGGCCCAGGCAGTGATCTGCCTTGCAGAGTTGTAAGAATTAAATATTACAAGTATGAAACATCTAGCATGATTCTCATCATATTTGCTCAACAATGATAGCAATTAGTATGATTGCTATTTAACAGCTTCTAAGACTACACTCCTTTTTTGAAATTTTTTTAAAAGGCCTAACAAGGGCAGCCCCATGTGGCTCAGCAGTTTAGTGCTGCCTTCAGCCCAGGGCATGATCCTGGAGACCCAGGATCGAGTCCCACATTGTGCTCCCTGCATGGAGCCTACTTCTGTCTCTGCCCCTTTCTCTCTGTGTGTGTGTGTTTCTCATGAATAAATAAATAAAATCTTTAAAAATAATAAAAATAAATAAATAAAAGGCCTAATAAACAGGAGCCATAGGCACAAGGGAAGTCTACCTTCCTCCTACTGTTCATGCAACAACAACTTGTAAACATTGATGGGTTTCTCAGTCTTAATAGTACATGGGTCCTGGGCTCAAGGGTTAGTCCAGTTGCACTGCCTAAGCAGCCCTGCTTCCTTCCCAAAGAACTGGAAGGAGAATAGAGCTGGTCCTCAGGGCTGCCTTCCTCCAACCATCACCAAAAGGAGTCCCGCTAAGTCTCATCCTGGAGAAGTCACCTTCATTGATTTGGAGTGAATGGCTCTTCATTCTACAAACATTTACTAAGTATCTTCTAAATTCCAGATTCTACATCAGATTGCAAGGACACAGAGTTTAATTAATAAACATGGCCAGTACCTTTTGAGAGGCTGATGATCCTGTGGAGGAAAGGGTAGGAAGAACTAATCATGGCAGTGAAGTGCCCCCTGAGGGAGATGTAGGTGGAGGTTGTGGGAACAAGCAGGACATATTGACTGCCTGGCGAGGTCAGGGAAGGGTTCAAAGAGGAGGTGATGCTTGGCGAATCTTAAAAGATGAACAGTATTTTGCCAGAGGGATGCCATTAAGGTCTTAGGGGTTCAACATTTAACCTCATTTATTTTTTCCCTTCTCAAGTATGGAATCGATTGAGAAATAAGACATAATAGATGGACCAATGGAGGTCAAAATCTCAGGTTTATTTCTGAGAAAGCCAATCAGAGAACATGGTTCTAGACCTAACCTACAGCAAAAAAAGCAAGCCCCAAAAGAGTAACTTTATGGTGGAGAAACCTGAAAAAAAATCCATAAGCACAGTATAATCGTGAGAAAAACTTCAGACTAATTCCAGTTGAGGGACTTTCTACAAAATACCTAACCAGTTCTCCTCAAAACTGTCAATGTCATCAAAGCAAGGAAAATCTGAGAAACTGCTACAGCCAGGAGGAGCCCAAGGAGACATGACAAAAAAACTGCAAGGAGGTATCCTGGGTGGGATTGGGGAACAGAAGGAGACATTAGGTAAAAGCTAAGGATATCTAAGTAAACTATGGACTACGATTAGTAAAAATGTATCGATTTTGGCTCATTGGTTGTAATAAATCTCCCATACTAATGTAAGATGTTAATAATAGGAGAAAGGGGGGTACCTGGGTGGCTCAGTGGTTGAGCATCTGCCTTCGGCTCAGGACATGATTCCAGGGTCCTGGGATCGAGTTCCACTTCAGGCTCCCCTCAGGGAGCCTGCTTCTCCCTCTGCCTATGTCTCTGCCTCTCTCTGTGTGTCTCTCATGAATAAATAAATAGAATCTTTAAAAAAAATAATTGCAGAAAGGATGCAGAGTATATGGACCTCTCTGTATTATCTTCTCAAATTTTCTATAAATTTAACACTGTTTTAAAAAATATAGTGTCAAAAAGAAAAACAGAAGGAGCAGGTTGCCAGTGTACCCCAGGCTTCCATCCAAGTGTAGACAGTGAGGTGGATATTTGGGAACAGCAGAGCAGACCCCCTGACTCAGCACCGTTGCCCAGGACAATGAGGAAAGGAAACTGAATCTCCCAGAAGATTCTCACTGGCTGTGACCCCCCATTCATGTCACAGAAGCGGCCTCCACGCAGAGAGAAAGGTTGCAAGAGGCCAGACAGGTTTCCAGAGAGGCCTTTTGGCAGAGCAATCAGCACATGCATGTGGGAACTAAGCCTCCTGGACCCAAAGCCTGAGTTCTCCGAGCCTCTTGGTTTGGTGATCTGTAAGAGCGAGATGGTGATAGTAGACATCTCAGTGGGCTGACAGCTCAAATCAGATACTACAAGCAAAGTAGGTGGAACAGTCCCTGGTACACAGGGCTCAATAACAGCCCTGGTGTAAGCTGTTATTCATTACTCTCATGGAGACATAAGGCCAGGGAAACGGCGCCCTCGCTGGCCTAGCAGTCATCGTGGGGCAGGACACAGGGGGCCCGGGAAGCAGCTTCTCCACAGGCAGGGAAGTGAAAGGGAACGGGACACATCACTGCAGCCCAGTGTGCACATGGGAACTCGGGTGAGATCATACTGGAGCACAGCTGGACTCGGCCACCAAGCCAATGAAGACCAGGACTCAACTTTTCTAGGGCTAGACAAGAATGTTTAAAGCTATGGTAGGCAGACTTTTTCTATAAAGGGCCAAGGAGTAAATACTTTACGTTCTGTGGGACAAGAGGTGAAATCAAGGATATTATGTGTCCTTGTTATATAACTATAAATAAAAATATATGTATATACATATATAGTTGTGCATATTAGATATGCATATATTAGTGTTATATAACGAGAGAAAATTATCCATTAACAAAAGTGGATTTCAAGAAAAATAGCTAGAACAGTTTTTTAAGATTTTTTTAAATTTTTATTTTTTTAGAGAGAGAGATAGTGAGAGAGAGAGCACAACCTGTGGGTTGGATGGGGGAGGGACAAAGGGGGAGGGAGAAGCAGACTCCCCACTGAGCAGGGAGTCCAATGCGAGGCTCAAGCCTGGGCCCCTGGAATCATGACCTGAGCTAAAGGCAGACACTCAACTGACTGAGTCACCCAGGCACCCCAAGAACAGTTATTTTTGAACACCATAGGTATTTGAAAACAACTGAGTCTAGTGCAATTGCATAGCCAAATTCCACCCCATCTCAATTGCCAAGCCTCCTGTGAGCATAGGTTTCAAAATTAAAACAGCCAAGGTAAATTGTGGGATTCTTTGGTCTACAATTGTCAGCAAAATCATCCTCAGCAACTACTGAGTTAGAACATAGTGCTTCAGGTTTACTCTCCTATGCACTATAATTTGAAGTCTTTGGAATAGCTGGTTAATAAAAAGTAAAATGAAATGTCCCAGTATGGCAGAGGGGGCGGCATCCCAAATGCTGTCGAGTCACAATCACAACACTTCAATTTATAATGCACCAAGCAGCAAAGCATCATGTGAACTCCTGTCAACTGCTGTGCTGTTATAGCAGAGAGCCGCCAGAGACAACAGGTGGACAAGTGGGCGTGGCCAAATGGGCATGGCTGTGGTCCAATAAAACGTTATTTGTGGATACTGAATTTTGAATATCATGTCATTTTTCCATGTTGTGAAATGTCATTCTTCTCTTCATTTTCCCCCCAACCATTTGAAATTGGAAAAACTATGCTTAGTTTCAGGATCCTACCAAAACAGGAATCAGGCTGGATTCTGCTCACTGGCCAGACTACCCAATCCTGTTTTTTATTATTTTTTTATTTATTTTATTATTTTATTGAAATATAGTTGACACACAATGTTACAATAGTTTTGGGTGTACAAGGTAGTGATGCATTATGCTGTGCTCACCAGAAGTGTACTCACTACCTGTCACCATGCAATGTTATTACAATACCACTGACTCTATGCCCTGTGCTATGCATTTCATCCCCATCAAACCCACTTCTCTTTTAAAGGATGGTCCTAAATAAACACTGAATCCTATCAACTCATTAGCAAAACACATACCTAAAGTCTCTTCTCTTCATGTTTGAGGCTCTCTGTCTCCAGGCTTGGGAAACCCCTCCAAGTGACTCATCCATTTTCTGGTACCATTTGTGGCATCTCATCCCTCCTTCAACAGCAGGTGCTGTCTCAGATGGCAGCAGAAGGAAACTCAGAAAAATTCTTATCACTCTAAACTGAGGGGATCCCAGGCTCCCGCCACCAATGAGAAAGAGCTTCTTTTAGCCTCATGAGTATTGCCAGGACTTAATGAGCTCAATTCAGTTGCTATAACTCACTTGAACAGCATCCCCCATCTATGCAAGGTGTTACGCTAGACGGATGCTCTAGGCTCCCAACCTCCAAGAAAGGGACTTGCAATACGCTGGAGGAAAGTTACATGTAGACCACAAAGTATGTAATACACTATGGAAGCAATGCATCCACAGTTAGGTAGCCTTCGACTTGTAATCAAGTTGGTTTGTATATTGAAAGGAGTTTTGAAATGATAACAATAACCATAGGTGCCGCCATCCACAAACTGGTGCAGAATGAGGCATGGGTGCTGGATGAAAAGGGAAGAGGACAGGAAAGGAGAAAAGGGCCTGGAGCACACTCTCCTTCATCAATACCAAGCCTCGGAACTGGCCCAGGGGTGAGGGCTCAACTCCTTTGACAGAGAAGAGGAGTCCACAAAAGTGGTGGGTCTTCCAAGTCCACAGAGCTGGCAACTGCGCTTCATTGTTCCAGGCTGAGAAGTACAGGTCGGACAGACTTCTAGGACCACACTGGCTGAAACCACAGGGTTGACACTAGTTCACACTGGCAGTCTTGGGTTCCTCCTACTTAAGAAAGTAGGAATTGGTTTGGGTGCCCAGTAGAGTCTTATGTGTATTTTTTCAATGTAGCTAATAGCACCCTGTTCACTCTTAAGAGTCTCTGGCTGCACATCAATTAAATGGTCACCCTACGATTTGGTCTGTTACTGGAGGTAAAGAACTTAATTTTCTGGACATGTCTGCAAGTGTCTGCCAGCCTCCAGGACAAATAAGAGGGCGGGTGTCCCGGACCCAGCTGGAAGACTGCAGGCCCACTGGGATGGCCCAAAGCATGTGTTCAATCATGCATTTGTTTTCTTCATCCAGCTCTTTCCCAAAATATTGGTCAAGTTCAAAGAGTCTTTTTTTTTTTTTTTTACACTATGCAGTCATGTTCTTCGTGCACACAAAGCTCACAGTTCATTTTCAAACTAAACCAGTTCCAGACCAAGAGCAGACTAGGTGTAGGCCACACCATTCAGTACATCTGTACCTGCCCCTTAGAACAGCCCACACCCTTCAAACAGTCCTGGAGAGCAGTGACACCAAAGCTTGAAAACCCTTTAATCCTTGAAACTCTGGCTTGACGTTGGGTACTCTTTGGGAAACCGAAAGGTTAGAAATGTTCAGTGTTGAAAATACTTGGTGTTGAGCAACAAGTATGAAAGTCTGGACAGAAGAAAGTAAAAGGTAAACATCAAATGGTCCCTGGAAATACAGTGTGACCCTGAGCATCCTGACATTCAGTCAATAAAGGGAGGACAGACAGTGGGTGACATTGCTTTGAGCAGGTTACCCAAAGCATGAAATGAGGGCTTCCTGGGGGTGTGGTAAGTACAGAATCCTGATCTCTATCCAAGAACCTGAGAACAAGGTCAGAAGCTACATCTCTAAAGACCCCAGACTATTCTAATACGCAACACATGCGTGAAAGAAACTGATTTAGAACATTCTTTCCATTCTCTTTGTACATTTTATACTACCTTGTGGTTGCTTAATGGGCATTTTCCCAAGATCCTTGAAGACAGATTTTGATTAATGATGGAAAGGATCAATCAATCAATCAGTCAAAGAGGGGCAAAGGAAAGTAAGGGAGGGAGGAATCAATCATGTGAACATCAATCTCTAGAAGAATTTCAAGTTGCTCTATAATGAATTGCCCTCTCCCCCTCAGATAACACAGCTGACTGGGCTCATGGAATTCAGAATGTTCCCCTGGTATTGTCCTGGTGGGTTACAGGCCTAATCTCTCAGTGACCTCGACTTCTGCTTGTCCTGTTTGCTCCAGTATGCCATCATATATCTTTTTCTATTCATGCCATGATGCAGAAAGGATTAGGAAGACAGAAATTATTTCACCACAAACGTACTTGTTAGCCTTCCAATCAATATTCAGCACCCAATTCTAATGAGGGGGTCGGGGGGTGGGTGCAGGGACTCCACACAAACAAGTAACTCTCCCACAACAACTACATGTTATCCAATTCAACTCAATTCTGATGCTGTCTACCCAGAGATAGCATCAGATCCCACAGGTTAAGGACTCAATCCACAACACTGCCCCCTGCCCACCCTTCACACCCACTTCAAATGGCAATTGCAAGCCCAGGTAGTCAGCTGTGCTTCTAACTGACCAGCTATGGATAGAGCTTCCAACAACCCCCCACCCCCGACCTTGGATTCTGTTGATTTGCTAGAGTTGCTCACAAAATTCAGAAACATTTTACTTCGTAGATTAATGGTATATTGTAAAAGAATGTAACTCAGGAACAGCTAGATGGAAGAGAAGCATAGGGCAAGGTAAGGGGAAAAGGCAGAGCTTTCATGTCCTCTCTGAGGCACCACTCTCCCAGCAGCTCCCTATGCTCACCAGTCTGGAAGCTCTCCAAACTCTGTCCTTTGGGTTTTTATAGAGGCTTCATTACACAGATGCGATGGATTAAATTATTGGCCATTGGTGATTGATTCAACCTTGAGCTCATCTCCGACCCCTGAGGTTAGGCGGTGGGACTGGAACATTCTGACCCTCTAATCCCATGGATAGTTCCTCTGGCCCCCAGCCCCCATCCCTGTGGTTACCTTGGGAGAGGTGGGTACTTTCCAAAAGAGACATCATCAAGAAGATCAGAGACGCCTTTATTGTTCCCATCACTTAGGAACTTTCAGGGGTTTTAGGAGCTCTGTGCCAGATATGGGGATGAAACCAAATATATCATTTTCATTATAAATCACAATATCACACCTACCTTCTCTTTCACTGGTTAATTTTGCCTGGAAAGTGCTTTCGGTTTGCTTGCTATTGAGTGGGGCAGGGAAGCAACCTTGTCATATCCACGTGTTCTTTGTCAAAGTCCAACAATCAATACCAGACTGGCTTATCACCAGAACAGATGGAAGGCTGTGTGTCTGCCCCATAGCTTCGCTTCAGAAAAGGCTGAAGCTCCCGCACTACTCTGACCTGAAAACCTTGGATCTTATGCCTCTGGGCCATGTTTCCTGGAGGCTTCTGGGGTGTCAGCAATAAAAAGGCAAAGCGTGGGTGGGGGAATCGGAGTGGAGGAGAGAACAGGAGAATAGAAAGTGCTGAGATGCTGCTTTTGCCACCAGCTGCTGCACTTCTGCAGCTCAGTCTCATCAGAAGATCTGAGAAGCCAACACATTTCAAACCTTTTATGTCTCTGTGAACTGTACAGCCCAAGGAAAGAAAATGGATGTGATTTTTTCCCTGTGAGTGAATCATTTTAAGACCAATTTGCCCTTTGGAGGCACCCGAGTGTGACTCCAGAAGGTGTGTGAGGCTATATTTAACCTCAACTCCAAACCCAGACCTCAACTGTGCTGTCAGGGTGGGCTGCTTGGCCTAGGAACCAGCCAGAATTGGCCTTGCCTCTCATCCATGGTGAGGTCAAGCCAGGCCAAACCTTCTGGGAGCCCTCTGAAGGATATTTTTTGGCAGCAATGCCACCGACACTCCTTTTTCCACAGCAAGGGCTGCAGCAGGCTAGCAGGCATGTCCCGGCCTGTTGTTTTCCCTGGGGAAAGAGAAAGAAGGCCATATGCTAACTTTTTGTGGGCTTACATAGCAGAGTCAGAACATATGTCAAGAGAGTTATGGAGATGCTGCCCGTTTAGCACAGCCTTTGTCCACACACTTTTTGGAGAACAAAAAGCCCCTATTAATTCAATCCACTTCCCTGCACTTGCCAGACACCAGTCAGCCCTCTGATGATTCTATCAAGCATTTCTTTGTTGACTAGAGAAGATTGTGGGCCTTTCTTCATCTCTTCCAGATAGTGAGGGCCAAATGTTATCTATCGCCATGGACGATAGCCTAAAAATATGGGCTATAACTGTACAAGTTTTCTTTTTTAGTTAGCTGTAAAAAAATAATTTTCTCAGAATGATGAACATTGCAATGGTGAGTGGTAATGTCTGCCTGGTAATGTCTCTACAAGAGGAGAGATCCACATTCACATGATGAAGTCCTCCCTCAGATATATGGATGTATCTTGTTAGATTGTTCTTAAAATCCCATGACTCTGAAACAAAAAATGAAAGCCAAAATGTTACTGTGTGGTACAAGGTACAATTATAAGTTAGTTTCCTCTTTCTTCTTATTAGACATATTTCCAATGTTCTAAGAAAAGATTTTTAATACCACTATAATCTAAAGGAAGGAGCCATGCTGTCCTGACACTGGGAGAGCTATAAGCTATGCTATGCAAATGAATTAACTTAGTGATGGGTGCTTTGTTAGTGGTAGGCATGAAGGCAACATTTCCATGAATCCGGCAGTTGGAATCCAGCATCAAGAAGTCTTCTACTACATGGGTGGAGCTGTCCTCCCTGGTGAATATGCCTAAACCCTAAACCTACCTGGGCCTGAGCTAGATATGGGAGTAGAGGCTGGTGAGATATCTCTTATAAATCTTATTAAATGCCTTATTAAATCCTTATTAAAGGGTTCCAGAAAACTTCTTAAAAGTTTGAGAACCTCTTTCTCCAAAGAAGACATACAAATGGCCAACAGACGCATGAAAAAAATGCTCAATGTCACTCAGCATCAGAAAAATACAAATCAAAACCACAAGATACCACCTCACATCAATCAGAATAGCTAAAATTAACAACTCAGGAAACAACAGATGTTGGTGAAGATGCAAAGAAAGGGGAACTCTCTTACACTGTTGATGGGAATGCCAACTGGTATTGCCACTCAGGAAAACAGTATGGAGATTCTTTAAAAAGTTAAAAATAGAGCTATCCTATGACCCAGCAATTTTGTTACTAGGTATTTATTCAAAGGATACAAATATAGTGATCTAATGAGGAAACTTCACTGCAATATTTATAGCGTCAGTGTCTATAATAGCCAAAACATGGAAAGAGCCCATATGTCCATTGGGAGATGAATGGGTAAAGAACACGTGGTGTATACATACAATGGAGTATTACTTGGCAATCAAGAAGAGTGAAATCTTGCCATTTACAATGACATGGATGGAAATAGAGGGTATTATGCTAAGTAAAATAAGTTAGAGAAAGACAAATACCATGATTTTACCCATATGTGGAATTTAAGAAACAAAACAGATGAACATAGGAGAAGGGAAGGAAAAATAAAATAAGATAGAATTAGACAGAGAGACAAACCAGAAGAGGCTCTTAACTCTAGGAGTTTGTTTCCTAAACTGAGGGCTGCTGGAGGTGAGGTGGATGGGATGATGGGGTAACTGAGTGATGGGCATCAAAGAGGGCACTTGAAGTAATGAACACTGAGTGTTATATGCAACTGATGAATCACTAAATTCTTCCTCTGAAACTAATAATACAGTGTATGTTAATTAAATTGTATTTAAATAAAGAAATTTTCTTAAAAGTTTGAGAATCTCAACTTTAATGAGAGCTACCATCAACCATCCAGTCTTGGCAAAGTGATCTGGAAACAAGATTTGAAGAGAAAGAAAGGGAAATAATAAGCTGCTTTTGACCCATCTGATCCTGTCTTTGGTGCATAAAGTGATTATTGTCAGAAATCACTATGGGACTTGCCCCAGACTGGCTTAGCAAGTCATTTCTCCAAACTGTAGTTGCCCTGATTACAAATTGAGGATAGGGGACAGAGTAAGTGTTTGGATCTTTCTAGGTAGATCTATTAAATCACATAGACTTTGGGCACCTGGGTGGCTCAGTCAGTTAAGTGTTTGCCTTCTGTCCAGGTCATGACCCCAGGGTCCTGGTATCACGCCCCACATCAGCTTCCTCTCAGCAGGGACTCTGCTCCTCCCTCTCCCTCTGCTCCTGCTCTCTCTCTCTCTCTCTCTCTTGCACATGCACACCCACTTTCTCTAATAAATAAAATCTTTTAAAAAAATAAAAATAAAATAAATCACATAGGCTTCAAAGAGGAAGCTAATGAGAATATTCCCTTTTGCCAGCTTCCTGTTTTGAGCTTGAACAGCATATCCTGGACTAAGGAATATTCAAATATTTAGTGAAGTAGAAATGGCCACTCGGTATCTCTTTAGTCCAACATTTTTCTAAGGACTTTCATATATTATAGTCATTTTGAACAGATTATAAGTAGACTTTCCCAGAGTCTTTGCAGCTAGGGTTTCCTAAGGGATTAGGATTTACCACTCAAATGCACTCCTGTAAGCCTTGGAGGATGACCTAAGTGGGGAGGGAGGGAGGGCTCACAGGCATGGTTCAGTTTTGCAGCCAACAGGTTTGATGGTAGCTTTTGATCCCAGGATCAAGGCTGGGATGGTGTGTTTCTGGAACCAGTATTTGCAATGGCTACCCCCTGAACCTTGGAGTATGACTAAGGGATAGGACCAGAAGAACCTGGCATTTGCTACAGTGGTTTGCCGATTCCCCAGATTCCTGAAATTCCCTTAGTCTCTCTGTCCTGCATTCTTGTTCTCCTGAGAGTCATTCCTAGGAGCCCAGCCTACAATCCCACTCCTTTAGCCCTTCCGACAATTTTGTAAGCAGCTAATGCTCTGTATTAAATCCCTTTCTGCTTAAAATAGCTATAGTGGACTCTTTATCTGCAACTGAACACTGAGTCCCAGTAGAGATATGCTGGACTCCCACTACATGCCAGGTTCTGTGCTACCCGAGAGTATACAGACATTAATTCATCTGTATTGAGCACCTCCTGCGTGCCAGAGATCACTCTGATAATCCCTTTCCTTCAAGACCTTATTGGTGATAATTACATTTGGATATGCATAAAAATAATGACAGATGGTACATTATGATGCAACCAGTTAGTGTTATAAGAGGAGATCTAAATACAGTTATGGAGGAGCAGAAAAGAAAAAGCAAGAGTTGGATAGGCATCAGAATTGGGGTTGCACACCCCCTCAATGTCAGGCAGCTATCAACTGCTGCTGGCCTGCTTCCCACCTGCTCGGGCCTACCATCTTCCACTCCAGCCAGCTTGGTCTTCTCATGATTCTCACCTCTCTATCTTTGGTCATTTTAATCCCCAACACCTTGAGGGTTCCTCTTTGCCCACCAAAAATTTCTTTCTCATTCATCTCTACTTTCTCTGAATTCCTACAGCACTTGGGGGCTGTACTCACAGTTTTATCCTCAGTCTTTGTCATGTGGGCCCTAGAGAGTTTGTAACTGTCCCCAGTCTGCTTATTTAGCTTCACTAGCCCTTAGAAACAAGGGACTGTTCACCAAGCATGTGGCAGTCGCTGGATAAACAAGTGGGTAATATGATTTGTGAGTGGCCTCCACTTCATGATTCATCTGCTTTTTCGCAAGGCCCTCACCCTTGCTGGCCTGAGATGAGATCAACAGAAATAGGAGTTCAAGGAAGATGGGGGGACCAGTTTAAGAGCAAAGAGAGGACAAGAAAGGAAGGAAAAAGTACAAGTAATACACAAGAAAGCAAATGGAAAAGGGTAAGGAAAAATACTTTTCACCTGGCTGGCTCACTCAGAACATGTGACTCTTGATCTCAGGGTTGTGAACTTGAGACCCACATTGGGCGTTAAGCTTACTTTAAAAAAATAAATAAATAAAAACAAAAACTTTGCCTCTTAGGCTGAACAATACTTTTCTGTCTTCATTTGGTAGCATTTCCATCCTATGTGGTACAGTTTGACTTTCCAAGTGCCCATTCAGATTATATGAGTCATGTTGGATTCTTTTGATGCCCACATAAGTGTAAAAACAGAGTCCAAGTTCCCAAGAATGCCCCCAAATTAAAAACCTCAGCCTGCTATTTGTAATCCCCATCAGCTAAGGCTGTGCAAGGCACTGGCATTTTCTAAGCATCTGTTATAGTTCTATCATCTCAGTACAAAAAACAAAACCCTATCCATCCTTTTCTATCTACCATACTGCTAGGAAAATCAATCTGCCTTTCTTTCCTCTAGTAAGCTCAGAAAAATAGAATACTTCTCCTGGGAGCAAACTGGGGTTTGGAAGGCTTTGCAATATTTATTTAATCTACTCATCCTTCACATATGCCCATACAGTGTAGTATATTTGACCAATGAAAAGATCTTGTCAGCAGCTGACCTGCATAGTATGAGCATGGATAAATTCTAACCAGCACATGGAGACACATGGATCTTAAATGGGTCCAAGATTTTTTACCTTGGAACTCAATGGCCCTTGCTTTTAACACAGAGAGTATTGCTCATGCTATTGTGATTCTTCCCCAGGGACTCTTCCTAGACATCATTTATTCACCTAGATGCTCCCAAGACACAAGTTACTCCCTTGATGTTGGGTACTCCAGGAAGGCATCCTAACTCTCTGATGCCACTAGAGACTCATTCATCACATGCTTCTGATAGTTGCTCTTGAGAGCAGAAGGATACCACAGAGTTGTACTCATGCACCAAAGGTGAGGTGGGTCCCATCCCCACAGGCACACTGGGCCTTGCCTACTGGCCCCCTTCAGATTTCCAGCAGGCCACCCTTTACCCACCAGGGGTACTTCCCCTGGGGTTCTCATAATCAGTTCAGGCAAATATTTCCCTCATTTGTCAAACGACAAAAAGAAACAAATAAAACCAAGCACCAACAATAAAACCCAGGCCCAGATGGACTTAATACCTTAGTCAAGGTCATACTGCAAGATAAGTTCCAAACCCTCAAATTCTTTAGGAGTTCCCCATTTGGATAAAGTGAACACATTACAACATGCATGTGAAGGTCATTGTGACCTGACTCTCCGGCTTCACCCCTCTTGCCTCATGCTGACACCTCCAATCACTGATAGCCAAACTCGTGGTACCCATTCTAGCCAGACACTTGAGTTGTCCCATTCCCTTTGTTAGAACATCCTTCTCCAGTGTCTAATCCCACCACCTCCTATACCTTCTCCTGACTTATTCCTACTCATCTTTGGGGTCTCAGCATCTCATTTATTCAGTGAGCCAACCCACAGGCATCCTGCTAGTATTTACGCTCCATGCCCCACACCAGGTGCTAAGGATATGGCAAGGAACAAGTGGATCTGGTCCCTGCCCATCCAGAGTTTGTAGCCCAGTGAAGAGTCACAATTAAACAGGCAGTAATAAGATGCTGAGACATAGTGTAACAGAGTGTATACTCAGGCTTCTCCAAAAGAGTCAGAACCAATAGGCAAGAAGAGGTGTGTGTGTGCATGTGTGTGTGTATAAAGAGATTTACTATAAGTAATTGGCTCGCATAATTATGAATGTGGACAAGTCCTAAGATCACAAGTCCTCACTCATAGAGTGAGTCAGGAAGCTAGAGACCCCTGAGGGCCAATAGTTTCAGTTGAGTCCAAATTTGAAAGCCCAAGAACAGGACAGCCAATGGTATAGTTCCTGCCCAAAGGCCAGCAGGCTAGAGATCCAGGGAGAGCCAGAGTTTCAGTTCTCATCCAAAGGCAGGCATATACATATATACATACATATGTATCCTATTGGTTGTTTCTCTGAAGAACCCTGACAGGCAATATTTGAGAATCATGGATTAAGGGTCGAAGATCTGGATCTGTCCCAACCCCATCATGGACCAGCTCTGGGAACTTCAGAAATTTCTGGGAAGGCCTAAAATTCTCTACAGAAATTCTCTTCAAGCTTTAAATCCCTGTCTATAAAGTGACAATAAAAAATACTTTGTGAGAAGTCACACCGGCCCTGCCTACCCCATAGAATTGATGTGTGTATCAAATGACACAGATGAAAATGTTTTTGACACTAAAATGCCACCCTGATATCGGTTATTAAACTCCAAGGGCGTATTTCTTACAGATGCTAGGCAACTATTTCCTTTCATTCACACTTTGCACAATTGGCCTCCAGGTGGGACAACAAAAAGAGGGCTCTGGGCTTCAGCTGCAGCGAACGAAGAGGGCCCGGCCTGAGGCCACCGGGAGTCAGGTCAAGGAGGTAATCAATACACTGCCGCCCGGGCTGTCCTTGAGGAGGCATGGGAGGGACACGGGGACACGGAGGGCACCTCGGGCTCAGTGTTGGCACGGAGACGGAGGAAGAAGGTGTGTGCCTTGGGTAGGAGACATGCGACCAGGAAAGCGACAAGCAGCACGGTGGCTTCTGAGCCCCCCTAGTGCCAGGCAGGCTGCTGGCCCAGGACACGGGGCCGGTGCTGGGTGTCCCCAGGCACCGCTGAGTGGCTGCCGTGGAATTGCCAGATCCAGCACAGCAGGAAATGTGGGCCATCTGCCCACGAGGCAGGGTGTCACCTGGGAAGGGTGTCCCCAGTGGGGCCTCCCTGGGTGTGAGCAGCCCGAGGAAGGGAAGGGGCAGCGGGGATTGGAGAGTCCGGCCGGGGCCTGCGGGATCCAAGAGGCTGTCAGCCAGTGCGGCTCCTGCGGCCTGACACTCGCTCCAGGCGTCCCCCTGGCTACCAGCACGGAGGCCAAACTGCGGGTTATGCGGAGCTCCTCGCTCCGGTTGCCTCGGGTGACTCTGCCTTTGCTCCTGCCCCGTGCACTGCGGAGAGCTCAGCAGTCATCATCGGAGGCTTCCCCAGGCCTCCGCCCCATCACCTTCTCGCCCCACATGGCACCACACCTGTAGGGCCACCAGGCCATTTAGCATTCTCCTGGTCTTCCAGGATGCCAGCTTGTATCCAGGCCAACAGACTGTTTCTGAGAACAAAACGCTTTCTTCTCACATTCAGCAGAGTCGCCCCAGTCCTCTAATACTGTAATTATAATTTAAAAAGTGTTCAGTATGAGGGCACCTGGGTGACTCCGTTGGTTAGGTGTCGGACTCTTGACTTCAGCTCATGCATGATCTCAGAGTCATGAGATCAAGCCCCAGGTCAGCCTCCCTGCTCAGCATGGAGCCTCCTTAAAATTCTGTCTCCCTTCCCACTCTGCCCCTCCCCTCCCCTCATAGGGCCTCATAGGCTCATAGGTGCATGTGCATATGCTCCACTTGGGTGCTTTCTCTCTCTCTCTCTTAAAAAAAAAAAAGTGTCCAGTGTGACTGACATGAGCTTATTTGACACCCGACTGCCCCACAGCCTGAGAATTCTTCATTTTCTCAAAGCTCCCTACCATATATTTTCATCATAAATATTGATCTCATACTCACCCCCTCAAGACTTGTCATACTTTTATATTTTCAAGACTGTTCTGTGTTAATATTTTCTTTCTTTTCCAGGATTACCTCCATTCCCCATATGCTCTTCCCCCTGGGTAGTCATAAAAATCAAAAGCCTTAATCAGTATTCACCATTAAGTACGCCAAATAGTTCAAGCACGTTTATGACTATGTGTCCAATGGGCACTGCCTACCCCATTTGTCTCCGTAATGGCATCTGCTCTGGATGCCACCTCCCAGAGGCAGAAGACTGTTTCCACGCTGCACCCCTGCCCAGGCCACACTCAGGTTTCTGGAAGTAAGATAAGTCTCATTCTATAATTCTATAGAATTCTTCAGATATAATGGGTAAACATCTGAGCTCAAGCAAGAAGTTCCATAGTAAAAAGAAATGATCCATGTTTGCACAAGCGGCATGTCAAAAGGAAGGAAGGGAAAGAAGAAGGGAGGGAAGGAGGGTGGAAATAAGTCATCACAGACTATCACAGGAAAGGGAGATGACAGATATTGTGCTTCTCCAAAATCACCTTGAGTATTCGATGATATCTGGTAAGTTCAGAGGCACGGACAGCCTCATTGCCAGTATTCCCCAGAACAGGGCCAGTCTCTATGCCAACAAGATGGCCAAATCCAGCTGGCATAGTAAGTATGGCCCTCAAATTAAAAATGGTTATTGCATTTCTACAGGGTTGTAAAAAAAAAGTGGCAGTGGGGTGAGAGGAAGTGGCAAGAGCCTGTCGAAAGCTCTGTGGCCCACAAAGCTTAAATTACCTATTATCTCACCCTTTCTAGAAAAAGTTTGCTCTGGACTTTTCCAAACATATCTGATCATCTTAAAACTCACTGTGGACACTGTCATGTGTACGGATCCCTGCCGTGGCAAGCCCGTCATAGCATTGTTTTTATGTTTTTACTTTTATTTTGTAATTTTGTAAAGATTTTATTTATTTGTCTGTTTGTTTAGAGAAAGCATGCATGCGAGCAGAGATAGGGGCAGAGGGAGAGGGAGAGAGAGAATCTCAAGCAGACTCTGAGCTGAGTGGGGAGCCAGACGTGGGACTTGATCTCAGAACCCTGAGATCATGACCTGAGCCAAAATTAGGAGTCAGACACTAAACCAGGTGAGCCACCCAAGTGCCCCATAGCATTGTTTTTAATCACGAGAAGTGATTATGGCCTACATCCATGAGCAATTGGACACCTCCCTTAGAATAAATGAAGTGGCCATGATTATTAAAACAGGAAATTCTCACATGTAAAAAGCATGGTGCAGATAGAGAAATGGAGTATGATACTATGTATATGAAGTTTTAAGTGTAGTATCACTTGTGGAACTTACATAAGTAGTAAAAATATAAAGGCACGCATGGGAAGGCTAAAGAGCAAATTTAGTTGCCTCTACAAAGGGAAGGATGGGTCAGCCAGGCCTTCGATTTTATCTAGAATAACAAATAGATAAATAGACAGATGATAGATTGCTATGGACAGAGATCAGTATTCCAATATCATTGCCTAGATTTTTCTGTATACCAGAAATAGTTTATTATAGTGATTTTTAAAAAATGACTGCTGATCTTCTTAATAGATATCTCAAGAAGCCAAAGCCTTTTAGGATTAATACGTGGATCCCATGAAAGAAACTCTATGTTTTCTGGTTCCTTTTTCAATGATGAATTTATTGAGTGATGAAGATTTTAAAAATCAGTTGGCTTTTTCTAATCTTAGGGAAAAAAGTCATCAAGGTCCGTGCTTGATCAAGAAGCTTCTCCACCTCTTCTCCCAGAAATCCTTTACCCCTTGGACTTTCTGGCTGAGAAAAGGAAACATTGCTTCTTTCTGGAAACAGCAGGAAATGCGGGTCAACATCTTTATTAAAAGGCTTTGGACAGGTGGAGACCAATTCAGGGGAGAGCCAGGAGAGATGGCCAGTGGGGTGGTGATGAGCAGCGGGTGGGGAGTTGAGAGACAGAGCAGGCCTGCCCTTTCCTGGCTCACAGCCTCAGCTCGCTGGGAGGGAAAAGAACGCAAGCGAGACAGCAGGAAGAAACCTACAGACGATGCTTCCAGAGACTGGGCTGCCAGAAAGAGGCAAGACCTGTGAATAAAACCTCGAGGCCAGAGGGAGGTCTCTGCTAATTGGAGTATATAATTTAAGAGATGAACATAGACAAAGCCCTCGAGGGACTGACTGCAGGTTTAATTAAAGATGATCTTCCATAACCTTGTCCTTCATTTAAGAACTCTTTCTGTGAGAAATGCTGAGGAAAAGACAGGTGCACCTCGCTGGATGGATCTCTCCTTCTTTGAACCTTGGATATGAAAGGCCATTTCCCACCTATAATTTGGCCCACTGGGATGGCTATTGGATTTAGGATTGTTGCTCAGCTGCCACCTCCATACCCCAGCCAAATGTGACCCCAAGAGGGAGAGATAACACAAATACATTTCAATATTAAAAAGTGGAAAGTCTAATACACAGGTAACGAAGATCAAAACACAAGGTTTTTCAGGTCCCCTAAGCATCTAACTACAGAATTTGAGAGCTTGAGAATTCTGGGATACAGACACTTGTCCTTCACAGGCTGATGCTCCAGGCTTGCTTCTAAAGACACCTCCTCCTTACAACCTCAGTGCCTGAAGATGTGCCATCCACTCCACTGAATTCCTCTGGCTTCCACACTTGTGGGTTTGCAGAATCAGATGAACCCCAGGAACCAATCAAGAAGGAAAAGGAAGGAGAAAGAACAAGAGTTTTAAGGGTGGTGATCACTATTTTTCCAACTGAAAATGAGCAAGAAAGAGTATTTTGAGTAGCTACGTGTAGTATCTTCCTAATTACAGACTAGTAATAAGGCACTTTTTATATAAAAGGCTTATATATGTGCACAATCTATTATTTTATTTTCCTAATTTCTAGATAAAGAGAGGAAGGGGCAAGCACCTAATGAGTTACCAAAATCACATAGAAAGTAAGCAGCGTGATTCCAAGCCCAACACTGTTGAGTGAGGGATTGATGAGCACCACATCTTCGCAGCCACTCAAGCTTCCAATCTAATAAACATACTGCCTTGTTTCTGCAAGTGTTTAGCCAGTGCTGGATCTTTTTGCGTTAATATTCATTTGCTCTTTTCTTTGCCTGGGGAAAATCACTTGCCCCAGGATACCATGATGAGTTGTGACAGATCCAAATGTTCTCCTTCTATCAACCTCCAAGGGCCCACCTGACACCCACAGGAAAGTCAAAATAAAGACCATACCTTTCCTCACCCACTTCCTTGCAGTTTTGTCTCTCACAGCCCCCAGTATATTTTCCTGAACTAGACCTTTCTCTGCAATGTTTGCATTGTGTCAAGTGTCTTGTGAACGAAATATTCAGAACAATGAACCAGAATCACAAGCTGCTGAATCTAGCACCCAGGGCCTACCTCAATACATGCTTGGTTTTGCTATTTTTTCCTCAATACTGAGAGATGCCCATACTTTGTTGGGGGAGGCCTATACCACAAGATGGGAGCCAAAAGATACGATGGCCCTACTTCCCTAGCCCAGATAACTGTCCCACTGGGTTTGATTTATAACCACACACAGCTTAACAGAATTTGTTTTGTAATCAGGTTGCCCACCTTGAAATAGAAGCTTCACCATCCACTGGATATATGGCATCAGGCTATGTATTCTCTCCAAGCCTCGGTTTCCTTACCTACATAATGGGTACATTATATAGGTAATATATAACTTGCTTCATGAGGCAAGTACAGCTTGAATCCAAGGGCATTAGCATAGCACACTCAGTGAAAGGTGGCTGATGTCGCCATCACTTGTTCAGGGTAAGGTCGGTGATGATGACAGCACCTCTCCCCCAACAACGAAAGCTTGAGCTTGGACAGAGTTTCTCTGCACATAGAGCATGTAGTGGTGGGAGCTAGACAGACAGGACATGCAGAGGCTGGATGCATGCTTCATGGAGCCACCTGAGATGAACACTACTGTTCTACTGTTCTTCTACAAGGGCCATCTTGGGCCTGCTCTAGCCACCTCTAGCCACCTCTGCTTTTCTGGAAAAAAAAATAGACCTCTCCCCCTCTCCCCATTCTTCACCATGTCTTTAGGGATATAGTTTTACCTTCTACACTCTCAGGGTCTGCCCTAACCCTTCCTGCTAGAACTGGATACTATTTTTGTCCTTTTTTTCACATTCCCCACAGGCACCCTTTCGGGATCAGGAAACTGAGTTTCAATTGACCATCAGCCTCTTCCCAGAGGAAAAATGCCTTCTCTGCCAGGGCCTGTTGGAATCTTCCAGTCGCCCTGCACAGTCACCCAGGCAGGCCCAAGCACACTGTCCAGGCAGTGCAGACCATGCTCAGCCAGCCCTGGACACAGGTGTGAGGTTCACAGAGGCACTGGGTAAGGCACCTTCCACAAATGTGTCTTACTCAAACTGTGTTTCCTCACTAAAAGTGAAGATGGACTTCTTGGCAGAAAGTACTCAGACATGGGGCACCTGGGTAGCTGGATCTGTCCAACAGTTGGTTTTGGCTCAGGTCATGATCTCATGCATTGTGGGATTGAGCCCTCCATCAGCGTTGTGCTCAACTTGAAGTCTTCTTAAGATTCTCTCTCCCTCTGCCTCTGTCCCTCCCCACTGTACTTTCTCTCTCTCCCTAATATAAATAAATCTTAAAAATAAAAAAAAGAAATAAAATACTCAGACACTATAGAAATGTAACCAATAGTAAGTTGTCTCCCTAACCCTTGACCCTATACTCTTATCCCAAGATCAGGATTGATGACAATGTATTCTTCTGCTTTTTAAAATGTATATAATCATATATATATTAATATATACATATTATTATTAATTATATATTAATATGATATGTTATATAATATATATATTAATATAATAATATATTATTATTAATATACACACTGTTTTTAAAAGGTAGAATTACATTAAATCCTCTCTTTTGCCTCTTGAGAACAAACACCATGGATGTTGGTGTATCATTCTTCATAAAACTATCTAATGTGCATGAATTGGTTTCCATTTTTCTCTATTACAAAAACACTAATAAAAAAACTTTCTATGTATATTTGTACAAGTATTAGTTACATTTTAAAAAGTAGAACTATTGAATCAAGAAATAGTAACATTTTATATTTTAATAAATATTTCTAAGTTGCCCTCTTAAAGTCTGGTATCAGTTTATAGGTCCACCCTGCTCAGTCTTTTGGCAGAGTTTGACCTTCTTTCAGCCTAGATTGTAATTGTAAATGGGATATTACTCTACTCACATCACAGGGCTGCCATAGGAGATAAATGACATTCAAATAACATTCGAATGACCATTGGTAGGGTCTTCATTACCAACATTTGCTAGCCCTCACAATTTCACACACCCAGACTCACACCACCCTAGCAAAGAATTGGACAAAAACAAAGATGACTACACTTTAAGGCTCCTACCAGGGGTATGTGCTGGTTAGCTTGAAGGAGAATGGATGCCCAGTTGATTGTGGGGCCTCTAGCACAGACGTGGGAGGATTGCAGGATGCTAGAGGAAGGAGGGCAGGGCAAGAGGCTGAAAAGCTCACCAATTGGTGCCTGCGGACTCCACCAACTCTACTAACCTAAGCTTGTTCCAAGAGGATTCTTTCTTTTGAAAGCCAGGGCCACCATTTAGGAGGAAGACAGAAGGAGCCATGGTATTATTTTTAAAACTTGATGTGTAGTATAGTGATATGTAGTAAAGTATGGGCTTTTCCCCCACCCATTGCTCTTAAAACTTCATTCGCCTTCTTGAGGAGACAATCCCCTCTGACAACTACAGGTAATTTAAAAGCTTTTATGGAGCTTTGGGTAGAACCCAGTAAAACTTCCAACCTTGGCCAGTTCAATATAAGCATCTGAAAAGTTAGTCATAAAACATCCTTTCCTAATCCACGGCAGACATTAACATTGACTTCTCCAATTACCAATGAATAACCCTCAAGGACTTTTCACTAAAACTGACAACACAAAAATTATGAGCCCCTTAGTAATGAAATTCGTATCTGAGGGAGATATTGGATTGATTATTGGTTAGGATTCTAAAGCCCCTTCATTTCTGCTTGTTTTTCTCTAGGCAGTCATCACTGAATGAACATTAAGTTTGATATTTATTGTTGGCAACAAAATGGGAATTCCATCTCTTCCAGGGTTTCTGCCTTCAGGCCCTGGAGCCCATTAGAAATATGGCTTTGTCTGGTTCACAATATGGGTGGCTGAGCCATTTTGAATCTCAGGTGGTGGCAGTGTGAGCAAGTACTTAGGCAGTGGTAATTGCTGCTGCTAACATTACGTGTGCAACTGATTTGTGTAGTGGCATTAAGAAGTATCTTTAGTGTTTCTGCTGTACAAAGATCATAAATTATGGGCCAGTGCTTTGGATTAAATGAGACTCATGATGAGACACGAGCAAAAACAGTTAAGAGCTTACTTCCTCTTAGAAGGTATACAATATTTTACAGAATTTAAATTCCCAGCCCAAATATAACACAATGGCTTTCTTTCTCTGCATGCTTATGAAACAAACAAACAAAAAATGCTCAAAAGAAGTGGTTTGTCAAGGGACAAGGTATTACCTTCTTTTCTTCCCCCCCCCCCGCCCCAGGGACAGGGGGAAAAGTATGGGCTTTTCCCCCACTCATTGCTCTGCACTGTACACCAGTATTCACATGCTTGTCTCAACTTGTTTTTTGATAACCTAAACAAGATGGCAGAAATGAGTGGGAGTGGGGGTTGGGGTGAGGATAGACCTTTCTGCAGGTGCCATTTCATACCTTTTCCCTGGCTAGGCAGTGGTGTTGGTAGTTGAAGCAGACTGTGGAGCTGAACATGTTGGGGGTGAATCTACTCCAGAGGCTTGTGATCATGGGAACCCAAGGGCAGGACACATCACAACAAGCAGAAGAGGAAAGACACCTGAAATCTATCTCCTAAACAAGCCAACATATGCATGCCAGGGAGAACCAGCCCCTTCCAGGCTTCTTTGCCAGGCAGACAGGCCATTACTTGCTTCTGGGGCAGCGTGTCTGGGAGAACCTATCAACCACGGAAGGAATTCGGCAAAGTGGAACATCTGAGTATGAGATGGGGAAGAATGAGTTTGGGAATTTGTTCGGGAAGGTCTGAGGCCAAGGAGGTGCGGCTGGCCTTGTCACCAGCTATTCTGGGACTTCTGGGAACCCTGGCTTCCTGCATGACTGTGGCCTCCAATGTTCCAGGCTCTGATTTTTCAGAAGATCTAGGTATGGACATTTTGAGAACCTAGTGATAGCACAGACCCTCTTCCCTACCATGCCTGTCTGCCACTTTCTGTGTCCTTTCTTTCTGGTACTCTCTCTGGCACATGATCTCTCTGTGGCTCTGTGTGGCCCTGTCTCTCTCTCTCTCTCTCTCTTTCTCTCTGGCTCTCTCTCTCTCTCTCTCTCTCTCCTGTAAAGTTCCACGAGCTGTAGCTGTAGGAACACTTAGCTTAAAGATACTGGCAGGCAGTTCTCAGCACATCTGTCTGCAACAGAAAATAAGATTCGGAAGGGGAAAAAAACAACTAACTATGCTTTTTTTTCCCAAGAGTTTGGAGGTTTTGTTCAACTTCTCACTCATCACTAATTTCAGTAAGTTTCTAGGGCTTTGGCGTATTCTGTTAAAGTAATGCAAGCCTACACGATCTATTGTACAAATTTTGGTTCCTGCCTCTGTTGGGAGCACAGCTTAAAAGGGTAAGGCACTGTGCTAAGTGCTATAAAAACATTCCTTAAATATGCATTATCTTATTTATCTCCTTATCTATGAACAATCAGAAAGGGGGTTTTATCAGTAATATTCCCTTTTATAAATCTCATCAGCAGCAAGGGAGCACTTCCTGCTATTAACAATAGGAAAACCAAATAGTAAATCACTTAGTCTCAAGCCACCTGTGACCCAGAGGGGGTTACACTTTCTGTAAAGCACCCTGCGAACTGACAAGAACCATGAGCTCATTTTCTATTTTTGGTTTCAGAAACAACAGGGTGGACTACAATACACAAGGAAATTATGATCAAAAAACTACTTTTGCAGTGGAATTTGGGAATTTGACAATAGCAAGCGATAATGCGCTACTCCTATTATGCAGGCCCGTACTGGAGAGAGATATGAGGCAAGAACTGACATTTGCTTGTATTCTCCATTTCACTCCAAGGAGTCATTTTTGTGTGAAGCAGGTGTGTCTCTCCGTCATGCATTTTCCCTGACCTCCACCAGCATTCCCTTTTTGCTACTAAGGAGGAGGAAGAGAGAAAGTGGCTTTTGTGAAAGTAAATTCTATCCACAGAACCACCATTTGTGGCATGGAATGTCTTTAACTTCTGACCCTACCCCCATTGAAAATGATTAATCAAGTTAGGGTCTAAATATAAGAAAGTATCTACTAGTTATAAGAATGATACAAATCACACTGATAGGGTCTCAGACTTGACCCTATTACAGGCTGACAAGTTAGCCTGCCTCAGTTTCATGGATGCACCAGACCCCACAATCCTGGGTCAGAGAGAAACAGAGTTTGTCAATTGGCAATAGTAGTTGCCCGAGTAACAACACTTTTTGATGTTGATTTCTCCCAGAGCCAAGGCCCATAGGGGTTTGCGAAGAAGGCTAGGTGATGGTTGTGCAGGCAGTGAGTTGCATTATAGGAGGGAAAACTCTGAATTTAGGGAGTCCACATTTTTTATAATGGGCAAACGCCTGCCTGCTCTTTGCCCTAGAGGGAAAAACTTATTTCTATCTTCCAATACTTGACATTAATTAAAACATGCAGGAACATGACAGACCTGGGTAGAATTGTTTCCCAACAATGATCACACTGAATTAAAAATATGCATATAAATGAGATCAAGTCTATGTAGCCATGATGTTAAAAGTGCACATTTCTTTACCTTCATATGCTTGCTAGGATCATCTACCTCTAGAACCGACCAGAACAAGGTCAGACTAAAGGAGGCCATCCAGCAGAGTCACTTAACACCCTGCTTGAAGATCCTGAAGATGAAGGAAAACTGACCAGAGATAAAATAAATCTGGTCTTATTTATCCAATGGATCCAATGAAAGCACTAGAAAACTGGATTTCCAGGACCTAATTTGTAGCTATTTTAATATTAGTATTCTACTGAAATGCCTATCTGCCCTGTTGTAGTGGGAGCACCCACAGAGCCAAGAGAAGTGGTGAACTATCTAGTATTATAAAAACAACTTCTCCCCAGTCAAGATACACCATGGTGGCATAAGAACACCGAGGAAGTGAAACATTTCCTGCACTTGTGTCTGAATAGCGGTGCAAGCGGTCCAAGGAAACTCCGTGAAGTCCGGATAGGTCTTACTCATAGAGAACTATGAGAAGCCACCCAGTTTTTCACAGGGAAATTACAAACACACCGTAAGTGATATCCTGAATTCCAAAGGAAGCGGCACTAGTTCTTACTAATAACTGCAGGATCATCGTAAATTCAGGAAGAAAGCACTAGGGGAGAAAACCTGTATTCCTGTCAGTGTCCAACTTGCAACTGGCTTTCACAAAGTTCCAGTTACCAAATACATTAAATTCTTTTGCTTTTTTTTAGACAGACCACAGACAAGGGGTCCCCCCACCCCCACAGTACTTTCCACCAGGCCCTCTTAGCCCATTTGTGCCATTAGAGGGACCTGAGTGTAGTGACCCAAGACAGGGGCAAAAGGAGGAGACAATGGGGATGTGAAGTAGGGAGACAGCACCTCCAAAGTGGCTGCACTCAGAGAAGGTTCCTGAGAAGTGGGGGGAATCCCCAGGATCGTTGACTCAGAAGCAAAAATGATGTAAGGGTAGAGATGTGTCCATCAGCTGTGGGGCCTGCCTTTCCCCCAAGCTGTCAGGCACACACAGTAAAGGTCTTGCTGAGCAATACTGGAGGGACATCAGAAAGAAAGGCAAATCCCAGCGGGCTGGGCGGGAGCAGTGCCTACCACAGAACTAAGCCATGGGGCAAACTTCAGCCCCCACTGCCAGCCTCGCCTGTGCCATGGAAGGGGAGGGGGGCAACCCCTAGATGCAATCCCACCCGCTTCTCTGAGTGGTGCACCAAGTGCCTGGGACAGATTGGCTACTCTAGGCAGTGGCCCTTTGGTCAGTGTCCCTTGGGGAGATGGTAGTCATCGCTCAACAATAGCTCATGTTCCCAACCATTGTGTCTTCTTGGAAAGAGCTGATACAATCATGTACTCATCTGTTAATAACTGATTCTGCACAGCACACAATCTCTTATGGGGATCTGAGGTAGCAAATGAAAATCGGATATCCCAGTGTTACAGGAATTGAGAAAGAATTTCCTCCAGATGTTCTTTCTCCCAATTTTACCTCCTCTGGAAACTGTTGGCAGGTACTCTATGCTGAGCTACCAAGGCCAAGTCCAGGAATTTTTTTGTCAGGGGAAAAGTGAAGAAGAGCCTGGGGACAGAGGGGAGCCCAGCTACAAAGTCTGGCTGTGCTGCTCCTCAGGAGCTGGGGGTCTCTGTTCTCAGGGGTGGGAGAGAACCCATAGGTGGCTGAGGACCCACTCTAACCACAGAGCCTCCCACTCCCCACCTCTCAGCTCTGGGGCTCCGATCACTTTAGATGCAGCTCCTGGCTTTCATTCCTGTGGGGGGAACTGAGAACAAACCCCCTGCAAGGGGCAGGAAAGCTAAATGGTCAAGGGGCTTAGAGGCAGACAGCAGCACTGGTCTTGAAGGTCCGCTCTGGGGCCATGGGAACTCCAGGAAATTGCTGAACGATTCTGAGTTTATCTTCTCTTCTATAAAATGAGGCTAATGCAATCTACCTCCATAAGATTAATGTTACGATTAAATGTGGTAAGGAAGGTAAGCACTCAGCACAGTAATAAATAAATGGGGACTATTATGATGATTTTTATAAAAGGATAAAGTTTAAACTTGGATTTCTCAATGCTCAAGTGGAAGACTAAGCCAGAAGTTGGGTACTTTGGGGTCATTCCCCTGGTGCTGGATTATAGTTTCTCTCCAGCAGAAGGTAGAACGAGAAATAGTCAATGTGCTAATGCCACAGCTGCCATCCATGGCAACAGCATCCATGTTGTGAGCTGAGGCCAGTGAGGTCAAACGTGTGTGCCAGACTCCACAAGAATGATCCAATGGGTCAGTTGGTGCTCAATCTGGGAGCTTAAAAAAAAAACCCTAAGGTCGGCTTCTTCAAATTGTTGATTAAATTGGTCAGGACTTGCTTTTAAAACTCCTCAGGTGATGCAAATGTGCATTCAGGCCTAAGAACCACTATCCCAGCCAGGAAGGAAACAGTTTTCTTGAAGCTTTTGTCATATTTATTCAGTTGGCAAACATGTATTGATCCCTTTGATGGGCCAACTTCATGATTTGGTGCTTGATTTATAAGATTGGGTCCCAATCTCAAAGATCCTAGAGTCTAACAGAAGAGACAAACAGGTGAATAGACAGCAATAATGTGGTGTGTATATGCTGGGATGAGGTAGTAAATACTAAAAGCTCTGGACATCCTTAGGAAGCGATATAGACCAGCTTCCAGATAAAGTCCTTGGATGGTGCGGTTATTCCAGACTGAGGCAACAGTTTTTGCAAAGCCTCAGAGGAGAAAATATATATGCTCTAGAAACTCTAGTCATTCAACAGGACTGGATATTAGTGGAAGATCAAAAAAGGAGGCGGGAGAAGCAGGGACCAATTCCTTACAAGGAATGTGGAGAAGTTTGGGTTTTAAGTAAGGGGTGGAGTGATCCCAGCTGTCTTTCTGGCTACTGGGTGGAGAACAGATCAGAGGTAAGCAAGTCTGGACATGGGGAAACCAATTTCAAGATGGTTGCAGGAACCAAGGCAAGATTTAACAAGGGATAGATATGAGAGGTATGAGCAGAGGAAGAAGAGCCTGGTGAATGAGGGCGTGTTGAGGGCAGAGATGAGGAGCCAAGGAGGAGGTCCTGTTCAGAAGGAGTCAGGTGATGCCAGGCCTTGGGGAGGGAAGGAAGAGTATGTATTATGTGGCAGGATCAAAGGGCCTCTTGCTTCATCAGCTCATAACTTTGGGCTGGTCAGCCCTAGTAGAAATCCTGCAAATTCAGTATTTTTCTGTGTTTATAGGATGCACGGCATTCCAACAATAACTGGAATAGTTGGTTAATTTGAAATTTTCTTGAGAATTTTTATCAGATGGGTAAAAGGGAGTTCTAATTAAATGCAAAGCACATGGCCTGAGAGAGGGTTGAAATAGAAGCCAGGGGATCCCTGGGTGGCGCAGCGGTTTAGCGCCTGCCTTTGGCCCAGGGCGCGATCCTGGAGACCCGGGATCGAATCCCACGTCGGGCTCCCGGTGCATGGAGCCTGCTTCTCCCTCTGCCTGTGTCTCTGCCTCTCTCTGTGTGTGTGTGTGTGTCTCTCATGAATAAATAAATGAAATCTTAAAAAAAAAAAAAAAAAAAAATCTGTCTTTAAAAAAAAAAAAAAAAAAAAAAAAAAAAAAAAAAAAAAAATGAAATAGAAGCCAGGCAGGACCAAACACACAGAGCTCCTCCTCCATTTCCTTCCCAACCCAGGAATGTTGCTTTCAGCAACCTTGCTTTCATCAGGAGAGAACCAGGGTCAAATGCCTGAAAATACCTGGAAAGCGAAAAGCTAGGTATATGTGCTTGGTACCCCTGTCTGCAGAACATCTCACACAGAAAAATTATCATTTGAACAGGTTTGGCAATGCAAGTGTGTAAGCAGAGTCGTAAGCAGCTCCATTTATTTCAGTAAATAGCTTGTAAATAAATCATTGGTAAACATTACAAAATTAAATACATTTTCAAAAGCTTGCCAGTATACATAAAATTCACAAACATAGTTCTTTTAAAAAATAAAATATGTTCAGAGCACCCTTGATATAAAATGTCTGACTCCTGTCCTCTGACAGGGCCCCCTAGAGACATCTTACAGTAGATGGGGTTTCTGTGGGGAAGGCGGTGGAGGCCTCCTTGGGGAAGGGAAGAGTTTCTCCTCTGACCTTTTACCCAGCCCACATCGTCTGACGTTTGATCCTTCTCCAAGGAGCTGATCTATAACCAGGAGGCACAGGGCAGGTGCCCCACACCTCGCTCCAAGCAAGGAGACTGGGGTGCATCATTAGGGCCAAGAGCCAGAAGCCTCAGGACATGCCATTGAGAGGAGCCAGAAATGCAATTTCCACCATCCTTCCAAACCAGCGGATGCTCTTGCATCAACTTTCTTGAAGGAAGGTGAGGCTTTCTCACCTCCACATCACTCAACCCTCAGCTCACTCGCACCGCTCTAATGCTGCCCAGGCACAGAAATGACCAGATCGACTTCTAAGGAGGAAGATACTTAATTTGCTAGCTTCCACATGACCTGCTTTCGTGGAGAGAGAGTAATACACAGTATTTGGTTGAAAGCAGAGAATTCATTGCTACACAGTGCTTCCTTTCCCCATTGCAAAACACCACTCAGCATGGGCTTTTCTTTAGAAATCTGAATAGTTCTTCAAATTAAGGATTCATAAAACTTTAAAATACCACAAACAAGGCAATAAGTACATGACCTGGCAAAGCATCCCAATTAATGAAATAATATAAAGTCCATGAATTAAGCCCTTGACCAACTCAACTCCATGTGGTGTAGCTCATTAAAATAACAGATACACTGACTTCTTTCACTTTGGTGCATAAAGTGAATGCTGACGGTCAGCAGCATTCACATGAAGAATATCCAGTGGCCTCTTGAAAATACATGTGCTGTGACCTTCAATTAAAGGACAACCACAAGTTTATTCCATCAATGTGAAATAAAACTCACGTCTACAGTTCAACTTAGTCATGTGTGGATATATACAAGTACGAGAAATTCGGCATCTGAGACAGTTGTACAATTTAAGAAAAAGATTACCAAACTCGTAAGAAAACCACCATCCCTGTATAGTTAGGTCCTAAACCTTTGATTTTACAAAGAAAATGTTGCCTGGCCCAGCCCATTCTTGCATGTCTGCCTGGTTCAAAACCCCTGGTTGGGCTGAAACCAGAGTCATGATGTTCTTGCTATTAAAATAATACACTAATAGAACCTTTCAAAACAAAAAAGGAACACTCTTGAATAAATGTCTAATAGACACCCCCCTCCCCCAAAAAAAGTTTCTCATAAGGGCAACTATGCTTTAATAAATGTCTTCATGAAGCCCAAATCCCAGGACCCATCTTCGTCTCTGGGAGAGTTCCACCCTGTGTTAGAATTATCCGGTCTTCTTCTGCGGAGGGTTCAGTTTCCTCATGCCTCTTATCCGAGAGAGCAGCTCCTGGATAAATTCCTAAAAGAGATCAGAAGAAGTTAATATGACAAGCTCACTCTACTAAAATTGGGAATTAAAATATGCTTGAGGTCACTAAGGTCAGTGGCAGTTAATGTGAGTTGATGAGTTTGGTTGGAGGTATCAGTCCCAGCTGCCTTGATAGAGGACTTTTTTTTTTTTTTGTGAAGATTTTATTTATTTATTCACAAGAGACAGAGAGAGAGAGAGGCAGGGACAAAGGCAGAGGGAGACCTGAGCCAAAGGCAGACACTCAACCACTGAGCCACCCAGGTGTCCCAATAGAGGACATTTTTAAACAAATGAAGTGTGCTTAAACCTCACATCACGATCAATGCCTCACCCTGCTCTCTTCACTCACTGACCTTATCTATATGGCCTTTGAAGGCACATGTGGTTTAGATCAGCCTTCTCAACCTTTAATAAACCTTTAATATGAGCATACAAATCACCCAGGGAGCTTGTAGATTCTGATTTAGTAGGCTAGGTTGGGGCCGGAAATTCTGCATTTCTAACTGGCTGGCTGTGCCTATGTTAGTCTCTGGACCATACCTGGAACATCAGGGCTTGACCAGTGGTTCACAAATGTAAGTCCTCATTAGAATCACCAGGGGTACTTATTAAACCATAGAGTGCTGGGCCCCCAAATTTCTGATTCAGTAGTTCTGGGGCGGGGCCTGAGAATGTGCATCTCTAACACGTTCCCAAGTGACACCTGCTGTTGATTCCAGGATCATACTGAGACCACTGATCTAGATCTCAAAAGAATCTTTTGACTTTTTCTGACTGCAAATCAGTTTTTTTTAAAGCCAAACACATTTTACATTTACAATTCAGTACATTCAAACGCATATTTGAAATAAAAATCTCAAGAACGAATACTTAATATTTATAATACATCCTATATTTTCTCTTCTAATCTAATTTCATTTAAAGGGTAATGCTGAGGGAGATCCACTAAAATGATTTCATGTCCTAGTCATAGATGAACACCCAATGACTAAAGAACAGTCTAGAATGGTTCCTACTTTATACCATCAGGAATCTTTCACTGCTGCCTTCTGTTTAAAATGATTTGGCTACCTAAAAAGTCATATTTATTAAATAATAATTACTTTGTCTTCTTATTTTATATTTGTCACAAAGCAGACAGCCAGACTTTCTGATCAGCAAGTGGCGGTTGGTGAATGACAGGACTGGGTACATCAGGAATTTATCGAGAACAAAAATGCTAAGAAAACTTCCTTTCCATTTGGCCTTCTGAAAAACCACTCTCAAGCCCCCCTCCCAATCACAACCCTTAGTACAAGCTCCCAGGCCAAGTGATCCCAGAAAACTATTCTCCAGCTCGAAAACACAATAAGCTTAACATTTAGTATGTTGTTAGCCACCCAAAATTTTTTTTGATAATTTTTTGTGATTATAAATATATGCTTCTTCTAAACAACTTAAGAAAATACATGCCAGCAACAATTACTCCTTAGAATGAACCACTAATGTATTTTCTCCTATGAAAATGGTTTTTACCTAATTAAGATCACACCATATAAATAAGTTCTTTTCTTCAATTTAGCATTATGTAAGAATCTTTCTCCCACAACATTAAATAGCCTTCTAAAAAATAACTTCAATGATCTTTTATTATATAGCTGTTCTACAATCTGCTTAATTCCTCCATTACTAGAATACGTGGTTGGTTCCTGACTTTTTCAGAATTATAAACAATGCCACAAGAAACATCCCTGTGCATAAATCTGCAGTTTAGGGATGCCTGAGTGGCTCAGCGGTTAAGTGCCTGCCTTCAGCCCAGGGCATGATCCTGGAGTCCTGGGATCGAGTCCTGCATCCGGCTCCCTGCAGGGAGCCTGCTTCTCTCTCTGCCTGTGTCTCTGCCTCTCTCTCTGTGTCTCTCATGAATAAATAAAATATTTTTTTAAAAATCTGCAGTTTAGATTCTTCTCTTTGTAGAGCTTATCCAGAGAACGAGAACATTTTCATCACCACCATTTCTGACCTTGGGCAGAATGGAACACATGAAATAAAAGGAGGCCCTATTTTAACTTCCTGAACACTATTTTATCTAATTTAAAGAATTTTCTAGGATAAAATAATGCCAAATTTTCATACTTATATTCAATTTGCATTTTGTAAATTTAACACATTTCCTATTTCTCCTCTTGCTATGTGGTTTCGACAATATAATGTGAAACATACAGTTTCATTGTTTTGGGAATCTACTACTCAAATGATTCCTGTAAAAAGTTCCAGCATTTCAGTGTAGATCTCCTTTTTTTTTTTTCAAGCAAAGGCAAGAATCACAAATCCTTTCACTTATCTTGTTGATAAGTAGCAATTCTTCTGCACTATTCCTATAACATTTTTTTCAAAAAGATCATTATAAAAATAAAGATCAAATATTAGAAGGAATAATATACCCTAAACTACAGACTTTTTCTCCTTCAAGACAAAAGTAATTTGGTAATTTAAATAAAATACAAATTATCTCGAAGAACCAATCATAATGTACATTCATCTCAGTGATTAAAAACATCAATAAATAACTTGTATTTATATTTAACATCAATGAACTCTAAAATTTTATATTAACTAATTTTATGTCTACACATTAATATACTGTATTTTACATATTTCTAAATGTTCATTAAATTTGCATAATGAGGTACTCCACTAAGTTAAAAAAAATAGCAAGACCAATACTTATTCCCCATACAGAAACTTGCACAGAAGGATTTTAATGAGTACAGATGATCCTCAAAGAAGATCCAAGAATCTTTAATCAAAAATATTTTGAGGGGCGCCTGGGTGCCTCACTTGGTTAAGTGTCTGACTTCAGCTCAGGTCATGATCCCAGGGTCCTGGGATTGAGCCCCAGGGATGCTCAATCAGGGGCCTGCGAGGGGCCTCCTTTTCCCTCTGCCTCTGCTGCTCCCCCAATTTGTGTGCTCTCTCTCTCTCTCTCTCTCTCTCTCTCTGGTGCTTTCTCTCAAATAAATAAAATCATTTTTAAAAAATACTTTGATAGCTTTGTTCATATTACTCAAAAATTCTCTAGGTAACTAATAATATACCTCATTTACTTCTAAAACAGATCACTTAGACTTGGGTTGTGGACACTAATCAAGTCACAGAAAGGCTGCCCCTTTGAGGAAATGACACCTGATGTGAGATGTGAATTAACAAAGAGAGGCCAGCCTGGAGAAAGTTGACGGTCTGGGTCACACAACACATGCAAAGGCCCTGCAGAGAAACAAGCAAGGAAGTGGGTGTTCCTGGCACAGAAAGGCCAAGTCAAGTGGGGCAGGAGCCATGCTGGGGATGCTAGGGTCAGCTTGCCAGGGCCTCGCTGCCCACAATACAGTGCTGAGAGAGTATTCTTGATGCAATGGACAGCTTTTAAGTAGGGAAGCAACATCGTCTGATTTTGGCTTCTAAAAGCCCTCTGTGGGGATCCCTGGGTGGCTCAGAGGCTTAGTGCCTGCCTTTGGCCCATGGTGTGATCCTGGAGACCCGGGATCAAGTCCCACATCGGGGTCCCTATATGGAGCCTGCTTCTCCCTCTGCCTGTGTCTCTGCGCCTCTCTCTCTCTTCCTCTCTCTTTGTGTGTCTCTCATGAATAAATAAATAAAAATCTTTAAAAAAATAAAATAAAAGCCCTCTGTGGGGCAGCCCGGGTGGCTCAGCAGTTTAGAGCTGCCTTCAGCCCAGGGCATGATCCTGGAGACCTGGGATCGAGTCCCACATCGGGCTCCCTGAATGGAGCCTGCTTCTGCCTCTGCCTGTGTCTCTGCCTCTCTCTCTCTCTCTCTCTCTCTCTCATGAATAAATAAAAATCTTTTAAAAAAATAATAAAAAATAAAAGCCCCCTGTGACTGCCATGTAGAGTACAGGCTGTATAAAAACAAGATTGAAAGATAGGCTAGTTTGGGGATTTTGCAGAGATTCAGGCAAGGGATGCCCAGCCTTAAAGGCAATGAAAATTAAGCAGGATCCATTTCAGAGTCAGAGTCACTAGACTGTGTTGCTAGAATGAATGGGACCTCCAATAAAATGGGGAGATGGGACAAGGAAAAAGGGGGATTAAGGTAACCATTACGCTGAAATGAGAAAAACCCAGAGGGTACCTACTAGACACATGAGGATCTCAGGAAGACAGTTCAACATGACTTGGTGTCTTAGCTCAACGGCTGAAGTCATAAAGCTAGGCATCACTTGCATCTAAACTAGTGGCTTTCAGGACGCCTGGGTGGCTCAGTGGTTGAGTATCTGCCTTCAGATCAGGTCGGGATCCTGGGATCAAGTCCCACATAGGGCTCCCCATGGGGACCCAGCTTCTCCCTCTGCCTATGTTTCTGCCTCTCTTTCTCTCATGAGTAAATAAATAAAATCTTAAAAAAAATAAATAAATCAGTGGCTTTCAACTAAAAAACACAACTCCTAAAAAACTACATGTGATCCATACATAGTTACATCAGCTAGTTCACAAAGAAACAAGCCTGAAACAAAGGTTTCTTGAAAAGATGTAACTCTTACGATATGTGATACCCCTTGATATTTTATTTTGAAAAAAAAAAAAAAAAAAGGGTCAAGGCCAACTCATAGGTTACCACCCATAGTTTGTAAATACAATGATCTAGACCAAGGCTAATGAATGCAGTAGCCCCCAACCACATAGACAAGTAGTATAAATATAATAATATAAATATAGATACATACTTATAGTATATTCATATGTAATAAATATGCCTATATTCTATAATATAAATGATACAGTGTAACTATTTAAATGTAAATGAATTAAGACAAATACAATTTAAAATTCAGTTCCTTATTCGCACTAGTCATATTCCAAATAGTCAGTAGCCATCTATGGCTAGTGGCCACCATACTAGACACTAGGGCTATAGAATATTTCCATCATTTCAAAAAAAAAGATTTTATAAAGATTGTGTTTATTTATTCATGAGAGACACAGAGAGAGAAAGAGGCAGAGACACAGGCAGAGGGAGAAGCAGGCTCCATGCAGGGAAGTCTGACATGGGACTCGATCCCGGGTCTCCAGGATCATGCCCTGGGCTGAAGGCAGTGCTAAACCACTGAGCCACCTGGGCTGCCCCATTTCAGAAAATTCTATTGGACAGCACAGGTGGCAATGCTTTGAATTGCAAGGCTCCATGAGATAAGCTTGGAAGAAAGTGTAAATAGAGAGGAAAAGAAGGCTGAAGGCTGACCAAGGCCAGAGGTCCCCTAGCAAGTGAGGTCTGGGAGAAATGCTGGGGCCAGTGAAGGAGACTGAAAAGGAGAAAGCAATGAGGAGGGAGAAATGCAAAAGAGTGTGCTGTTAAGAAGTCAAGAAAAGAACATGCTTCTAGAAAGAAGAGGTGCTCAATCAAGCCAGGTACCAATAAGAGGTTAAGTAAGTTAAGATAAATTCAAAACCATAGAGTTGCCAAGAAAGAGGCCATAGTGTCCTACTTGGGAGAAGTCCATAGAGTTGCCAAGAAAGAGGCCATAGTGTCCTACTTGGGAGAAGTTAGTAGACTGGCTGGGATGGAAACTCCCACCACTAAAACGTCCTCTGTGACTTTTTCTTGGTAAAAGATTTATTAAGGTATAAATGGCATGCCATAAACTACACATTTTAAGGCATACAACCACAAGTACACCATCTGTGCAATCAACATAATGGACACATTCAATTCCTTCAGAGGTATCTTCATGCCCTTTGGCAATCCCTCTCTCCTCCCTCTGCTCTTCTTATTCCCAGGAAAACTCTGTCACTATTAAATTAACTTGCATTTTCTAGAGTTTTATACAAATGGAACCATAATACTACATACTTTTTAGTCTTCTATTTTTGGGGTTTCTTTCATTCAACATAATTATTTTGAGATTCAGCAAAATTTTAATTGCACATTTATTTTCATTATTATTATTATTACTAAGTAGCATTTTGTTGTATTGGAGTACCAGTTTGTTTATCCACTCACCTGTTGATGGAAATTTGGGTTGTTTTCAGTATAGGGCTATTATAAACAAAGTTGTTTAAAATATCCATGTAAAACTCTGTATGGAACATGCTTTGATTTCTTTTGGGTAAATATCTAGGATTAGGATGGCTGAACTGCTGATTTATTTGTTTGTCTTTATGGCAATATCACTCTGTCTTCTAAGTATAGGTTTACAGGTCCTAAAATCAGGTAATGTTAGTCTGCCATCTTTGTTGATACATATTGTTTTGGCTATTCTAAGTCCTTTAAATTTCCTTAAGAATTTTAGAATCAATTCATTATTTTATACAAAACAAAAACAAACAAAAAACGCTGCTGGGATTTTGGTTGAGACTGCATTGAATTTATAAATCACTCTGTGGTAAAGACAATGAATGTTCTCAGCAACATTTTATAGTTCTCAGTGTACATCTTTTGTCATATTTATTCCTAAATGTTTAATATTGTTGATGTTACTAGAAGTGGTACATTTTTATTTCCAATCATTGCCAGCAATAGATTTTCATATATTTACCTCCTTTTCTGCAAGCTTGTTGAACTCACTTGTTAGTTCTAGCACCTTTCTGTAGACCTTTTGCAGATGTTCTTTCTAGAGTTTAGGGATTTCCCTTCTATTCCTAGGTTGGCTGAGAATTTTTAACCAGGAATAGGGAGATTTATCAATTGTATTGTTCTTTTCAGAGAATGAGCTTTTCTTTCACGGATTTTCTTTACTGGTTTTCTTTTTTATATTCACAGATTTCTGCTTTCATTTTCATTATTTTCTTTCTTCACCTTACTCTGAGTTTAATTTGTTCCTTTTTTCCCTAGTTCCCAGGATAGATTCTAAAGTCATTTGAAACCTTTCCCAATATAGACAGTGTTATATATTCACCTCTAAGCACTGCTTTGGATGCATCTCACAAATTTTGATATAATGAGTTTTCACTTCATTCATTTTGAAATAGTTTCCAATTTCACATTTGATTCCTTCTTTGGCCTAGCAGTTATTTAGAAATGTATCAGTTAGTTTCCAAATATTCGGAGATTTTTCCAGACACCCTTCTGTTACTGATTTCTAACTTAATTCCATTATTTAAAGAATGTACTTTGTATGACTTTAATCTTTTAAAATTTGAGACTTGCTTTGTGGCCTAGAACATGTCTATCTTGGTAAATATTCCATGTGCATTTATGTTCTGTGTGCCTATAATTATAGGCTAACTTCAGGTCTTTTACCACTGCATTTATTCGGCATCTTGCCATGTGACTTGTACACATACAGAACATGTCAAAAGAAGGGATGAATAAAGTGTCTCCCAAGATGCAATATTTCCACAAGAAAATGATTCCCTAATCACAAAAGACATGATCTTTTGTGACACTAAAAAAAAAAAAAAAAAAAAAAAAAAAGGCATTTGTGACTCTTTTTCGACCTTTGAATCCCCAGTTGAAAGGAGGAGCGAGAATGGATGCAAACCCCCTAGTGGACGTGGGTTGAATATTAGGATCTGGCACTGGTTGTGCTCAATCCAAACAAAACAAAGGGAATCAACATTTGCTGAAGGCCTTTTCTGTGTAGCCTATTTATATATATTGCCATATTTGATCTAATGTAGTTTTATCACCTCCATTTTACACATGAGAAAAAAATGGATGTCTAGTTCACTATAAGTCATTGTCTGAGGTCACAAAGCAAATATTTGAATCCAGGTCTCTTGAAGCCAATTGAGCTCAATAAATGGGTACCAAGCCCCCAGCATGTGCCAGATACTACACTACTTGCTGGGATGCAGAGGAAGGGAGAGGCCCTGGCCCAAAGGGGGCTCCCAGGCTAGCACGAAACAGGCTGTCAGTGTATGACACCAGTCACAATGCTAAGTGTGTATATGAGTGCTCCCTGGGCAGATGGATGGTGCACACTGCCCCTACCCAGTCCAGGCCTGGGACCACTCCTGCCTCTCCCACTCTGCCTCTCCTGGTGGATGACAGGCTAAAAGAAGGTCATGATTCCAAGAGACTGAAAGATGAGAAGCTCTGTGTCAATTCAAGGAATCTAGAATCTGGAATCACTGCTCTGGGGTGTCAGCCCAGCTTCCTCTCCCTCCTTCTCCTCTCCTTCTCCCTCCGTAAGGGTACATCTTTTATCAGCTGAACATACCTCTACTAGTGTCTAAGATCTGGCCATTCTCGTTTCCTAATGTTTGAAATAGTATTTCAGCTAACTGCTGGAATTTTACAAAGGCAAACAGGCATTGCTCTGACCCATCATTTCAAGACAACTGGCAACTATTTTTTAGGCCACCTCAGCAGCTTTTGTCCAAATGCTCTTCCTAATGCTCCCCGAGATCCCCAGTCTGCAACCCTGAGGGAAGCCTCACCCAGTTGCAACATTCCTGCGGGCTACCAAGGGCCAGGTTGTGCTCAACTGGGCAGGGTGCCAAGCCACAGCTGGACAAATAGCCTCACACAGCGGCCTTTAATAAAAGGCTGGGGCCCTATGTCCCCAGGACCATGAGTTGTATGGAAGGGACTATGTGTCCCCAGGACTGTGAATTATATGAGGGGGGAACCTGTGTCCCCAGGACTGTGAATTGTATAGTGACACAAGAAGCAGAGAGACAAAAGATAAAGATCTTGGGTTATAAACACCAAGAGGGCCCTTTGAAACAAATGCCTATAAAGATCTAAGATGGGTCCATTCCTACGTGGAGGGAGTTGCCCTCTGCACTCACACAGCAGGAAGCAGTGTAGCCATGTGGTTAAGAGTAGGACTTGGGAACCAGGGGACCAGGTTCAAATCCTTGTGCATCATTTAAGGGCTAATTATTTTCTCTATGTCTCAGTTTTTCTCACCATGAACTGAGAGTGATGATAATGAAGCATAACCTCAAGGTTGGTATATTTAATAGTTTTATGAATTAAAAGCTTTGAGAAGCTTGGGAAGATGCTTGGGCCACAGAGAGCACCGTGAAAGTGCTTTCTGCCATCTTCATCATCATCATCGAGACTATACTGATTAAGAATATTTCCAGTCTGTACAAATTCTAATCAAGAACACTAAGGAAAATGTAGCCATCTCATCCTCCCCCCACATACACACCACCACCACACACAGCCATGTAGAAAAGGTTTGAAAATTGAGGCAGATGAGAAGTACGTTGGTGACATCCAGCAAGACCAAAGTGCTCAGGTCAGGGGGTAACATCAGGCTGTAAGCAAAACAAGTGTTTCCTGGAAGAAGCTGTTGGTGACCCCAGCCAAGTACGTGTTTTTCCCTCTGTGGCTGTGGGTTTCCCCTGCTTCAGGCAACAAGGCTGTAATTGTTGAGAAAATCCACACTAGCCTCTCTCATCCTGCCTGGGCTGGGGTCTCAGCTCCCATTGCACCTTCCTCAAAGATTCCTGCCTTCGACTGTCCTCCCTGAGATCTGACCACAGCCTACCAGCCACTGCAGAGCCACTGCCACGGCACAACCCCTTCTCAAAAGGCTACAAAGGAGTATTTGCTCTTCACATCATGAAGTGTTTAAAATAGACTTGAAAACATTCCTCCAGGGGCACCTGGGTGGCTCAGTGATTGAGCATCTGCCTTTGGCTCAGGTCGTGATCCCGGAGTCCCAGAGTTGAGTCTCACGTTGGGCTTCCTGAAGGGAGCCTGCTTCTCCCTCTGCCTCTGTCTCTGCCTCTCTCTGTCTCTCATGAATAAATAAAAAAAAATTTGTAAAAAGTTCCTCAGTGGCATTTCCTAACCACCTACCTCCCTCTTTCATACACGCACATGCATACTCAGAGAGTCACACACTCACACTCAGGCACACTCACACTCCGAGGGGTACACACATTCACACACTCAAATAGGCACACTCAGGCACACATATGCCACACGTGCAGCAGCAAACATGCCACCTCCCACCTCCTTTAACTCTTCCTTCTCCTTCTGACTCCTCTGAGTCTTTGACTATGGCCTATATCACACTGTAGGGGAAATCCTTACCCTTCCCTCCACCTAACTATTCTCCCTTAAAACAATGGAAAAATGTGTCCCTTAATAAACACATTTTTTAAAAGATTTTATTTATTTATTTGACACAGAGAGAGAGAGAGCGAGCACATGCAGGGGGAGCAGCAGAGGTAGACAGAGAAGCAGACTCCCTGCTGAGCAGGGAGCCCAACGTGGGACTCAATCCTAGGACCCCAGGATCATAACCTGAGCCAAAGGCAGACACTTAACCTACTGAGCCACCCAGGTACCCCAATAAACACCTTTCTAAATGACCCTGGGCACCTACCCCCGACCTCAGTTCTAGGCACTATTTTTGTATCTGAGAATGCTCTGCATTCACCTTTTTACCCATGAACTCACCTAGGGACTAGTCTCCCCCACAGTATGTACCTTCTATTTTGTTTAGGATAATGCCATGCTCTCATGGGCATTAAATTCCTGTCTGGGGTTCAGATAACTCATACTTATGGGCACCTTTTATGTGACAAGCATTCTGGGCATTTTCATGGACTGCTTCATTTAATCATTACAACTGTCTTGTAACACAGGCTCAGAGAGGTTGCAAGGTTTGCCCAAGGTCACATAGCTACTGAATGGTCAGACCAAGATTCAAACCCTATTTATATAAAGCCATAAGAAATTTGGACTCACTTCCTGGGAGCAGATGGTACAATTCCCTCTCTCTGTACCATGATACCCAGGGGGGAAACTTTTTTCTTTATTAAGCAACCAAGACAGGTAATTTTAGTCTAATTACAAACCAAACTAAAATGACTTGAAATGTGTGTGATAAACACAGCAATCCTTTAATGTTTACATATGGGGGAAGGGCTGGCCAGATATGGAAAGGACTGTGTTTTACAGGTAAGCTCTGGAAATCTTTCCCCAGAGCAGGAACCTTCCTTCCTTTCTGCTCATAGTCTCTTTCCAATGCATAAACACCTCAAAAGCCCAAGTTGCTGCCTTCTACTCTAACTTATAAATTAGAAAAGAAGAAAAAGAGGAGGGAAGATGGAGCAAAAAGGGGAGAAAGAGAGGAGAAAAGGAAGAAGAGAGGGAAGCCAGAGTGTTGACCTTTCTGCTCAGCCAGCGCGGACTCCTCAAGGCTCCCCCACCACAGCGTGCTCCTGCTCAGGTCTCTTCATTGGACACTGCTAAGGACAACTTTTCCTTCCTTCCTTCCTTCCTTCCTTCCTTCCTTCCTTCCTTCCTTCCTTCCTTCCTTCCTTCCTTCCTTCCTCCCTCCCTCCCTCCCTTCCTCCCTTCCTTCCTTCCTTTCTCTTTCTTTTCTGCCTACCTGCTTGCTTTCAGTTATTGACTTTATTGAGGAATAATTTATGGGCAATAAATGTGAGAGTTCCTAGACTCAATTCCTGTGTGTGTGTGTGTGGGGGGGGGCTTCCCCACATCAACAAGCAATTCTGACACCAGTAGGGTGAATCCAAGAATTCAATGTAATTCCAGCACTATCCACCTAGTGGTAACATCAGAGTCCACAGGTAAAGGTTTCCATCCCACAAAGAAGGCCCTCTACTTCAGATGCCAATCCCAAATCTAGGCTGTTAACCTGTGCTTCTGACAGACCGACTATGAACCAGAAGTTCCCACAACCCCCTCCTTGGATTTGATTAATTTGCTAGAATTGCTTCCAGAACTCAGGAAAACCCATTTGCTCACCAGATTACCAATATATTACAAAGGATATTAAAGGATATGAATCAATAGCCAGATAGAGAAACACATGGGGTAAGATCCTGAACAAAAGAACTGTCCTCATGGAGCTTGGAGGCCAGCACAGTAAGCACATGGAAGCATCCTAGTTCCCCAGCATGGAAACTCTCCGAACCCTGTCCTTGTAACAGAAGCTTCACTACTAGGCATGATTGATTAACTCACTGGCCATTGGCTCAATCTCTAGCCCCTCTTCCATCTCTGGAAATCAGGGGGTAAAACTGAAAGTTCAAACCTTAGAGTCATGGTTGGTTCCCCTGGCAACCAGCCCCCATCCTTCGGTGCTTTGCAAAAATCACTTCATTAACTAAGCCCAGTTGTGGTAGAAAGGGGTTTGTTAGAAATAACAATTTGACCTTTATGGCTCTGAAGCTTTTCAGGAACTGAGGGCAAGAGCCCAAGTACTATAAAAAAAAAAATGTACCCATTGCTCTTATGGCTCAGGACATTCTGAGGGTTTGGAGAGTTGTGCATCAGGAACTGTGAGGGAGGAATAGAATGCATATGAGAAACAGATTTTGATCATCTGAATGACCAAATATATATATTTCTTATAAATCACAGTATCACAAAACTGCTTCTATTTAAAGGTCAAATCATTTCCATCACTCCCCTAAATTTCTCATCTCCCTTTATAGCTCATCCTCCCTCTGTCCCAGCCCAATTTTCTGTCACTACAGTTTGCACTTTATGTAACTGGAATTATTCATCACATTCTCTTTTTGCCTGGCTTACTTCGTTCCAATACTGTTTCTGAGACTCACCAATATTGTTGTGTGTGTTAGTCCTGCAGTCTTTTATATTGCTGACTAGTGTTCCATTGTAAAGATCTATCATGACATGTTTACCCATGCATCCTGCTGATGGACATTTAGGTTGTTTCAAGTTTTGGACCATGGTGAATGAAAGCTACATTGAATATCCATGTGCAAGTGTTTGCGTGGTCATATTTTTTCTTCCCTTTGGGTAAATATCTAGCAGTGCCATGGCAGAGCTGTGTAATGTATGTTTAACTTTTTATGAAGCCCCCAAATAGTTTTCTAAAGTGGTCGTACCATTTTACATTCCTGCCAACAGGGGAGGAGAGTTCTTGGTGTTCTACATCCTTGCTAACACTTGGTGTTGTCAGTCTTTTTAATTTTGGCCATTCTAGCAGGTGTGTATAGTGAGAAAATACTCCTTTTTTTCTTCCTTTCCCTTCCCTCCCCTCCCCTCCCCTCCCCTTCCCTTCCCTTCCCTTCCCTTCCCTCTCTTACCTTCTCTTACCTTCCCTTCCATTCCCTCCCCTCCCCTCCCCTTCCCCTCTTCCTCTCTTTCTTTCTTCTCTCTTTTTCTTTTAAGGAGGTTGCTTACTCTCCTCCACATTCTCTTTGTAAGTCTCTGACTTTCTCCCGTCACTCCCTTTTGTCACCCACTTACTTCTGCCCCATGACCTGCTGATGGAATGGAAGCATTCTCCAAAGCTTGGTTCCCAGCCTCCTGAAGGCACTCTCAGCCAATCATTTCCTCACACTCTCAGGTCTCCTTTCTGTCATCCCCCTTGAGATCCAGGCCTGCATTTCCTGTTTCTCCCAGAGGTCTCCATAGGGATGTGACATAGGCACATCAGTCTCAAAATGACCAAAAGTGAACTCACTGTTACCTATCCCTGCTTCAAACCTGTCCCTCATCCAAAGGAATTCACATTTTTTATTATTGTGTCCTGAATGAATCAACACATAGATCTCATTTACATGCAAATTAATCTATAAGTTTAATGCAGTACCAACTGATATATAAATATTCAAGAAGAGTCAAGATATTTTTAATAAGAAAATTGTGGGTTCACCTGGCCCTTGCTAAGAACAAATTATAAAGCCCTGGCAAGGGGCACCTGGGTAGCTCAGTCGGTTAAATGTTGGCTCAGGTTTTGATCTCAGGGTCCTGGGATTGAGCCCCACATCGGGCTCCTTGAGCAGTGGGGGGCCTGCTTCTCCCTCTGTCCCTCCACTCCCCTTACCCCCACTCATGCTCTTTCTCTCTCTCTCAAATAAATAAAATATTTAAAATAAAATAAATCCCTGGCAGTTGTGACATTGTGTGGTGATAGACAAACAGCCAGAAGTTAAGTCCTGCATATTATGAAAATCTGATATACAACACCAGATGATTACATATCAGTAAGGGTAAGGACAGATTGTTCAATAAGTGGTGCTGGAACAACACAGCAAATGTAAAATTAGATCTCTATTTCACACCATACACAAAAATAAGTTCAAGATGATTTAAATATCTGAGTGTAAAAAGTAAAAGTGAAAAGTTTTAGAACAAAATATAAGAAGATTATCTTTTTTTCTTAGAGAGAGAGAGAGAGAGTATGTGTGTGTGTGTGTGTGTGTGTGTGTGTGTGGCTGGGTGGGGGAGATCGAAGGAAAGGGAGACAGAGAATCTTAAAAAGGCTCCGTGCCCAGGGTAGAGCTGACCCTGAGATCGTGACCTGAGCTGAAATCAAGAGCCAGGGGCTTAACCAGCTGAGCCACCCAAGTGCTCCAAGGAGACTATCTTTGACATGGGAGTAGTGAAAGATTTCTTAAGCACAAATCTTTTAAAAGCATAAGCTATAGAGGATGTCACTGGTAAATCTGATTTCAATTAAATGTTAAACTTCTGTACACAAAAGACAACACAACCAAAATAAGCTCCACAGTTTTTGAAATATATTTGCAACCTACGTAAAGGTCAAAGGACTGCCATCCATAATATATAAACAACTCTTAAAAATCAATTACAAAAACACAAATCAAAAGAAAGTAGACAAAGGATTCAAAATGGAAATTCCCAAATTAGGAAATATGAACAGCCAATAAGTACATGGAGAAAAAAATGGGTCCAATCTTACTAGCGAGCAGTCAGGAAATGGTATGTTAAAACAATAAGATACCATCATATTGACAAAAATTTTACAGTTGGGCAATACCGGGTATGAGAATGCTGAGGTCAAAAGAGAATTCTCGTACCCTGCTGGTAGGCATGCAAGCTGATGCAAACATTTAAGAGCAATTCCATTTCTTGGTATATTTCTTGGAAAAACTTTGTACGTGAGCCAAAAGATCAGGAGTTTTTATTGCATCACCATTCATAATGAAGAAAACTGGACACAGCCTAAGTGAGTCTCAGCAGAAGAATGGATACGTACATTAATACACAGGAACACTACACAGCAATGAAAATGAGTGAAGTAGAGCCTCCTATATCAACAGGAACAAATCTCAGAAATCTCATATTGAGCAAAATAAGCAAACTGAAGAAAATTTGCAAAACGTTACTTATACAGCATAAAGCATGCAGGATAATCAACGTGCAGATCTGTCATTCCTGCTTTTAGTTGCAAGAGTCCTAGCCCCCTTTCTTTTCCTAGCATGGCGTGTAATACAGGAGGTGCTCGCAAAGGTTTACAAAGCAAAGGAATACATGCATGGCCTAATTAAATCACACAGTTGTGTTAGGTAAGTGAAGAAGCAGAGAGAGGAAACACTAGAATCTCTGTGCACTAATTTGTGTGTGTGTGTGTGTGTGTGTGTGTGTGTGTGTGTTAGGCGGATTGTACAAAGTATCAGTTGGCCCCAGCTAAGGAGCCTCGGTGTCCATCGAAAGCTGAATGGATAAAAAAGATGTGGTTTATGTATACAGTGGAATATTCCTCAGCCATTAGAAATGACAAATACCCACCATTTGCTTCGACGTGGATGGAACTGGAGGGTATTATGCTGAGTGAAATAAGTCAATCGGAGAAGAAAAAACATATGGTCTCATTCATTTGGGGAATATAAAAAATAGTGAAAGGGAATAGAGGGGAAAGGAGAAAAAATAAGTGGGAAATATCAGAAAGGGAGACAGAACATGAAAGACTCCTAACTCTGGGAAATGAAGGGGAGGGTGGTGGATGGGGAGGAGGGCGGGGGGGTGGGGGTGACTGAGTGACGGGCACTGAGGTGGGCACTTGACGGGATGAGCACAGGGTGTTATTCTATATGTTGGCAAATTGAACACCAATAAAAAATAAATTTATAAAAAAAAAATTGGCCCCTGCTACTGTGGAGGAAGAGCCTAACGGTTCTCCTTCAAGCACTGGGAAACCAGCCAAACTGGAGGAGCTAGGGGAGACAAGAAGCATTTGGGGAAGGGTGGAGCCTAGCATGCTTGTGTGCATGCATGCACACTCACACACACATGCACACATGCACAGAGAGATCAAAGAAGCAATAGAAAGAAAAGAAACATTGCCAGTGACCTCGTAAACCTGACTCAATACAACAGGCAGCCACCTGATTTATGAGAGACTTCTAAGAAAGAAAAAAGCCAAAGCACGTTTCTGAAGGGATCTGCCGGCAGCTATGAAAACAGAAGGTCCTTCCTCGCTCCGGAGTTTCTGCCGTGCGGCGCTGTCACGGAGCACGGCATCCCAGGGCCACGCTCCCCTCTGAGCTCTCGTCCCCCCATCCCTCCTGGGCCCCGGGCTTTCAGCCTCCACACCCTTCCACCCGCTCCAGCCTGGACCAGAGGCGGCAGATGGACGCTCATTCTGTAATTATCACCGTGGCCAGGCGTCTGGGACCTTTCCCTTGTCCCTCAAAGGGATTCATCTGCTCCACTCATTGATGGACTGTGCTGCTTTAACAAAGATGGGTCCATCAGAAAGTGGGAAAAGGAGAAACCACAGTATCTCTGCAAATCACTGCTTTGTGCATAATTAAACCACACTCATGTCATTCTTTCAAGCATTTAGGGTCATTTAAAAAGACAAATGGATAGTATGTGGTAGCCCTTTAATCAGAAGTATTTCCCCACAAAAGGACTTATTGAAAGATATGCTTAAAACTGTTGCTCGTTGTGTGGTGTCACCAATCACAATAATTATGTAGATCATGCGAGCTCCCACAAAGGGCACCCAGCAGAACTCTGGATGCTCAATCTGCTTTTCAAAAAAATATCACCCCCAACCCCCGACGCAGAGTCCAGGGTAGAGAGACAGCAGGTGAAGATTCCAGTCATGTGGTTCAGTGACTTCCCCCATGTACTGTCCCCTCTTTGTCACCCCAATCAATGCACCGGTCACTTCCTTAAAATGCATATTCACAAGGACCAGCTGCTCCAGGTGCTGAGTCTCACTGCGCAATGATAGTAAAACCAAGTCAACCTACACAACTTTTACAGAGCTAGCTGACACTTCTTCCAAAAAGCCTGACATCCACGCATCAGATATTGTGGGGATCAGGCAAAGCATGATCCGGGGAGGGAAAGAAGAATTTCCAAATCTGCTGAAGTTTAGAGAAGCGAGGCCAATGGAAGGGTAGCACCTGCCTGTTTTAAAAGTGATGGAAACAACTGAGAACCGTTCCAAATGGCAAAATGTCCTCACCCGAAGAACCAGCTAAGCATTTAAAAATCACACTGTAAATTTTTATCAGCTTGCGTATCCAGGTCACACAGGAGGCCAAACATGCAGGCCAAACAGGCAGTGAGTCAGCACTGACAAACAGCTCTGGGGTGTCCCCAGCCCCGTGTGATGCCAGGATTTGCTCCTGCGATCTTAGGCACTTGAGCACCACAGGCGCCAATATCACTTACCCGTGAATATTTAACTTTCCCCTTCTTTTGTCAGGGGTTGGGAGGAGTGTTGTTTACCTTTAGAGAGGTTCATCTGCTCACAGTGCACACCAGAACTGATCTTATTTTTTATTATCTTAAAAGAGGTTTATGAATCTGTTATGGGTAAGAGTTTGTGCCTGCTGTCACTATAATCACTGCTGCCAACAGAAAATTCCTGAAGGTCTTAACTGCATCCTGGTTATTTTCTTCTTTCCTTTAACTTAAAACCACTTGACATTGTTTTGTACATTCATTTTCTTGACTATCTGCCTTCAGAGATTAATTTGTTGTGCTGGTGAAAGCAGTCCCATTAATCTATTTTAGAGACTCAGACCACTGCTCTTAGACTAATTATTTTGTACCTAGATTCTAACCTTTATTTGTATGCAGCAGAACAGTTCGCCTGCCCTCCCCATAGTCAACCTCACCAGCATTCAATTCTTCTTTCACTTACTAATAATTGGCTTCTCAGAACCTGTACACTTAATATTCAGACAATGTAAAATATAACCCACATAAATAATCCCACCACAGTAAATGATCGGTGGAGTAAATCCAGTAAAATTATAATCTCTAACTTTATAATCACTAAAAAAAGCTATAGTAATTTAGGGCCCCATTATCAATGAAGGAGAATATTATTTGCTACAAATACCCAAATTTTGTTGAAATGAATATTTGCTACAAATACCTAAATCTTGTTAAGATGAAATCTTACTGGATTTATGAACTGTGAGATTTGTTTTTGATTATGACTCCCTTGCTAAAGATACAGAAATCCAAAAGTCACGTGTCAAATTACTTTTAACTCGTGTTCTTTCTTCTATCTGGATAAGTCCAAATGCAAGAAGAGAATGTGGAGTTGTTTATAATTAGGGTTGATCAGCTTTTTTTTCTTTTTAAAGATTTTATTTATTTATTCGTGAGAGAGAGATAAAGAGAGGCAGAGACACAAGCAGAGGGAGAAGCAGGCTCCATGCAGGTAGACTGATGTGGGACTCGATCCCAGATCCCCAGGATCACGCCCTGGGCTGAAGGCAGCGCTAAACCGCTAAGCCATCAGGGCTGCCCGGTTGATCAGCTTTTAAAACATAATCATTCATTCTGAATTTAATGAAAGAAGAAAAGGCCATAAAATCACAATCAATCATTTGAAAATGCCAGCTGCTTAAAGGTCCACTGTCCTTTAAAGCCTGTACCTCCTCCATCATGTGTTTTAAAAAAAAATAACCATCAGTAATTACTGGGGGAAAAAACATCCAAAGCCATACCTATGTGGCTCTTCCTATTATACCATCTACTTCTTCTTTCCTTATGTCACAATTATTATTGTCATCAACATTATCATTCTTCTCATGGTCATCCTGCTTCTAAGAGTGTGTAGTAAAAAATTTCACCTTCCCAAAAAGAGTCTAGTCTTTGCCCTCAGTTCCTGGAAAGCAAGCTCTAAGATCTTGAATGTCTTGCCTGATAAAAGTATCTTTGTTTACTCCAGGGCCTTGGGCCATGCTAGAGAGTCTAACAGTGTGATTTTGGGTGGAGACTTTGGGTCATGTGATATCAGCTCCATATACCAAGGGACTGGAGATGAAAGTCAGCCACATGGCAGTCAACCAATCTATGTAAGCAAGTCCCAGTAAAAACTCTGGGCATTGAGGCTCAGGTGAGCTTTCCTGATTGGCAGTACTCTACACATTCTCACATATCATATCTGAATTAACCCTGTACCGGGCTCTACTGAGAGAGGGCAGCTGGAGGCTCTGTGTTTGAACTTGCCTGGCCTCTGTCCCATGTATCCTTCGCTTGGCTGATTTTCATCCGTAGCCTGTGACTGTAATAAAATGAAATTATGGGTATAGAAATTCTTAGTGAGTGCCATGGGTCCTTCTAGCAAGTTATCAAGTTTGAGTATCACCTTGGTGACCCCTAAATTTACAATTAGTGTCAGAAATGAGTATGGGCTTGTGGACTGTTCCCTAACTCTACAAAGAGTGCTGAATTATGACCAAAAAAGAAATGCAGACTTTTGGGGCACCTGGGTGGCTCAGTGGTTGAGCATCTGCCTTTGGCTCAGGACATGATCCTGGGGTTCTGGGATTGAGTCACGCATCCAGCTCCCCATGGGAACTCTGCTTCTCCCTCTGCCTATGTCTCTGCCTCTCTCTGTGTGTCTTTCACAAATAAATAAAATCTTTAAAAATAAATAAATGCAGAATTCTGCTCCATGACTGTATGTCTTTGGCAGGCTTACTTAACCCTTCTGGGTTAATTTCCTCAACGAAACAATCTTAACCAAATTTATAAATATTCCAAAGTGGTGCTTGTGCTGACCTAGTAAGAATTCAGAGAAAGGCAGTGAGAAGTAGAGAAGTAGACAGATCACAGGATGTGGACTCAAAAATGGATCTACATGCTAGCTCTAGCACCTCCTGGCTCTTTCTTCCCTGGGCAATGGAGGCCTGAGGCATAAAGAGCCTTAAAGAAAGTGTACGAGCAACCAACTGGCAGACTGTGACCAAAATCCTTTTGGTAAAGTTACTCTTGTTTCTGGTTAATAAATCCCAGTCCTTTATTACTTACCTGCCTATTCATGCTAAAACATAAGGCTTTCCTAGTCAATGGCTACAACCACTAGGAATGTCATTTTCGTTGATTCCAGGCTTTGTTTGGAAGGTCCCAATTTTCTCACTCTTCGGAAACATTGTTCTGAAGGTGACAGCTTCCAACAGGTGTATTTCAACTCATTAATCCAGCTCTCTTCTTCAACCCGGCCCCAAATTGCAGTCTTTTTTTTTTTTTTTTTTTTCAGGAAACCCCATGAGAGCCCAGAAGAACAGGTTACCCTGCATGGAGTCACTCTGACCCATTAAAATGGAGTGAAATGATTACTTCCTTTGTCTTTCTCTAGCAAGTATGGATCCGTTCAATTCACATTCCATTAGGCGATTTGGTAACTAAGAAAACTATGGACTAAGCTGACATCCTGGCATATCTGTCCTTTTATTACTATTTTAATATCCTTTGAGCACTTAAGTCTCCTCAATTAACTTAATTGTGAACTTAGAAGAGACTGTTTTTTCAATGGATGCCCAGGTTCACTGCTTTATCTAGGCTCTAGATTAGTTATGGGTGCATAGATGTTCAATAAACATTTGTTGAGCAAACGAATAGAGAGAAAATTGCAAAATGGCAAGCCATGTCTCCTCTGGTCACACACACAGCCTTTCTGAGTTATTAATACCCAGTTTATCTTTTCTCTCCACTACAATCAGCTCAGAACAGGAGCTCTGAGCACTTTCATTACTTCCATGTATACATAACTGACCAATATTTTTGTAGGGCAGGTTAAAAATGCTAAATGGAGTGAGAATGATGTGAGCAGGATGAATTGACAATGGCCACCACAAATGTCCGTCAGGACAGTGAGATGCAATCCCCATGACACCATGGTGAAAAAAGGAGATCCCGTTCTCCTCCTGTCAACATGGGAGAACAGCGAAGCACATCTGCCTTTCCACAACCACTGGTCAATTTCTATTTGCAAACCACAATCAGACATCCATTTCCTGCACTGTCATGTGTATGGGACATTCCTATAATCCGAAAGATTATTGGGACCCAATGCCTCTCACCACCTACTCACAGACTTAGTCATCCTGCACAAAACCCTGATGCATATCAACCTACAGGCTCCAATTGCTAAAATGATATGTAATACGATAACCTCTATTTCAAAAATGAAATGCACAGAAAAAAAATATGACGTTTATCAGAGAGCAATGGCACAGCCATCATTCACTATAAAAAGAGATTTCTAGGCGTCCGTTGACTGGACTGACAACTCCCCTAACAGATGGTAAGACAAATGCCCTCAAACCCATACTAAATTCATTTTCTGTCTACCATATCAGTACAATAGAAGTGCTCCTATGTGATCCTAAGATTTGAAAACCATGCAAAGTAAGAATGAGAAATAGGAAAAGAGGCTCCTCCCCAGCCTGGCTAGCTGGCCCCAACACCTCACCTCAGATTTCTATAATGTCCACCAGGCTGTCACTTACTGATCATTCAAATCCAAACATTAACCAAAATTAAATTACTCCTTTTCTTCTTGCATTATATAGAAACATTATTTTTCTACATTTAAATCAGCTCTATTTATCATTATTATAAATCAGCTGATATTAAATCAGCTACATCAGAAATGTCATTTACTCAAGGGGAAAAAATTAAAATACCATTCTTACTAATCAGCCACAAATACATTAGTGTGGTGGCCACAATAATATTTCTGTGTTTTGAAGGGTCCAAGTCAGCAAAGATTTTCACATCAAGAGTCAACAGCTGGGAATATGAATCAAAATGAGAAAATGCAAATTCTTTTCTGATTAGCCAGAGTCCCACATAAAATGAGACCATGGACCCAAAGCATATGGCATGCCAAAGAAAATATCACCTCTGTGAAATTTGCAAATTCCTTAAAGTGTCCTCTTCAAATTGAAGAATTCAAGAATATCATTATTGGTGAACTGGGGCATTTTTCATTTTTAATATGTAATGGAGAAGTATTACCTTATATCAACCAAATTCAACTAGCACGGGTCAAGCTTTATGTTATGTGCTCTTGTGCATATCCTGGTATCTCCAATTATTAACTATATCACCTTAGGCAAACGACATTGCCCTTTGATGTCTCAAATTTCTTACCTGATAACAATGGTGTAAACTTCACAGCTCTGTTGTGAAGAAGAAATAAGTTAATACATGTGATATACTTCGATCGGTCCCTGGCATGTGCTTAGTAATTATTTAGCTACTATTGTTATTATTGTTATTGTTATTATTATCTCTAAAATTATTATCAGTGCAAATGATTGTTACTCAAACCCAGAGAGGTGATTATTATCTCCATTTTATAGCAGAGAAAATGGAGGCTCAGAGAGGTTGAGAAAATCAAATAATTGTTACTAAAACCCAGAGAGGTGGTTTTTACCTCCATTTTATAGAGGAGGGAATGGAGGCTCTGAGAGGTTGAGAAAATCACTTTGAGTCACACACATGTAGTGCTGGTGCTGACATAAGACTCTTGGCTTAGGGTGCCTATGTAGCTCAGTCAACTGAGTGTCCAACTCTTGATTTTGACTCATGTCATGATCTCAGGATCCTGGGATGGAGCCCTAGGTGGGGTTCCACACTCAGTGAGGAGTCTGCTTGAGGATTTTTCTCCCTCTCGCCATCCCCACTCATGTGCACACTCTCTCTTTCTCTCTTTCTGGCTCTCTCTAGAATAAATAAACCTTAAAAAAAAAAAAAAAAAGACTTGTCTTCTTAAAGTCCAGTCTTCCCACCACCCACCCCACCTCTGCATGGAGACTACAAATAAATGTCCCTGAATCAGCAAAGACATCTTCCTTACATTTTTAACTTCAAAGTGACATAAAATTGTATGCAAAATCCTTTGATCAAAAAATAGCACCTTCAGAGATGACTACTTTAAAAAGAACATCATTAATTGGTAGTCACTTAGCTGAGATAGGACAAAGTCCTTTAATGTCCTAAATGTCTTTCCAAGTCAAGTAGCTTAGGAAGCCAGGCAGAGAGAAAGAATGAGCACAAGATCAGGTGTCTGAAACTCTGGGTTGAGTCCTCCCTTTGCTCACTGCTATAAGGTTGTAGAAAAAATAACCCAACTTTCTCCTTCGGGTCACCATTGTGAAGATTAAATAAGATAATTCTTGCTACTATGATTGAACTCTAGAGCTTTGGGAAAATAATAAGCTAGGATTTTTATCATCATAACCCAACTGCCAACCTTTTCTGAAATGACCTTTTTAATGGATAGATGAACTTGACTGTAATTCCTTAGCATTTTTCACCATTTCCATTTCTAGAAATCATGGGCTAAAGAAACAGAGATGTTCATACGTAAATGCCTTTCCTTCTTTCTTCTTTTGGAACTCCAAAAAATATTTAAATATCACATCTTTCATCTCTTAAAATTCCTTATAAAAACCAGATTAAAAAAAAAACAGATAAAGAATACTTTTTGTTCTGGAGGAAGCAAGACTCACCATCTTTATTTAACTGTATGGCTGTTAAGAAGTGTGAATATTTTGCTTCCTAGATATTGTAACAACTGGAAAATCATGAAAAGTCTAACCTTTCTATCAAAATACCAAAACATGAACTGTCCTGCTAGGAGGAGAAGGGAAGGAGGAGAGAATGTTTGAGTAAATGGCATGCCTATACCTGCCCGTCTGGATCTAGTCTCCGCAGGAACCCTCCCACCCCCACATCACATGTGAATTCAATGACACAATCTATCACCTTTCTTGACTTTCCTACTGTTCTTGTCTAACCTTTCACAACATTTTAATATAACTCTCCAAATACCTAATTAATTTAACTCTTATATTAATTCCCCCAGACAACTATAAATAAAGAAGCTTTTTTCCAAAAGAACTCATAGTGAGGTCTATTGCCTCCATCCTGTCCTTGCTTCCAGAAAGCCTCTAATCAAACTATCAATTCCTCAAGGAGTTTAGATAGCAAGCAAAGACAAAACAAATCTCTCCAGTAAAAAGAGGTCTAAATAGCAACATTTTGAGTGGGGACTACTTCCTCCACACACACACCACTAAAAAAAAAAAATGGGGTTTGCAACCAGGTCACTCCATAGCGACACCCACCAACGGACAAGCTGTGCTCATGCTACACAATTAGTTTACCGGCTCCTAATACTCATACATAGACACACTGCCAAAAATCAGCAAAGACAGACAAAAACAGAAAGAAGAGATTCAGAGAAAAGAGATAATGCTGAGAGCAGAAAAATCTTTAAAAAAAAGGAAATTAAACATTTGATTAATATCCTCAAAGAGAAAAAATTATAAAACGTGTGAATGAAACAAGAAATACTAAAAATACAGTGAACAGAGATCAAGAAAGTGCTCTTAAATATTAAAAATAACACACTGAGAACTTAAAATAACAAAACTTTAAAAGGCTAGGAAATAAAGTCAGAAGTCTTTCACAAAGTAGAACAAAAACTCAAAGAGATGAACAACAAAAGGAAAAAAGATAAAAAAATTAGAGGATTCATCCAAAAGATGTAGCACCTAGATAATAGGAGAGCCAGTATTACAGAATAATGAGGAATAAATTGATGAAACAAATAATATTTTTTTAAGAACTGAAAGACATAAATCTTCAAACTAAAAGAGAGTGCAAAACACCCAGCACATGAGTAATAAAGGACGCACAGTAAAGCATATCACGGTAAAATTTCAAAGTATGGAGGTAATCTTAAAAGTTAATTGAGGAGGGACAAATAGGTCACATACAAAGGGCTAAGAATGGCATCAGATTTCATAATACTAGAAATAACAAACTAGGATAATGCCTTAAAATTGAGTTTTAATACTGAATTTTGTCCCAGAATTCTATACCATCCCAAATTATTAATCAAAATATATTTTCATACATGCGAGGATTCAAAAACTTTACCTTCTATGCATCCTTTCCCAAAAAGCTACTGGAGGACATACTTTCCAAAAATGAGGAAGATTGGGATTTAAGAAACAAAGCATCTAACAGGACAGCAGTGAACAGAAATCTTATTACAGTAGCTACTCAGTAGGCCCCAAAAATAACTTCACTAGATTATTGCATAGGGGTGCCAGGAGGAAACTTCTAGGGTAGGGGCATAGTAATGACAGGCTTGAGTATACAGAAAATATACTACATGTTTGACAAAGATATTGAAGAATTCAACAAAAAATAACAATAGGTACTAGACAAAAATAAAAGAAAAGATAGTATCAATTTCAGGGAAAACAAAGAGCTATATAAAGAAGGAGACATGGTTATATTTCACTGCTTGGCTTAGCAGTGAAAATATTTGTTTAAATCATAATACTATAAACCTTGACCACTGATTCAATAAAATACTAGTCAATACCTTTATTAAGGGAATGGAGGGAAATGAATCACTTGGAGAGTGAGAGAGCTATCATATTTCCCCATAAGCCAATAAATGAAAAAAATAAATAAGTAAACAGCAATTGTATATTTAGGAATACAAGAGTAAATAGCAGGAAAACAGCCAAAAACGTTGATGTATAAAACTATATGAATATAATATATAATATAATATAATATATATACCTTTAGGAAAAGGTACTGAGGAAGGGGAAAGGCAATGTTACTTTTTCTTTATAAGCCTAATTGTATTTTGGCTTTCAAAACTATGAATATGTATTACATTAATTTAAAAATATAATAACTTTATAATTTTAAAATTAATTTTAAAAATATCTATGACTACAAGATGCAATCAACATAAAAGAACACTGGAGATTATAAGAATAAAACTCAAATAACTAATTGGCCTCAAGCCAAATGATCACAAAACACCCTAGTCATTTAAATCTTACCCACTCTTGTGAAAGTATGCTTTCTTCTCATTTTGTAATTATATCACTTCAAAAATCAGAAGTCCTATCTCCATTACTTTAATGTTGCAAAAAATATCTTACGGATCTTGTGCCTTCTCTGATTCATCAGAGGAATAAATGAAAAGGAATTCCTTTACCAATCTTTTCATAACTGATCATATCCTTAATTTCTACACCATGCTTTCACTCTTTGAGTACACATTAATTGCTTTGGTCTAATCAAACTAATACCCATTTTTTATATTAATATTTATCCATTTGATGATAAATATGCAAACAAAGCATAATATTTCTCCTTCCAATAAAGGCAATTTTTCTGAATGACAGATTTCACTTAAAGCTTCTTAAAGATGCATAGCTATATACTAAAAGAATATATTCTCCAGTTATAAATCTAACACCTTTACTAAAATGATTTCCAACCCTCTCACAATTACCTTTGAATTTGGCTTTTAGGAATAATTGAGTGATGGGCATTTAAGGAGGGCACTTGATGTAATGAACACTGGGTGCTATAAGCAAATGATGAATCACTAAATTCTACCCCTGAAACTAGTATACATTATATGTTAACTAAATTGAATATAAATAAAGAATTAAAAAAAAACAAGCAACACATCCAATTCCATTAGTTTTTTTTTATAAATTTATTTTTTATTGGTGTTCAATTTGCCAACATATAGAATAACACCCAGCGCTCATCCCGTCAAGTGCCCACCTCAGCGCCCACCACCCAGTCACCCCCACCCCCCGCCCACCTCCCCTAATTCGTTTCCCAGAGTTAGGAGTCTTTCATGTTCTGTCTCCCTTTCTGATATTTCCCACTTATTTTTTCTCCTTTCCCCTCTATTCCCTTCACTATTTTTTATATTCCCCAAATGAATGAGACCATATAATGTTTGTCCTTCTCCGATTGACTCATTTCACTCAGCATAATACCCTCCAGTTCCATCCATGTCAAAGCAAATCCAATTCCATTAGTTTTAAGTCTTCCTGAACCAGGTATGCTTGGGCATACATTTAAGGAAGTTAATACTAGTCAAGCATTGCACTTCACTTACGAGATAATAACTACTACTTAGTATATACATAACTGAAGCATATACTGTTGTTTAGCTTTAAAAATACACAAATTAAAAAAAAATACACAAATTGGTTTCATAAAAACTAATGCAAACATGGCATTTAGGAAAAGCAATTTGTTTACCTCTGTTGGTTTGTAGCAGTCTACAAGAGCTTCCTAGAATAAAATACACAGAAAGTAAGTTTGATTATTTTAAAATTCAGTATCATTTTAAAAGTGAAATTAAAAATCATTTTCATTTTATCTTTATGGTATTATTCTAAACTTGATAAATCCAGATTTCATGTCAACAATCTAGAATCACACTTTGTTTCAGCACCTGTTGGATCATCTTGAAGATACCAAAAGTTGTACCTTCCTATGCAGGAGTGCCTTGCACTCTTCAGAACACACACTCACACCTTTCCTTTGGCCTATTAACATGGTTAATAATAAACTGTATATGCTTAAATTGAGACAGCTTGTGGGAAATGGTAATAATCACCCTGGACACAGAAAGCAGGGGGCCTGGCTGTAATTCAACCACAAATCAACTTGTCACACCTCTAGAAGCTTCAGTGTCCTCGCCTGGGAAACCAAAGTGGGTGGCCTACAGTAGGTAAAGCTCTCAATTTTAAAAACACTTTTATATATCATTACATTTTCTACAGAACTGGTACCTGCTTTATTTTTTCAACTTTCATAACTAGATGCTATCATGTCCCAACTAAATTTACCATCAAGAATTAATCATTAAGCTGAGACGGTTCACCACACGAGGGACACTAGTAATTATTAACATGTTGATCACATTAATACATTAAAATGTGCCCTTTAATTGCCTTTAGAGATCACTTGTCATTTGCGATAACCAACAGCCATTAACAGTAATTATCGGTGAACATTAAGAACAGTGACAGGTCAAAAGTTAATTGGTTTTAGAAACTCCCAAATGTAGATTTTAAAATGATAGATTTGACCTCCCGTGGGAAGGGAAATAAATGTTGTATTGCTCTAGACTAAGGAAACATCTCAACATCCATTGTTGTACTGGAATGCTACCAGGTGAACATACTCTAATGAAATGTCTTTTATTATGTTGTAAACAATCTTATCTAGAAATTTATTTCATACATGACATAATCCACAACTGTGAGACTAGAGTCCTGGACTTGGGTACTCCAGTTCTGGCTCAGCACCTCGCCTTCTCATACAACTGTGGAGCATCACTTCCATTCCTGGCAAATGGATTTCTGGAGGCAGAACCAGCTCTTCTTCCAAGAAGACGTAGCTACAGAAGCTCATATTCATTAGGTGGTTTGAGAACTGACTGTAGTCAAGAACTGCTCTACCATCAGAGATGCAGTGCATGAGAACAGATACCTAGCACTACACTGCTTTCCTCTCAGCAAACTGCCATTGCTCAAGTCCTCGTGGTAACACCACAACAGGGCAGGATCAGTGTATGCCAGACTTGGAGATCCAAGTGGATTCAAGCATCCATGACTGGCAAGTTCTAGATTTTGAAAGCTGCTTACCCGTAATTTTAAAGCTCTCTCTTCTTCGCTGTCTGCATCAAGTAGATCATCAATGTCAATTTCTACTTCTGGCATTTCTTCTTCCTGGTTGGGCGGGGGCGGGGGGGCAAATGGGAAGGCATTCTATTTAGTGAGAAGTCATATTGCACCAAAATGATTTAACTTAAATAAATGACTACATCATCAATTAAGGGGGGGAGATCAACAATTAGGGGGAAGGAGAGACCAGAGGTAAGAGGAAGGAAAGAAGGAGAAGGGGAAGAGTAGGAGAAAGAGAGAAAGAGGGGAGAAAGGAGAAGCCAGAAGAAAGGCGAGGAAGATGGGGGCTGGGGTAAGTGGAAGGAAGGAGGGGGGGAAGGAAGGGAGGGGGAAGAGGGAGCAAAGGAGATTTAAGAGTCATGAAGCAGTAGAAAGTAATATTTCAAAGATGGAAATTTCCCACATTCTGGTAGAAAACTACAATTATTAATATACCATGGGACTCAGCATATTATAGAAAGAGCAGTGAGAGTTGCAGTTTCCTACCCAACCTCTACCCTTAGCGTGGTGGCTTTGACCCCAGTTCCTGACATAGAGCTTCTAAATGCCTTAGGAAATTCTGAATTTCCCCAGGGAAATTTCCTGGCTGGTAGGAACATCTTAGTCCTTTTTCTTTTTCAAAGATTTTATTCATTTATTCATGAGAGACACAGAGAGAGAGAGAGAGAGGCAGAAACATAGGAGAGGGAGAAGCAGGCTCCATGAAGGGAGCCAGATGTGGGACTTGATCCCGGAGTCCCAGGATCACGCCCTGAGCTGAAGGCAGAGGCCCAACCACTGAACCACCCAGGCGTCCTGGAACATCTTTAATCCTAATGAGATGACTCTTGGTGGGCTTTTAGGGGCTGGTCATAAGAAAGACCAAACCATGATTAATAGTTTAGAACTTTCCACCATATCCCTGCCCCCTCCTTCCTGGAAGGAGAGAGGGGCTGGAAATGGAGGTGGGTACAGATGTGGCCTCTATCCAGGCTGAGGTTGCTGGAAGGATCCCAAGGCTGCACTCTGTGATCAGGATGCTGCAAAAGACCACACTGGATGTGCATGTCCTTTCCTCCCTCCATGGGTACAGCTTCCCTGACTGCCACCCCTGACCCCCATCCATGCTGGTGCTCTGTCACTCTATACCGCCTGTGCCCCACTTCCTATTTTTGTGCGTATGTGAAATCCTGGATAAAAGGAGAGTCATTTAGGAAGCCACAAACAGATGGTGGTACAGCTCTCAAGGGTCTACCAGACTTTCCACAGTGAAAGGACAGGTGGGGACTGAAACACCAACAAAGAAACCACTAGATTATAAAACAGCCAGCAGCCCACAAACACAGACCACAGCCAGAGACCTGCAGTGTGGACAGAACCTGCAGGGAACCTCCCCAAGCCAGTAAATGTCAAAGTAATCCCTTTGGTCCCTGGAGCAGAGCCCAGCACACACTGGGGTGTAAATTTGGTTAGAGATTAATTCTGTGGATTAATCCACAGTACACTGTGGCTTTAACAACTACCATAAAAGGCCAAAACACCCACAACCAGTTTCAGCTGGTTCTAGAAAAGCTAAGCAAAAGAGATAAACCCACAAGTTCCTATCGAAATGATCTATACAGAATCCTCCTCAGTTTCTCCACTCCTCCCCCAAAACAGTCCTTTGGCTTTGGCCATTAATATTTGAGGTGGACACAAAGTATATATTTAAGTCAAGGTTATTAATGTACTTGAACACAGGAAGTGGGACATAGAACCAGCTCAAGGAATCACAACCAAGGGAAGCTTGGCATCTGCTATTCCTCAATACACTAAGTAAAGAACGTTCTCCTCAGAACAGTGCAGCAATGGGTCTCCCTTCAAACATTCAGCTTTGATGCCCTGCCAAAGTTGGTCAAATGGGCCTTCACTTGTGCAGCAATGCAAAGTCCCACCCATGCAGGAAGCTCTCCCTCAGGCATGACATGTGACCCATTTTCCCCAACCTTCAAGATCCAGGTGAAGTTCACTAAGATGAAATACAATAAAAAATTCAGTTGCTCAGTCACATTACCCACATTTCAGTGCCCAGTGGCCACAGGTGGCCCATGGCTCCTGCACTGATGTAGAACCTGTCATTCCATTGGATAGGACTGACCTGGAGTCCGCTTAGCCCCTGGCCCAGATACTGGGAAGTAGAGCTTCCTTCCCTCTTAAAGGAGTGTGGTGGGAGTAAAGAAATGCCCAGCACCACAAGGTCACGAAGGGTCACTTGGCTTTCCAAGTGGGAAACTTGATGCAAATTGTCTTTACCAACTAATTATAACAATCACTGGGCATAGACACTCTCTACCAACCTATGATCCTTCTCGTTGCCCCTCACACACCCGTCACTGGCTAAGAGGAATCTGAGCTCAGCATACACCAGGAGTGTGGCATAGGGGTGTGTTCTGAAGGTCAGTGACGCCAAAACCAAAGCCCGGGGACACAATGGCATAGAGACGTGGGCCATGGAGGTACATGTGGGAAAGTCCTGGGGAGCAAATACTGAGCCAGTATCACATATTGAATCCCATGTATATTTGGTATTTACAATTTACAATGAGGAGTGTAGAAATATTCTACATTCAATTGACATCGTCTTTAGCTCTATTTAATGTATACAACAGTATCACTGAATAAAGAACTTTAGTGATAGATGACATCATAGACAAGGGAGTAACCACAGCCACATCTCTCTCTGATGTGCTAGAGTTTAGTTGCATTTGAGAACTTCACCACATTAAAAATAGATCTCAAAACAGTGGTTATGGTGAAAGTAAGTGAAACAATCTCTTCAAGGTCCCTGGGCCAAGTCACCAGCTAACACATCCCTGCTTTAGTCAGAGGCCTTCCTGTTGGCACCCACAGAACAAGTCCCTCGATCATGACCACGCATCTTTCTGATCATACATCTGTTAAGAATCCACTACATGCAAGGCATTGTGGGTCACATACTGTGAGACTCTGTCCGGGGAGGGACTGTCAGTCTCGGCTCCAAACAAAATAACATGCGATGGCAGCAAAAGAGAAAGACAAAACCCAAGTGCTTTAGTAATTAATGGAAGAGAAGACTTCCACCAAGGGCTGCCGAGATGGGTTTCACTAAGGAGTGTGTAAGGTGGCCATGCAGAGTGGACAGGGTTGTGGGGAAAGGGAGAACAGCCACAGAAAGCAAAATGGTACACAGGAAGCAAAAATACAATGTATGTCGTAAACATGGAGTGTAGAAAGGTCCTCGGCCTGGGAGTCAGACGCCCTGTGCTGCCAATTTAATGCCTATGGTGAGCAGACAGGTAACAGAAATGTGTGTAAGGCTGCCCGGGGGTGCTATAGGGAGGAGTGGGGAGCACGGCAAATTGGAGAAAACATGCCCCCAAGAAAGACAGCACAGAACACTCCATTCCTGCCCATTGTGACCTTCCTTTTGAGAACACGTGCTTAGTGCTGCCAGATTTTCTATCTTTTCAGGAGAAGCTGAAAATACAGATTTTAAATAGAAAACTATCACATTATTTTAAAAGTTGGTTAACAATTCCTGAAAATACTGTCAAGGACAAAGTCCATCACACTGCAGGCAGCAGTCTTCCCTCATCCTGCAGAGACTAGCCCACGGAAGGTTCTAGAGCAAGGGTAGGAAATGCTGGAAGGGGAGCCGGCCGATTCGCAGGGCCACGAGCAAGGGGGAGGAGGTGGGGAGATGAGGAGGCTGTGGACAAGCACACACTCATCCCAGCGTGAGCCACCCGGGCTTGAATGAGTTGTGGCAAGAACGAAAAGATGTTAAACCGTGAGTAACAGGGAGGGAAAACAGATGGCATTTGTTGATGAACTGGGCAGTGGATGAGGGAAAAGGAAAAGGTAGGAGAAGGTCTACGTTTTGAGGCCAAGAGGTGGTGGAGGAAAATGCGGTAATAGGGAGCACGTCTGGGGCCTTGAGGGCAGTTCACAACCGACAAGCAGCTCCGACCTAAGCCATCTGCGATACCCTCTCCCCGCAGTGCAAGAGCAGACGTGGGACCCCCATGCAGCCACCACAAAGGGACACATGGCAGTGCTGAGTGGCAGAGTCGGGCCTGTGCAGGCAGCAGCTGCAGCCTGGAGCCGGCGACCACGGCTGGGAGCGCACAACAGGCCCGGGCACGAGGATGCACTCATGCCACCCACGCAGGCTCCCGAGGCACGGCCGGCCTGTGGCAACACACACACCCTCGAGCACACACACCCTCTCACATGCACACGCACACTCACGCACAGACACGCACTGACACATATGCATACACTCTCATATGCACATATGCACATACTTGTACACACTCATGCACACATTGTCACATGTGCATATACTCACATGCACACACTCTCACATACCCTCTCCCATGCACACACACACACACTTTCTCACATGTGTGTGTACACACTCATATACCACAAGCACACACACTTCTAACTTGTCAGAAAATTTATACCATGAACCGTGTCAAGTGTGGTGTCAAATGTGTTTATATTTTTAAGAAATACAAATGCTCGCTTCTCTCCACAGCAGTGATGGGGGCGGGAGTGCTTGAGCTACAACAGCTTGAAAATGGATTATGGTTTTCCAGCTCTGAGACACACAGCCTAACGGCTCCCTGGAAGTGCCAGAGGCTCACAGTTGTCAGCAGTCTCCATCTCCAATAGGGACGTGAGTGCCCCGGGATTAGAGCCTGTGACCCTAGGACACGGGGGCAGTACAGGTGGAGCAGTTGGGGCAGGGGTGGGGACCGTCTGTTCCCACAGCCGGCACCTCTGAGCACTCGCCCTGCTGCAAGCACACAGGGGAAATGGGCTTAGGAAGAACCTAAAAAGAACAGAAGTGAGTTGAATCTGAGGGATTCCACGCGTTCCCTATGAAAATATTTACATTCCATGTTTTCACTTTAATGACAATCCCAAAAATTTCTGTAAGCAAGCATATTTATTCTAAGAACCATCTGGATGACCATCCTCTAACCTATAACTCCACTCTGTGTTTACACATTGGCATCAAGCAGAATTACTTTAACTGTCATGGGCTAATGAAGAAAAAGCCAGAGATTCAATACCAAATAGATTTAATACCCATTAGATTTATACCTCAGTGACGTCTGCACACCAGGTGAAGCCAGAAGACATCTCTCACAGGACACGCAGGGACAGGGCTGTGCCTCCTTCCTAACCTTGAAAAGAGTGACATTAGCCATCACACTAAATTCACATGGTGTGCTTGGATTCCATTGGCTGGGTGCTTTATGGCTAATTTGCAATTTCAATTTGATTTTATAATTGGAAGATAAGTGTGAAGAGTTATACTTGGTCTTAAGTGGTACCTATTTAAATATTATAATATTAAATGTTTAAACCAGCCCTGGAAACTGCAAGAAATCTTCTCCACTGAAAAAAGAGCCTAGCCTCCCCTACAGTACATCATTGTGGAATTTCAAAACACTGGGGATGAGGAGGAGATCCTAGAAGCAGGATTCAAGAAAGGAAACAGGTCACACATAGGCAATCAGAGAACTGGCATCATCAGGCAAGAGAGCAGTCATTTCAAAATCCTGAGGGGAAACGATTTCCAAACTGGATGCCTCCATGTCCACAAACTGCCAACTAAGAGGCAGAGAATTACCACAGATATTTCAAGACACGTCAGGTTTTACATCTTAATATATCTCTCTCCCTTTGGGGCACTCCGAGGGGCTGGAATAGGATGGCTTCACAGGGAACCAAAGTGGGGGAAACAAGTGTAGGTCATCCTAGCTCCAACACCCTTGGTGAGTGGTATGATACCATGCTACTAGTATTTCCCTAGTACCTACTTATTTTAAAATTCAAATAAGCTTCTGGGGTTGAAGCTGGCTCAGAGACAAACAGCAATATCTCCCAAACTCTTCCAGAAAGGAAAGAAAGAAAGAAAAGAAAGAAATGAAAGAAAAGAAAGGAAGGAAGGAAGGAAGGAAGGAAGGAAGGAAGGAAGGAAGGAAGGAAGGAAAGAAAGAAAGGAAAGAAGAAAGAAAGAAAGAAAGAAAGAAAGAAAGAAAGAAAGAAAGAAAGAGAAAGAAAGAAAGAGAAAGAAAGAAAGAAAAAGGAAGGAAGGAAGGAAGGAAGGAAGGAAGGAAGGAAGGCAGGCTAACCAAACTTTATCCTGTAATGAAGGGATAATTAAGATAATGTCCACAGAGGATGCTATTCTTCTTTTTTTTTTTTCAAGATTTTATTCATTTATTTGAGAAAGGGAGAGAGAAAGAAAGAGAGAACACGCAAGAGCACAAGAGCAAGGGGAAGGAGAAGCTGACTCCCCGCTGACCAGGGAGCCTGATGTGGGCTTGATCCCAGGACCCTGAGATCACGACCTGAGCCAAAAACAGACGCTTAACCAACTGAGCCAGCCAGGTGCCCCAGAGGATGCTATTCTTGCCACCCAGAAGAGCAAGTCTGTACTTCCCTTTATCCCACACACCCCACAGCTAAAGTTCATTTCTGGAACACTCAGACCAACTGCCATAGAGAAGGGAAAAACCACAAGACATCCATTGTCACCACTCACATTCACCTAGCACCCCACACGGAGCGTCACCCCTTTCCTCTTGGTCAAGAAAACATGATGTGATATGAGTGAGCAATACTGATGTTATTTTACAAACACCATAAAATGTTTTAATTTGTCAATAGTTTCCTTGCTTGACTTAGTACTTTTTACTATTATCATTAAGCAAATGACTTGTGACACAGCTTCAAGTCATAGAAGCCCAGGGAAGAACTGTTAGCCTAACAATCAACAATACAAAATGAGTAGCAACTCATAGATAGAAAGATTCACACTGCTGGTCTTGTGAGATTATTCTAGAACCAGGCAGATCTACAGCAAAAGCTAAGAGTACAAGGCAGATCCATGCAACATCTATTGACTGAATACCTACTACCCACCAAGCACTTTCTAGATGCCAGAGAGAAAGAACAAATAACTGACAAAAATACCTGTTCTTGGGGCACCTGGGTGGCTCAATGGTTGAGCGTCTGCCTTTGGCTCATGTCATGATCCCAGGGTCCTGGGATGGAGTCCCGTATCAGGCTCCCCATAGGGAGCCTGCTTCTCCCTCTGCCTGTGTCTCTGCTTCTCTCTCTCTGTGTCTCTCATGAATAAATAAATACAGTCTTTAAAACAGAAAAAAAAAAACCCTGTTCTTGTGGAGATCAAACCCCAATAGGGGACAACAGACAATAAACATGTAAGTACCATATACAGCATAGCAAATGGTAATAGATACTTTGAAGAAAAAAACAGACACAGGGGAGGGACAGGGAATAGCAAGGCTAGAATTTTACAGAGGATGAGAAAAACAGCTGAATAATAGACCTTGAAGAGAGTGACAGAAGCCATGTCGATGTCTGGAGGAAAACATAGAGCGGGAGAAGCAAGTGCCCAGGTGTATCAGAGAAGCTACGAGGAGCCAGGGGTCACTGTGGTAGGCTTGGGGTGAGGCCCCCCTAAAGACTGACACGTCCTCTGAGAGAGAAGCTGCTCTGAGCCTGGGCACAGTGGTGACGTGATCTGATTGACCTTCTGAAAAGAATCACCCTGGGCTGTGGGAGGCATGGGCGTGAACAGAGTCCACGTAGGAGGCAGCAGAATTCACCTGGTAAGAGACAATACGACCTTAGACCAGGCGACAGTAGCACAATATACATTCTCTTCTTATTTGGGTCACAGCTAATCCAGACCTCGAAGAGCAGACTGCACACACGCAGCTCCACGGGTTCCCGAGGCTGGCGGGGCTAGAGCATCCCACCAGGTGTGGGTATCGGGTGCACACCTATTAAGCAGGAGCAGTAGGTGAGTACCTTCATGGGCGGGAGCCACTGGGACACACACTTAGGGACTGAGGGCCAGCATTTGGGTGAGGAGGTGCCCAGGCTGAGAAAGCTAAGGAAAGGAGCTGCGTGGGAAAGCAACCGAACAGCACAGAGCCAAGCCAGGGAGGTGCTTTCTCAGATCCTGAACCCCGTTTCCCGTCCTGCCCCCGCCCCATGTAAATTGTTCCTCACTGAAGGGCTACGCCAGGCTGGCCTCTGCCAAATCTCTGCCCTTCCCAAATCCCAAGTGTAGCAATTTATTTTCACAAATGAATATCTCTGGAGAGAGAAGTATAGCTCTCCAGACATGGATTTTGGGGGTTTTTTTGGTTTTTTTTTTTTTTTTGGTTTGTTTTTTTTTTTTTAAAAAAGAGGACTCAGAGTCAGGGTAGAACACAGGTGTTCTATGTCCTGCCCTTGGTCTCAATAGTTCATGAAACCACGTCTTTCTGTGATAAAAAGGACCCCAGGGAGTTTAGGTGAATAGAGCACAGAACGGGAATCCAGGAATGAAAGTGTCATCTTCCCACATATGCCCCAGGCTGCCCTGCTTCTCAGCACAGATGAGACCCCTTGCTGCACGGAGTTGGAGAGAGACCCAGGTTCAATTGCATTCCTGCCACTTACAACCTATGCGAGCTAGAGCAAGGTCACTCGTGCTCCTAACCCTTGTTTCCCATGCCTGTAAAATGGGGCCAAATACAAAAAGCCAGTACAATGGTGCCTGGGCACATCACACAAGCTGAACGATCAGTAACACAACCTTATATGTGGCTAAGGTTTCTGAGCACGTTTGACCAGCTGATCCTTCTTTTTAAAAATTTAATGTAAATGTCTCTTTCAGGGCATCTTAGACTCCTTGTGCCTGAAAATTGCAAGTAAAGACCTAACACATCACCAACTTGTTCAAAACCACAAGGATTAAAGGGAGGGGAGAATATAAGCAAAACCCCCCAGCGGCAGAACTTTTTGGAAACACCAACACTTTGCTCTGCATTTCTGCGTCTGAGCACTAAACATGTGCAGCTGGTCATGAACAACGCCAAAGTGACAAGAAAATCAGAAGCTAGTAACCTAATAAGGTATTTGAAGATAAGTGAGAGCTAAGGCAGTTCATAGAGATGGCAAGGACAGGCTTCTTAGCCATGGCATAACGGGTGTCCCGAAGGTTCTGGTTACACTGAACAGACAGCCACTATCCTCATGCTATCTGGGAGAGAATAAAGGGCTGTTCTGGAAGAGAGGATTGGTGTCACCCAAGGAGAGCAAGAGCCAATGGGTGCGCAGCCTGTTTCTAAGAAGTCACACTTCGCTGCATCCTGCTTCCCATCCATTCAGTAATACGGCTGAGACTGTCTTCTGATAGAAGATGATCAATACCCACCTTTTTAGAAAAACTGCTTCAGGGCCAAGCAGAACTCTCTAGGCTGGAAACACTCAGACCCAGGGTGTCACAAACACAAGTGCCTGTGACAGCTCAGTCCTTTATTATTATTATTATTATTATTATTATTATTATTATTATTTATTTGAGAGCAAGAAGGAAAGAGAGAGCACAAGCAAGGGGAGGGACAGAGGGGGAGGGAAAAGCAGGGAGCCTGATGCAGGGCTCAATCCCAGAACCCTGGGATCATGACCTGAGCCAAAGGCAGACGTTTAACCGATGAGCCATGCAGATGCCCAACAGCTCAGTTCTTAGAAGAAAGTCTTCCCACACCATCAAACCCATTACCACACTGCTCGCAACTGAATCATTCCAATGGGAATCTGGGTGACCAGAGCATTGGATTTCCAGAACACAGAATACTGAATGCGGACGTTTGCCCACCTCCCACCTTGGGAAAGCTCCTAAATCTGCAATGGTTAAATGTGTTCAGGGCTGACAGGTAGGCAGAAGACTGAGATGAGGCGGAACCACCATTAGGAAGAGATGCCAGGTACTGAAAAGAAGGTGTGATTCCCATATGGAGCTCGCCAGGTGCAGACCAGCAGGTGCGGTCCACTTGTGGTGTAAAAGACTATTGTTGAAATAGTTCTCAAGCCACCAAAAGACATGGAGGAACCTTATATACGTATTGCTAAGTGAAGGAAGCCAGTCTAAAAAGGCTACACAGCATATGATTCCAACTATATGACGTTCTGGAAAAGGCAAAACTATAGAGACAGTGGAAAGATCAGTGGTTGCCAAAGGCTTGGGGGAAAGGAGGGATGAACAGGTGATGCACAGGGCACTTCAGGGCAGTGAGATCGTATGACATTGTAATGGTGGATAAATGTCATTACTGTCAAGTCCCATAGGGAGGTACAACACAAAGAGTGAACCCTAATGAAAATTCTGGAGTCTGGCTAATAAAGAACTATCAATATTGGCTCATCAGTTTTAAGAAATACACCAGAGTAATACTAGCTTTAACAACAGAGGGCGTCTGGGTGGCTCAATTAGTTAGGCATCTGCCTTCAGCTCAGGTCATGATCCCAGGGTCCTGGGATCGAGCCCCACGTGGAGCTCTCTGCTCAGCGGAGAGTCTGCTTCTCCCTTGTCCCCTTCTCCTGCTCTCTCTCTCTCATAAAGAAATTAAAAAAAAAAAAACAAAACAAAACAAAACAAAAAACTTTAACAACAGGTGAAGCAGGGGAAGGGGAGGGGATGCCAAGAGGGTGTATGGGATAATTTCCACTCAGGTACCTTCTAGGGTACAGTGAGAGCTCCAGGCCACCCAACAGGACATTCTGCCTGAGGAGGAGAACTTGCCAGAAGTTCCTTTCATTACCTCCCTCATACAGGAGTAGAGGGAGGGGAGAGAGGAGCTCTTAATCTAAGGGCCACACTGGGATCAGAGGGCAGGTCCCTGAGCACCTGGGCCTCACTGCCTTTGGTCAAAGTCCAGTCTCAGAAAGAAAGGACAGCCCCCCCCCCAAAAAAAGTGACTTAACCAGCGCTTCTGTGTGACATGAACAGACCAAAAGGAGCACTGCTTCGTAAGCAATTCCCATGATCACTTCCATGTAATGAGTGCTACTCCGCATAGGCAACATCACCATTCCAGGAAGCGTGGCCCATGACCCCTCCTCCCTCTCTCCCCCTCATCTAATCCATCATCAAATCTATCAATTCTCTGGCTTAAATGGCTTCTGAATCTGCGTTTTTACCTCTTCCACTATCCCCAAATCTACGTTAAATCATCTCTTGCCTAAATTATTACAGTTCTCTCCCAACTGCTGCCACATATCCATTCTCATCCTTTCCTCTGTCCAATCTCCACTGAGTAGCCAAGGTAGCAAATTTAAGAACACTGAAAACCTGCTGAGAACCTTTCAGTGATTTCCTATCAGTCTTAAAAACCAAAATTTCTAGCACGGCCTATGAGCTGTGCTGGACGCCAGCACCCCCTGGCCCGTCCCCAATCTCTCAACATGCTACCCATCTAGGCCTCCACAGAGCCTTTGCACATGCATGTGTGGCATGCTTTTATTATCTGAAGTCAGCATCACTTTCTAAGGGAAAAAACCCTTGGTCTCACTTGTTCAAGGTCAACCTCCCAACCCCTGAAACTGTATGCCTAATACCACGTGCTTCTCTGTTGCATGTACCACACAGGTAAAAATTTACATTTGTTGGTGTCTGTCCCTAATCTGTAAGTCCATAGGGCAGTGCCTTTGCACAGTGCCCAGTAAACCCTTGATAATCATTCTTTAAATTCAGGAATGAACAATTCACTGAGTTAGGTATTATCCTCAGCACTATTTCACAGAATTGTGTGAGTATCTAGACTTGGGGGCTGAGGGCTTTGTTTCAAACTCAGACAACCTGACCCCAATATGTACAGCCTTGTGCCAACACATGTGCCATGCCTTTCAGAATGCAGCAGTGCTGAGCAAAAGATTTGTTCCTGCTGATGTCAGTGACTTTGGGAGTAGCAAGATAATGGCAGAGGCCTTTCAGAGGTGCTGGGCGGTAGCCAGAGAGCCCTCGAGGCACTGCTACACAGTCAAGGCTTCCAGCACCCCAGCCCATCAGAAATAGCCAAGGCACTCACCAATCTGGAATCCAGGAAGTGATTCCAAGTTTCCATGGAACACGCCCTTTGTGAAATACACATGAATGGATTCAGGGCTTTACGGCCAGTTTGGGAATGACTATCCATTTCCAGAGGACATGCTAAACCCCAGATGGAGGCCTGAGCCTCACCTGTTACAAACATGGTGGAGACGGTTTATGTAAATACTGTTGTTCTCTGCGCCTGTCCCAGAGAAGCCCATATCCACACCTGCAGATATGATCCAAAGGGACAGGCCACCAGGGTCTGGGCAAAGGACCAGTGTCTGTACTAGTCTACACTACCTACTAGTCCACAGTGGGAAAGGAGTGCTCCCAAGACTGGAAACAGGAACCGGACAGATCTACCCTGGGGTGCCAAGGATAAACCTTAAGTCTTAGGCAGGAAGGATTCAAGATTATAGTAGACGGAAAAAAGGCCAATTGCTCCACAGAAGCAAGTAATTAGAATCCTGACATCTTGAGAAATGGCTGTGATATATTGCCAGTCTCCTGAGGCTAAAAGAGAGTTTATTTAAGATCTGGTACTTTGGAAACTTAACTGATTTTTAATTGTAGGTCTAGTAATTTTTTTTTTTTTTTTTTGTTACTGCTCTCCTATAAAAGGACTCAATTTTTTAAATGTCAACTGGCTTCAACCATGACACTGAATACTCTGGGTGTACCTGAAGAGAATGTTAAAGTGTCCCCCACAGGACTCAATGGGGTAGCACAAAAGAAATCAAAGGTGTGGAAAATTCTAGGCGTGTGATCAAAGCAGCAGGAATGAGTCAGAGTTCCTTCTTCGACTGTTGACTCCCCACTTGAAGGCCTACTTCCAAAGCACTCTGCAGCTAGAAGCAGGAAGTTCTCTTTCTCAAGCCATGACTCACAGAACACCTGCCTCAGGAGTCCCTGTGCAGCCCAGTGAAAATGCAGATCCCTGGGCAGCCCCAGAGCCACTGGACCCCAACGTGGGAGGAGGAACTCCGAGTGTACACAAGTGACAAGAGCCACAGAGGATTCACAAACCAAGAAGTTTGCAAACCACTGCTTCGGAAGGTTTTGAGTGTCTTGCAGAAAGGGAAGACATTCCGTGACAGCAAGTGAAAACAGGAAGGAGGAGTCACTACTCCTCACATATGGTCACTGATTTCTGCTCCTCATTTAGAACCTTCATTCTACATTATGGGCTGGGTGCTGAGGGTTCCAGCATTAACAAGACATTTGACCGCCCCCCGCCTCACAGTTTGGGGAGCAAGACAGAGGCAAATGGTGGAACCCTGCCTGGCTGTGGAAGCACAACTCAGTCACACAAGTGAGAACCGGCTGTTTCATCCTAAGTCAGAGCCACAAGAGAATGGATCCCTGCCCCCAGGCCACTGTTGCTCAATCACTGCTCATCTCTGCTTCTCCTAGGCCCTCTGTGAACAGATGGCACTGCTGGGCTCACCTGAGTGCTCCTTGGCTCCTGCTGGGGCCTCCATTTTGAAAAGGACTCAAAAGACCCATCTTTCTCTGCGTTTGTAATTGCCCAGGTCTTACACACAGGATGAGACGAGGTCAGTGGGAATGTCGAGGAGAAACAAAGTTCTGGCACGGGACCGAGCCCTTCACACACCTCTCACCAAGGAGCAGCCCTCCTCTCCCTGCAGAGGGCGGGTTTCTGGCATCCTGTAGCCAGAGCACATGCAAAACCCGAGAGCCAGTCCTCCTCCTCCTAGCCTGTAGCAACAGGGAGACAGATGTCATAACCAGATTGTTTCTACACTGGAAAGCAATGCTTCAACCACTTGGATACCCACCACCAGACACCCCATAACAGTCTGGAAATCAGCAATTTGCCAATCCTATAAAACAATCCTTTAACTCTAGGGCCACCTGCATCCATCTCCCTAATCTCCCAGATTCCAGGCAAGCAGCCAACACTCAATACAATTCAAACACTTACTGCCTTCTACACACCAGCCAAGTGCCTTCTGGAGCCAGAGATCCACTGGTGTGGATCTCCTGGGAGTGACCGCCAATGCAAGGAGGCACACGGCATCACTTCCTAGATAAACACCAGGAGCTAGAAGGTCAGTCTTCACCTGAATTGGATCCGTAAGCTTTGCGCAGTGGCAGTATCATAGCTAATGAGGTTTATCCAAGGCGCAGTTATTGCTAATTGAATTGGATCTGTAGCAAGTCCTGCTTGAATTCAACAGGCCAGAACTGAGCCTATGGCTCTCCTGACTTTTTCCACCTATCCTTTCCCTCTCTGAGATCTGAGGAAAGCAAGTACAGGAGGTAATCCTTGCAAACACTGGAGTGAAATTTGAGCCCCCCGCCCCCCCCCCCCCCAAGGTTATGTGCCCGGGAACTAAAAGGGTGAAGCAGGTGAAGCCAGTGGCAGCTGTTCGAGCCTCAGATTGTGGTGGGTGGGAGGTTATGTTTATGGGGGTGGGGAGGAAAAAAAGAGAGCATCCAGACCTTCCTTGTGCCTAGAAATTCTCATTGTCTTCCAAGATGCTCTCAGCCCTGATTAAGACAGAGTTTCACCTTTGATTTCAGGCAAGTAGCACAAAATAGAACTCCAAAAACGCCGATTCTGGTATTCTGATTCAATCTCAAAGTAAGCTTCAGCTAGGAAGACGGCAAGTTGTTACCTCATCTACATCTGTCACTTTTGCTACTGGAATAGACACTCATTTTAGAACACAAGTAACGGCAGATGCACAGAAAGGGATGCCATGCTTTATTTTTAATTTCTACAAGCCAACTGATTGAACTACAGATCTATTTTTTAAAGGAAAAAAACGGTGGCCAATAACAAAGGTGCAAATGCCTTATACCGATCTACATTTTTATTCCCAGAAAGAGGTGTTACATGGTCAAGTATGTCCCAAAATCTTATTTAATTTTTTCCGGGCAGGGAACAATTTGGATTAAAGATGACATACTCAAACAAAAAAATAAAAATAAAAAACAAAAGAATCCTTGGAACAGAAATGAAGACTCAAGAATCTGATGCCCGGCTCCTCTGCTAACTTTTGACATAAATGAGAGAGGAAAACAGAATGGCTCACACCTAGTGGGCATTCCATAATTGTCCGTTGAGTGACCGACTGCATGATTTATTCTGAGCCCCAATGGCTCTTTGCACTAGCAAGCTAATTCGATTGTTATAAAGGCAAGCAGGGTTGACGATTTATGACTGCCCTGTTACCCCAAATGACCATAAATCCTTGCCAACCTCTAGGCTGTTCCAAGCAGCCCAGTTAGTAGTTCAGCAGCCATGATAACAATATATTGTGATGATTCCCTTCTGAAGGCTTTGGTGGTACTCTTATTTAGAAAGTGAATGTCTACCACGACTACAGTCCTCAGCCTCTATACCATACAACAGGAGAATCTCATTTCTCTACTCACAGAGACAGGTCCTGCAGCCCAGACAGGGCCTAGGCTGAAGGATCTCAAGCCTTCTATCCCAGTATCCAGTGCACAACAGGGGATGGGCTGAAGGTCATTTGGGATGACCACTGCCCATGACCTGACACTGCATTAGTACCTGGATCTCCTGTCCTCTGGCCTCCCACAGCTCTGCAGTCATTAGCACATTAAATTTCATCATGATCACTAGCCCAGTATAACCCATCAAGGTGCGTATCTGTTGTCTCTGCTAGCAAACGAAAAGCTCCTTGAGGGCAGGGACTGTGTTTTGTTTATTTTGTAAGCCTTATGTGTATCCAGCCCACATGCATGTGCAGTGAATTTTTATTGAGTGAATAAACTGAAGTTCTCACCAAAATAAAATACTTAGGCCTAGAACTACCTTTAGACACATTTTCTAGAATACTGAGGTTAAGAATAAGAGGAACTCATGTAAATGCATGAATACTTAATTTCCTCTTGAAATTGACCCAGAATTGGAGATAAAGTGGTCATGTAGGTTTATGTAAGACAGGCTATAAATAGCAACTGCTCTAGGTGTATAAGTAAAGAAATGCAGAGGGAAAGTAGACACATATTCTTTTTATAACTCTTGCCTTCATCGACCGAGAGACGAGACAGACAGCCTCTTGGATCAATTATTATATTTATGAAATGGCTCAGTCTCACCTTTAAATTTCTTGTCAATAATTGTATTCAATGTGCATTAGTACTTAAATGAGTAGACTTTCCCCTTCACTCGCTGAGATGCCAAAGAATAGCAAATATCTACCCCCAAGCAATTTTTTTAATTTATATTTTTTATTGAACTTTAGTCAACTTGACATACAATATTGTATTAGTTTCAGGTGTACAACGCGGTGACTCAACATTTATATACATTACAAAGTGATCGCCATGGTAAATGTTGCTACCATCTGTCACCATACAAAGTTGTCACATATTACTAACCATATTCCTATATGCTATACGTTGTATCCCTACATGTTATTTATTTATTTTACAACTGGAAGTTTGTACCTTTTGCTCCCCTTTACCTATTTTGCCCATATCCCACCCCTCCCCATCCCTACCTTGCTCTAGCAACCACTGCACTGTTCTCTGTATTTATGAATCTCTTATGGCCTTCATTATTGTCCATTTATTGTGTTTTTCAGATTCTACATATAAATGAAATCCCAGGGTATTTGTCTTTCTCTGACTTATTTCACTTAGCATAACACTCTCTGGGTCCATGGCAAATGGCAAAATTTCATTCTTTTTGTGGTTGAGTAATATTCCATTGTATATAAATACCACATCTTCTTCATCCATTCAACTACCAATGGACACAGGCTGCTGCCATATCTTGGCTATTATAATCAGGGTGCAATGTACATAGGGGTTGGAGGGCTAATCCCTGAGGCTACCTCTGGGTAAATTTAAAAGTGTGAGAACCAGCAAAGGGCCTGGAAAAAGTTTGGTGGCTGGAAAGCCAGAAGAAGAACTTGCCTTAAGGAGGAGGGAATGAAATCCACTGCACCAAACCCTGAAAGTAAGACAAGGACCAAGCCTAGGGCATTGGATTGAACAACATGGAAGTCATGGTTACCTAACAAAGCAGCTTTGGAGTAGTGCTGGGATGGAAACCAGAGTCAGTTCAAGATATAATGGGAGACTGGGACTGGGTTTGGTGTTTAAGAATGCAGTCATCCCACCTACCGTCTGCAGTTTCAAAAACCTGTAGCCACCTGCAGTCTAGAAGCAGATGACCCTCCTTCTGACCAAGCAGCAGAAAGTTAAGAGCAGCCTAACACTATGTCACAACATCTACGTCACTCGCCTCCCCTCATCTCATCACGCAGGCATCATATCAATTCACACATCACCAGAAGCAGGGTGAGTGCAGTGCAATAAGATATGGTGAGAAAGAGAGAGACAGAGAAAGACCACCTCCACAGAACTTTTATCACAGTATATTGTTGTAACTAACTGTTCTATCTCATTATTAGTTCTTGTTGCGAACCTTTATCGTGCCTAACATATGAATCAAACTTTACCACAAGTAGGTATGCATAGAGGAAAAAGACTGTACGTGCAGGGCTTGGTATTGTGCACAACTGCAGGCAGCCACAACAGGTCTTGGAATGTACCCCTTGCAAAAGAGGGGGGCTACTGTGTCAAAAACGTTCTCAAGGCGTTTTGAAGAAAAGGGAAGGGTTGCTCACTGGAGAAAGTGCAATCAAGAAAGAATTTTCTTCTTTTTTTTTAAGGATGAAAAAATAATGGCATGTTTATGCTTTGCAGGGAGTGAAAGATGCAGGAAAGTGAGGAGAAATTACCAGAACACTATCCCTGAGTAGGCAAGAAGGGCAGAGTCCACTGCAGAAGTGAAGGTGCCTTTCCTGGGCTGCAGGCAGCTCATCTACAGCACCAGGAGGTGAGCAATGTGTGTGGAGCCTCCAATTGCCCCTATTTTCTCAGTGGGAAACAGACGTTAAGCCAAGCACACCAGGGGTGTGGCCCCAGCTCTGCCAATCACAAGCTGTGTGACCTGAAGCTCTCTGCACCTCTATGTCCTCATCCCTAAAATGGGAATAAATAACAATAGGACTTTCCTCGCTGGGCTGTCCCAAGGATTAAACAGTGTGTCCTTTGCCTAACACACTGTCCGCCCTTCTAGTAAATGCTTCACAAACGAGAGCTACAATAAGTCTGAGGAAGCCAACAGCTGGCCCTGGCGGGAAAACAGATCAGTCTTTGTCCAAATTCCTTATCATACCTGAGCAATGCCTTTGTCTACAGAGCTCAAAATATAGGTTTTATTACGCAGCTGTTCAGGGCTCCTGGCCTCTGTCCAGATGACTGCTTAGTAACCACCTGATCTACACACTCTAAGAATCAGTAAATCAGTCCCAGAGCAGCAACTATTATGTCTATTGATTAATAATAAAAAAGACAAAGTCTTGAACCACGAATCAGCTATGAATGAGTGACTTAGAGCCAATGTGTTTATTTTAAGAAAACTGTATAAAACACAAATTATCACCAAGTATGACCCTAGGTCTCGTCAAGAAGTACCAAATTGGGTAAGACGGTCCTCTCCTTTTCAAAATAATAATAGTTCATATTAGTACCACTGTAGCAGGCACTGTGCCAATAACTCTTCCAATCGAGAGTTTAATTATTTCTCATCTCAACGCTTGTAGCAGCTGTTATTATTACAAATGAGGACATGAAGACTTTGGGAGGTTATAGGATTTGTCCTGGGTCAGGCAGCTTGACCTAAAGGTGGTTTGAACCAAACTATCTTTCTTCCCTCTTCAACCTGAAAGCAAAATGGGAAACTAAGATTCAGCTAAGAGCCCTGCTAAACAGTGACCCTGGGGATCCCTGGGTGGCTCAGCGGTTTGGTGCCTGCCTTCGGCCCAGGGCATGATCTGGAGTCCCGGGATCGAGTCCCACATCAGGCTCCCTGCCTGTGTCTCTGCCTGTGTCTCTGCCTCTCTCTCTCTCTCTGTGTCTCTCATGAATAAATAAATAAAATCTTAAAAAACAAACAAACAGTGACCTTCTTGGCCTTCACCTTCCTGTGGCTTCCTGGAGGTGTTCTGGTAGGAGGGGAGGAAGTAGGGGACTGGAATCCAGAACAGATCTCTGTGATTCAATTCAATGAACTAGGATGAAGCGGGGCAGGGGCGGGGGGCCGGTGCGGAGATGGGGTGGTCACTGTAAGATTCGGTAGAGAACCAGTCAGAATTAAGATTCCAAGCTTTGGTTGGAAAAGTGTCTGTAAAGGTGTCTGTGGCTTTCAAACTCTTTCCAGAGGTATGTGGGGAAAATAAAGTATTCAATATTGGTCTGAAGAAAGGTATTAAGGGTTCCAAATAGGAGGGGCCCAGAATGTGAAGTCAGAAAATGTTCCCACTGAAAGAGAAGCTTAAAACAATCAATATCAACATGATGAGCTTAGCCACCACCAGAAAGCCCTCCGACATACAAAATGGTTTGGTAATATATTGCAGATGAGACTTGGGTATTTTCCTAATCCTCCATGAGAAGACTCGAACTGGTGCCAAATTTAATCAGGGACACTAGGTATCTTCCTTATCCAATCAAGAGACCAGAGTCCCCCCTCAAATCCAATAACCATGACCATGAAAAATGGGATGAGGATGTCAATTAAGTCATCAAAGAACACAGCAAATCTTCTCTATCGCATTATGACCACTATCTGAGTGGGCACTGTGTCAACAGAAAGAAATATAGGGCAATAGGGAGTGAACGCAAGACACTTTAAATGTATCGCTCTTCATCTGGCACTTTTGGGGGGAACGGATTGCACAGGCCCTCAAGGATTGATTTCAGTTATATCCAGAAAAACTAACTCAAAGAAGTGGGAATTTTGTGAGCGAACAAAGGGTAATTAAAATATCCTGTAAGGAGGTAGCTCCCTTTGCTCTGTTCACCACCAATCAAGCTTCTGATCTCCATTCTTGTCTCTCGGTTACACTGCTCACCAGGACAGCATGCCCCCAGCAAAGGACCACTGTTGCCTCCCTGCTAGACATCACACCCATCCGCTGGCAGGTCCTGTCAATCCTACCTCCAAAGAGCACTGCATGGCCCACCTCACCCCATCCCCATCGCAAATACCTTGGTCCAGACCACATGACCCCCTCCCACCTCCTAACTCTCTCTTGACCTTTGGTACTGCCAGCTCAGCTTCCCATTCCCCACACAGCAGCCACACAGGTCGTTTCAAAATTCTAATCTGCCTTCAATCATTCAGGAACAAAATTTACAGGTTTCAGAAGGTGCTGTATACACATTTGTCTGACCATCTGATTAAGCTATTACCAAAAGAAGGAAGATTTGAATAAATAGATTATCTCACCATAAAACCAACAAAATCAAAAGTTGATTAATCTGTTCTAAATTAGGAACCCTTAATGCTTTAAGTCCATACATACAAAGTTAAATTCTGACAACAAATTGTAGCAATCACCTAATGAAACAAATAAGCCCCCATAATAAACAGATCTCTCTCTCTCTCTCCCTCTTCTCTCTCTCTCTCTCTCTCTCTCTCTCTCTCTCTCTCTCTCTCTCCTGTGACTGAATCTGCGTTAGAGTATAATATTCTACTTTAGTTTTCTCACATTGCTAAGTTGTCTGTGTGAGTGAAAAAATACTGGAGATGATCAGATTTAAATGTGGTTATTCAGTGTAAAATATAACTTGAGGTTTAAAACAGAAATACTGCAAAGAGTAATTAGTTGTGGAAATGTAAATCATACCATGAAGAAAGGCATGTAAAAAATAATGAACAAATCAAGCATAAGTTAAATTTTAAAATTCAAGGCATTTTGTTTTGAGGCATCTTTGAGCTCGCCAAGCAGACACTATAAGCAAAACTACTCTACTGAGATGAAAGAATTTATGGGCAACAAGTTATGGTCACAATTAAATTGTGGCAGACACGGCCAAGGAATGCTGAAGGGATCTCGTCCCTTTATGAATCTTTTGATGGATGAATGCGTGGGTATGGCAACCAGTAGGCAGCAGAACAATGTGGGAATGATGGTAATGGGAGGAAGCAGTACCGCTATCATAGAAGACTTGGCTTGAGCATAAACAATGGTTGTGTTCACAAGCAGTATCAACTGTTTCTGCACGTCCCCCTCCACAGCACCTGTTTTGCTAGGGTATAAAAATCAGGTTGTGCACATTTTCATTTTGAACTGTTTTGTTAAATAAGCTTTTGTAATAGTAAATAAAATAAATCATTCCTCTGCTTCAATGCTTTCTAACTAAGCTTAAAATTCTGACTCCCTGAATTAACCCACAAAGTTCTCCAAGTCTCCAGCTTCTGCTGCCATATGACCTATAATGGTTTCCCATCCTTGGCTCTCCTCTGGAGGGGGCCCTTCCCTGCCCCCTATTTCTCTTCCTTATTCTCTGGAGCACTTCCCTTTTCTTTTCTTTCTCTCAAACCACCATCATTTTGTTCATTAGCCACCCTACCATAGAACCATAGAACCCCAGCTCCTAGCTCAGTGCTAAGCACAGAGGGACCAGTCCCCCAATAGCTTATTTATGCCTTCTACGATGATTACTGAAGCACGAGCTTATCTACACAATGACAGCCTACATAAGAGTCAGGATTAAAGGCCACATAAACCCCGAACACACAAAAGGTCTCAGCAAAAGCCCCATAAAATAATCAAGTTAACTGAGGGACTTTTCACGTAAATCACTCCTCTTGGGGGCCCACCTCTAAATTACTTAGGACATTTTCTTTTCAGACAGATAGTTATTTCCTTCAAAGTGGATGAGTTAATTGTTCCTGAGAGCTTTGGTAGACCATGATGAAGGAAATCTCGATTTGTTAAGCTCCCTGGGATTAATGTCTTTTCCCCCTGACTAAATAAAATAATTATTTTAAATGAGGATGGAGATGTGGCATGGAACAATTCTTTTGAAAAGCAACAATAATAATTAGGCAATACTTCCTTTACCAGCAAAAATCACTCTCTGGCCACAAGTACTCTAGCAGCCCCTTCCAGATACACGGTAAGTCTGTTTTGCTTCTCCCTCTAAAGTTAGATATGGAGTAAGATTTGCCGTGGCCAATGAACTAGGAGGTAGGAGTGATGTGTGCGCTTTCTGGTGGAAGCTTTTGGAACCATTGGGTACCTCTCAGGGCCCCTGCCCTACCTTGCTATAGGAGCATGTTTCCAGATGGACTCTCATGGGTCTGGGACCCTGACTGACGGTGAGGAGCAGAACCCCCACACCAGTCAACACTGCATACACAGCTTGAATGGGAAATCAGATGTTATTATTTTTAGCTGTTGAAATTTTGGGTTGCTCCTGACTACAACACAACCTAGCCTATATTGACCAACACAGTGAGCTGACTTGTCATTGATCGCCAGGATAATAAATGATCATTAGGATCCTATCATAGACAGGAAGCTGCAGAACCACCATGCAACAGCAGCCTTACACAATGGAACCTGGAATCCCCAGGAGGGAGCTAGGTTAGAACCTCAACATCTTCCAATCAACAGGTACTTATTGGTATGCATTATCCATCAGACAGTGCACTAAGTGTGAGGGATACAGTGAACTGTTGCTAGAAAATGCCTATGGGTGCTGTGAGGTGGGTCCCCCCAGCAAGCTGAACAAAATCAGGAAAGCAATGAGGTGGCTGGCAAGGCCAAGAGTACAGAATTTGTGGCCTGGGCCTCCGGAGGAGCAGCTGTGAATGTGTATGAGGACAGTGTGGGTGACTCAAAGATCAGAACTATCACAGGCACTTTCCTAAGTGCTCCCATGCAGTCACTCCCTGCATCCCCCCCAGAGCCCCATGTGACAGGTGGCACCACTGCTGTCATTTCCTAGGCAAGGAAAGTGACACAGAAAAGAAGTTAAATTAAAAAAATAAATAAATAAGCCAAATAAATATCCCAACTAACCCAAGAGGTAGGGAAGTGAAGAACACATACGTTGGAAATTAGGAATGGTAACAAAAATCTGGAATTAAAACGGAGAAAAGCCTGCAGCACAGTGTGATAGCCAAGGCCCTACCACAGGTGGCCTGGTTAGCTGAGAGAAGTTGCTGCTGCCCCACCAAGGAAGTAAGGGCATGAAAGGGGAACTGGCCATCCCCAGCCATGGTGGATGAGTCAGGACCCTGACTTCTTGCTCCTGCATCTCCCAGCTGGGCCGAGTGTGCCCAGCTTTGGTCTGCTCAAAGACATAAATTCATTCATCTATTAGTTCATTCACAAATCCTCTGGGGCACCTGCCACATGTGAGTCACTATGTACACTCTGAGATACAACAGTGAATAAACCAGTGCCGTGGCTGTTCCAAAGAAGCCTTTCTTTCTAGTGCAGAAAACAGACCTAAACTGTGAGTGGGGGCTCCTGGACAAAACAGGGGTCTCTTATCTACATTTTGGCAGAGAGAAGCTCAAAACCTGCGGAGTTGATGTCACTAAAACACAAGCTGTGGTGAATCACACCCTGTTGTCATGGAGGGAATGGGGTGGGGGAGGGTACATAGGGATAGACTTCCATATTCACCAGAAGGTGAGTTCAGGGACTCATCCAGAAGTCAGACTTGCCTGTGAGCGGGAGGCAGAGCCAGCAAGAGAGAGGGCTCCTCCATGCTCCAGCTCCACCTAAAAGTCTCTCTAGCTCAACATAGGAACAGGCCAAATGCTGAGCATCACATATTACCTGGGATACCTGAGCACCTGGTCCAGCATTTACTACACTCCAACATGTGAGCACACCTGCAAATTCATTCCTGGAGAGCCCAGACATTAACTTCTGAGTCCATCTAGATCAAAGAAGAACATTATGTTTAACCTGCCCAATTTAGCTCATCAACTTTTGACAACTAATCTTCTAGAGCCTGAAGAATCACTGACCTGACATCAAAATGGACCATTCAAACATGAGAAATTTGTGAAGAGTCAAAAAGTGGGCATTACACCATAGCACATCTTTTTCAAAGATGGTTTTCTTCCTAAGATGTTTAAGATAAATAGGCTTAAAAAATTAAATTAAATTAAATTAAATTGGCTTTTAACTGTTTGCATCAAGATGAATTTTATATAAACCACTGTAACTTTTCTGTTTCATTCACTTATTTCAAGAAATACCCAGTTTGATGACTCAGGTAAACCCCCACTCAGATGTTAGAGAATAGGTTTGTAATGACTCTATATACCATGACATTTGGAAGCACTTTTCTGAACATTAACTTGCCTGAAATCCTAAGACAAAATACAAAATTTTATTTTCCATTCTATTTCTTTTCTGTCAAGGTAGAGAGATAAAGTTGAATTTATAAACCCATTTTCACCAACTCATTTTCCTTTTTATAATTTTAGGGCTAACTGTACTATAGAAAATTCAACTGAAATTTATAACTAACATTAGCCACAGTTGCTTGCTAATAGTCCAAGATAACTCATACCAAAAAAAAAAAAAATCATTCCCTTTCAAAAGTGCAAATTCTATGTTACCACAGTAAACATGAAAGCTATCACCCACAAACCAGCAGAATATTTACTCTTTAAGTGGGTATTTATAGATTTCTACAATTATATTGTGCTTAGTTGGTGATAGGTACTATACAGTACACTTTACACATATCATATTATCTCATTTACTATATAAGGGGGTACGCACCTATAAGGTAGGTGGCATGCCTGTATTATTTCCATTTTATAGTTGGGCAAATAGAGAGGTTGAATAACTTGTTGTTCCAAGGCACACAGCTCGGAACTGACAGAGCCAGATTCAAACCCAGCAGTTCTGGATGGGGACTATGCCTCCTTGGCCACTAAACTAGAATTGTTCCATTGCTGACCATACAGATCTACACACACCAGCCCTTTGGTGAGACTGCTTAACTCAGTCAAATAACAAAAACCAAGTTTTCTCTTTCTTTAATATCATTTGCACCTGGGCTAGTTAGCTGTACAACCCATATCAGACTTAGCATTTCCAAAAAAACTAATTCATATTCTTCCCCTGCATCCTATTTCCCACTTTATCTAGCAAGTGCTATGAGAGGAGAAGAAGAAAGGGATAAATATATGGCAAATCATTTACTGCACAAAGTAATTTTATTTCAAGTCTCAAATTAGAGAAGCAACGAAAAAGAAAACCTGTCATAGCTCCAAATCAAAAATAAATCAAGTCACATTAATGAAAGATCTTAACAAAGATACACTCAAAGCATGCTCTGTTTGTCAGAAAGATGGCTCACACAGACTCTAAGCAAACCTCAGTGGCTCAGCTCTCCAGCGTGCCACAATTAAGGCAAAGGACAAAGCATATTATTATATCTAGAAACAAGACAACTAGGCTTGTATGTGACATTTTTCCTAATCAAGGTATAAGCAAGAAAACCATTATGTGCCAGAAACCGTTTTGCAACTTGGGAAGTGGAATACTTGGGGATGCAGGGACAAATGGGAGGAGCTAGGGCAGCAGAAAAGAACAATGTTAATCCACAGTTAAATATTCAAGACAAGATTTTTATTTATCTATCCATGAGAGACACAGAGACAGAGAGAGGCAGAGACACAGGCAGAGGGAGAAGCAGGCTCCATGCAGGGAGCCCGACATGGGACTTGATCCCAGGTCTCCAGGATCACACCCTGGGCTGAAGGCAGTGCTAAACTGCTGAGCCACCCGGGCTGCCCAAGACAAGATTTTAAAAATGTGCTGTCATACGATTAAAATGTCTCCTCTCAAGACAACCTCAATCTCAGAGCAGAAAGGATGAGAAAGGTCCACTGGAGCACCCCTTACCCCAAAAAGCGCCAAATAACCACTGCCAAGGAGAGGCTCAGGTCATGGTGAGCTAGGCAATGCTCATTCAGAATCTCTCCTAAAATGCCAGCCTCACTGGAAGCAGCCAGCCACTTCCTGGCAAATAGATGAAAATAGAGGGAAAAAATGCAGTTCTGGGGGTGCCTGGGTGGCTCAGTCAGTTAAGTATCTAACTCTTGAATTCAGCTCAGGTCATGGTCTCAGGGTCGTGAGATGGAGTCCTGCCTGCATCAGGCTCCATGCTGGGCATGGAACCTGCTTAAGATTCTCTCTCCCTCTTGCTTTGCCCCTCCCCACACTGCACACATGCTCTGTCTCTCTAAAAAAAAAAAAAAAAAAAAAAGTAATTAATTAAAAATTTGCAATTCTGAAGACAGAGCCACTTTATTTCACCTAATACACACACACACACACACACACACACACACACACTTACTCCTAAATGTAAATCTGACCATTAGTTCCTAAGAGAGAAGCTATAGTTTCTCTACCTCCTTTTCACCCAAATCAACCTAAACTTTGACACTCTGTCCTGATTTCAGATGTACTGTGACAAGAATATGGACACTGATAAATTTTCCTACCGACGATGCAGATTGGCACTGTCACCTCCTATTTCACCCAGAGCCCCTCTTCAACCTGAGGATGTGGTCCAGGATCACTGTTCAGCAAAACCGCATCACTCCAAATGGCTCTGTGACCAGGTTTCCCTCAAATTTAAACCTGTGGTTTGCCCACTCCCCTTACCCCAGCCACACCCGTGGGGACAGTCCTAGATCTCCACAAAACCACCCTGGCATTACTCATCTCAAGGAGCTTACACAGACTGCTCCCCTTGTGTCACCCACTGAAGTGATCTCAGGATGGTCCTCAAGACACATACTCAAAACAAGTATTCCAAGAAGGGTTTGTATGGCTGTGACAATATTTACATTAGGAAAAAAAAAGAAGCTCGTGAGATTTACCTGCAAGTTCCATATGCAACACCAGATAAAATATAAAACTATGCCATGTCTTATACTCCAAAGGGCTTGTGTTTCATTAAAGCGCTTTCCCCAAACACTACCAGGTGTAGCTCTCGTGACTACCCTTTCATAAAGGCAGAACTAAAATCCCCATTTACAGATGAAGAAACTGAGGCTCAGAGAGGTTCCTTTCTATGCCCACAGAGACAACCCACATCTCTCTCTGTCTATACTACTCTGCCTCAACTATAATAATAGCGAACATTTCCTGAGTGCTTACTATCTACGAGACACTATGATAAGTGCTTTATTACAAAGAACACCTCTGTTGATTCTCACAACATCTTGTTACCCCCAATTTTACAGATGAAGAACCCAAAGAACAGAGAGAGGCCAAGTAACTTCCCTAAGACCACACAGTCAGTACGTGACTCAAATCCTCGGCTCCCTCACACACTATGCATGGTGTCATTCTGGAGTTTCATCACACCTATTGTAAAAAATAATAAGGTTGTTTCACCTCATGTATGTAAGAGTCATCATGAATAGTGCCAATTATTTGTATCAGTCTGAAAAGCAACAAGACTTAACATGAAACAAATATTCGGATTCGGTAAATCTACACAGTTAGTTTTCGTTTAAAGAGATAGACCGCTGTGGCCAAGCTGCTAGCTCTAGACATTTATTGGGACTCTGCACCTGGGCAGTCCATCTCCTTACTGTGAGGATGAAGGCCTCTGGGCAGGCAGTCCCTGTTCCCTGGGTCTCTCCACATGCCTCCTCACGCTGGCTCTACTCTCCAGACAGGCAGACACCAAAGGCCTCTTTTCCTCTCAAGAGGAAGTAGATTGGAAAGGTATTTTAGGAAGTAGAACATAGCTTTGAAAAGGACTGCACTCATAGTAACAGACAGACTCTAGAAAGCTAACAAGTACAGCTGGCTGACTTTCCCTGGAGAGCTTGCTTTGCCTGCAGCATCCACATTTGGATCCAGTCATCCAAGAGGTACATCCAAGAGGAGCTCATTTTTCTCCTTCTCTGCAAATGAAGACATTAGTCACCTGTGAGATTTGAAAATCCAAATATCAGAGAGTGTACCTAGATGCCTTCATGTCTCCTCGAGCTGAGTCAGGGGTGTTGAGACAAACCACTGCTAGCTAGGTCTTCCTCTTAGATGATCACTTCCGTGCAGTAACACAATAACCAAGGGCATAAAGATCTGCTAGTGTTTCCGATACGGTATTTTGTATCACCATGATAATTTTGAAAGCCAGGCACAATTGTATCTTTAATGATTCCGAAAAATAAAAGAGGAAACAAAGCAATCAAGGTGATGCATCTATTACTATGTTTAGATTAGGCATACAGTCATCTCTTTGGTTGAGATACTTCCCATAGGTCCATAAATCAATCATACTGACTTTTTTTTCAATCATACTGATTTAATTCAAATTGAAGAAGTGAACTAAAAGAGCCACTCTTGCATATTAGGAGAATAACAAATCTCTGCCTGCTGTAACTCCTTTCCCCTACAGTTATAGCCCAGAGTCTCCAGAGATTCGAGAGCTGGTCCTGCCCCCTCTGTGATCCCATATAGAGATTCCACTGACCCTGTGGCCCCAACACACTCCCCCGCCCACACATGGCACTGCCTTTAGCCTCCTACAAGAACTGGGTTTTCAGGAAGACCATCTGGACTCTTCACACAGGTCTCCTCACAGGGCTCCCAGGTGGGCCCAAGACAGGTCACTGGAAGCCTTTCCAGTGTGGTACCTGCCCCTGATCACAGTATGCAGATAGACAAGGAAGGCACAAAGCTTCTGCACAAAAGCCCCACAGTATCTGCTGGTGTGGTGAGAGGCCATCCTAGGTGCCAGGAGACACACACATCAAGTCCTCTAGGGGATTATGGTCACAGCACTCAGCTGGGGGGAAAGCATGTTCACAAGCAAGGTAAAACCTTAGACTGATGAGCCACTAGACAACTACACAGAAAACAGGAAAAACATGGATTGCAAAGAGAAGCTCATCTTCCTGGCTGGAGATGGGGCCCTGGTGGTAAGGTGTGTCCCCATCTCCTCAGTGGACAGGAGGACCACTGTGGTTCTGATGCAGGTCTGATCGGCCCCATTAAAGTAGCTCTCCACCCGCCCCCCAGCTCCCTCTCCCGGAAAGAGAGGGACAGGAGCACACAAAATGGAGAAGAGAAAGCAAGGCTAGGCATGAAATCACTGCATCGTCACAAAAGCCCCATTACCCTGGAACTCCACACATGACCATGTGTTAACACTCTTCGCTGTCAACAGACAGAGGCCAGTCCTCAGTCATATTAGCAAGAAGTCTCACTTCTTATCTACCAAGATTGTTCCCTTCCCAATATAGACCTGGCCTGAAGGCGTCATTAAGTAAGACCCAGATATAGGCACCAATTATCATTCATCTCTTCTCCCCAGATCGCTCCACAGAAACAACAGGTAGAGAAGTAGTAGTTCTACTGAAACTGTCAAGATGCATCTCTTGAAGCAGAAGCTCATGCCCATCCTGGTCAGCACATAGTATCAGAGAAAGGTCTGCATCCTTTCCTCTGAGTGTTAAGACTGGTTTAGTGGTGTCTGAAGGGTAATGTGGTGTCAGAAACTTCTACCACAAAACCACCCAGCAATAGATCTGCTGGGATGTAGGTCCAAGTTTGTAGGCTAGGTCACACGGGCATTAGAATTTCTGGTAAAGAGAAAGCAGCAAACAGGACATGGAGTCAGGAACACAGGAAGCCAGAAGGCAAAGGCTAGCTGACACATAGGACAGAGGTGGGTTACTTACCAGTAGGACTGCTTTAAATAATTGGCCATTCCTAGTGATCTGGCTTCCCACTGCCCGGGGTGGTCTCATTAGTCAGCATGAAGACCACCTCCTCGCCTGCAAGGTCCTCCACAGCACAAGATTCTCCTGATTCAGCCCCTCCTTCCAGCCCTCTGCTAAACACACACCTGTGGCAATGACAGGGACCTGCCCTTACATGAGCCTCACTCCCAATAACAGCTTAAAAGAAAATCTCATTTCTAGGACATGAAAGGGTGTGTCTGAATGTGAACTAGTTGAAGATGATCACAAAACTCTAGTGGCTCCAAGACACCAATCCACTGATCCACCAAAACATCACAGAAAGGAACAGATTATGAATTAGACCAAGAACAAATCCTTCAAAGAAAGTTGTCACAATTGCTGAGCCCAATTACTTATTCGGTATTTTAAATAAGATTGCACAGATAAGGGCGCCTGGGTAGATCAGTCAGTTAAGCATCTGCCTTCAGCTCAGGTCATGATCCCAGGGTCCTGGGATTGAGCCCCAGGTCAGGCTCCAAGCTCAGCAGGGAGTCTGCTTCTCCCACTCCCTCTGCTCCTCCCCCTGCTCCTGCGTGCTCATGTGCTTGCTTTCTCCCTCTCTCTCAAATAAATAAATAAAATCTTAAAAAAAAAAAAAAAGATTGCACAGATAGAAATGGGATGTTGCTTTTCTGTTATCTCTTTAGCACCAAGACATACAATCAAGAGGAAAGGTCAATTTAAACCGATTGATAAGCCATGAAGCAAGAAACAAGACAAGAGGTAGTTGCCAAGGGAGACAGACACAAATTATACCAAGGGTATCTTGCCTCAAGCTTAGTTTTTAGGAGCAATTCCTGGCATGGTAACTTAAGGAGGCCATGGGCACCCTTGTAGAGATGGTGATCTGCTCCAGACTGTCCTGTCCAGATCAGCCAGTAGGGCTGGCTGCAAGCGTTGCATGGGGTCCACCCCCAACCCCACACCCCTCCCCTATAGGAGCCCCACAGGGTCCCAAGGGTTCACTGCTATCATGAGAACTCCTTCCCTCCCCACCCCACACACACACAAAAAAAGGTAATCAATCAAAGGATAAACCTACAAGAAAGGGGAAAAACAAAACCAGAAGCCATGTGATTTTCAGCAGTATTCAAACAGTAGAGTTTTGAATTCCTCTTTAGTAGAATAACTTATGAGTTAGGTGTGGCAGGTTTGGGGATCCTGTTGCCAGAGAGAGAACCCCTTCAGGAGCCACCAAGGCAATTAAGACCAGCAAACCAAACATCAGTTGAAAATACCACAGGTATGCTTGTGGTTAAAACTGCATTTCCCGAAACAGGCCAGGGGTATGACATCCAGGTTTTATTTTAACTGATTCTAAGAAAAACACCAGCCTTAAACCTAGCAGAGTGAAAAGCCATGTGTTATGGTTACCCAATAACACATGGTTAGATGCTATAAAATGATTAAGCATTAGAACAGGGAAAGCACACAAAGTAAAAGTTCCAATAATTACCTACTCCCCTGTCCTGGGGGCACCAAATCACCACCCAGAAAATGTCAGAGCAGCTTTCTTGCATTTAGGAATGCTCCACACTTGGGAGCTTGCCTTTATTTGTGCTTTTAATTGGTAAAGTAATATATTACAAAGGAAGTCACTAAGCAATCATAAAGAGCAAGGAGTTAAAGATTTATAAAGGCTCACAATGGTAATGAACTCGCTTTTTTCAAAAAAAAAAAGACACCCAGCATATCAAAGTTCTGGAGTCTTAGTAAATGACCACTCTGACCTCACAAAAAGAAGAGGTGAATTCTGTGTCCATTGTGATCCCACTGAAAGCAGATCCAAAAGATCTAGCCACAAGGGACAATTCTTGTTCCACCAGCTCTTCTTGCCTCTCAGTCAGTTACTGGATCTCTGTGTGCCTGGTTTCTACCCTTTTAAAATGAGGGTGTAAAAATACCCACCTCCAAGATTTGTTAGGCAAAAAAGAGTTAATGTGGGAAAAGCCTTACAATAGAGCCCAGAATCTAGTAAACCCTACGCTGACTATTATTATTGTTGGTTTGGGTTTTATTTGGTCAAGAGTGATTAAATGCCATAGCAGCTCCATAAGCAAAGTTCAAGCCACTAATAATAGGTCTCAAATAGAATGAGACTCTCTTCGCTATTTATTATCAAATGATATTCCAGGAAATCACACTTATTTAAAACACATTTACTCAACAGAGGACACAGTATATTAGAAACCAAAGTTCCTACCCTCTTACAGTCAAATTGAGGGATTAGACGCAGACCCATCACACCATGGGAAGCACAGGGTAAGTGCCAGCTGAGAGGTATAGCATTTATTCTCATTGATTTATAAATATTAAGAAGTTCTAGGTAAGCAGATTGGTTTCAGCCTAGAATGAAAAAAATCATGGAAATGAGATTTCAGTTGTGCTTTGGAGGGTGAGTACGATCTTCACTGAGAAAAAAGAGGGTTTGGTGAAGGAATATGGGAATGGCATGAGTAAAACTCACAGCGCCATCTTGAATTTGAAATGAGAGACTGGAGTGCTTAAGAATCTCAGGTCTACAGTCAGACTGTCTCAGTCCAAATCCTCATCCAACTACATACTGGCTGTGTGACCATGGCCAGCTACTCATCCTTTTTGTGCCTCAGTTTCCTAATTGGTCTCCCTCACAGGTACTCTCTTGAAGACTGAATAAGATAAAGCCTGGAAAGAGAATACAGTTCCTGCATACAGCAGAACTCGAGGTTGGCAATTGTGAGATAGGAAGCAATGTCAGGGAGGCTGCCAAGAGATCCCCCTGTCTGAAGAAGAGGGCTGAAGTTGAACCTGGGAGGTGGTGCAACATCATGTTGGAAGAGTTACAAAAGAGGCTTTGGGGAGCTCAGCTTCCATTCAGGAGGAGATCTGAGTTACCTCATAGCAGTCCGTTTTCTGATGGTTCACCTGGCAGTTCTGGGCAGCTCCCAAGAAGGCCAGAGAATCCGGGAACAGGAATCCAATAGTAAATGCCAGAGTCCACATGTGAGCAGTAAGGAGCTGGGGGCTAAGTCCAGGAACCATCACAAGAATGGAAAAGAAGTGCAGGTATAAGGGACTGGGGATTAGGTGGCTCACAGTGGGTGGGACATGAGAGGTGCCAAAGACAAACTCCACTAGATGCGATGTGATATCCTGAATTAGGTCCTGCTAGGGAAAAAGGACATAAGTGAAAAAAAAAAAAAAAAAAACAGGGAAATCCGAATAAAGACTGTAGTGTAGCTAATACTATTGTACTAGTGTGGACTTTTTGAGTTTGATAAGTGTACATGGTAAGATGTTAACATCAGGAGCAGACAGGTGACGAGGAAATGGGAAAGCTCATCAGAACTGTCTCTGCAACTCTTCTGTAAATCTAAAATTATTTCAAAAACAAACAAAACCCAAGTCTTTTGGGGTGATTCACCACACCATCAATAAAAAGAGGGAAGCCACAGCAAGTGCCAGTTTGGCCTTAAGGTGATCTGATTGAGTGATGCAGACAACAACATGGCTGACGCGAGGACAAGGAGATACTCAAGCATGGATGTGAGAACACGACCTCATGCCCACATCCAGCCAGGTGGTGAATCTGGATGAATCTGGCCTCTTAGGGACAAGGAGTGGCCTGACTGTCCCCTCAAATAACTATGTTCACATTCCTTGTCAGGAGCCCATATCCCCACCCATGACACACAGCACCCACACACCCACTGCTTCCTGTCACAGCAACCGTGCCCACCAGGAGAGATGTCAGATAGCATTTCCAAAGAACTTTATCTTCAGACTAAGGAGCTTCTATTTTGAGGCCCATAATAAACCGAGTCTTCTTAAGGAAAGAATATCCATTACACCAACTCTCAATAGTCCAAACGAAGAATAATCACCAGCTCGTGAGCAGCAGAACTGGGCTTCGATTCAGGTCTACCTTGCTCTGCAGGCCATGCCTTCCCACCACACCACAGGGCCTCATAGGTAGGCCTGTATGGTCTCCCACACTAACAGACACACACTAAAATACAGCTTTACCAAAGAGCTCCACCATGTCATCCAGGAATCAATTCCCCAGGGTTAGAAAGATCTTCTAGAAAGCTGTCTAGTCTCACTGGCCCAAGGGAATCAAATATTTCCTATCTATAGTAATGTGAACGATTAGTTCTGAATGTCAGAAATGCCATAGAATGAGTATATATGCATATATATACACACATACGGGTTTTCCATATATACACACCTATGAATAAATACGTTAAAAACCCTGTATAATAGATATCCTTTATAGGTGGGTGATGCATCAGTAAAATAAATTTTTCATAAAAAAATAGGACCTACTGAACACCAACCATATAACAAGTGCCAATAAACAGTTGCTGATTTTACTTAATGATACAGTGGTCTTTAAATTAATCCCCACAAATAAAACATGTCTTGTGTTAAATTAATGAAACCGGGAATCGGGCTGTTTCCATAAGAATGAAATTGGAGAGCAACAGGAGAAAGAGACTATATTAGAGTCTGGTTTGGGGCCTGAGGAGCCCATGTCCCTCCACTTTCAAATGTGTATGTCAGTGGTAGATTCTGTACCGGGACTTGAGAAATCTGAGCAGCAGAGACCTGGGACTCTCCATCCACCAGGCTGTGGATGGAATTAAAGTGTCAGGCAGGGAGGTCAGAATAGATATGGGGTCTCTTTTAACTACAAGCTTCTGGGATTCTCTTCAAGAGCTATTTAGGTTGTTGTTAATGCTCATATAAGATGGCACAATATCCTTCAGCTATGAGGTGCTGGGTGTGTGCTGGAGAGGACTCACAGCTCACAAGAGACAACTGTTAACCTTCCAGGAATTTTATGAGCCAGCTAGCAAGCACAGTCATTAAAAATTAAATTATTGGGCAGCCCGGGTTGCTCAGTGGTTCAGCGCTGACTTCGGCCCAGGACGTTATCCTGGAGACCCAGGATGGAGTCCCATGTCGGGCTCCCTGCGTGGAGCCTACTTCTCCCTCTGCCTGTGTCTCTGCCTCTGTGTGTGTGTGTGTGTGTGTGTGTGTGTCTCATGAATAAATAAAATCTTTTTTAAAAATTAAAATTATCGAAACATCCAAGTAAGTTAGTTACAAGTAAAATAAAGTTAATAAATACTCAAAACTTAGCACTTTTTAACAGCTTCATTACCTTTCACTCCTACAGATGTTCTGGAGGTTACTTACATCCATTGTATGGTCTGGAGGAAATAGTCCTCCCTGTTCCACACTCAGTGACCTCACAATGGTGGCCTGAGATCAACCATGGAGGAGGCCCCACACCAACCAAATCTATGAATGCTATAAATCGGGGTTGGTTGGTTTTTTCCCTGAGAACCAGCTGTTGAACATTTACCAGCAACCCACTGGATATTTGTGTCCTTCAGAGACAAATGGGAAACTGTGCTGTGTTGGGCAGGGGAAAGGAGTTAGGGAAGGCAGGGAGGTAGCGGGGCAGGGGTGGTGGGAGAGTGGAGAGAGTAAGGGGAGAGAGGGCAACAGGAAAGAAAGCAAGAAGGGGGAGACAGGAAATGGGGGAGAAAGAAAGAGAGAAGGCAGACAGAGAGCAGGAGAAAATATTTACTATCCTGAAGGAAACCATGGTTCTCTATAAGCAAATTCTTTCAGAGAACCAACACTGGGACTCCTTTTCTGAAAATCTCTCTAATGTATCACTCGTGTCTGCCTTCTGAAGCAGAGGCTACCAACAGAATTAAGATTTTCTTAATGACTCAGGTCAGCCCTGTGAGCAGACGTTCCATTGTGCTGCATTACCCTCCAGGCTACTGGCATGCAGAGAGTTCTTTTTGTCTTCTATGAGACGGCTCCAATCTTCTGAGCTTTTTATAGATTCTCTGTCAACCCCCTTACTGTCAGGCTGTCAGCTGTCACTTGTAGACTTTCTCCCAGTACTTAGAGCAAGCAGCCTGGTGTGCTGCTTCGAAATCCTGGCGAACTAAGAAGTCAGGAGGCCAAGCTTGTTAGAACTGTGGCTAAGTAAGAGTAAATGCGCCCTCCTAGCCCTCAGAGTCTCTCTAATAAATAAAGCACATAAAATCCAGGGCAGCTCCCCGGGTTCTCAATGTTACCCATCTGCTTTCTCACAGGTTCTTTTCTATGCTCCAAATGGTTGAGGTTACAGAATTAGTGACCTCTGGAGAACTGAAGTTTCACTAAATATACAAAACATTCAATGAGACAAACTAAAAACTAAACAGAACACTGACTAATACAAAAATGAATAAAAGTTCTGTTGTGTAAGCGACAGTCGATAACACAGACACCCTGTTCTCTTGCAAGCCTCTTTCCTTTGCTGAGGCAGGGGGCAGAGCCAGCATGGCCATGGCCCAGCTTCTTCCAGTGTCCACAAAGGGCTCTCGAACAGGTAGAGCTGGAAACCATCAGAAACAGGCAGCAGTAGGCAAGAAAGAGTTGGCAGAGGCAGCTCCACCTTTCAGCAGGTAATGCCAAGGGCTGGCCCTGGCTTAGGCCATCTACCCACCCCCACACTCCTCATTCATATCCCTGGCAAGGAGCAGAGAGACATGAACCAGGGCCCTACCATAACTGAGCAAGATGGTGGCTAAAGAGAAGCCATCAACAGACAGGTCCCCCACCCCAGTGGACAGGTACCAGAGCAACAGCAGCGCTCAGCATGCCACCCACTCGTAATACAATCTGATGTAAAGACTCTAACTGGCCCCTTCTGGGCACAATGCCAACCTCCTGAAAATGCGTGTCTCCATTGCACTGAATGTGGTCTTTGGGCTGGCACTAAATTCTGAAAACAAGAAAAGTATTTAACTGCTCATTGAATTCACCAGATGAAATAATGTGCTTTTAAAAAAAAATTAACCTTTTTTCTTTTCTAGGGCTCTATTTGTTTTAAAATATTCTGATAGCAACATAAAAGTTCTAATATTTAAGCCTAGTGCCTATTTAACCAGACTGTCACACAAAAATATTTTAAATAACTATAATAGAACAACAAAACTATCCTAGAAATAGAAGAAAATTCCAAAATTACCCTTCTTGTACTGAGTATTCAACTTGTAAAGAAAGAAGCATTTAACTTGTAAGGAAAGAAACAGCAAATATTCTAAAATTAAAAATAGAAGCTCTATACAGAATCCCATTATTTAATAGTTCTACTTTATGCCCGGCACATAGTAGGCCCATACAAAATATTTATTGGATAGCTAGAGGGATGGATGAATAGATACAGTAGTACTACTAACTGGAGAGTCTGAAGTTAACTGACTTTCCCTAGGACTTTCATCAGCAGGATGGATCCAAAACCATATTGGGGCATGTTGGAGAAATATAATTAACTAGTCAAGTAAAGTCTTTTCTAAAATGAAATCTGAGTATCTTTTCTTTGAGCCTGAGCCTAGAGATTATAAATACTCTTGCCTAAAGGCAAGTTCAGACCTGCCCCCTGCATAGTTTATATTTACTAAGCATCCACCATTTTAGTGCTTGGGCCATTGTGCCAGGAAATGGAAATGGGAGTACTGTGAGCAAGACGGGAAGGCCCAATCCAACATTAAAACACACTCATCAGAATCTCTAAAAGACCCACACAGACAAGGTCCCCTGATTTATGACTATAGTGCATTGGGGAGAAGATGATCTCCCATGAATGCTGCAGGGTCAACTGGAGGGGAAAAAAAAATAAATCTTGATCCCTACCTTATACCATACACAAAAATCAATTTCAGATAGAGCACAGATCTAAATATAACAGGTAAAACAATGAAGCATCCAAAAGATAACATACGAGAACATCTTCATGACCTTGGAGAAAAGATTTCTCAAACAGGATGCAAAATGCCCTAACCATAGAGCAAAAAAATGGAAAATTTAACAATATTAAGAACTTCTACTTATCAAAAGACGCAACATTAAGGGACGCCTGAGTGGCTCAACGGTTGAGTGCCCACCTTCAGCTCAGGGCATGATCCTGGGTCCGGGAATTAAATTCTACATCGGGCTCCCTGCAGGGAGCCTGCTTCTCCCTCGGCCTGTGTCTCTGCCTCTCTCTGTGTGTCTTTCATGAATAAATAAAATCTTAAAAAAAAAGACATTAAAAGAGTGAAAAAGACAACTCACATGATAGGAGAAAACGTCCAACAACACGTATTTCTGACAAAAGACTGATAGCTAGGATATATAAAGGTTAGTAGTCAGGATACATAAAAGTCAGTAAGACAGACAACCCAGCTCAACATCTTACTTTTCAGTGGGCAAAAGATTTGAACAGGCACTTCACAAAGAGGATACCCAAAGTATCAATAAGTATATGAAAAGGGACTGACTGAACTTTATAAGTCCTCAGGTAAAGGCAAACACCACAACGTGGTAGTATACCTAACAGTTAAAATGAAAAGAGAAAACACCAAGTGTTGGCAAGGATGGGAAACAACTGGCACCTTCATATACTGCAGTGGGAATGTAAGTCAGTATAATTACTTTCAGCTGCCATATAAAATCATCTGGAAATATGTAGCAAAGCTGAACATATGCACACCCGCTAAGCCAGCAATTTCACCACTATGTATATAACCCCACAGAAACGCAGACATATGTTCACCAAAAGACATGCAATAATGTTCACAGCAGCTCGATTCAGAATAGTCCCAAACTGGAAACCCCTCCAATGCCCATCAAAAGCAGAACAGATTAGAAAGAAGTGTGATGTACTCACACATGGGATATACTATATGATAACTAAAATGAACAAACCTCAGTGGCACGCAACAATGTGGGCATATCGCACCTACTTAATACCAAACAAAAGAAACAGGCGTAAAATTCATTAAAGAGACAGAGTCAACCAGATTCCCTTACAGTGGGGTAGGGAGCTCATGATGGAAAGGGGACACAACAGATACTCCTGTGGTGGCAGCAGTGTTCCATTTCTTGATCTGGAGAATGGTTACCGCATGGGTTCAGTATGAGAAAATTCATCAACCAACCTATTCAGGAAGTGTGCACTTTGTATGTTATGCTTTAAAAAAAAAGGTAATTCCAAAAAAAATTTCATTCATGATATTATCTCACATTTCTCTCCGTCCCTAGTCCCTCAACCATGTCTAAGGTCCAGACTGCCTCAGAGTCTTAGCAGGAACTGAGCCCCCAGGAGAAAGCTCATGCTCCCAGGGCCTTTGCACGGCTGCGGTCATCTCTCATCATGTAGGTCCAGGTTCACATGTAACAATTTGCCCAGGGAGGTCTTTCCTTGGTCCCACCAAGCAGGCCATAGTCATTTTACCCCTTATCCTATATTCTATTGGCCTGTTTTATTTCTTTCGCAGCACTTCTAATGAGACAAATCCACTTTGGTTTACTCATTATATTTGTTTTTAGAGCACAGTGACTTTGCCCCTTCGGTTCACTGCAGTTTCGCTGGCACCTCTACCCTTAGCATTTAAAACTGTGTCTGGCATATTTACGCAACTGATTTGAAACTTATATCCACATAAGAGCTTGCCTGCAAATGTTTATACCAGGTTTATTCATAATTGCCAAAAACCTGAAGCAACGAAAATGTCCTTCGATAACCAAACAGACAAATAAACAGTGGTACATTTATACAATGGGATATTATTCAGTTTTTAAAAGAGCTGAGCTATCAAGTCACAAAAAGACAGAGATGAATATTAAATGCATATTGCTAAGTGAAAGAAGCCAGTCTGAAAAGGCTATCTACTTATGATTCCAATGATATGGCATTCTAGAAAAGGCAAAACTGTGGCAATGCTATGTAGATCAGTTTTTATCAGGGGCCTGGCGAGAAGTGGAAAGTGTTGAATGGGGGAAGCACAGGAGATGTTTTAGGGTGATGACACTATTCGATGTGATACTGTGAGAGAGTATACATGACAAGATGCAGTTGTCAAAACCCACAGAACTTTATAGCACAAAGAGTAAGTGTGATGTGCGCACATTTAAAAAAATCATTTTGGAGACTTGGGGAATGCTAGGAAGGAATACAGAATATGACAAAGCAATCTAACTATGCTACAAATGTAGGAAACAACCTCACTGCTGACCTAAGTAACTGAATATGAGTGTGGAGCCTATAAAGCCAAGTGCAAAAGAAACTGCATGTGGCCCTTCACTCTACTTGATCATGTTGTTTCTCTTTTTTTAAAAAAGATGTTATTTATTTATTCATGAGAGACACAGAGAGAGAGAGGCAGAGACAGAGGCAGAGGGAGAAGCAGGCTCCATGCAGGGACCCTGATGCGGACTCGATCCCAGACTCCAGGATCAGGCCCTGGGCTGAAGGCAGGTGCCAAACCACTGAGCAACCCAGGGATCCCCGATCATGTGGTTTCTCATGGTGGTCCAGCCACCCAGAAAGATACAGACACCTTGATTTCTAAAAGTGTTATCAGCACCTGGTCTGCAAAGGTAAAGAATCAAATAGGATCAAAATTGTGAACTTACTCTTTCCTTAATTATTTGCAATTAAAAATAAAAACCGCATGGCTGCCTCAAAAAGAAGAGAAGGCAAAGTACCATGAAAGCTTCTCTTAACATCATAAAGCCCTAGAACAGGACAGCTCGTGTCATTGAAGAGCAAGGAGCCCTTTTCTTACCACTGACAGCAGTCATAGCCACGCCTACTCTTTTTAAAAATAACCTTAGATTTCTCATATAAAAAGAACACATGCTCATTGTACAAAACATAAATAAAATAAAAATTATCCATAATGACACTAAAAAACACTATTAATATTTATCACGTATCTTTGCAGTCCGTTTTCTAGATACATATGAAAGATACCCTATGGAAAAGATTTTTATCCAGAATGAATGTTACATGGTAATAGACATATTATCACTTAACTCAAATGCAATAATTCTCTTGAACTGAAAAAACAATTCTCTTAAAGCAGCCCAATAAAATTTTTCATTCTGAGACACTGTCTAGGTTATTCTACAGTCATAAAGCCTGGTGTGTGACCAAAATTTTCAACCACAGCTGAAACCCCCTCAAAAAAAGTTTCAAAATAAAAACTCCAAAAGCCTCTGTTCTCTTTTTGGCCAAAGAGCGTACCTTTAACTCAAATATCTGTAGTAACAAGGCTGCATCGATCATGGCAAAAAAGAGCATAGCTGTGGCTAATGGTTCTTTTATAAATATCCTGCGCTTTTCCTGGGATGATTTTTTAACATTATTAATCCTCAAAACATCCCTGAGAGGGCTATATCATTTAAAAGGGGAAATTAAAGGAAGCCAAGGATGACAACCCATAACCACACTGTGAATAAAGGCAGGTGCAGGGAGCCCGCCTCATCCTTCAGGGCAGACCAAGCCCCCTCCTGCCCCAGCCAGATGGGAGCACCTCCTTTATAGTGCGATGCCCTGCACTGGGCCTGGATGTTAAGCATTTAAAAGGAACCCATGATAGTAAACAACAGGGATCTCCTAAATGAGACAACCTATTTCCTACCACCAGCAGGAAGCCATATCTAGGAGCTGTTCCATTTGGTTTGGCTTTATAAAGTGGGGCTAGAGGGGGAAAAGCCTGAATTCCTTAAGAGCCACACCACACCCACCAGGCCGGCTTCCCACCAGCAGAGGCAGGTGGGCCAGTGTCTTCCTCATGATGGCTGACTCGAGAATTCACCCTTCACTAAATGTTTCATATGTACTCTGTATCTCATGCTTTGCCCTCCTTCCCTGGCTTAAGCTGCTTTAGGCAAGGCAATTTACAGTAAGGTGTCAATGATAAACAGACCGATTCCTCATTTTCTTCTTCTTTAGAGTAATGTTAACTCAAATTTGGGATATTTCACTTATAAAATGGAACCCACTCTCCCTCTCTGAAGTTTCACATGCAAATATCCTAGAGGTCTGAGACCTGACTGGCAGCTAAATGCTTTTAAAGAAAGTCTTAGGCTAGTTTAGGTAATGTTCTATTTACCTAAATATACACGTTTTTATTTGAACGTCCATCCATATAAACTGGTTCTGGCAGAAGATTGCTGAATGCTGAACCATCTGGGGTTTGATGAAGAAATGGAACATTCTAGCTTAATGAAAGGCACTTGCCTACCGGAGATAGTACATGTTTTTTGTTTTTTTGTTTTTCTGTTTTTTTTTTTTTAGTTGTAATATTTGTAGGCTACTTTCATTATAGCAAGCATAATCATGTTTTAGCACAAATCAATGACTCATTTTCTCTTGACTTGTCAGAGAGCTGCCACACCCTATCACAAACAGCACAAACAGAAGAAAAACCAGTTGACTAATTAGAATTGTTATGTAGAGTATTAGCTCATAAGAACTGAACAGAAAAAATCATCTTTACCAATCTGAAATCTCAACACCTTACCTATTTGTCTTGAAACAGAATTGATTCTATTAACATTTGCAGAAATGAACAGAACATCTATGTCAATTGTACTACTGACATAAAACATAAAAGATATGTACTCACTTCGGCAGCACATATACTAAAAAACATAAAAGACACTAACAGATGATTGAACAAGCAGCTCAGGACAAAAATATCCTTTAGTAGAAGCAAAAGAAGTTATGAAGGCCTTTGCACATTTTATTTAGAAGCATTATTAGAAGCATATTTCTTTACTTCTATCATGTGACAGGTAATATCTGATGCTTTCAAACATGCAGGATAAAATACTTACTTTGTAACCAATGTTTTATTTAAAGTGAGTTTCTAACTTTTAACTTCAAAATTCCATCCATGTGGACACCAGGAGAACGTAACAGCTCTAATACGAACTGTTGATGCAGACTTTACAATCCAAGAAATAAGTAGCACGCTTCCTATGATAAATACTTGAAAATCGATGGATTTGAGTTTTTCTAAAGAAATAGCTGAATCCTGTTAATGGTTCATCTAATAAACTGCAAACATAGAATGGAATCCTATAAACTGTTTGGCTAAGATGAAGCATATTTGAAAATGTATCAAATAATTAAGCAAAAGAGCCTTTTGCCCAGTATATGGGGCAAACGTGCTAGAATGGGTTCAGATGACCAGGGTTATGGGAGAAGATATTTGCAAATGACCTATCAGATAAAGGACTAGTATCCAAGATCTATAAAGAACTTATTAAACTCAACAGCAAAGAAACAAACCATCCAATCATGAAATGGGCAAAAGACATGAACAGAAATCTCATAGAGGAAGACATAGACATGGCCAACAAGCACATGAGAGAATGCTCCGCATCACTTGGCATCAGGGAAATACAAATCAAAACCACAACGAGATACCACCTCACACCAGTGAGAATGGGGAAAATTAACAAGGCAGGAAACAACAACTGTTGGAGAGGATGTGGTGAAAGGGGAACCCTCTTACACTGTTGGTGGGAATGTGAACTGGTGCAGCCACTCTGGAAAAATGCGTGGAGGTTCCTCAAAGAGTTAAAAAAGATCTGCCCTACAACCCAGCAATTGCACTGCTGGGGATTTACCCCAAAGATACAGATGCAGTGAAATGCCGGGACACCTGCACCCCAATGTTTCTAGCAGCAATGTCCACAATAGCCAAACTGTGGAAGGAGCCTCGGTGTCCATCAACAGATTAATGGATAAAGAAGGTGTGGTCTATGTATACAATGGAATATTCCTCAGCCATTAGAAATGACAAATACTCACCATTTGCTTCAACATGGATGGAACTGGAGGGTATTATGCTGAGTGAAATAAGTCAATCAGAGAAGGACAAACATTATATGGTCTCATTCATTTGGGGAATATAAAAAATAGTGAAAGGGAATAAAGGGGAAAGGAGAAAAAATGAGTGGGAAATATCAGAAAGGGAGACAGAACATGAAAAACTCCTAACTCTGGGAAACGAACAAGGGATGGTGGAAAGGAGGTGGGTGGGGGTGGGGGTGACTGGGTGACAGGCACTGAGTGGGGGGACTTGATGGGATGAGCACTGGGTGTTATGCTATATGTTGGCAAATTGAACTCCAATTAAAAACAATGTAAAAAAATATATAAAATATATATATAAACTAAAAAAAAAAAAAAAAACAAATGACCAGAGTTGAGGAGTGACACTGATGCTCTTTGTTTCCAAGTGTAAGTCTTCCTCTTTTTTCCTGCAGGCAATTTAAACTTGAGCATGAAACTAAGCCTCTTTGAGCCTCAGTTCTGTTGGGGTTTTTTTGTTGTTGATTTTTTTTTTATTTGTTTGAGAGAAAGAGAGAGAGAGAGCCCAAGTGAAAGGAATGGTAGAGGGAGAGGCAGACCCCTGGCTGAGCAGGTAGCCCAACACAGGGCTCGATCCCCAGACCTTGAGATCATGACCTGAGCCCAAGTCAGATGCATAAAGGCCTGAGCCACCCAGGTGCTACTGCGCTTCAGTTCTGTTGTTTTAAAAATGAGGCAGTTGGGCAGCCTGAGTGGCCCTGCGGTTTGGCGCCGCCTTCAGCCGGGGATGTGATCCTAGAGACCCTGGATCGAGTCCCACATCAGGCTCCCTGCATGGAGCCTCCTTCTCCCTCTGCCTGTGTCTCTGCCTCTCTCTCTCTCTATCTCTCTCGCTCTCTCTCTTATGAATAAATAAATAAAATCTTAAAAAAAAAATGAGGCAGCTACTGGGGTACCTGGGCAGCTCAGTCCATTAAGCATCTGACACTTGATTTTGGCTCAGGTCATGATCTCAGGGTTGTGGAAGTGAGCCTGCGCCCAGGAGGAAGTCTGTTTGAGATTCTCTCTCCCCCTCTGCCCCTCCACTCCATATGTGTGCTTCCCTCACCTCTCTAAAATAAATCTTTAAAAACATGAAGTAGCTACTTATATCACAGAGTCTTTGTGTAGATTGAATGGGATTATCTGCTGGTGCTTTATGGATTCTGTCATCATACAAAATAAACAAATATTATGAAGAGCAAAAAATTTTGCTTTCCAATTCCCACCACAATGGTCCATGAAAATCTTAATTTCTTTTTTCTATCCTGTCATGCATGTTCTAAAACTAACTACAAAATGTCATTCTAGGAGTAAATTCCCCAGTGAAAATTAATTTATTTATACATATTTATTCTAACTCTTATTTAGACTACTTTGTACCCTTTACCTTTTAAAAATTTTACTTCCAAAACCTGTTACTATTTTCCCTCTCAGATGCTCATTTTGTATCTCAAAACAAGGTAAGATAAATACCACTATTAGTTAATTATGAGCTGCCAAGATAAAGGACAAATAATTAGAATGGGAAAAGCCCCCCAACAGCCAATATTATAAATTATACATTGAAAATTTTTAAGTTGAATATGCCAGCTCTTAAAAGTTAACCCAATTACATTTTTTTTTTCAAAAAGGCAGATAGATACCTATGATATCTGCACTGCGAAGTTTTCAAATTTAACTTAGAAGTCAATAGTAGGACATGCTGGAGGAGGGAAGGAGGGCTTTTGTTTTGTTTAAAGATTTTATTTATTTATTCATGAGAGACACAGAGAAAGAGAGGCAGACGCAGGAAAAGGGAGAGGCAGGCTCCCTGCTGAGAGCCCGAAGGGAGATCCCAGGATCTCAGGATGAGGAGCCAAAGGCGGACACTCAACCACTGAGCCACCCAGACATCCTGAGGAGGGTGTTTTAAAAAGGTTTCTCAATTTGATTCTTCCTATCCAAAGCACATCACATAAGAGATCATGCCAAGAGAAGGATAGATACTACATTCTCACTTTAGTTACTGGAATTAGCTATGCAATTAGATGATCCCTTGGTGAACTAGCCTAATGCTTGTCTCAGGTTTGCTTTAAGAGAGAAAGACTCTTCTACCACTTTAAATATCACCCTCTTTTTAATAAATCTCATTTTTGGCAGCGCAGGGCTACCTTTATTATAGAAGCTCTACACGGTAGAGCTTAAAAACCCCAGGCCACCCTCCTTTTTTCAGATAAGAAAAGAAAACCTGAAAACAGAAGTCTATCACGAATATGACTTGCCAAGGTCATCAAGCTAATTAAGCAGCAGCCCAACCAGATCAAGTCTCACAGGGTCTTCCCATGTCATCCTGGGAACAATCGACATGTTTTGATTCCATAGATTTAATAGATGCCAACGAGGTCCCACAGTCCAAAAATAATATATCCCGCCCTGCTTTATCGATTTCTGAAGTTTGGCTGTTAAGAGATTACTTTCTCTTAACTTAAAACTTCACTTCCTATTAAAATAAAAGATAATTAAAGTATGTTTAGTCATTTACATTATAATGTGAGCAAATTTATCATACCTTTTCCTGAAAACAGGCTTTCAGTAAAGGAAGAAGCACAGAGCCACTTTGCAGGAAATAAACGTACTGAGTACACTAATATGACTGTGAACAGGACATAATCTCCACCCTCAAAGGGCTTGCAATCATATGGACACCTCCATTCTTCCCCTGTAACAGAAAAGGTTCCTTTCTTTTTCTTTTTTTTTTCTTTTTTTTTTTAATTTTTATTTATTTATGATAGTCACACACAGAGAGAGAGAGAGGCAGAGACACAGGCAGAGGGAGAAGCAGGCTCCATGCACCGGGAGCCCGACGTGGGATTCGATCCCGGGTCTCCAGGATCGCGCCCTGGGCCAAAGGCAGGCGCCAAACCTCTGCGCCACCCAGGGATCCCCGGTTCCTTTCTTTTTCTTTTCCTCTTACTCAATTTTAAAGGATCAAGGCTTCTTATTCCCCTTTCTTCATCTTTGCAAGTATCTGTTGGAATGAATGAACCAATGAACCAACCAATCAATCAATCAATCAATCAATACTCCAAAGTCCCTTCCACAGTTTGCCCTAAAGATCCTTAAAAAAAGGAAAAGCCCTTCTTTGATCATTTTTTTCCCTCAACCATAAAGTAGTGTTTTCGAGGCTAATCCACAATCTGGTCTCTTCTTTATTCTAAGCTTTTACAGTGTGGAACAGATTTCCAGAGCACCAGTGCTGACTCAGAAAAACCTGATGAGACTTTGTTGGCCTCAACTTTGAAAGCATAGGCAGGAATCCTGGCTCTCATTTCTTGTCCTATTAAGACTTGTGTAAGCCTGTTGCTCTGAATCTTATCTGCTGATGGAAAAGCATTCACCCCTTCTTTGCCCAACAAGCATTTCCACTCTCAAAGAACTGAACAATGGCTGTGCAAATAAAATAGGATTCTTGTACATACTGAAAAATTAAAATTATAGAGAAGTGTGGCAGTAAACTGTGATTACTTCCTTGGAAGACTTTCATCCCCCTGCCTCTGTGCTTTATCCCATTACAACTTCCTTTCTGTTCACAGCTTCAAAGGACTGCAAATATAATTCACAACCAGGGAAGAGAGCCGAAACTTTGAGTCAACAATGAAAGAGCAGACTTCTAACACAGGCAGAGACGCATTAGATTAGCCATGTTAATTTGGGACGTGTCTTTCTGAAATGTGCAATTCCAGAAGATGGTCTGGAGGGCCAGCTTCTGTTACACTGACTTGACAACCAGGTGCTGGACATCTCAGTACACCCAGGTGTGTAAGAGACACTGGGGCTGCAGGGATCACAAGATCCTGCCCTCACAAAGTTGCGAGACAGGATCACAGCAAGTGTTCCAAAAAAGGGGTAAACACAAGCCAGCGAAGGCCTGTCACCCAGCCTGCCAGTGAAGAGATACATCAGAGAAGCTTCATAGTGGAGATCCCCCAAGGGTGAGCTTGAAGAACAGCTAACAGATGGACAAGTAAGGTAGGAGAGGCAGGGAGAGATGTTCTGGCAGAGGGAAAAGCAAGCTTGAAGGGGTTCCTGTCTGCCCTGCAGTAGAATCTCAAGGCTCCGGGACAGAGGCAAAAGATAAGGCTACAGAGGTGGGGAGCGCGAGCCCCTGAGCCCTTGCTGTGGCCTAAGGGCTCATGCTTTGTCATGAAGGCAGCAAGAGTAAATAGGATCCAGTCTGGATTTCAGAAAAACACTTTGAATTGCCACAGTGAGGGGTAGCTGGAGGGGAAGGCTCTGACGGAGGAGGTCCCAGCCCAGGAACCAGAGACAGGTGTCTGTTCCTATCCCTTTCCTTGAGAGTGAAGTGGCCTCTGCCCAAGGCCTTGCTGCTCAAGCCCTCTATACCTCAGTTTCTTTTCCTACCTTGCAGAGTTACTGCAAGAATGGGGTATGCAGTGAGCACTCAATGAATGGAGCTGCTGGGAGCAGTGGCAGTGCCTCTGGAGTCAGCATGACCTTAGACAGGGATGGGTAACAACTTCTCTGGGCTCGCTTCTTCCACCACAAAATGAAGAAACGAAGATACCACCACCCCTCCTAAAGTTATTGTAAAGTCTGATTGTGGGAGAGAGAATGTACAAGTCACCTGGCCCTCTGCGTGGAGCTATATTAGTGGCAGAGGTAAGCCGCCCTAACAGCAGCAAAGCAGGGGGCTGCTGCGGGCGGTGGTACCAGGCCACGTGGTGGTAGTGACTGGAGAGAACTGAGGTGGGAAGTGTCCATCAGTGAGAAATGTTGAGGTGTTGCACTAATGTGGCGGCAGCGAGAAGTCAAGGCACTAGGTTGCAAAGCTGTAAGGCGCGAGCGTCAACAAGACTTCGTGGCTGCCAGGTGAGCCGTGCAGGGCAGAGGCAAGGGGGAGGGATGCCAGCAGGCTCTCTGGCTGGGACATCCGTGGATCACAGCACCTGCCATTCACCAGAGAAGGGAAGAAGGTAAACTCATTTGCAGACCAGTCAGCCATGAGGCTCCCATAGAATACCGAAGTGCAGTTGTCCATTGCAAAACTCTCTGAATATGTCTGGTCCTCAGAAAACAGATCTGGGCTAAAAATACAGATTGAAGAGTTGTCAGCATATGGCCAGCAACCGAAGCCACGGGAATATTCGTATCATCCAGAAAGAACGTGAGAGAGCAGAGGAAAAAAAAAAAAAACTAAAAGGCAGAGCAAGGCCCCAGAGACAGACCCTGTGCAACATCAGGCCAAAGAGATGGGCACAGAAAGAAAACCCAGAAGGGGGCTTGAAGAGTAGCTAGAGAAGAGTGTGAGACCCCCAGAGGCTGCCTCCGAAGCCAAAGGCTTCCACGGGGAGTGGCAAGGGTGCTCAACGAGGCAGGAGGCCAAGGCAAATAAAGACTCACACAAACCTCCCAGATTGAGAAACAGCAAGGTCCTCAGGGCAGCTGTGGTGGATAAACAGCATCTGTCATGGGTGGAGAAAGATCTGGAAAAAAGAGATGGAAAGAGGAGAAGGAGTAGCAACCACAGCCAAACAGGATTGAGGAAGAGGAGTGTTTCTCATGGCAGGTGATCGCCGTCGCTGTTTCTAGCAGGGGAGAAAGACTTGGGTTTGTGCACATGCTGGAGTGCCTGGGCCCGTGGGGAGCTGGGGTGCCCGGGCCCGTGGGGAGCAGGGCTGCAAAGCCATCCACAGCTGGAGGGTGATGGAGGGAAGAAGCCCCCTGATGGCTGCACCTACTGGCACAGGAGGGGGCCGGGGCCGGGGACCAGGCTGAAGGGAAGGGAAGAGCTCAGAAAAGTGGCCTGGAAAAGACAGGTGATGGTTTGAAATGGCCAAGTAGGGCACGGGAGACCAGGCAGTAAACGGCAAAATGAAATCGCGCGCACAGTGCAGGCACGCATTACGTGGGAAGAGACGGTTCAGACTTTACTCTTCCCTCATCTAGAAAGAGAGACTCTAAGGAGAGCTATCGATTAGGCAAGGTTTGCCCCTTGCTGCAAGGTCGTTTCAGAGCTGGGGGAAAAGCAGAAGACCCCAGAAGCAAACATGAATCCGAGGTGAGAACCACAGGCAGTGGTCGTTTGCCAAGGGCCACAGCAGCCAAGGAAGAGCAGGTGGGCAAGAAATCCAAGGAACATCAGATTCTCGAAAGAATTCTCTTGATCTAAGCTGACAAATCAATGCACTGCAACCACGATCTGTAAATTCCTGTTTGGAGCAAATAAGTCAACAAGGGTAGGTGTTACTTTTCAACAACGCTGAAACACAATAGTAATAATGCAAGAGTAGGATATGGATTACTGTAACAAAACCATAAATCTACTTTGTTGTCTTGTGACTCTAATAAAGAAATGCCACCAACTAATTCAATGCTGAAACATCAATGACTTATAAAACGTTTTCTGATGATTGACTCATTTTCGTTCATTCAAACAAATACTTCATAGTTGAAGAATTGTGCTCTGCCATACGAGGCCACCACAAAGAAAATCAACACCGATTGAAGTCTAATTTCTCCATATAGACATGAAAACCCAGAGGAACTTCCAGAATAAGGACGATTCCAGGAGAAAGGGGAATGATACAAGAGACTACTTGCCCACGTTCAAGTTCAAACATGTACCAACATCCCTGACCCCAAAGTATCCACACATCCTTCTCCAAATTCTACCACCAAATAGATGGGAGTGCCTTGTTTTCTCTTCCTTCCTGTCCTCTGCCCACATCATAGAGGATAAGCAATAGTTAATGTCTGGTTATGGTTCGAGGTACGACAGCGACTATGAGCCTATCACATTCCAGCTACTGTGTTCCATGGCTTTCCCATCCGGTCCTCACAACAACCCTACAAAGAGGACAGGGTGATCCCCTTAAACATAAGGGGCGGTGAGGCTAAGAGAGATTGAGGACCTTGCCTACTCTCTCACCACTTCTAAACACTGGGGCCATCATGTGACTTCAGGTTCTTCTAGCTGAGGAGCATTTACTCTCTTAACGACCGCCTCAGCCCTAAATTTTCCTAACTACTGTTCACAAGGGAAATGTGTAAAGTACTTTTCTTCCCTTGGCAATTTAGAATTATTTTATTCATAGACTTCTAGTATGTTTACTTTATTCCTTAATATTTTACAGATTGAGTTTACGGAGGTTTAAAAAAAAAAAAGCAGTTTTTTTTAAAAAAGGCTACTCACTCTCCAATACCCAAACAAATGGAGATCCACCAGATAAGCCACAAAACAAGTTCTAAGCAATAGTTTCTACCTTCTGGCTCAGGTACTAAGAAAGCAGCAAAATGGGGAAATGTGACATCGTAGGGTGGGAATCTGTATACAAAACCAGGACCTGAACTTAAAACTAGAAGCCTGATCCAGGTACAAGAACAACTGCCCTGACGGTGGTGTCTCCCCTACATGCAAGATCAGTAAATTGAGAGGTTCCAACAGCCACGCCTGGGGAGTGGGGAGTTTATGGAAGTTCACAGGTGCCTGGTTCTGTCCTGCCTTGAGAAGCAGTTCAGTGCAGTGGGAAAGGTGTATCTGAATTCCTGGACATGCAGGGTGTAAACTACAAAATGAAATCGTGCACACAGTGCATGCAATCTACATTTCGGTTGTAAGCCCTGGGGCAACTTTCTGACATCTCTGTGACTCAGTTTCTATATCCATAAAATGTGAATATCAGAAATTATTACTAGGACTACATGAATCATACCTGATGCATAGAGCACACTTAATAAACACCAGCTAATTCTATCACACATGTTTAGGCTTTTCCCTCTCTGGAGGAATATATTTTTTTAGGATTTATTTATAGATTCTAGAGAGACAAAGGAAGTAGGGGCTGAGGGAAAAAGAGAGAATCTCAAGTAGAGTCCCCGCTAAGCACAGAGCCCAACTTGGGACTAGATCTCATGACCCTGAGACCATGACCTGAGCTGAAATCAAGAGTAGGACACTTAACCGACTGAGCCTCTGGAGGGGTATCTTTAAAACTGCATGCCACTGTCCAAACTTGTGTTATGAAATCTATCTACTTATTTATTTTTAGAGAGAAAGAGAGCATGAGCTGGGGGGAGGGACAGAGTGAGAGTGAGAATCTTAAGCAGGCTCCACGCCCAGCACAGAGCCAGATGCAGGGCTCAATCCCATAACCCTGAGATCATGACCTGAGCCAAACTTAAGTGGCTGAGCCCCCCAGGCATCCCTGAAACCAATTTAGAGGGTCACAACCAGCAATTCTGGAAAATGAAATAGAACAGAACATAGTATTTAAGCATTAATAAAGTCATATTTTGTATTACCTTTGTAATTTTTTCTTTAGAATACATAGTAATATTAAGTGGTGCTTTGTGAATCCATGTGTCTGTGAGTCCGGCAGCAATCTAAAGGGTATTTCTTACTAGGCTCACCATCAAAAAATTTGGAAAAACATGACCTACAGAATGAGTATGACAGGGAGTCAGGGAAGATAAAAAGGTATCATACGCCAGAAACCACATTTTAAAATGCAGACAGCTGCCACAAAAGGAAAGCCCTCCTAACTGGACCCTCAGGATAACCCAGGAAATGCCCTCAGCACACAAGTCTATTTACGGTGAGGCTGCTACAGGCATTTTAATAATCTGAGGTTAACAACAGGCTTTTATTTCCAAAGCAAATCAAATTGCAAAACTGGAAGTACAGATGTTATCTTTGATGCTGGGGCAAGATGAGAAAAAATGATATGACTTATCCAGTAAGCCATCTTGCAATACTTGTCAAAGTAGACACTATGCCAGATTCCAAATGCTCTTAAAAACTGTCTGGGTTTGGAAGAGATATGAAAATCTCTTTCTTAAAACAGAAATTCTTAAATGTGGATATAGATTCATCCTAACAGTTCCATTATAACCAAATCTCTAGCTGAAAATTTATCTATACAAGAAGATGAAATGGAGAACTATAAACACAACTAAGCATTTTAGAATTTATAAAAACATTTATCTCTATATCCAAAAGGCTACTTGATGTGGTGTTCAGCGATCCTGCCCTTAGACTGGGTAAGGAGGGCCATGGTCCTAAGCCCTAATTCTCCCACACCCATCTTCCTGCAGATGTCCTATGACCGACTGGACCCACCCAACCAAAACTACTGTTCCTCTGTCTGGTTTTAGGCTCTGCTGCAGATCCCCAAAGTTTCCTGATCCAATATGAAGCCACTTCCAGGACATGAACAGGCTCCTCCCAGATCTGTCCTCCCAAGGGGGCCTCTACCACTGGTCTGAGGCAAAGGTATGATTGAGGGGTGACAAAGGGTATAGACAGAGATTGGGTATGCAAGTGGACAAAATGCTCTTCACCAGGTGAGACTGTACCATGGGTGGGAAGAAAAGGAAGCAGACCCTAGACCACAGGATTCTCCAGCTCTACGTTCCAGCTTTGAGCTCTGGGAAGTTTGAGCATTCATAAGTCAAACCTAGCCTTCCAGACCACTATGAGATATCATTTCAAGGCAGGTAGAGAGAATAAATTTTTTCTAATGCTTATTACATATTCATTATTTATAGATATTTAGGCATATGCTATGCGGGCCTCCATGTGTTCTCTTGCACGGACCTTGCAAACTTAAGAGGCAGGCCCGGTGGTTAGCATATGGGCTCAGAGCCACACTGCCATGGTTCATACTCCCACTCCCACTCCCACACCCTGCCCTCACCAACTCAGCGAGCTTGGGAAAACCTCTTCTTACTGTGTGTCTCAGTTTCTTGGTCTGGAAAGCAGAGACAACAGCACCCTTCATAAAGTTGTTGCAAAGACTAAATCAATTAGTCCATACAGACTGTGAGAACAGCACCTAATAATTGCTCCACGGATGCTGTCTTTGTATTATTCTCCATACAAAATTGGTCACTGCAAACTTCTAGATAAGACCACAGCTAGAAACTTATTCTGTGTACTTCTTCTTTCCTACTCCTAATTTTAAATATCATGTTTTATGCCTCTCCAAAAGATCACTATTTTCCATTCTAAAAAGGACAAGTCATCCAACTGCTGACCTGCCTAATATAAGTTCTTCTGAAATTAAATATGGGTTCATCATCTCCCCCAACTTGGCAGAAAGCTCAGGCCTCTGGCCAGTTTGAAGTCTGGCAAATTTGCTTTCTGTTTCAATTGCATGCCATAAAAATTTGACATTACCAATTTTAAGTGTAAAAGGAACATTCCCTACCCTTTATATGCATGAGATTCAGCGCTATTAGCCAGGGTAGGTCCTTCTTGATTAAGAAAGTAAAGGCTGACATGCTGGAAGCCATCAGCAAGGAAAGGCTACCAGACCAGAGAAGCTAAGCTAAAAATAGAGCCCCCCCAGTGGAGAAATAGATGGAAGAAAATAATTCTTTATATGGCTACTTACAAGTCCACACATTTTTTATCATTAAAGTAAGATGTATCATCAGCTTGGTAATTACAAACTGCCAACAACCTTCTCAATGACCAATATCCCTTCAACCTAAAATGACAAACAACTTGAAGAGAAACACTTGCCACATCGTAATGACATGCTGGCAGCACATAGCCCTCTCTCATATCTCTAGTTGTTTGCTGTACGTCAGAAGGTCTAAAATAGGAGAAGAGATGCACAAGGAAAAGATTCAAGGTCATGTTTGCCCTTTAAAATATGTACCTAACCTCATGTTCAATTTAGTGAACATCCAATCTACCATTTCTCCCAATTATTCTGAAGAATTTTTCAAATATTTGATTTGCCAACCTGCTAAGGGGCCAGAACTCTCTAGTTTTCGCAACTACACCTAATTAGTCTCCCATAAAAGGAGGACTGCTAAAGTGCTGTTAATTTCAACAGTAGTTTTTCTATTAAATCTTCTCCAAATCCAAAATGGAGTATAAAGGTCAGTGTGAAATAAATGACAATGAACTGGACTCTACAGAGGCAAGACTGGGCACATCCATCCACCCAACAGCAATCCCATCTAAATCAAATGCGGTGTTTCTTGAAAGAGTTTCGCCAACTTCCCATTAAAAAAAAAAATCCCAGGAACATTTCCTATGTTGGCCAGTTTTTATTTAGGCAATTAAAATGGCTTTTTGGAAGAGCCAGGCTGGAGAAACAACATATTTTTACAAGCCCATTAGTCATATAGCCAAGCTTCATTATATCCTAATCATTCATCAGTAGTCCCTAATAAGGATGCTGTTGCCTCGTGCAATGAGAATATTAAGGAAAGGATGTGTTCACAATAGGCTATAAAATGTGTGAAAAACAGAATACCCCAAACCAGTAGAAAAGCCAATGAGTTCATCTGGCTTTCATTTTTTGCTGAACGGCTTAACAGCTGTATGGACACAAACCTGGCTATAACTTAGAAGCTATATCCTTAATTATTAATTCCCTTCATTCTCCCACCCTTCCCAAACTCCACGCCCTTAAGAGAAGTACAATACTTCATTCAGAATCGCTGTTATTAAAGACTCTCCTGGGGAATCATTTTGGCTTCGATCATTTTTCTAGCAGGCGTTTGTTACGGCTTATTCTAAATGTTTCTCCTAACATCAGGCATCTACGCGTCCGTCGGACCTGAGCGCGAACCCTAGCCCCTGAACCGTGGGAAGTCACGCTGTCGGGGCGGGCGGAGGGGAAGCCAGTGGATCCCGGGCATCCAGCACACCACCCACAGAGCTACCTTCCTTTCACCCAGGCCCCCTTCCAGGTTTGCCAAAGGCTCTCACTCTGCGCCCATCAATGGGAGCAACCGAGCTCGGCCAGGAAAAAAAAAAAAGAAAAGAAAAGAAAGCTGCCTCAACAAAGCCCAACAAAGCCCGTTTACCAAGCCCAGCTTGGGTAAATGCAAGGATGAATTATGGGGACACGCGTCGGGGCTGGCTGCAAAAGGGAACGCTCTCATCTCATGATTTTGATATAGAATTTCAGGAATCCAGGGGTCCTCTGAGATCCCCTGGGCCTCTCCTCTCCGTTAGGCAGCTTACAGGTCCCTTCCCCGTTCCCTCCCCACAAAAATCAGGACGGCCAAGACCTCGCCAGGGAGGACTGCTCTGGGGTTAGGCGCCGCTGGGGTGAGCCCTCCCGAGCTCCGCTGCGTGTAGCTGCAGCTGGAGCCTAGAAGCGCCCCGGGCTCTGAGAAAAGCAACGCGCTTAGCGAGACCCAGTGCTCCCCGCAGCCATCCAGGGGGCACGGCTCGCCGGGCACACGGCATCTGCACCCGGACAGGAGCTTCCCGACGGTCGCGCCCCAGCGCCAGGGGGCACCCCGGAGAGAGGACGCCTGCGCCTCGCTCCCCGCGCCGGGTCCCCAGGAGGCAGCGGTGCGCACCCGAGAGCCGAGCCCCGGAGCACCCCGGTGCGGGCACCGCGGGGCGAGGGAGCCCCGACCCTCCCGGCCCCGCGCTCGGCTACCTCGCAGCCGTACAGCTGACCCAGCTGCTCCACGATCCACTCCTCCAGCACCAGCCGCTTCCGAAGCTCCTTGCGATCGTATTTCACTGTCACTTTTCCCTGCTGGTGGCGCCGCTGCTGCTGCTGCTGCTGCTGCTGCTGCTGCTGCTGCTGCTGAACCTGCCCCGCAGCGGCCGCCGGGGCCACGGGCGCCGAGTCCTCCCGGGAGGAGCCTGAGCCGCTGCTGGAGCCCGGGCTGCCGCCGGCGCCGCCCCGGGGGCTCTGGAAGAAAACCCGCGCGCCGCCGCCGCCGCCGGCCCCACCGGCCGCCTCGCTGCCGCCCGTCGCCACCGACATGTCCCCGCGCGCCGGAGCCCGAGTGCGGCCCGGAGGAGCGGGGCAGAGCGCGCGCGGCGCCGCTAGCACCTCGGGCCGGGCAGCGGCATGCGACGGGCTCGGCCGCACCTGCTCCGCGCGCCGCGCACGCCCGGCAGCCCCGCTCCAGGGGAGGTCTGGAGGAGCGGCGGCTCCGAGGAGGACGGGCGGGGAGGGCGGGGGAGAGGCGGGGCGGGGACGGCGGCCTTAAAGACGCCGCGGAGGACCCTCGGCGTCCCGCGGGGGCGGGGGGGAGGGGGGCTCTGGCGCCCGGCAGGCCCGCGGCCCGGGGCGTGGGAGGCGCGCGCGGAGGCGGCCGTGTGTGCGCGGAGGCGCGCGCGGCCGCCCGTGTGTGGACCCCGGAGAGGACGGGCTTGGCTCGGGGCCGGGCGGTGGCCCCGCGCGGTGGCCGCGGCCTCTCCTCCCGGAGACGCGCCCCTGCGCCCCCCGCGCGCCGCTGCCCCGGGGCGCACGACACCCGCCCCCCCAGCCGCCCGGGCACAGCGCTGCGGGGCGCAGGGGCCGCGGAGGGGCCGAGCCGCAGGTTCCCGGGGAACCTCTTCGGATGGGGGCCGGGGCCGGGGGCAGGGGCGGGGGGGGGGCGTCTCTCTCCCTCCTGTCCCCACCCCCCAGCTCCAAACACATTCCCATTCATGCCACTTCCTCTCTCGGATTGTGAGAAAAATGGACTAGGCGATGTTTGTGCAATCAGACAATCAAAAAGCCTGAGAAATTCCCTTCAGACCAGTTTTTCTCTCCTCGCAAAGTGTCTGTTTATTAATGTATCTTTATATCTAAAGGACTGAAGGCTTGATCCGTCGCTCGGCTAAGAGGCTGGGGTTATTTCTCTACAGACAACAAACATTTCTCTAAAGGAGTCAGTGCTATGTACTGGTCTTGCATTTCTAGTATTGCATTCCCCGGCTAGCCAGCTTTCCTGTCCCTCAATACCACTGCCAAGCTACCTCTTTTTACCAGGGAAAAGCAATTGCACTAATCTACTCTAAAATCATGCAGCCAAGTAGAGTTACAAATGAATGAGCTTATTATAAGGTTAAGGGCAAAGAGGTGGGGAGGGAAGCCGTAAACAGAAAACAGCATGTGTATGTGTGTAACATTATAGGGAGACACTAATGTATGTCCCTTGTACGTAACATTACATTTCTGTGCAGGCAACTGAAAGAAACCACAAAGATGCTCAAATACAGTAAGTAGCCTTTAGGAACTTCTTGAAAAAGCTGGTGAGGTTTACTGGCAGCCACTCAAAAAAGTTTCTCAGAGGTAAAATAGATAAAGTTCATTTCTTCTGAACGTTTTCTAAGGTACAGAGGATTCTATGTGGGATTCTAGACCAACTGCCATAAAGTGAAATAAAAGAAGTAACCAGCAACTTTCTCCCCAGCTTTTCTGGCTCTGAGATCAACCTAGATTTTGTGCGCAGGTCTGCTCTACGTAGATTTATTTTTTGTTTAATATTTTACTTAAACTCAATTTTTCTACATATAGTATAACATCCAGGGCTCATCTCCTCACTTGCCCTCCTTGATGCCCATCACTCAATCACCCCATCACCCCACCCACTTCCCCTTCTGCAACCCTTTGTTTCCCAGATTTAGGAGTCTACCATGGTTTGTCTTCCTCTCTAATACTTCCCCACTCAGTTCCCCTCTTTTCTCTTATAGTCCCTTTTACTATTTCTTATATCTTACCCATATCTAAGATCAGCATTGTTCCTTCCCTTTGAGGTTTTCACCAAGAGTCTGAGATTTTCCCAGGGAGTCCTATGCCTGAAGCTCATCATCAGGAAAGGGCAGTCCCTGAAGAGTGAAAGGAAAGGATCTAGTGGGGGACTGTGTGAAATGGGATGGCTGGTGTGGGGGCCCTGGAGTCCTAGCACAATGAGAAGGGGTCAAGGCTGACACATCTCTGCCCCGTGGAAGTGGTCAACTGTCCTCAGGTAGGTTCCCCACCCAACTTTTCACAGACAACAGAGATAGAACTACCATGATTGGCCCCCAGAGACTGATGACTATTTTTCAGGTCACCGCCACCCCCACCTGCCTGGGGCATCAGAGGTTGTTCTAAATCCAGAACACAGAGCCAAGAGGTTGAGCACCTCTGTTGGCCAGGAGGAAGAGGATAGAAGGCACTGGGGATAGGTGACAGTCTCCCCACACAGAACAAGCTTGTCTCTCTCCAGACATCTGGCACTTGTCCAAGTTAGCTCACACCAGCTTTAACCAACTGAACCAACCAGGATAATTTCAATCAAAACCAAAACAGCTAAAATTATAGTTAATGAAGGAGAAACTATTCAAAATCTCTCCCACATTCTGGCACTAGGACCTGGCTCTACCAATACTTTGAAAATGGCAGAGTAGAAAACTCCAGCTCATTCCAACTCCTTTGAGTCTTTGGACAATGAATTCAGTCATTCAAGAACAACTTCAAAGAACTTATAAAAATTCACTACGTTTTTTTCTGAGAAATTCTTGGGTCAATTTTTTTCTTCACTGTGTAGGATAGTTTTTCCTTTGTGCTTAAAACTCAGCTTTCACTTACAACCTCAAAAATGACACGCACTAAGAGACAAATAAGGAGAAACTTGGGTTTTAGGCATCTTCACTTGTAAAAAAACAGCCAGTGATGAATCAGTAGTCTCTTTACATACATGCATACATTGACCTTCACTTGCCCAAATGAGTCACCTTGACTTGCAATTAGGAACTGAACTAACATGAAAGTCCCTCTTCTTGTAAAATCCACTTGCTCTACCCAAGACATACACTTGACATGAACAGCCCACCACACAGACACACACAGACACACAGACACACACACACACACACTTTAATTTCGTGTTTCAAAATACTTGGGAATAAGGGGTTTGTTCTCAGGCAGAGACCCTTTCAGAGATGACTCAGTTCAACAAAACCAGCCGTATTTCTCATCTTCAAGACTATACATTTTTGTTCAGGGCAAACACTTTCATTTCTAACCCATTTAGACAAGATTTTTCACACATCCTGGTTAATCAAAAACAATGACTGACTTTTAGTGAATTGAATGGTCTGAGAACACAAGAAATGAGCTTTTACCTTAAGGCAATGACTCACTGCTGTGAAAGCAACCTAAGGCAGATTCGTCAATATCCTTTCTTCGTAGCTTTGCATTTGCTTAAATTGCTCTCTGATTTGGAGAAAGTTTCTTTTAGGAATTGTATATAGTTCCTTCATCTCTGAAAACATGCCCAAAGTTTGTTAGATAAAGTGACTTTATAAGGGATGCCAGCTTTCTTCATTCCTCCAGGGAAACAAGGATTAAATACAAATATTTATACTCAGATGCAAATTTCCTTACTCCTTACAGACTAGATGTCGCAATAATTATGCAACACCTCGTAACCTACCTTGAGGCTGTGATAATGACAGTCCCCAAGGCCCACAACACCTAAACAGAGAACTCTTATCTTGACTAGGAAGTGTCAGTGATAGGGTACCCACACCTGAATTCTCTCAAACATGTGGTAAAACCAAAAGACAAATCAAAAATAATTTCAAGTCTAGTTTTCATCATAAAAGTAGAATAAATTTAATCTGTCCCTTTGGATTCTATCAGTTACCCACAGCATTTTCTGTTTTCAGAATACAGTCCATTATTTCATTATTCTTTACGCAGTGATAATACTAATGTTGTTAATAGTCTATCAATGTTATTTTTCTTTTGGCTACTGTTTCATCCTTTTTTTTCTCCTCCTAACTCTGGGATTTTGATTGTATTGTGCATTACAAATTGGAATCATAATTCCAAAATAAACTTAGCTGTTACATGAATAACCAGAGCAACAGCAGTCACTGTCACAATTCTAAAATTTTGTCTCGGCACTTACCAGAAATTCTTACCCGACTGTTCAGAGAGGATGGGGGTAGTGGGTGGGAATCCATGGCTTCACCTCATCCCTTCTAACAGAGACTAAATATTCCACACCTTCCTATTAACATAAGCCTAGCTTGTAACTATTTTGCCTTTCTGTAACACTAGTAGCAAATTTGTTTCTGGAGGAGCCAATTATTCCCTGTCTAGCCAACAGCTTCTTGCCCTCCCCATTTCATTGCCAAACATTTTGGAAGAGCTGCCCATCCCCATGTGTCTGTCTTCCCCTCTCACCATCCAGTCCGCCACAGCCCAGCTGCCACCATTGGACTAAAGGTCCCAACCAAGGTCACCAAGGAACCCTATGTTGCTCAATTCAATGTGTGCTTTCCAGCTCTTACCTAACTTGACCTCCTGCCACATTTGACGATCTTGAACCTCTCCTTGCTTTTCAAGCTCTCTCCTCTCTTGGTTCCCATGCCAACACCCTGGTTTTCCTCCCACCTCTTTGACCGGGTCTTGTGAGCTCCTTTTCCAATATTCCTGTCTTAAAGGTAAATGGTTCCCCAGATTCTACTCTCTTCTCTTTGCTCATTCACATCCTCTCTCCAGGTGATTTTGTCTCCTGATAAAGCTTCCACTTTGACAACCTACCATCTACCCGCCACCAACTCCCTAAATCATGAGCTAGCTCAGGTTTCTGGTCCAACCTTCAGATCAGCAGGTATACCATATTTAGTGCCAATGCACATGCAAATATGTTTGTAGTTGAAGTAGCAAACGTACGCTTTTATCAGTTAATTAGAGAAGAAAATATAATAGCACCCCCTTATCCACAGGGGGTATGTTCTCAGACCCCCAATGGATACCTGAAACCACAGATAATACCAAACCCTATATACACTGTGTTTTTTTCTATGCACACATACTTATCATAAAGTTTAATTTATAAAGGAGGCATGGTAAGAGATTAGAAGCAATAACTAATAATGAAATAAAACAATTACAAACACATGCCATAATAAAAGTATGTTAATGTGGTGTCTCTGTCTCAAAATATCTTATTTATCCTGCACTCAGGCTTCTTGTGATAATGTGAGATGATAAAATGCCTGTGTGATGAGATGACATGTAGGGATTGACATAGGCACTATGACATAGCATTAGGGCTGCTACTGACCTTCTGACAACAACATCACCTACTTCTGGACTGCAGTTGACCATAGGTAACTGAAACCACAGATAAGAAAGGACTACAGTACTATGGTGAGTATGTTTTTGGCCAGGGACTGCACCGTAAAGGGTGCTCTAGCTCAGGATTTTCCAAACATTCAAAAGAAGTACACTTATGTCATGATCCAAATATATATCTACACACATAACTTACACATATTACATGTAATACACCTGCTACACATCTTTTTCTATTCTGTTCTCTTTCATTATTTGGAAGGAATGCTGGTTACAACCTACCAAGTTGACTTCCCAACCCACTGAAGGGTTGCAGCCCAGAGTTTGGAAAGCGCTGCTGTCAGCCAGAGCTGTGCCTATGAGAACAAATCCTGGCTCTCCTTAGTCCCTATGGCACACTCTGGGCGGGTTATTTATTTCCCTGGAGCTCTCTTTCTGTCATTATTAGGTTATCAAGTGTTCGGGTAAACAACTTCGACCCAAAATGGCTGACACAGGGCATGTGTGTGATCCTCCTCCTGAAAATGCCACCAAAAAGAAAAAAGAAAAAAAAACCCTAAAGAGGAAAAATATTCTAGATATAAAGATATACCCTTTGCTGGCCCTCCTCCCTGGACATGGTAAAAGGCCTGGACAGTAAAGATAAGGAGGACAGTAAGGATCCATAAAACCTCCAGTTTGAGGACAAGTATGTTGTGGTTACCAGCATAAGCCCTGTGTCCCAACTTCCTGGATTGAATCTGCCCTCTGCCACTTAGGCAGCTTGTGACCTTGGCAAGTCACTTAACCTCTCTGTGCCTTCACTTCTCCATCTTGAAAATGATTGGTAGTGCTTGCCTAACAGGTTGTTCTGGGGGAAAATGAATCACTGCAAATAAAGCACCTAAAACAGTGCCTGTTGTTATGTGTGAACACCAAATGCCATAAACATAGCAGAGAGGACTGATTCACTATGCTTCCAACAATGTCCTAAAGAAATTATCGCCACAGGCACATCTTGACTTTGAGGATGTGACGCAAGCAGTGGGAAATCATCTCCATAGACATCCTGCTGCAACTCACTGTATAGAATGATTCAGTAATTGTCATCATTGGTGAATCCCAATACAGGAAGGTAAACATGTATCTCCAACTGCTTACTCAGTTGGGACCTCCACTTGGATGTCTTGCAGCCACGCCAAGTTAACAAATTCAAACCAAAACACCATCTTCCCAAGCTGACCCTGCTTGGCTTCCAGTTTTCCTTTTGTCGGGATGGTTTAACAGCATTCACTTCTTATTACACCTAGAAATCCTTTATCTTACCCACTGTGTCCAATCAATGAATGAGCAAACCCCAATGATCACATGCTTTCCTGTGCCTGATCTGCCCCCTCCTCTGTCCACACCCTCCTGCCTGGGTTTCTCCTGTGGCCTCCTCACTTGTCTACACACCCTGCCTTCCATGCATTCTTTCTATTGCTCCAACAGAGAGCTTTATGTTGCTGTTGTTTTTTTATGATTTTTTATTTGTTCATGAGAGACAGAGAAAGGGGCAGAGACATCAGCAGAGGGAGAAGCAGACTCCCTGCTGGGAGCCTGATGCTGGACTCAATCCCAGGACCCCGGGATCACCAACCCAGTGAAGGCAAAGCCTCAACCACTGAGCCACTCACATACCCCCATAGAGAGCTTTCTAAACACAAATGCCGGGACAACTGGTGGCTCAATGACTTAAACATCTGCCTTTGGCTGGGGTCATCATCCTGGGTCCTTGGGATAGAGTCCTGCATCCGGCTCCACAAAGGGAGCCTGCTTCTCCCTCTGCCCGTCTCCGCCCTCTGTGTCTCATGAATAAATAAAATCTTTTTTAAAAAGTCATTTAATAAATAAATAAAGCAAATGCGATCATATCATATGCTTAAAACTCCCTCCATATTCCCTGTTCCCCTCAGGGTACAGTTCAAACAACTTCGCATTGCATGTAAGGCTTTTCTTGCTTTCTTTTCCAGTGTCTGTTCAAATACTCCCCACCACACCCCTAGACACATACACCTCATTCTGCTCAATACCTTACACAGCCTGGGGTTCCCAAGTATGGAACACTCCCTGTCTACTTTTGTCTGTGCCTACAACCTCATGTCCCAGTTCCCCATGGCACTTAGCCTAACCCCTGGGGTTAGTCACTTCCCTGACTAAGCTCTTCTTGGTTTCCTAACAATGTGTCACTCTCATATTTGCCCCTTGGCCACCACCTCTCTATCACACCTTCCATCAAGCCCTTTTGTGATCAAGTCTCTGCTCTGCTCAAATGTCACCTCCTCAGACAGCCTTCTCTCTGCAGCTCTGTCCCCTCTCTTTATTTCTCTTCCTTACTCTTAGGACCACTTGAAAATTACATATATGATTATATCAGATGTTATATTTTACATATTACATCTGTATTACATAATAGCGTATATTATATGATGACAGAAGGTGTCTTTTGGGTCATCTGTCCCTCCCACTAGATTATAAACCTCTAAAAACAAGTATGTAACCAAGTAGTCTGTATTCTTGGGACCAAGAACAGTGCTTACAATATGGTGGGCACCCCAAAACAGTACATGAGAGAAACTTTCTCTACTTTCTGCCTCTACACATTTTTTTCTTGATTCTCCAATATAAATATACAACAATGCAGATCTCATCACTCCTCAGTCCAGGCCCAGTCTGGTATTGGCTGTTCTTGTAAGTCATAGGAAGTCACACTTCTCCCCTCTACAGAGACACTCCCAGGGATCTTACTAGGTTTCCATAGTAAGCAAAGGCAACGGTTGCCACCCAAACCTCCCAAGATCTTGAGCTGGATCTCTAGTCACCTCTTGCTTTAGCAGTTAGTCTCAGCTTTTGAGCACCTTGTCGGTTTGAGGCTATTATGAGACATGGCTGAAGCATCAGGTGTAAACTCAAATTGTCATTCCAACTCTGCTCTTATCAGGTTCTGCCATCAGCAGGACATAATCTCCCCAAGTTGTTTTCAAAAGTCGGACTGAGCCTTGAGGCCACCAGCTTAGGCCACCTGAGAGGAAGCACCAATTTTGTTTTTCCCCAGGACCTCGTAGACAGAGGTGTAGTCCTGCAGCACACAACTGAGCTGCAGCTGGAGCTGCCTTCGACACAGCAAGCGAGTCTGAGAACCCACGGACTGGTCCAAGGCCTGCCCTCTGACACCAGGCCATACCAAGGTCCTATGGCAGTGTCAAATGCCCCAGAAATTTTCTAAACACCAATTCTTGAGCTCTATACTTACCTCAGCATGGACCAGAAACAAACAGTTCACCAGCTGGCACCAGTTCAGGAACCATGCCCTGAAAAGCCTGTGCCATTTTGTAATTATGGACAGTGTATAAACTTTAACAGCTATAATAATAGCAATAATAATTGGGCATTGTCCTTTAGCTAGAGAAAATGAGACACTGTTTTTTTTTTCCTCCTCTGGAAATCTTTGATAAAAATCGAGCTGAGTCTAAAGTGATTAAAGTGATTAAAGTGATTTAAGTGATTAAAACAGTATGATATTAGCATAAAAACAGACACATAGATCCATGGAACAGAATAGAGAGCCCAGAAATAAACCCACATATATGTGGCCAATTAATTTATGACAAAAGAACCAAGAATACACAATAAGGAAAGTACACTCTCTTCATAAGTGGCATTGGGAAAACTGGGCAGCCACATGCAAAAGAATGAAACAAGATCAGTGTCTTATACACACAAAAATTAACTCCAAATGGATTAAAGACTTGAATGTAAGACCTGACACTAAAAAACTCTTAGAAGAAAACATAGGCAGTAAATTGCTTGATATTGGTCTTGGTGATATGTGTGTGTTTTTTTTTTTTTTAATCTGACAGCAAAAGCAAAACCTAATAAGTAGGACCATATCAAAATAAAGCACCTCTTCATACCAAAGGAAATCATCAACAAAATGAAAAAGCAACATGCTGAATGGAAGAAAATATTTGCAAACATATAACTGATAAGGGGCTAATATCTAAATTATAAAAAGAGCTCATACAACTCAAGAACAACAACAAAAAAAATCCAATTTAAAAAATGGGCAGAGGGGTAGCCCGGGTGGCTCAGCGGTTTACCGCCACCTTCAGCCCAGGGCGTAATCCTGGAGATCCCAGGATCGAGTCCCAAGTCAGGCTCCCTGTATGGAGCCTGCTTCTCCCTCTGCCTGTGTCTCTGCCTCTCTCTCTCTCTCTCTCTCTCTGTCTGTCTCTCTCTCTGTCTCTCATGAATAAATAAATAAAATCTTTTAAAAAATTAAAAATGGGCAGAGGATCTGAACATTTTTCCAAAGTAGACATACAGACAGCCAACGGGCACATGAAAAGATGCTCAACGTCAGTAATCCAGAGAAATCCAAATCAAAACCATAAGATATCACATCCCACCTGTTAAAATGAGAATTTCAGAAAGACAAGAAATAGTGAGTGTTGATGAGGATGTGGAGAAATAGGAACCCTCATGAGCTGTTGGTGGGAATTAACTGGTGCCTCCACTAGGGAGAACAGTCCAGAGGTTCCTCAAAAAATCAAAAATAGAACTACTATATGATCCACAATTCCACTTCTGGGTATTTATCCACAGAAAACAAAAACACTAGCTAAAAATACCCGCACATTCATGTTTATTGCAGCATTATTTACAATAACCAAGATATGAAAACAAGCTAAGTGGCCACTGATGAATAAAGAAAATATGAGAAAGATCTATTTGCACACCATTGCTGTAGAGGACGGTGCGAGAGCCCTTGTGTTAGAAATCAACATCCCTGTTCCCATATGTGTCTCTCATGACTGTGGAGATCATCATGTTGTGTTGACTGTGTTGTATTGTCTGCTGCATTGTGTTACAATGAGCTCCATCCCAGTGGACAGGAGGCAGGTTATTCATGAAAGGCTTGACATTCCCAGTGTCAATTGTCTCAAGACCCAGAAGGCCCTTCTGGAAACTGAACTCTTTCGATGCTGCAGAGGGAGATGGGGAAAAAGGTCTTTCCCTGGCCTTGTAATTGCACTGGAGAAGATGTCTCCACCTAGTTCTGCTCTGCTTACAGGTGTCCTCCATGGGGAATTGGACCCACAACAAGGTCGCTAGTCTTATCTGGAGCAGATGACCCAAGGTGATAATATTTTGAGTCTAACAATACCAAAAGCTACCCATCACTGACATCTACTAGGTGTCGGGCATTTTATTATAAATGCTCTCTCATTAAACTTCTCACAATCCCACGTGATAATCTACCTGCAATGTTGATGACTATGTTCATTTGAAAGGTTTAAAAAAAAAAAATAGCTACGAGAAGCTAAGTAACCCCTACCTCCAATCTAAAGTTTTATAATGGAGCTCAGATATTATTTTGTATCTTCCAGCCTCGTTGATAGTAAAATCTGACTTGAATGTCTCCAGGCTGCCCTCAGTTCGATGAAGGGGTGTTAGGGCAGAGCTGTGTTTAGGACAAGGCCACAAGGTGATAGGCACAAAGGATCCCCTTTCCTTCCATTCTGGCTTGGCTTGGAGTCATCATGAGGGACCCTCAGGGGACAGGCAGCCTTAGAGGAGCATGAGCCCACCCCTCCTAAGATTGCGAGTCTACTTCCAAATCTAGAGGAGCCGGGTTTTGTTTTTTATTGATGAGGGCACTTTCCCTTTCCCCTTCTCTGCTTTGAAAACTGACAACCTCTGAAATAGATCAGCAATTATATATAGCATCTGCTGGATGTTCAGTCCCATGTTCCCTGCCACGTGGGAGGCAAACCCGACGCTGCACCCTCCCCACACCAATTAAGCCAAAGGCTCCAGAGGCCAGAATTGGGTGCTGGTGCACCATTTCACATTCCCAGGTGATTCCTCTATGCTACTAGAGTGGAGGACCACTGCTGCAGACCATATGGGGACAATCTCACATGTGACAACTTTCTCAATATTCTTCCATTCTTTTCCACCCTTAAGTACTCTCTCCTCTGTAGTTTTGCTCCACAAAAACCTCAGAATCATCATCATCAACCCTCCAAGAGTGCTTAATCAAGTAAGTCAATTTCTTTTAAAAATGTGCTATTCGGTCACAGTGTGAGTTTCATTGTACAATCTGAAAATGGTAAAGCAATTTGACAAATGTTTTGAAATATAAAGATTAGATATTTATTGACAGACAAAACACCTTGATTATAGAATAATAAAGAGATCAGATATAGTTACATGATTCTATAAATATAAGTAAATCTATTATACCACCAAAAAATCTAATTACCTAACTAGACGAAAAAAAAAAACCAATAACCTCACAGAGTATAGTGTCTCAGAACCTCGTGTAGAGAATTATACTGATCCTAAGAAATCATAACATGTTGAAAAGTAGAAAATGGCATTTCTTTCTAGCTTTCTTATTTAGATAACAGAAAAATCTATTGCACTTTGTTGCATATATAATGTTTGAAAAACAGACCAAATTATAATGTTATATGTCATGGTGCAGGAATAATTCTGCAACCCAGAAAATGAACCAAGCAGGAAGTGTGCATAATGCCCTCAGTGTAGACAGCAAAGCAATAAGCTGCAGAATAAGTAATAAATGGCATTAACCTCCTCTGCCCTTACTGCCCAACCCACAGAAAGAGAAAATTATTAAAAATTCCACAAATGCCCTTTGGCTGTCTGAACCCTTCTGAAGGTTTTATATAGAAAAGCCTAGAAATGCTGTAGAGCATAATGAATGAAGATAAGCCTCAAGGTACTTCCAAAACTGTCACTGTATATATCGTAGGGCTGCAATTATAATCACAGCCATCATTTCAGAAAATAAAAATGCTAGTAAATTCATGCTTCTGGTGAACCAGGAAATGTGTAGTCTTTCTGGGAAGAGGGTAAGAATCTAATTTACTTGTTGTGCTGTATCCCGTATTCCATCTTGTAAAATCAGTCAAGCTGGACAAGAACCGGGCAGACCCCACACCCGGGGAGGTCAGCTAGGCCATCTGCATTTGCTAATCCTGGTGTGTAGCTGTGGGTGGGCTCCAGGCTGTGAGCCATGTGTCCTCCTTCCTGATTTCTGGGTCCCCTACCTCCCCCAGGTGCATATTCCAAGTGCCCTCTCCCTCCATCACAACCCTTCACCGGCAGAGCTTCTCACAAGGCTTTCCCCTGTCATATGCCTCCCATTCCTCACATCCTCCCCACCCCCAACTTCCCAACCCCAACCACCATCCCCCATCCCCACCCACCCATCTCCTACTCCCTACCCCCATCCTCCACCAGCCCTCTAGCTCATCCTTCAGCACCAAGGTGGCACTACTGACTGGGATAAACTTGCCATATGATAATGACACAAGGCAACATGCCTGTATTGAGTTGGACAGTGTCCACGCTCCCCAAAATTCGTATCCTCCCTAGAACCTCAGAATGTGATTCTATTGGACAATGGATCATTGTAGACGTAATTACCTAAGGTGAAGTCATAATGAAGTAGGGTAGGCCCTTGATCTGACATGTCTGGTGTCCTTATAAGAGGAAAAGAGACCCAGGGATGCAGACACCCACAGAGGAAGACCAAAGAGACGAAGAGAAGACCGTGGATGACAGAGGCAGAGATTGGAGCGATGCATCTCCGAGCCAAGGAACACCAGGGATTGCCAGGAACCCCTAGAACCTAGAAGAGTCAAGGAAGGATATTTGCCCAGAGCCTTCCGAGAGATCATGGCCCTGCCAACATCTTCATTTTTTAACTTTGAGCTTCCAGAACAGGAAAAGAATACATTTCTGTGCTTTCAAGCCACTACTTTGTTCGTCTACCCCTTGGAACTAATACAGAGCCTTTAAAAGTAAGTGTGCACCTGGCAGCTAACTATAGCCTCCTGCAGACTTGAGTTGGAAAATAAGTTTCTTCTCAAATGGCAGCCGTTGCTTCATGGAGCCACTTAGCATGAGGCTTGGAGCTGGGCTGTAAGGCTATGTCCAGGCTCTGCAAGGAAGAATGACATTGGGTACTGGCATTGTCTGTCATGGACCCCAAAGAGAGAGTGACAGCTCATGCCTGCCCTGCTGGTGGCACTTCCCAGGCTCATAGCCCACATTTTCTGGACAGCGACTCCCACAATCACCACAATCTTACCATCTTTAAAAGCTTTCTGTTTTTCACTTTATAGGAAAATAAAGAAATAAATACAAAATAACACAAGTAGAAGTTAACTTTTTCAAATAGATCTAATCGTTTTTTTAAAGGTGGAATTACTAATTCTTATGCAAATGCACTAAATGTCAGTTGATTTCTTAATTCATGGAAACCAGATCCAATACCTAGTTAATAGACAAAAGAATGTTGCAGAAAGGCTTGGCAAGAAAGGACCAGCTTATAAAAGTTTAATATATAAGGTACAAAGTCAAGATGGTTCCATAAAATTTGTGAGGCTGGAAAAACATGGTCTCTAACCAATAGGATTAAGATGATAAAATCTGGGCAGCCCGGGTGGCTCAGCGGTTAAGGGCCACCTTCAGCCCAGGGCCTGATCCTGGATCTCCAGGATCGGGATCAAGTCCCACGTCAGGTTCCCTGCATGGAGCCTGCTTCTCCCTCTGCCTGTGTCTCTCATGAATAAATAAATAAAATCTTAAAAAAAAAAAAAAAAAAGATGGGGCAGCCCGGGTGGCTCAGCGGTTTAGCCCCGCCTTCAGCCCAGGGCATGATCCCAGGGACCCGGGATCAAGTCCTACGTCGGGCTCCTTGCATGGAGCCTGCTTCTCCCTCTGCTTGTGTCTCTGCCTCTTTTTCTCTCTCTCTGTGTCTCTCATGAATAAATAAATAAAATATTTTTTTAAAAAAGATGATAAAATCTCAGAAGAAAAACAAAGATTGATTTGGCTTACTATATTAGCTTGGTACCACTACCTCGCATGAAATTTGGCAAGTAGTAGATTTAATAGTGAATACATGACTACATATGTTAATTTTCTTTAAAAAAAACATATATTTAAATACCAAATGCTATTTGGACATAAAAATACCATCTTAATAAGCTGTAACTCATTATACTCTTCCAGTCAAGCTTTTAAGAAGGAACACTGAGAATCATGTCAATGTTCTAAAAGTCAATATTCAAGGAGAATATTAATACTATCACTGTAATAACAACAGCAATACTTACATACGCTACTAAATGCCAGCTACTGTCATGATTGCTTCTTTTACATCTACTAACTATTCAATCCTCACAACTCATCATTTTGTAGATGAGGCAACAGAAACACAGAGAGGTCAAGTAACTTGCTCAAATTACACAGCTAGTAAGAGCCACGCTGATCAGAGTCATTCCTCCAGCAGATATTTGTGAAATACTCATTCCATGCAAGTCTGGCCATCACGCTGAGACAAAAAGCACCACGGAACCTCTGCAGGGAAAATTCTTCCTGGTCACAACACACTCACATTCCTGCAAACCCAAGATTCTGACACTTGACAGCATCCTTCATAAAGCTAATGTTCAAACTCAGCAAGCTTTCACTCATTCAATTCTCTCTCCCTACCGAGTCAGGCAAGTATAGCAGATCCTTTCCAATGAAACACGTCATGAACAGGATACAAATCATGGTGTAATTGGAAAGGACCTGGAGATGTGGCTTGTCTTCCCACAAGGGGAAGGTAGGGTTTGCAAATAAATTAATTTAATTTATATAAAAAGCTGAACTGTTTGTTTGCTTAAATAGCTATCTTTCCAGATGTCATCTTTCCCCTGAACATGGTTAGAATGACCAGACTGAAATTAACTTTTAAACAGACAGGCAGGGCACAGAAGTGATGATTCTATTTGCAGGATCAAGTGATGACTTCCTTTTGCCAAACCTCCTGGAAGTTCTACTAAATTTTTTTAGTGCAAAGGAGAAATTAGAATGGGAATGAGGGGTTTTTGCTAATGGGGATGTTTTACCTGATGTGGCCAAGATAATGTGTGGTTCGTGTTATTTATGGACTCCTTGAACTGCCCTTCAGGACACCTCCTAGGCTATCACTAGTTGGCTGAGTCTTTATTGACATTAAATGATATCTTAAAACTATTTAGAAAAACTTTAATCAACACATTTATTTTCGGGGGAAATAGACACTATGCATGAATTTTATGTGACACTTGTCCCCATCTGACCCATAAGCCACACACTTTGCTTATGTATCTGCTTATATATCAGTAATGCAGTGTGTGTTCCTTAGAATACTTCATTTCTATGGCAAAAACCCAAAATACATAATGGTTCCACCACTATAGAAGTCTGTTCTGTGCTCCCATACTAATTCTGGACAGATGAACAGCCCTCCTCCATAGCAGACCCTTCCATACAGTCACTTAAAAGAGACTCAGACTATGAAAACTTTATCATCTTCAATTGTGACTTTCTAGGTAGTCTCAGGTGTGGAAATCAATCCTTCAGAAAAGGAAAGCCTGGAGACAGCATGGAGTTGATTTCCATAGACCAAGCCAGGAAATGGCACACATCACATTCTATTGGGTGGGACTAAGTCACATGGGCCACTCCTAATTGCAAGGTGTGAAATTTTGATTTATAAGAAATATATATTTGGTTATTTAGATGGCCAAAATATATTTCTCATATATATTTGGAGTTACTCCACAGTTCCTGTCTCACAGCTGCCAAAGCCCTTGCAATGTCCTAGGTGTTGAGGGTGGTAAAGGTATCTTTTATTACATTAACAAGATGGCTTTGGGAATCTCACCTGGAGATGGGGACTGGTTGCCAATGGAGCCAGTCCTGTGATTAGAAGGTTGGAAATTTTGGTCTCACTCCCTAACCTCTGGGGAGAAGTGAGAGGCTAGAGGTTGAATTAATTGCCAATGGCCAATTATTTAATAAACCATGCCTAAGTAATGAGGCCTCTGTAAAAAACTCCAAAGGTCACGGTTCAGAGAACTTCCAGGTTGATAAACACTTTGGAGATTTGGGAAGAGTAGAGCCCCAAGGATGGTATGAAAGCTACACACTCTTTCCCCACAACTTACTTTTTGCCTCTCCTCCATCAGTCTGTTCCTGAGGTATAGCCCCTTCTAATAAACCAGTGATCTCATAGGTATAATGCTTCTCTGAATCCCATGAGCCAGTCTAGAAAATAAATCAAACCCAAGGAGGAATGGAAACCTCTGATTGATAGCCAGTCTGTCAGAAATACTGGTGACAACCTGAACTTGAAACTGGCATCTGAAGTTGGGGTAGGGGTGGGGAGTAGGGATAATTTTATACAACTAAATCCTTAACCTGTGAGATCTGATCCTATATCTAGGTAGATAGTGTCAGAATTGAATTGAGTTGAGTTGAATTCTCACCTGCTGGTAAGAGAATTTCTTGGTGTTCTGTGGAAAACACACACATAGACACACGCACTGGAATTGGGTCCAGGAACCCACAAGGCAAGGACACCTGGGAAATAGAATTCAGCCATGAAGTCTCCAGGGAAAAAAGAGGAACACAGGTTCTGATGAGCCACTAGTAGTCTTGCTGTGAGATTAAACTGTCTAAACTATGAGATTAAATAGTCTAAACTGGGCAGCCCCGGTGGCGCTGCGGTTTGGCGCTGCCTGCAGCCTGGGGTGTGAACCTGGAAACCTGGAATCGAGTCCCACGTCGGGCTCCCTGCATGGGGTCTGCTTCTCCCTCTGCCTGAGTCTCTGTCTCTCTCTCTGTGTGTCTATGAATAGATGAATAAAATCTTTTAAAAGATTATAAATAAATAAAGTCTAAACTGTGAGATTATGGGTAAATGCTGAACCTTATTTCCCACTTGCAGTAAAGATGTTCCATTCTGAACAATGTAGGCTTCAGGAAGAGTTTTGGTTACTACTTTAAAGTTCCAATTTAGGGCTTTTCTGGACAAATAAAAACTGACAAAACTCTTAACTATTGCCATATATTAGGCCCTGGAGTTGGAGAAACCTCATTGGAATCTGGGCCTTGTCACTTAGTAGCTGGTTATCTGGGCAAAATATTAAATTTTCTTAGCCTCAGTAAAATGGGTACAAGAATAGTAGCTATCACATAGAGAGGTCTTATGAGGATGAAATGAGATCATACGGTTTGACTCTGTGTTATAGGGTGATTAATGTGGGACCTGGCACAATGTCTCCCACATTCTCCTGGGAGTTCTACACAAATTGACAGGATTCTCTCATTTCTCTGATTAGCGCAGTGTTACACAAAGTCACTCTCTGCTCAGAACACAAGCACGCATCAACACTTTACATCTCTTGAAAGCATCCAGTCTCAAAAATATCCTCTTGTGGGGGTGGGGAGAGCTTTGGTTAAACTCTGCCTGGGCCGGCTGTATCACATGGGGAGGGTGCATGGTACAAATGAAACTCTGGAGCCCTCGTTCAAAGAGTAGTAATAATTGCAAGGCAACATCAGCAGAGCCTTAAACCCAGCATGAGGCCCTTCCAAGCATGGGTGCTGTGTGACCTGCCCTAAGGCCTGCCCCAAGCTCCACCTCTCACCTCCCCAGAACTGATTAGGAATTTCCCCAGCAATACAGTGGCTGAGTTGGTTAGAAGGGTTGACATCAGCTTCACAGTGTGAGACCATGCTAGTCAGGAACAAGTTCACCGCTTACTTCTGTCACCTTCTTCTGATTCCAGGCGTGCAGGTTCTGAGCAGAGAACTTGACCCCCGTTCCCTTCAAAGTGGCACCAGGCTCCGGCTCCCCAGGGGCCGGGGGGCTCCTCCCCTCTGGCAGCAAGCTTTCCCGACCTGCAGGCCCCAGGGCCCAAGGAGGCGGGGGCCTCCCACCCACCTGCGCAGTAAGTGCAGAGAATGCGCTTCACATTCACCAAGGTCTATTCCAGCCCGCAAGGACACGTCTTCAGGTTTTCCGGAGAATCCAGACATACAGATTTTTTTTTTTTTAATGTGAAATCTCCTAATTCTAAAATATTGACAACTGAATAAAAGTTTAGGAAACCGGGCAGCCTGGGTGGCTCAGCGGTTTAGCACCGCCTTCAGCCCAGGGCGTGATCCTGGGAACCCGGGATCGAGTCCCACGTCGGGCTCCCTGCATGGAGCCTGCTGCTCCCTCTGCCTGTGTCTCTGCCTGTGTGTGTGTGTGTGTGTGTGTGTGTGTGTGTGTGTGTGTCTATGAATAAATAGTCTTTAAAAAAATATATTAAAAAGTTTAGGAAACCGGCAGGTAGAACAGAAGACATCTATGAGCCTGAAACTTCTGGTCCCCGAGTTCTTCTGGTCCAAGGACCCTATCCGCGGACCCTAACCACCTCGGAGACACTTCCGGTCACCTGCCCACACCCCTGCCCACACCCTGCCCCCGTCAGGCACACTGGCGTCCCCCCCTGCCGCTGGTCTTACCTGTGCACTGAGCGTCTTACGATGGCCGGGTGCCCCCCCCGCCCCCCGCCACCCCGGGGAGCAGAGGAGGCCGCGGGGTGCTGCGGCATCCTTGCTTGGCAGGTGAGTCTGGGGAGCCTGGGAAAGGAAGAAGGGGGGAAGGTGGAGCCCGCGGTGCCCTAACAGCCCCCGGGGAAGCCGGCCTGGATGAGGCCTGCTGGCCTGGGCAGTGGGGGGACCGTGGTAAGAAGGGGTAGCGCAGGGGACAAGAGCATGAGAGAGAGGATGAGAAAACCTGGACCCATTGTGCAGAGAGGCCTCAGCGGAGAGACAGCACAGGACAAGCCGCACTTCAGGGCTTCCCCAAGGCCATCTGTGGGTGTCCGGGCCACATCAGAGACCTGGTCACTAGAAGAGCCTTTGGCTCCAGGTAGATGGATTGCGCCCCTGGAGAACAGTGTTCCCTCCCAGACGTTCCCTACCCACGATCAAGATCAAGAATGGGACTCCTGAAAAAAAAAAAAAAAGAATGGGACTCCTGATTGGGAGCCAGTGTTGCTAGCTGCTGGCTGGGGGCCCCCAGCCTCTTGCCCAGGGTAAGAGGCTTGGAACACTCTCCTACCTGGCAGCCCCAGGAGGAGCAAACACTTTAGAATGTGTTCATTCTTTCACTGTGGGTTTCTGTTTGATTAATTTCTCATTCCCAGGAAGTGCCCATGGGAGTTTCAATAACACAATAGCTCTTGTTGAGGTGTGGGAAGAATGGAATGGGGGTGACAAGTTTGTAAGACACCTGATTGACACCAGGAATAGGAAAAGGCGGCTGGCACCATTGTGTCCCAGAGGTATGCTGTGCCACTAAGAGCCTGTTGAGCAGGCCAGCCTGGGGAGACCGGGGAAGAAAGGGCAGGAGCTAGAGGGCAAGCTGACCCTGCCCTGTGGGCTCAGGCTGGGGGCTTTCTAACCCAGACCAGGGGGTGTCAGACATTAGAAGAGAGAGGTCAGGGCCGTGTCTAAGACCTGGAGTTGAACATGAGCCTCAGAGAACATCTGAGCTTCCAAGGAGGACTGAAAGAACTAGAATCTTCTGTGGCCCCTTAGACCCTAAGGGCTTAGATAAGATACCAGCACTGCTTCAGACTGCCTAAGGCCACTCTCAACAGATACTTAGCCAAGTTTCACCTGCTACGGGAGCATTAGTAAACTAAAATCCTAAGTGATTTGAGGTGAGCAGAAACAGGTGTTTTATGTACCCTTATACTGGAATTATTGATCACTTTCCCAAAAATTTATTCATGCAATACGTGGAGCCAAGTGAAAATTTGGCAACTATGGCATTTTGCAGATTCACTCAAAGTAAATGAGGTACATTTTCTTGCCTAAATTACCCCGTCTGGTTTGAACACTGAATACATTAACCATACAGATTTTAGCTTTCATTTCTCTCTAAATCATATAGATACATGGCAAATGTTTAAATTAGAGATGGCTTGTGTTAGCAAACATTTTATAGGAGATGTGCATACGCTTAAAGTAATTGTTTCAATTTTTGTCTTTCTAGAGTCATAGGGTTAATCCTTCCAGAATTTCGGGCATTGTTTTCCATACTCCTTGCCTCTAAAGCAATGCAGAATTTCCACTGATTAACTAAATGCTTCAAATACACTATTTAGAACTGTAAAAATCCATGTTATAATCATGCCAGTGTGTGAGAGTGTAGAGAAAGAAGAAGCTAGAGAAAGGAAAAAAAGAGGAGAGGGGGAAGGTGCAGGGTCTCAGGCAGGTGATGCAAACTTCCCTGGCCAGCCAGGGAAAACAGATGGCAGTGGGCCTGGCACCTTTTCCAAGGCCAGAGGGAGGTAGCCCAGGACCTCATTCTAGCTGTGTTTGTCTCCAGGTTATTCAGGAGATACTCTGCTTTGTCAGCATGTAGGGTCTGTCTTGTGTAAATTAGCTTTGGCGGTTTCACCTACTCATTCAGGTAATGGTGTCAAAGAGGTTCCCCACGTGAGGTCATGTGTGTCTGGGGCTAGACACATGGGCTTGTGTGTGTCTGGGGTTCCTTTGGTCTATTGGTCTGTATGTCTGGGGCTACTTTGGTCTATTGATGTTGTGAATGACTCGTGTTTTCTCCACTTCCTACCCCCTTCCTCCCCACTTTCAGCATGTAAGACCTGTCTTGTACAAGTTAGCTTTGGCATTTTCACTTGCTCATTCAGTGACGGTGTGGGATGGTGTGTGTCTGGGGTTACTTTGGTCTCTTGGTCTGTGTGTCTGGGGCTATTTGGTCTGTAGATGTTGTGAATGACTCATGTTCTCCCCCACCTACCCCACCACCTCATTGAAATGCAGACTTCACTGCTTTTGGTGGTTTTGCCTTTGTATGGACTTCTCAGCACATTTTCTCTCCTTCTAGGATTGATGAAGAATGTCTTCTGCAAGGTTCTTCAAAGTCATGACCTCCCCAGCAGAGCAATCAGACATGATAGTAATGTAAGAAGTGTGGAGGTCCAGGTTGACCTGAGGTAGGTGGCAGTAATAATGCACCTGACGGAGGGGGGTGAGGGTGGCTAAGGGGAGGGAGCAAAAGGAGTCTTGGGGTGAAGCAGGTAGGGTGAGCATGCTGTGAAGAAGTTCCAGGGGTCCAGGCACAAGTGAAGCAGGAAACTGAGGCAATCTCTCTATGCTAAGCATTTGAACAAACCATGATGGTTTTTCCTTTATATCATCGATTTTTACTTCTACCATATGAACAGTCATACTCTATATATTGCTAAAAATAGTTAGAACTGAAAACATAAGACTGTAGATTCAGAGAACCAGTAAAATCAAACTGCACATGCCATGTGTATTATTTATTGCTGCACAGCAAATTACCTCAAAACTTAGTGGTTTAAAACAAATATAAGCATTTTTCATCCCACACAGATTGTGTAGGCCAGGATTTGGGGAGCAACTTGGCTGAGCTGATCTAGCTCCAGTCTTTCCTGAATTAAAGTCAAGACATCAACTGAGGTTGCAATCATCTGAAGACTTGGCTAAGAATGGAGCATCAACTTCTAAGAGGGTTCATTCACATTGTTGTCAAGTTGGTGCTAGCTGTTAGCAGGAGGCCTCAATTCATTGCCACATGGAGCTCTCCAAAGGGTTTCTCCAGGTCCTCACAACCTGGAGGCTGGCTTCTCCCAGAGCAAGTGATCTAATAGAGCAAGGTAGAAACCAGAATGTCTTTTATAATATAGCCTTGGAAGTTATACCACATCACACCTTCTATTGTTTAACATGGGATTTCTCTCTTATTTAGTGTGGGAGGGGACAACACAGAAGCATAAATACCAGGCGGCAAGAGCCATTGGAGGCCATCTTGGAGGCTGGCTGCCATACCATGGAAAATACATGCCTATGTAAGAATTCAGTTAACACAAATACATTCTTGGGGGAAAATGATCACCTGAAGTCTTCAGAAAATTTGTTCAAGTTACAATTCCATCCTGCATTTGAATCACAAACACTTGTGGCAGGAGTGACCAAACCATACGATCCTTTCAGCTTCCTGCCTACCTGTGAGAGAAGAGGGCTGAGGCTTCATAAAATACTCAAAGGTGACTGCAGGGAGGAAAAAGGCAGGAATACCATCGTTCTCTTTTGTTTCAATTTGCTGGAACGTATATCACCACGTTTGAAAAAATACCACAAGGATAAAAGACTGCTCTTAATCAACAAATCAAAGCTCAGGAATAATTGAGATCCATTGAAACTCAGTTCCGATATAAAAACCAAAGGAGCAATTTGCTAACATAACACAGATGAGAAGCGATAGCATCAAACTCAGAGAAATGAAAGCAGATAGAGGAATGAAGAAAAAAATGTTCTGATGTTAACAAAGTCACTTACACTCAGTGTGATTGGAAATTCTAAGCTATGGTGGCCAAAGTGAGAAGGAGTAACATTATTACATTCTATTAAGTGGCAATGCATTCAAGGAAAGTTTCAATTAATTGCAACTGACATCTATAACTCAATGATTATGTGCAATGCACTGGTACTCATTACCTATAGAAGAGATCTAAAGACATAAAAAATTTGGTCCCAGTGCTCAGGAGGTTTATACTTTAGAGAGAGAGATAAATACATACACAAATAACTGAACCATGAATGCCCAAAGAAAAGTATAGGCAAGGGATCTGGGGAGTATTGAATGAAGATGATTCAAGGAAAGCTTCCCAGAAGAGGTAGCAAATGAATAAGGCATTGCAGAGTGCACAGGCTATAGATAGGACCACGGGGAAGAGGGAATGGGAAATAGAGTGCTTCTGCTGAAGAGCTTGAACAATGAAACAGAGGTTGGCAAATGCAGGATTGGTTTGCAGGAACAACCTAGACTGTCTCTAGACTAAGAGATTAGAAGTCATCAAGGTGGAGGATTGTCCTTGGTGGGAGAAGAGAGTGAGAGTGTACATTGGGCTTAGAACCTGAAGGGATGATTAATGCCATGAATTTATGCGAAAGCTATGGAAACCAGACTGACAAGATTCAAATCCCAACTCTGTCATTTACCAGTTTGCGTGAACTTGAACAAATTACTTAAACTCTCTGTACCTCAATTTTTCACCTGAAAAAGGGAATGATAATAGTATCTACGTTATAGGTTATGAGATTCAATGACTCCATATATGTAATGTACCACAGCAGTGCCTGGAACAATGGGCCATCATCACCATCATCATCACTATCATTTGTTCTGTGACTGGAAGGTAGGGACCGTGGAATGTTGCAAAAGTAGAATGGAAAGGACTAATGACCTATCAGATGTGAGATTAGGAAGTGAGAGGAGTCCAAACACACAGTTAAATTTATATTCCCAGGTGAACTATAAGGATGAAGATTGTACTGGTCATGCATGATAAACACAGTTAAGCTGAAGAAACAAATTAAAGCCTCCAAATCCAGGCTTAATACAGTAATGAATTATTTCTCACCTGGCAGACATCCCCTACACTGGTTGGTGGGAGGTTTTGCTCCACTGGGTCTCCCAGGGACCTGATGAACACCCACCATCTTGGAGCTCCACCTCTGGAATAGTAGCCTCTTTGGTCACTGTAACAGGGGATAAGATTGGTGTCACTCACAGTCCAGAATTAGTGCATGGCCCCACCTAACTGTGGGTCCACAGGGCTTTCAGGGAATTACATGGATATTCAGTGAGCAGTAAATGCCTTTGCCACAGGATGAATGAATGGGTTTGAACAAGAAAATAATAAACTTGGTTTTGGATGTTGTATTAGTCCGCTAGGGCTGCCATAAGAAAATGCCAATGATTGGATGATTTAAACAATGGAAACTTACTTCTCACAATTGTGGAGGCTCGAAGCCCAAGGTCAAGGTGCCAGTAGCTTTGTTTTCCCCTGAGACCTCTCTCTTTCGTTTACAGATGTCCTCCTTCTTGCTGTGTCCTGGCTTGGTCTTTTTCTTCTGTGCCCATCCTGGTGTCTCTGTGTGTGTCCAAATTTCCTCTTCCTACAGGAACACCAGTCAGGTTGGATTAGAGGCTCACTCAACAGCTTCACTGTGACTTGATCACCTCTTTGAAGGCTCTATCTCCAAGTATAGCCATAGTCTGAAGAATGAGAAGTTGGGGCTTCAACATATGAATGGTTGGGGTTGGGGTTGGGGGGGCTACAATTCAACCCATAACAGGTGTGCTGAGTGTGACCTAACTGAAGCAAGCATCTAACATTTGTCTTAAGAATAAATCATTTTTGTTAGATGTTGGAAAGTTTTACCCTCAGTCAAATCAATCCATTCAACCTAAGAAGCAGTGATTATAAATGTTACTTCTACTTCTGTTCAGTTGTTGACAGAACCAACAAGTTAAATATCCTAACCATGAAACAAAAGGAAAAAATTTGTTACATAAAGAAAGAAAAATCTGACCTGTGGAATAGGCACATGTTATCGAAGAATGGAACTCATTCACAGCTGGGAAATCAGCAATGGATTTAACCTGGCATTCATTAAAGAAATTGAGGCCACACTGATGATTCTAATTAAAATAAAATTAATCTCCATGTCACACAGTAAACACTGACAGAAGGCAACACATCCGCGCTTATTTCCTTGCGGCTTTCATTAACTCATGACTGGAATCTCTAGCAGAGATTTGCCATGTCTGAGTCTACAGGCTGCCCACATTTTAAAGGACAGTTTAAAATTCAATCATGCAAAGTAAGCAAAAAACCAGACAGATGACTGAGTTTCTCTCTGTTCATTCACTTGTTCTGGCACCAGAGAAAAATAGCTGGTAACTAGAATTATAAGAAAAGGTGCCTCGTGAACCTTCAGTGAAACTCAAGTCGGGTAAAATATCCTACTTTAGGAAAACCAGGTAAATAAATACACTGGATATATTGTGAGCTACAATTCTAAAAATACAGTATTAGGCCAGAGTGGTTCATTTGTAGATTTTTGACTGGCTCTTTTTTTTTTTTTTTTTTTTTTTTTTTTTTTTTATGACTGGCTCTTAAAGATGCTGCAAAATCTCCAACAGTCTCTATCTCTGCCCCTACATTTCAGCCCTGGGCTCTCTGACCCTGTACTTGGTCCATGTACATAGGTTGTCTCCTGTGTTTTGAGAGGAAAATATCTTCCACATTTTAGGTTTCTCAATGCCTCTGCTAAGACTGAATATAGCTGGCCTGTGGGATATCCATATTATTGTAACATTAGGCAAGAGTTTATGTGTTAAATGCTTTCCAACAGTCACTCAGTTAAATCCCCACCCCTTCAAGGGAGCTTGACCAAAATCATCTTTTTCTTCCCCTAACCAGCAAAGTGAAACAGGAAATTAAGACCAGGCTAAGAGCCAGAAAGGCCCTGCTGGACAGTGACTATCTTCTTCGGGTATGCCTTCCTGTGGTATTTGTGAAGAGTGCTCTGTGTTGTAGGTCCAGTATCACCTCCAGACCTCCAACCACCACTAAATGTATATCTATGGTCACGCTTCAGTATGTCATCAACACTTGCTAATGGGGGACCAAGAGCAGTACTGAGCGTCCAAGAACCCACCTCCCAGAAGGTTACAAGTGGATAAGCCATGGCAGGAAGGAGTGGGAATCACATCACAAATACTGGTAGGCTTGGAGAACAAGCAAGAGCCAATTTTGGTAGTTGTAAAAACCTCAGGTCCCACATAGACGACTTCTTTTCTGTTGGTTGAGGATCACCAGACTACATGACTTCTCCTGTCCCCTCTGGTCTCTAGGCAGTCAGTGATGTCTTCCCAAACAATTGGAAGAAGAGACTAAAAGCAGAGCAACAGTCAGGAGGCCATTTGTGGCTGCAACCCAGAGCAGAGGAGATGAGGGCCTGAACTATGCCACCTAAGGGAAAAGAGAAGAGAGGACAGCCTGCAGCTAGGAAGGGGTAGACTTGGGATTTCACATCTGGCTGACCATGGGATGAGAATGAAGATGGAGGAAAAAGAAGGATCAGAGATGACTCCCTCCCAGTCCCAGCCCTCTGTTTTCCAGTCATATCACTGACAAGGCAAGAGGGCAAGATGTTGGTATTGATTTCTATCTCCAGTAGATTATATTGCAAGTTCCTATGGGAAGATTCTTTTCTCTCTTTTTTTTTTTTAAGATTTATTTATTTATTTTAGAGAAAGAAAGAGAGAGCATATGGGGGAGGGGCAGAAGGAGAGGGAGTAAGAAAATCCCAAACAGACTCCATGCTGAGTGCGGAGCCCAACACAGGACTCAATCCCACAACCCTGAGGTCATGACCTGAGCTGAAACCAAGAGTTGGGTGCCCAATCAACTAAGCCAGCCAGGTGCCCCTCCACTGGAAAGATTCTTAAAGGTGAAAAAGTAAATAGACCCTTGGCTCAGAAGTGAAGCTGAAATGGAAATTTCAAGATGGGACTCATACAGACATCCAGTCTGTGAATAGGATCTTGGAGGTCAATACGTGCCTTGTAAGGCACCACCCTGTGATGGCATTCAGAAGTGAGGTCTGTCAGTAAATCTTCAACTGGACCTTTGTTGTTTTTCTAGCTCTGAGCAGATATATTAAGGAGACTTTTCAGTAGTAAGATTACTACTAGGAAGAAACAAAACCCAAGACTGAAGCCAATGTCTAAATATTTTCAATCTATCTTGCTGCCCAAAACATTGTCCCAAGGAATAACTTTGTGTGGTGCTACTGCTTCACCACCTGTATGGGATATCTCTTATTTACCACTCTGAACCCCCTCAACCCCACCTGTCTTTTGTTTCAGCCTCCACTGGGGCATCCACTGACAGCTCCAGTCAGTTCTACCTACACCCAAGGCTCTTACCACCCAAACCAGCACCTCTCTGTGGCTGCAGAGTGGGATGCCTTAGGAACCCACTTGGTGCCCCTCAAATCTCTAATCTGGAAGATGAGAGAGTTAACATCTTACAGGCAAACCCACAGAAGTTGGCGGGCAGTCCTTCCCCTTTCTCCCCCTGATGAGTACTCTCAAGATGCATTTCAGATGGCTCCTCAGGGGTCCCCATGATCTGGGGACCAGTGAACATGGCTGCAGGCAACTAACTCAATAACACAGCCACTCTTCTTTCCTGGGGATCATACTCCCCGGTAAAATCCTCAACAAACCTTCCATTCCTCTTCTGCCTTCTACCTCATTCTGAAAATTGGTTTTTATAACCCAGATCAAATTATTTCCAGCAGAGTAACAAACTGAGAGATATGCAACATGGTTTATTTTAGATTTTATATTCTAAAATTCATGATTCCAGGGGCACCTGGTTGGCACAGTCAGTTGAGTATCTGACTCTTGGTTTTGGCTCAGGTGGTGATCTCAGGGTCGTGAGATTGAGCCCCCATCGGGCTGCACACTTAGTGAAGAATCTGCTTGAGATTCGCTCTCCTTCTCCTTCTCCTTCTGCCCCTCCCCCCTGCTCGAGCTCTCTCTGTCTCTCTCTCTCTCTCAAATAAATAAATCTTAAAAAATAAAATTCATGGTTTCAGAATGTTTATATCAGACAACTAATTCAGTACATTGTGCCGAATAACCCCTTTTATAGAATATTAAGATATCTTCCAGCATTTTCAGTAATTTATTCATCTAATAGTTCATTTGTTGTACATTGCTACAGTAAATATACCCTCCTTCTCTTTCCCTTGTTGTCCTGTTTACAATGACTGTCTATACTTTATTTTTCTCTCTCTGTTAATTTCCTCCTTCCTCCAACTGGTCATACTCAGAGCCAACAGCTTGCACAAAGTCCCTAAATAGGATCCAGGTAATCACATACTTTGAGGGCCCTGGTCAAAACCCATCTGTCAGGCTCCAGCCCCTGGCCCTTTTAGAAAGAAGCAGATTAAGTTAGAAACCCAAGGACCAAGGAGAGCAATTATCAACCAGCTCTGGGCTGGGCACTGACCTGTTCAAGGAAGTAGAAAGGACTTCTGAGCAGAGGGAGACACATCAAGACCCCTTGGTGACAGGAAGTTCACACTCGTTCATTGTACAGATGTTATTGCATACCCACTATGTCCTAGGGGATGCACCACAGACCAAGACAGACAACTTCATGTGTTTGTAGGTTTTATCATCTAGTAAGGCCACATGATGCTGCTTTTCATGGCCAGGGCCTCCAAGAAGGCATAAGACCATAAGGTGATTATTCTAAGAGCTCTTGTAGACTCCAGCATCTCACTCCTTGTCCTTTAGACCAACCTCCACCTGTTGGCCACATCAGTCAGCCCTATCAGAGGCTTCTCAGCCCACTCCCACAGAGGCAGGACTGGCCCAGAGCAATGTCATGGCATAGATCCTGTTTTCGGAGATCCCTTGGTGAGTCCACACTGGGTCTCCTCTCTAGAAAGTATTGTCTGGGGATGAGAGCCTCTGTCACCCAGCAGAAACCTAGGGTCCCAATCTGGGAAACCACCAACTTCTATGTTTTCTGTCCCACCAGTCTGCCCCTGTCCTGTCCCCTGGAATCAGTAACTTCCAGAATTTTTCGTCTAAATCTCGACTCACAGAAAGAAAAATATTTTACATAGTATTAAGGAAACTTCTTACCAATCCAATTACAAACACATTTCAAAGTTATTTTTACAATCTTGCTGTTCAAAAACCACAAGCTATAGTAAGCCATTCAAAGGTGTATTTGTGGTGGGGACATTTTATGGAAAAAGAAAATGGTTATTGTTAGACCAACAACTAGAAGAAAAGGAATGTTTGGATAAAGGTCACTAGATTCTTAACGACACTCCCTGACAGTAACTTGAGTGGATAGGTAACCAGTTTCCTTGAACAAGTCTTAATACTGTTAACTTCAGAAAATCTTCCATGCTTTAAGCTTTATCAGGAATGCTAGTTTCTTCCCAGAAAAAAATCATAGACTCCATCACTTTGGGATCCCGAACAATTTTCTCTTTATAGTTACAACCCAGAAAATTCTTGCATGCATCATTGAAACAGAAGTCTAAAGATAATGATTCTTGCCCTTACCATGCAAAAAGAGTTTGAGTTTTCCTCTTATTTTCAATTTCCTAAAAAAAAAAATTTTTTTTCTTACTTTACAACACACTGGTGGTTCCCAATTTGCAGGATGCAAAATGCTGCTGAGAACTATTCTGCTTGTGAGCCAAAGGGAAAAATAATGCCAGGCACTTACTTTACAATATTGTGATTTACTTACAAGAATGATGGCATTTGAAATCATTGTTGTCCTTGAAATGTGGAAGCCTTCACTTAAATGTTTGATGTTTCCCATTACTTGCCATGGCCAAAATGTCTCCCAGGAAACACATCTGAAATTATATAATAGAAGCCAATATTAAAAGATAAGAAAGTTCACAGCAGCTTTACTTACAATGGCTGAAAACTGGAAATAGCCTAAATGTCCATCAACATTAGAATGATTGGCGTAGGGTAGCTTGGGTGGCTCAGCAGTTTAGTGCCACCTTCAGCCCAGGGCATGATCCTGGAGGCCCGGGATGGAGTCCCATGTCGGGCTCCCTGCATGGAGCCTGCTCGTCCCTCTGCCTGTGTCTCTGCCTCTCTCTCTCTCTCTCTCTGTGTCTCTCAGGAATAAATAAATAAAATCTTAAAAAAAAAAAAAAAGAATGGTTGGTATGGACAGAAGCATTGTGATAAACAAAGGAATACTCCTCATCATTTCAAAAACAAACAGAAAAAACCTACTGGCACCCACAGCCAGGATGACTCTCATAATCATTATGAAAACAAAGTAAACGAGACACGAATGAGAACACACTGTATGATCCTATTTATATGAAGTTACGGAATAGGCAAAAATAAATCAGTGGTGACCTCTGTTTAGAGAGAGGTAAGAACTCAGAAGGGGCATGATGAAATTTTCCAAGTGCTGCAAACATTGGTTTTAATCTGGTAGCAGTTACATGGAGATGAATGTATATAAAATTGTGTGCTTTTATACGTTATATCCCCCCCAAAATTAAAAACACAAGGAATATGCTCTAAAGGAATTCACTTTAAAGGCAACTTTTTAGGAGCAAGTATATGATCAGTCTTAAGTTTCATTAACAGCATCTCATGCTTCATAATGCCATGTACCTTTGCAGCATGCTTTGCCTGTGGTCCCCTCACATAAATATGCATGGCTTATTACTGGCTCATTCCATCCTCACCTTATCTCTGCATGGTGCAAAGAGTCAGGCATTCTCATTCTGATTATATAAATAAATAAACTGAGGTTCAAAGAGATGAAAAGACTTATTCAAATGACACAACTCCTCATGACCAACTAGAACTACACGTTGGTCACCTGAACCCAAATCAAACAATCCTTCCACAACCATCAGCCATGTCTCCTTCATCCAAGAATGCAAGGACCCTAGGAAAGCTTTCATTGTCATCTCCCCCTGATTCTCCCTGGACTCTTACTTAAAGGAATGATTGATGACTGGCAATTATCTGGTAACTACTCTAAAAATGAATAAAGTGAAACCTCATTTAAAGCCCTGAAGGGGAGCTTTAATGCACTTGCCCAGAACCCAACAGGAAGAAACCTACCTTGCATTTCTTACTGAGAAGAAGGGAGAGTTTCTCCTGACCCCGCAACAACCCAGCCAATTAAAACTGCCATAATTCAGCCAGTGAGAAGTCTCCAAAACTCCAAACTCTTGCTCTTCTTCAATGGACTTTTCTTCCAACCAGCGCTTCCTACCTATCTCCTTTCCCCTATAAAGGCAAGTCCCTCTCTTTTGTTCTCCGGACTTCCCTATGGGTCACTACAGTTTGCCAACCTGATCTGCAATTCCTCTGCAATTCCTGAATAAATGCATTTTGCTGAAAAATTAACAGGCTATTTATTCTTAAGGCTGACACTAAATAAAGCTACCACGTGTTACACACATATTATATGCAAGTAATGTGTTTCCCATGGTCATGATTGGTTTACTCCTCTCAACAAACTGATGGGTATATTTATCACCACTTTATAATGGAAGTAACTGAGAGTTACAGAGACTGGATAACCTGCCCAAGGTCACACAGCAGGTCAATGGGAGGACTGGGAGGCCTCAAATAGGGTTCTGCCCAACTTCAAGTTCTGAGGTTAAACAGTAATGCTCCTGCCTCTGTTAGGACACTTCTGCTTCCTCTGCTGAGTTTTAACACGAAGCAATTTTCCTTAAATGCATGCAACTGTATTCCATCTCAAGCCTGTTTATTGACCTCCAGGTCTGCAGCCTATGGATATAACTGTCACCTAGAATAACTCTGGTGTTTGGATCCCAAGAAAAGAAATCTCTCTTGATGCACAACAAAGATATTGATGTGGTTGGAAGCAGCAGAGAACTTGAAAAGTCATCATTCTTGTCAACATTTAAGTAAACCTATTTTTTGTACAAAACTAGAGAAAAATTGTTCTATGTTTCCATAGAGGCAGTACCAACTAAAACGTTAAATGCAAATTTCACCTTCACAAAAGAATATTTATGTTTTAAAAATGGAGCCTACACTTTAGTATTGAGAGTTTTGAGGGGAGACTTTTCTATGTGCTTCTCAAATATTCACCTGGGTCCTGTAGGTCATCCAAATCATGGTGGAGACCTCCCCTCAGTTCTGTATGATTTGTTGGTGAGAAAGAGAGACACTCTTGGCCTTCAGAAGCTGGCCTGACATGCACAGCTAGGCTCTGATGTTCTTCTGTTGGACATAAATAATTTCACAGTACATCGATACCAGAAAAAGCAATTGTGTGACCAGGATGGATCAAGACAAAACAAGACCTCCTTATAATCATTGGAACTCCATTCCAACATAATTTTCTTCCAGTCTGTATCAGGCCCCCTTTGGGCTAGGCTTTCTTTTCTTTTCTTTTTTTTTTTCTTTTAATTTATTTATTCATGAAAGACACAGAGAGAGAGGCAGAGACATAGGCAGAGAGAGAAGCAGGCTCCCCGTGGGGAGCCTAATGCAAGACTCAATCCCAGGACCCCGGGGATCACAACCTGAGCCAAAATCAGGTGCTCAATCACTGAGCCACCCAGGTACCCCAGGCTTTCTCCTCTTATTGAGCCCTGCACTGTCTCATTCTGCACCTTAGTCCTTGCTATTCTCCCCCCCAAGGACATCCCACCAGGTTGATATGACCAAATTCCATCTGCCATGCTTCAAGGCCTAGTTCTCAGGCTTCCTTTCCCTCATGCCTTTCTCATACTGTCCCCGCCAAGATGTATCCTGCCTTCTCTGAGCCTCAAGGCACCAGCTCTGGACCTCCATCTTTCACTTGTCACAACTTGCCCCCATTAGGTAATTCAGTTCACCTGAAGGACTCGGCTTCTCCAAGTCTAATTCCTATATGCTTCCTCCAGAGCAAACAGTGCAGTAACTAGGCATGGTGGAGTATTTAACAAATACTTATTGAACAAGTGGAAGACTGTGAAGTCATTGCATATGAAAAGACACATAGCACTGGAATAACATATCTGTGTTCTCTCTTTACTGTTTCTTCCTTTGTTCTGCTTATTTACTTGTGGTGTCGTCCTTCTAAACTAAAATAGCCTCCATTCCCAAAGCTCCATCTTTAAAGTCCACCTTTTCCAAGAAATCTGTCTCATTCTTCTCTCCATCTTAGTTCCTATAAAATAACAATCTTGGACAAGAACAGATGAAAATACAAGAAATTTAAAAGCCACAGTTCAGGAGGAGGTGGGATTTTACATCATGTCAAGATGCTGTGAACTTTACTAAGAATTGACAAGTGTGTTGAAGACCATGGTGGGATTCATGTCACCTCTAATCTGGTCTTCCCACTGCTGACTATCAGGGTCCTTCTTGAGACCCTAACTCAGTCAGCATGCTGCTATCTCTTTATTAGTTCAGGTGGCTGAGACTCAAGCTGCCTCCTCCCCTGGCAGAGTGACCCTTCTCACCTGTCATTAGGGCTGTTCTCCCCCAGGTGCCTAAGAGTCAAGCATCACCCTGCCACCTCCTCATCATCACCTTTTTTGCTGCCCAGGAAGCAAGCATAGATAGACAGCCTTTCTTTACAAAGTGTTTTCTCAGTGAGAAAACAGGTGCTAGCTAAGCAAACACAGAACAACCACAAAGATTCCAGAAGTTCTTATGGCCATGGTTCCTGATCTCTGGGACATAGCCCTCCACTTCTGAGCTTGAGCTTGGGGCTCACCTCTCCCCTCATCCTCCTCTCTTCCATGAAGGCCCACAAGCCCTTGCCTTCACCACTGCCCCTGTTTCTAAGACAGTAAAGTGGAACAGCCATGACCCCTTCTATCAAGTGGACAATCCTTTGTCCATTTCTACTTAAGAAAAAATAATTAGAAATGACGTCACAGTTGCCAGGTGGGAGAATTCGATTTCTTATTAGAAATAATCACTCAACTGCTACACGCTGGTTACAGGGAAGAGTAGAATCTCCTTCCCTAGGAAGCTTTTTTTTTTTTTTTTCTTAAGGAGGGGCAGGGGCAGAAGGAGAGAGAATTTTAAGCAGGTTCCACACTCAGTGCAGAGCTCAATGTGGGGCTCAATCTCACAACCCTGAGATCCTAAGTGGAAGTCAAGAGTTGGATGCTTAACTGAGCCACCCTGGCACCCCACCTGGAAGCTTTTTAAATGGGGAGAATTTCATGTCTCTGGAACAATTAGCTATGTCTGCCCAAAGCCAGGGAAATAAAGGAACCAGTTGTGCAGAGTCCTCCTACTTCTTAGCAGCCACCTTTTATTTTGACAGTTTTCTCTTATTTATTTGAATAACCATTCCATCCAGCCCAACAAAGTGTCTCCTCCATCACTGATTTGTCATAACACACGTCAAAGCAGTTGGGAATATCCCAACAGAAACACCTTTAGGAAACCAAGAGTCACAAAGCAACGGATTCACTCTGTCAGAGAGGCCAGTGGGTGGGCTGGCAGTTACTAAGGAAGCTGTTTTTACCTGGATGGGTTCCCAGGGAATTGGGCAGAATGGCTCAAAAGGGGGGAGACTCTGCCCCCAAGAAGGGGAGGATCATTCAATCACTCAAACATGGACGAAATGTTCAACTCCCCACCAGGCTGAAAGAACGGAGGAGTTCTGTACCCAGAGAATCAGTCTTCTTCCTGGTGAGCAAACATTTTGGCATTGTTCTAGAGAAATCCGTTATAGGAACAATAAATTTTAAAAGGGAAGAGAGCTTCTGTAGCACAAGAGCTCATACAGCCGTGGCTTGAATCCGGCTCCAGCACTACTTTACAACTCGTCCCAGTTATAAAACCTCAGGAAGCTTCATTATCCCAGTTTATAAATAAGAATAAAATAGTACCCACCTGACAGCATTGTCATGAGGTTTTAAGGCAAGGAATCCATGCGAAGTACTTAGCCCAGAGTTGCCTGCACAAAGTCCAAGGTAAACAAATGTTGGCTGTTAGTATTGTCATGTTTGCTATGGTTATTATTTTGTCCTGAATATGATGTTCCCTGGAAGTTCCAGCCTTGGAGGGGGAGGGTGGCAGGTTGAAAAGAGGGAGGAGGGGATCCCTGGGTGGCTCAGCGGTTTGGCACCCGCCTTCGGCCCAGGGCCCAATACTGGAGTCCCGGGATCGAGTTCCGCATCGGGCTCCCAGCATGGAGCCTGCTTCTCCCTCTGCCTGTGTCTCTGCCTCTCTCTCTCTCTCTCTCTCTCTCATAAATAAATACAAATAAAATCTTTAAAAAAAAATAAAAGAGGGAGGATTTGTCTTTGGACTAAACTGGGAAGTAGCAGTGAATTAAGAAAAATCAGGGGCACCTGGGTGGCACTGTTGATTAAGCGTCTGACTCTTGGTTTCAGCTCAGGTCTGATCTTAGGATCTTAGGATTCTGGGATTCAGCCCCTTGTGGGGCTCTGCACTCATCATGGAGTCTGCTTAAGACTCTTTCTCCCTTCCCTTCTGCCTCTTTCCCTGAGCTTGCATGCACATGCATGTGTGCTTACTTTCTCTCTCCAGAATAGATATATTTTTTTAAGATCTTATTTGAGAGAGAGAGTAAGAGTGGGGGTGGGGAGGAAGAAGGAGGGCAGGCTCTTCCCTGAGCACAGAGCCCAAGGCAGGGCCAAGGCCAGGTGAGAGGCTAAGGCTGCCCAGAGGCAGGGGAAGGCAAGCTTAAGTCCTTGGAGGAATGGCTCCCGGCAGGGCTCCAGGTAGACTTGATCCCAGGACCCTAGGATCATGACCTGAGCCAAAGGCAGATGCTTAACTGACTGAGCCACCCAGGCACCTCAATAAATAAATATTTTTTTTTAAATCAAAGTGGCCACACATGCACATATACCAGCCACTGGTATCACAGTCCCTACATTCCACAGCTGGACTTCTCAGGACTAATTATCTTACAGTATGACAAGAGGAAGACTGACTTGGACAATAGCCCCAAACCTTTAAAGAATTCTCTGAGCCTTTTCTTCTCAAGGTGCTAACTCTCAAGTTTTAAAATAACACAATTTTATTCGAGCACCACATTAAAAGCCTTGCATTAAACTAGACCTCAGAGTCTCAATAAATAACTTAACTTTACATCTACCCATCTGAGATGCTAACAAGCCTTGGTTGGAGTAGCTATCTCCCTTCCAGGGTAAGCAATAAACCCAGTTTTATCTTATAAGAAAAATAAAACAGACTTAACACAAAACAGAAAGCACAACAGTTGGGTGTGCATTAACTCTAAGGCATCCCTGTTTCCCCTACTGAAGAGAGTCAGGGTGTCAGACTCCTAAAATGCCCCTCTTTGAGGTCTTATAAAAAATATTTCCATGTTCCATGTCATTTTTGACAGTTTAACTATGAAATGTGTGGGCAGATTGAAATGGAGACTCAAAACTGGTTGGGTTCCAAAGAAAATTACCATAAATTGGAAATCTGAATATAGCTATTCATCTGTGGGCCTTGGGATATGAATAGATCATTAATTAGGGCCAGAAACAAAATGGTGCTGTCTCAGACACTATGGCAAAAAGCAAAGACTTTTCCTAACAAGCAGGAGGTCCTTGGCGGCAGGGGCTATGGCTGGTGCCCAACCCAGCTCCAGGCACATGGAAGATGATCCACAAATGAGGAGTGAATGAAAACAAGATTGGAGTAAAAGATTAGGGTTTGAGTCCCTCCTCTACCTCTGCCAGACAGCACAATCCTAGAAAAACCCTCCCAAATTCCAAATATCCACCTCTATCAAATAGGAACTAAAAACAACACACATCTCTTAAAATCATTATAAGAATTATAATAAGCTAATTCAGATAAAAAAATTTTTACAAGCTACAAATAGTTTGAAGAAGGAGAAGAAAGGAGAAGAAAGAAGGGAAATTAACATTCTCTTAATGCCTGTTACTTGCAAGCATACTAACAAAGACTTTTCCTATAGGTTACCTTGTGTAATAGAATAACAATGTGAATTACTACTAAGTATTTATTAGTGAATATGTGTTGATTGACTTATTTTCTTTTTTTTTCCTCTGAGAAGTACTAGATTTAAGTTGTTCTTTATTTTTTATATTTTTGTAAATTTATTTTTTATTGGTGTTCAATTTGCCAGATAGACTTATTTTCTAAGTGGATTCAGTTCTTTTCCCTGAATCCATCATCCCTTTGCTGGTGAAGTGGCCTGCTCCTAGACTAGAACTGCTCAAATCCTGCCTGTGGCTCCCACTTCATGGGATAAGCCACATCCTACGATGGGGATGCTAGGAGCTCGGGGTGCACCTCGGGGTGCAACAAGCACCCGAAATGCTGGGAAGCCAGGGGAAACGTGGGTAACTCAATTCAGGGGAATTATATCATGGTCTCTCATAAAATTCGGAGGGCTTTTGGTTTCTGACAGCCTCTTTTAAATCTAAGTTTGCCTTGGCAGGTAAAATGAACAAGTCGAACGAGCTGTGAACAAATAGTTCGATAATGAACCTGAAAAAAGATAAGCCAATTTACCTTTAAGGCTCAAACAGAACTTCTATAAAAATCTGTTAGTCTTCCTCCTCATCTTACCTGTTTTTCAACCACTCCCGCATTCCCCTTCTAGAAGATGGCAAAAGTATGTGCTAGCAAGTAAGATACCTAGATTTATTCAAGAAAGGACAACCATCCACCTCCCAGAAATGCTGTAGGAACTAAACTAGACAATATATTTAGATAAAAACAATAACTTTCGGAGTGCCTGGTTGGTGCAGTGGTTGAGCATCTACCTTTGGCTCAGGTCCTGATCCCTGGGTCCCGGGATCAAGTCCCACATCAGGCTCCCCATGGGGAGCCTGCTCTCCCTCTGCCTGTGTCTCTCATGAACAAATAAATAAAATCTTTAAAAATAATAATAATAATAATAACTCTCATTTATTAAGCACTTGCCATGTGCCAAGCGCCGTGTGAGGTGCTTTATGTGTGCTGATGCAATTTCTGTGAAATAGATATTATTATCCCCATTCTACAAATAAGGAAACAGAGATTCAAAGATAAATAATTTGTCCAAGGTAAGAAAGGTGTATTAAATAACAGACCTAGGAATGAAATCAAATCTGACTCTCAAATCTGTTCTTAACCAATACCCCGACTCTGTGGCCCACCCATAGCTTCTTACACTTACAACCACTCAGTACATGTCATGCCTGCTCTCTCCCCACAGAACTGCCAGCAAGGGAAAGCTTAATCACCTTCTTTCATGAAAACTTGCCAGTCAATTTGAGTGTGTGTGTATGAATATGTGTGTGTACAAATATATACGTGTGTGTGATCACTACTGATCTCTCAGACCACTGATGTACTTGGAAATCCTTTTTCTCACAAAGGCACAAACTAGACAATCTGAGTCACTCAGATTCCAATCACTTTTTTGGGCATAGAAGAATAAACAATGGTTTACAGTATCTGGAAGACTTGTTTGAATTCTGATTCCACCTCCTGGCCACATCAGTGGGTTTTCCAGCTGCACATAATAGAAACTATCTCTAGCAGGAAAAGCCTGTTGAAAGGGGGTCCCTCAGGACGGATGGGAGAACTGGAGATCCAGGCTTGCCACCGCAGAGACCAGAGCGAGCAAGTCCCAGCCGGGATCCCCCATAGAACATTCTGCTTGGAAAACCACACTCGCCCCACTGGGGACTCGCTCCAACGCTGCTGCTGTGAATAATGCACGTGGGGCCTCTATTTCTAAGACCGAAGCATTAGTCACCTGGCTCAGGTCTGAAGCCTGCCACCTCGCTGCCAGGGAACTGAAAGACAAAATACTGCCCTCACACTTCCCACTATGGAGCTAGATAGGTCGCCGGTGTCCCATAAACATTAGCTCCCTTCCCACCTTTCTCCTCCCAGCCCCATCCCTGAGGATTAATGAAGCTCACTGAGTCTACCAGACTGGCAAAGAGCCCAGCCACCAGCCAGCCTCTGCAAAGAACAAGCTGGTTGACAGAGAGCCATCCCCTCTTGACCCTTGCCCTCTCTTTGCTGGATGGGGCGGGGGGGGGGGGGGGGGGGGGGGGGGGGGGGGGGGGGGTTGCTTTCCCGGGGTGGCAGGATGTAAGATTTGTACAGCCTCTGAACAGTGTTAAACCACCCATCACAAAGGATGTTATTAGCACTCTGCTAGAAGTTTAATAACAGAAAGGCAGCAAATCAGTGCAGGAAGTATTCTGAGAATTTCTTTCAGAAGTAACAAGGAATGCAAAGAGAGCATTGCATTTGGTTTCAAGTCAAGCGAGTTCAAACCCAAGGTCTCTAACGCAGGTATCTACTTTTCAATTCACCTTTCTATGGAGAAAACGGAGAAAAGGAGGAAGTAATTTTCCTGACCAACCTGCAAGACTCAGGAGCCAAGTGGTTGCCATGGATAATGCTGCCCAAACAGGAGTCTGGCGTGGCAAGGGTAGAAATATGGTTGCATAAGGGAAGGGCAGAGAGGTGGAAGGCACCGAAGCTTCCACCCCACCTTTCTCTGCTCTGGCCAAAGGCAGATCTGATATTGGTCTCCCCGGCCCTGTGCCCCCAGCATGCCTGCGTGTACAGGCTTCTTTCTCCCTATAAACGGAGTGCTGTGCAGAATTCTGCCTTCTTAAAGCTAGGTTCCCTCTCTCTGCAGAGCTTTCCTGCAGAGCTGGTCCTGATTCATAAGCTTAAACAAAAAAAAATGTTTCCTCTTGCTATTTCTTTTCCTTTCACTCCGGATATATATCATCCTGGGTCTCACTGTGGGATAGCTAATGTGGTGGACACACTATAAGAGAAATCACACTTCATCCCAGATGACCACAAATATTCTCATCCGTTAGCACATAAATAGAGGGATCGTCTTGCAAGAATGAACTTCTGCTTTGCCCACCCCATCCTGGAATGAAGCAATCGTGTTTACAGAAGAAAACTCACAGCACAAGGTTCTGCTTCTTTCTGAAGCTGAAAGTAGCTTGATCAAAATGAATGACAAAAAAAAAAAAATGAATGAATGACAGCTCGAATTTGCAATGGAGAAATAGCTTAGTTGTTCCTAAGTATGCACCACAGTGGAATGAAATGATACTTCTTCCCCTTTTAAGATACTTCAGGCCACCTCTTTTCTCAGAAGTCCAATTCTTGAATTAAAAAATAGTTATAATTTGGGATCCCTGGGTGGCGCAGCGGTTTGGCGCCTGCATTTGGCCCAGGGCGCGATCCTGGAGACCCCGGATCGAATCCCACGTCAGGCTCCCGGTGCATGGAGCCTGCTTCTCCCTCTGCCTATGTCTCTGCCTCTCTCTCTCTCTCTCTCTCTCTATGTGACTATCATAAATAAATAAAATTTAAAAAAAAATAGTTATAATTTGTATAGCCAGCAACATTCTTAATTCCAAGATGCAAGTTTCCTAGTTGCATTTACTCCCATATTGTCTACTGGAATCAGATAACTTGCCAGCTGCAATGTCAGAAAGGAAAGAGAGAAAAAAACAAAAGATCCACAGTTATTACTGGATATCCATTGCCACTCAGGTAGGTTTTTAAAAACACAAACTATGGATCTTTTCAAAACCCAGACTTTAAGAATAAACAATGACCTGTTTCTGGCAAGACAGTATGTAGAGAGTTGTGGAAAAAATCATTCATTGAGCAATAATTTTATAAATCATCTTCAGAGAAGCTGTACTATAGAACTTTGCTCTATACATAGGATCAGAGACTTTCAGAGCCGAATGAAGCCTCATCTCATACCTGGATGAGCAAATTGATCTGTGCCAGTCAAATGGTCTGTCCCAGCGCTTATCAAAACCCATGTTCAGCTGCCCGGGCTCAAGAGGCCAACACTCAAGAGAGGAGTTTTGACTCTGAAGGAATGTGCGGTTTATACAGGAGGCCAGCCACCTGGGGAGAAAGCAAACTCTTATCCAAAGACCACCTTACTCTGTGCTTTCTGCCTAACCCAGGGATTTTTAAAGGGGTTTAATCAGTTAAGGGAGTGCAGTGGTCTGTGACATTCCCCCATTATGGGCAGACTGATGAGTTATCTGGGTGCTTGGAGGTTGTATGAGAAGTGCTGGTTTCGTGGCTCCGGGAAAGGGATAGGGGGACATTATGCAAGAAGGATTGGTTCCTTGATACCCAGGGGTTGTGCAAGAGTCCTCTGTCCTTTCTGCAAAGGACAGCGCAGTCTACAGATGCACAGAGGGAGGTCAATAAAGTCATTTCTGTGACCATAAAAAAGAAAAACATTTTGTGAACAGACTGCTGGGCTAATCAGAAAAGTAAGGGGGCCTCAAACAGACTTGCTGGCTTCTGTGGCCTAGGTACATTCTGGTCCTTTATTCCCTGAGGCCAGTGGTCTGCAAATCTCAAAGAAAGTAAATTAGTTCTTTTCCACATCAGGAACCATAAGTCAGCAAGCAAGGAGTGTGTTACCTTGAAGCAAGTCAACCCTTACGACCAGACAGATTGCTGTTAAAACAGGTCCCTTAGCAATAGTGACCAAGGAAGAAAAGGGACCCATCCACCTCTGACACTGGTGTCCTTCCACTGCACCAGCTGTGTACAGCAAGAATTAATATATTACCACTCAACTTGCTACATGGTAGGGGAGATCCATCAAAGGCACCAAGCCAGGACAAACAAAGGTTACCTAATAGAGACAGGTCAGAAATTGTTTGGCTGGGAGACAGCTATTTCTGGCAGTGATAGATTTTAGTTTAATTTGTATTAGAGTGACAAAGATACATGGATTTATCTTTAATCTCCACTCTGTAAGACCATTAGCTTTTCATTGTCAGACATACCCATTTGTTTAGTGTTCTGGTCAACCCTAATTTGTGTTTATAAATATTTCATCAAGTTTTTAAAATTTGTTTTGAATCTAAAATCATTAATATTATTATGACCTCAACTTATAACCAGGTTGCAGTCAAACTTTCATTTGCCCACTATTTTTATTTTTTAAGGATTTTTATTTTTAAGTCATCTCTACACCAAACCTGGGGCTTGAATTCACAAGCCCAAGACCAAGAATCACATGGCCTATCCACTGAGCCAGGCAGGAGCCCCTGACTGCCAGTTTTAGAACTGGGAACTTGCCCTCTATCAGAAACCATCCTACACGTGGGAACTGGATTCCCAGCTCATTCTTCCCAGGGCTCTCGATCCATATTGCACTACAGCAGCTCCACAAGCTCACTGAGCCCACTGTGCTTATGATTAAGAGGTCCTCTCCTTCCTGCACCCTCTTTCCTATGGAGGACAACACTATTCTCTTCCTTTCCTTCTTCCAGCCCTCACTTTAAAAAAAAGTTTTTTAATTAAAAAATGGAAACCAGATATGAAATTCCAACTGTCTGATCAAAACAAGAACCAATTCTATAGTGTTCATGAACCAATTTTTTTTTCATTCGGATTCCTCCTACTGCTAAGTGAGAAGAACCTCTCCCAAACTCTCATTCTCCTCAGATCAATGGGCAGTGGACCTTGTGCTTTAGAAATTGAGGAAAATTTTGTATTACAAATCTGGTAGACAAAGAAGTTTCCTGAAAATTCCACCACTTTTCTCCTCACTCCAAGATATTTAGTTAAATAGCTTATTTATGCCACAGTGTATACAGGTATATACAGGCATATAGCGGCTTCAGAGTCAGACCAAACATGAGTTTAAATCCCTGCCCTATATCAGATTGGATAAAAAAGCAAGACCCAACGATATGCTGTCTGCAAGAGACTCACTTAGACCCAAAGACACCTCCAGATTGAAAGTAAGAGAGTAAAAAACCACTTATCATGCTAATGGACATCAAACGAAAGCTAGGGTGGCAATCTTTATATCAGACAAATTAGATTTTAAACCAAAGACAGTAATAAGAGATAAGGAAGGACACTATATCATAATTAAAGGGTCTATCCAATAAGAAGGTCTAACAATTGTAAATATTGATGCCCCTAACATGGGAGCAGCCAATTATATAAACCAATTAATAATAAAGTTAAATAAATGGATAAAGAAGATGTGGTATATACATATATATAATATTAATATATAATAATATTAATATAGAATTATTATAATTATACTAAGATAATATATATTATATATAATGTATATATGTAATATATATACCACATTCTATATATAATAGAATACTACTTAATTCTCAAAAAAATGAAATCTTGCCATTTGCAATGACATGGATGAAACTAGAGGATATTACGCTAAGCAAAAATAAGTCAATCAGAGAAACACAGTTATGATCTCATTCGTATGTGGAATTTAAGGAACAAAACTCCTAATTTACATTGCAACTGGTAAATGCCCTGTCACCAATATGTTCATCCCAATTAGAAGGTAGAGGAAGACTTTTTTAAAAGTACTCACCAGGGGCACCTGGGTGGCTCAGTCAGTTAAGCATCTGTCTTCCACTCAAGTCATGAGCTCAGGGTCCTGGGATTGAGCCCTGCATCAGACTCCCTGCTCAGCAGGGGAGCCTGCTTCTCCCTTTCCCTCTGCCCCTCCCCTCTACTTGTGCTCTCTCTCATTATCTCTCTCTCAAAAAAAATAAATAAAATCCTTAATAAATAAATAAATAGTACTCACCAAAGAACAGCAGTCTTTCAAAGATTTCTTTCAAGTTTAATTCTTCATGGTCTCACGGGGTGAAGAGAAGGGGTGTCAGCTCTCTTTCCTAGGAGGAGAGAGCAAGAATGAAGGAATGGCAAGCTCTGCTTTCCCAACCTGATTGGGACCCTCCAGCTCACCAAGCCCTATTCGCATCACAGATCAGTTTCCCAAGTACATCGAGAGGAACAATCACAAATACTTTTTGCTCCTAGGAGTACCTTGAAAACACTTCATCTGCCTATTCTTCATCCTGTCATCAAGAGTACTTGTAAGGGGCATAGGGATTTTCCCTATGCTAACTAGGAGGGCCATTCACTGAATCATGTGCAATTATTTTACAAAATTATTCATTCTCTTCTCTTGGTAAACTCTTCTGATTTGTCAAAACCTACCTCAGATACCACCACCTCTGCGAGGCTTTTCAGGACTTCTCATTCATTCAACAGACATTCATTAAGCACCTGTGATATGCTAATCGCCGTGCTTTGTGTTGGAAGTACAGCGCTGAGCAGGATGGAAATGGCTCCTCCTCTGTGAATTTCACGTCTAGTACAAGGTGACATAGAGGCTTATGACAGTGAGATTCAACCTTATGGGAAATCGGAGAGGGCTTCTTTGAGGAAGCAGTGTTTTCCACGTTTTCTGTATTGTCCTTGCCTGCCATAGCAGTCATCACAGAGTTTGGAGACTAGGGACCCAATCTAACTGTGCATCAAAGATAGGGACACATGTCAATAACATACTAACCACAAAGCCTGGTGCATGGCAGTCTCCATTAAGAGATGTATGACCCAGCCCTGGCCCCTGCCCTGCATCACAAGTAGACCACAGTCACCTGGGAAAGACAAACATCTGTGATATCCCAACTGATATCAAATACATGTCATGGGTGAGGTGAGTTTTGGCGGGGATACTTAGAAATGGCTCTGTGCAACCCACCAGCAGGCCAGGGGTGTTACTTAGCTCTTGGGTCATCAGCCTCTGGTCCTGACAGAGGAACAGCCATAAAACAATGCCTTCATTTGAGTGGTCCAACTTTGAGATTAGAAGGAACCCACACTTAAAAAATACTAAAGAGCCTCCCTGCCCCTAGCATGTCCCTCTCCCACTCATTGCCAGCAGCTAAGGTCCCAGATGCAGAGCTGTGTTGTTCTCTCCCTGGTGTGACTGCAGGGGGTGAGAAGTCAAGTCAGTACCCTTATCAGCCTTGTAAACTAAGTCCCGTGTGCAAGAGTGTTTCTTGGCCTTTCTAGAGCAGTCGCCTTCTTATCTCAGTTATTTTATCCCACACAAGGAGAGAACTCCTGGGGGCCATCGAATCTTCTCTGAGACCAGCACAATCTCCAGAGAATTTGCTGTCTTTCTAAAGAGCACACAGAATTAATTAGATGAAATTAATTATGGAGAGCTGAAAACAATTGCCAACAGATAAGCTGCTTTAAACTGGCTTGTTCATACTCAAATTGTGTGTTCTTCATGAGACACTGCTCCATCAAGGAACTCTCTCCAGCATCAGGCTTAACAATGACTTCGAAAGTGTTGATGGGGCCGGAGCCAGCAGGATCTGAACAAATTCCCCTTTCTAAATATAGTCTCAGTGACATTTGAACTCCTACCAGCTGGGATGGGGCCAAACTATTAATAGCCAAAAAGAGGATGACTTGATAAGAAGTTCTAGAAAATCAAGACCAGAATAAATTTCTCGTTTGAGGACCTACTATTTTAAAATACTTATTTATTTGTTCATGCATCCCTTTACTCACTTATTCATGGATTTTACAACATTCCCCATGCCAGACACTGCTAGGTGACAGGGACACAGAGTCCTATATGCACAGCTCTCAATGCATCTCAGGAGAAAGAGATTCAAACACTTGGGAGAAAAATGAGGAATCCATGTGTGCCACCTCACAGAAGCACCTAGGAGAGGTTCCTCAGAGAGGTGACAAGGAGCTGGATAGTAAATGGAGGACAGAAATTCACCCGCCAAAATAAGGAGAGGCATTGCAGATAGAAGGACACACGAGTAAAACACTTACCTTGTGTAATCTTCAATTTCTTTAGGTATAAAGTGAGAGAAGACATACCCCCAACCTAATGACATTCCTGAGGGAATTAGAGAGCTATAGTGAGCACAACGCCTGACAATCATACAGCACTCCCAGGGCTCAGGCTTCAGAGGATCCTGGTTCCCAACAGTGGGGGGTGGATTGATGGAGGTTCTTTCTTATTCTTACCCATTGCTGTTGGTGGTCTGAGTGTGTGTTTCTAGCATGCATGGCTCAGAATTAGCCGGTAGCCAAGGAATAGAACAAAGCTTAGCAGTGGAAGCAAACTGATGAATCATTAAGTCATAGACCATGCAGACAAAGCAGCAGGCTTTGTCTGTTGTTTTTTTTTTTTTTTTTTTTTTTTTTTAAATATTTTATTTATTATTTATTTATTTAAGTCACAGACAGAGAGAGAGAGAGAGGCAGAGACACAGGCAGAGAGAGAAGCAGGCTCCATGCACCAGGAGCCCGATGTGGGATTCGATCCCGGGTCTCCAGGATCGCGCCCTGGGCCAAAGGCAGGCGCCAAACCGCTGCGCCACCCAGGGATCCCTGTCTGTTGTTTTTTAAAGATTTTATTTATTTATTTGAGAGAGACAGAGAGAGAAAGAACATGAGTCAGGAGGGGGGGAGCAGAGGGAGAAGCGGACTCCCCACTGAGCAGGGAGACTGATGTAAGGCTCCATCCCAAGACTCCAAGATCATGACCTGAACCAAAGGCACACCCTTCACCCACTGAGCCACCCAGGTGCCCCACAAAGCAGCAGTCTTGAAACTAGAATTGTTTGTTGTAAGCCCACATCCACCCCTTAACAAAGTGCCTTTAAGCACTGGACTCCACTTCTCTCTTTTGGTTTAAGTGTGGTAAAATACACATAAAATTTGCCATCTTAATTTTTAAGTATACAGTTCAGTGGTATTAAGTATCTTCACTTACTGTGCAGTCATTACCACCATCCATCCTCATAATTCTTTGTCTTCTAAAACTGAAATTCTACACCTATTGAATAACAGCTCTCCATTCTCTCCTACCTCCAGCTCCTGGCAACTGCCATTACACTTCCTGTCTTTATGATTTTGACTACTCTAAACTTCCTCATATAGGTGGAATTACACAATATTCTGTGTGCATGTTTGTGTATGTGACTGGTTTATTTTACTTAGCATAATGTCCTCAAGATTCATGGGTTTCCTTCTTTTTTAAGGCTGAATAATATTCCAGGGTGTGTATGTATACCACATTTTGCTTATCCTTTCATCCACCAATGGACATAAGTTGCTTCCATGTTTTAGTTATTGTGAGTAATGGTGCAATGAACGTGGTATACAAATACTTCTTTGAGACCCTGCTTTCAGTTCTTGTGTGTATATATTCAGAAGTGGAGTTGCCAGATCATATAATAACTCTAATTTTTAATTTTTTGAGAAAATGCCATACTGGTTTCCACAGCAGATATACCATTTTTACATTCCAACCAACAGTGCACAAGGGTTCCAATTTCTCCACGTTCTCGCCAACACTTGATTTTGGTTCTTTTGCTTTCTTTTTTCTTTTTTTTAAAGATTTTTTATTTATTTACTTGAGAGAGAGAGAGCAGAAATGAGCTGAGGGGCAGGTGGAGATGGAGAATCAGATTCCTCACTGAGCAGGGAGACTAATGCAGGGTTCGATCCTGGGACTCTGGAATCATGATCTGAGCCGAAGGCAGATGCTGAACCTCTGAGCCACCGGGGCACCCCTGCTTTCCTTTTCTAATATTTTATTTTTAAGTAATCTCTACACCCAGAGGCTCGAATTCTCAACCCTGAGATCAAGAGTCTCATGCTCTTCCAGTTGAGCCAGCCAGGTGCCCCTTTTTTTGTTCTTTTGATAGTAGACATTCTAATGGGTGTGATGTGGTATCTCATCATAATTTTGATTTGTGACGTTGAACATCTTTTAATGTTTACTGGCCATTTCTGTATCTTCTTTGGAGAAATGTATGTCCAAGTCCTTTGCCCATTTTTAAATTGGGTTGTTTGTCTTTTTGTTGTTGAGTTTTAGGAGTTTCCTATATATTCTAGATTTTAATTATCATTTATAGATTTGCAAATATGTTCTCCCATTTTGGGGGTTGCCTTTTTCCTCTTTTGATGCACAATTTTTAAAATTTTTATGAAGTCAAATTTGTCTATTTTTTCTTTCATTACCTATGCCTTTGGTGTCATATCCAAAAAATCATTGCAAATCCAATGTCAAGAAGTATTTGTCCTATTTTTTTCCCAGGGTTCTGTTGTTTTAGGTCTTATATTGAGTTAATTTTTGTGCATGGTGTGAGGTAAGGATCCAGCTTCATTCTTTTGCATATGGATACCCAGTTTTCTTGGTACCATTTGTTGAAAAGCAGGTGTCTCTTTTTATTACCACTTTGAACTTCACATGTTACCTGGTTTGATCTAACAATCATGCCAGGCAAATACAATGAGTATTTTTATTTCTTTACTTTTAAGTGCATATCTTTATTGCTGAGGGACTGAGAAATTAAATCCCTTGTCTAAATCATACAGTTCATTAGCGGGAGAACAGGAACTAATATTATGGACAGCACAATCTTCTTCATTCCCATTAGATCATGTTTTTCTGAACTTTTTAATTGGCTATTGCTAGGATGGGGAGTAGGAAGGAATAGCCAAGGTTAAATCAAGAAGGAAAGTATATAAAGCCCAAACCACATTCTTTAATTAGAAGTTTTCTCTTTGTGCTTCAGTTTCCTTGGATGTCAAATGAGATTGTTAGCAAGAATTCCAAATGTTTCCCCTAAAGTATCACTAATGGCAGAAAAATGTGAACAAGCATTTGCTTTACATCTAAAGGCCAAGACATCCAACCCAGGCACGGCTCTGCAAGACAGAAGCTTCTTTAAAATCCCTTGTTTTCACTGAAAAAAAAAAAAAAAATCATGTGCAGGTCTGCATTTTGCTCCATAATATACTTGGATTTGTTTTTAATATTAGTAAGCTTATCCCATACAAATTTCTGGCTAAAATAGATTCTCCAGGGCAATATGTGGCCTTTTCCTGTGGCTTTTTTTTTTTTTTTTGTACTCCCTGTCACTCAGCAGCTGCACACACCTCAGTGTGAGATGCAGACAATTATAAATCTCTTAAATCTCCATCCCCACATCTTATCATCCCGTACTTGGGCTTCAAAAAAAAAAAGGTATGAAATCATACTCACATTTGATAATGAGTATTGAGGAGTGAACAATTAAAGTAATGATTCTTACATTTACATAAGCTCCACAATGAGCAGAACCTGCCCCACCCCCCCTACCCACACCAGCCTGGCCCAGGACCCAAGTATCTCCTGAGAAAGGATCAGTCAGATACCAGGTAAAGAGTTGTCTACCTGAAAGTCATACTTGCTGCATGCCGAATGAACGACTATCCTATTGATTTTCAGTGTAGAGTGCAACAACTAGGACTTCAGATTAGATGTGAATCACTACTCTATCACTCACTAAGCACTAAACTAGTCTATTGTGAACTTCTTATGAAAAACATCTAGGCTTCTTTTGATAGCTCTGAGTAACCGAAAGGAATCCTAAAACTGTCTTTAAGCTCTTCCTTTCATGGAAGTCCCTCGTGCATGGATAGGCATCTGCTCAGTTTGGTCAATTTTCATATGTCAAAGCTACAGTTATAGCTGCTGAGACTTTCCAGTTTTTCAATTTTCTAGACGGGCAGCACTTAGATTAAGATGGAGGGTGATAGTTAATGAAATCTTTTTTTAACCTAAGAGATGTTTCATTTGCCTAGATTTTCATTATTTCTGAACTGTAGGGTAGTTTAGTGTATTACAAAAGGTCATAAAGACATTTATTTGTTCCCTTGAAATTACGTTAACTAAGAAAAAAGAGTATAGGACAGTATATAAACCCTTATCACAGAAACAGATACTGAAAGGTAATCTATGGGCCCTGTGTAGCATTGAACATTCATGAGATCCTGGCATCTATGAAGTTGCTTATATTTCCAGGGTTTTGGTTTTTTTTTAAAGATTGTATTTATTTATTCATGAGAGACACAAAGAGAGAGAGGCAGAGACACAGGCAGAGGGAGAAGCAGGCTCCATGCAGGGAGGCCGATGTGGGACTTAATCTCAAGACCCCAGGATCATGCCCTGAGCCAAAGGCAGACGCTCAACCACAGTTTTTAAAAAGTATCATCTCTGTGAGAGTTAAAAATGGTTTAATTAAATCATATAATTTTAATTAATTATATTTCAATTATTACTCATTCATCTTTACCCATCTCCAATATTTATTATAGTCAAATGTACATTTCTCTGAAACTAAATTTTCCTTGGGCACTGAAGTCACTGTGTGTATCGTGCCCCAAGGTTAATTCATTTCCAGGGGTCATTTCCCCTAAGTATTGTGAAAGACTGTAGTGTTGACAGACACTGTAAATAAGAACATTTTTTCATTCACCAAATACGAAAATCCTGGAAGCACTTCTTATTGTTTGAGAATCCACAGCAAAAAAATAAAGTTTTTTGTCTCTGTTTTTGTTTGTTTTGTTTTATTAATGTGACTCATTAAGCTTTATAAGAACAATCCAGATGAGGGTAACAAAACCATCTACAACCACTTTCCCAAACCATGCCCATTCACCTAGCTGAAGACTAAAGAACATTTTTTCACTTGGTTGCCATGAAAGACTAACTACTTTCACCTGCAGGCCTCTGCTCACACTTTTTTCTCACCCTCTAAAAAGACTGGCTACATTCAACCTTACTGTCTTCCACTTCACCATTTAATGGAAGTGCCCTCTGGTGTTACTCTTGATTTTAGCAACCAAAATCATTGGTTTCTGTGTCCTGATCCAAAGTGCTTAATAGCAGGAGTTTTATACTTAAGTAGCATCCAGAGATACATTAAAAGTATGACTTGAAAAGAGAGAAGAAAGAAAATGAAGAAGAAAGAAAGAAAGAAAGAAGAAAGAAAGAAAGAAAGAAAGAAAGAAAGAAAGAAAGAAAAGAAAGAAAGAAAGAAAGAAAGAAAGAAAGAAAGAAAGAAAGAAAGAAAGAAAGAAAGAAAGAAAGAAAGATGCCTAGAAGCCAGACTCTCTAACCCACTTACTTAATAAAATGCTGATAAATATCTTCTTCCAGTGCCTCACACTCTCCAGTAGTGGACTTGGAGGTAGGACAACTCCCTCAAAAAAAAAAAAAAAAAAAAAAAAATCAGGACCCAGAGAAATCAAATGACTTGCCAAGGTAATATAATGAGTAGGTTTATCATGCAGATCCTCTGCTACCATATAATAAAAAGTGCTAAAATTTCTGAACTACTTTTCACGAGCCAGATACTATGCTAAGTCTTTTATATACATTCTCTTATCTGAACCTCACAGCAAATGTTCTGAAGTAGGTACTATCATTATACATATTTTACAGAAAGAGAAAAATAAGCTATGGAAGAGGGGTTGAGGAAACTTATATGCTCAGGGTCACACAAATATAGGTTTTGAATTAGGTAGCATGATTCCAGAACCTATGCTTGAAACCACTACTATGCTTGAAGCCTTCATAGAAATGTATGCATAGTTGGAGGTATGTAGCTATATAGACACAAATAATGGATCTGCACGTACTTATGTATGTATGATATACCGAAGGGCAAGATACAGAGAAACAGATAAAGGAAGAAATTCATGGATTGAGATGGATTTAGTGGACACAGTTTTTTTGAGTAGGCAACTCTACACTATACTGCCTGAGGATGTTTTGCACTCACGCACAAACATAAGGAAGTGGTTACTTAGGTAAGGTTAGGTTGGGATGGGGTGATGGAGAGCTGCTGAGGTGGCTCGCAAAATTCTGCTTCTTAACCTGGATGGTGGATACATGGGTGTTTGCCTTACAACATGTCATTTAACTCACTAAGCCATACCAGAAAATAAATAACATCATAATGGCATGTACCTGGGGCCGATGGGAGGAAGCAGTTCCTAACAACCATCCCATCTTCTTTCCAGTGTGCCTTTCTATACTATAGAGACATAAAAACCAAAAACTGTATTTCCCAGACTCCTTCATAACCAGAGTCCTGGATGTGATTTTGATTCTGTCAATCAAATGTGGCAAAGTTGGAGCAGAGGCCAGGCTTCTGTTGTTCCTTCTGGCAAGCCTGGTTGTGGAGACATGTGGTATTTCTGTAGGAGCATTAGCAGAGGTCCTGGGCTCTGATCACTGGCTTTGACGTGTTGAGAGCAGGGCACGTGGCACATGGCATCCATTTGTGCAGATCATCGCAGGCATGGTGTGGCTCTGGAGACAGCACCAGCAGCTATGGCTTCTGATTGTGGTGACCTCCTGCTTACAGTAGTTTCTTATCCTTGTCTTGGTGGCTTCCTAATTGTAGCAGTAGCAGGATGGTAATGGAACCAGCAGCTTTTTCATCATAGAAGGAGTAGCCTTCTTTGTGGTTTATGCAGGCTCTGGACAGACTCATGGGGCAAAGCAAACAAACATTGAAATCCAGAACTTGCCAAAGGCAGGGACACTGATAAACCCCCTCTTCTTTGGGTGGGAGTCCTGAGAGACTAAACCCTAGGTTAAGATGAACTACAGTAAACCTGTCCTCCAACAGACTACAGTCCAGCTTCAAAGAGTCTATATAGCCAAAAATATCTTAATTCCTAAAATGTAATGAAAGCAATTCTGGATTCAGAGCTACCAAGTACCTGAAAGAAGTCATTTATGGAGGAAGTAAATAATCATCCTAGACTTCTAATTCTTTCAGCAATAGTTTTCAAAATATAATGCCCAGCACACTGACAAAGATAGCCAAGCACAGGGGGAAATAAAATAACAAGAATGAGAACCAGCAGAAACATACAACAGAAACAGAAAACACACCAAAGATCTAGATCAGTGCTTAAATGGAAGTATAATGCAAGCCACAAATGTGGGTCACATATGCAACTTTAAATTTTCTAGTAACCACATATAAAGAGTAAAAAGAAACAAATGAAATCAGTTCTTAAAACTGTTTTATTTAAATCAGTTTAACTCAAATTTTTATTTAACCTGAACTTTTATTTCAACATGTAATCAACATAAAAATTAATAATGAGATAGTTGACATTTTTATACTATTCAAAAATCTAGTGTGCATGTTACACTTGTAGTACATCCCAATTCAGACTAGCCATGTTTCAAGTGTTCATTAGCTGAATGTGGCTAGTAACTTGTATATTGGATCTTGTAGCTTTAGGTTTTAGAATATCAGGCAGGAGTGTTGAAATACCTATGCTTAATGAACTTTTAAAAAGTGAGGCTGAGGGATACCTGGATGGCTCAGCGGTTAAGCCTCTGCCTTTGGCTCAGGGCATGATCCTGGAGTCCCCAGATCGAGTCCCACATTGGGTTCCCTGCATGGAGTCTGCTTCTCCCTCTGTCTGTGTCTCTGCCTCTCTCTCTCATGAATAAATAAATAAAATCTTTTAAAAAAGTGAGGTTGAAAAACTTCAATATAGATCTGGAAATTATATAAAAGTAAAATAAGATATTTGAAATATGGAATAATCTATCATTTTAAAATTGAATAGCTGAAATTAAGAACTCGGCAAATGCCTTTAATAGCAGATTATACATGGCTCAAGAGAGAATTGTCAACTGGAAGGTGAATCAGAAGAAATTATCCAGAATAAGGCACAGAAAGACCAAAGAGTAGAAAAATATAGAAGAGTGAGAGACAGAGCAAACACCATGAAATGGTTCACCCCACATTTAACTGTCATCCTAAAGGGAGAGGTAAAAGAAAAGAGGGACAAGGTCATATTTGGAAAGATAATAGCTGAGAATTTTTCAAAACTGTTTACAAGTCTATTGTCAATTTGATTGTCTTCCCACTAAAGGTAACTGTATTAATCGTTGCTTTTAGATTTTTTCCCCTTTCTCTCTTTGAGGATCTCAAAGATTTTCTGCAATTTCACCATATTGTACCTTCAAGTGAATTTATTTTTCTATATCCTACTTGGTATTTCTTGTGTTTCCAGAAATTGAGGATTAATGTCAATTAAGTCAGGAGTTTCCTTTGGCAGAGCATCATCTATAGGGTATCTCTGCAGCCTATTTGAGGTTGTGCTCTAGAGGGATATTATGTTTGATTCTGCTAGATGCGCTGGATCTCTACCAGCCAGAAATTTTTTTAGGTTATTTTGTGGCTTGAGATACCTGGATCGGTCAGTCAGGCAGAGTAAATTCTAAACTGAAAGCCAAATAAGGACAGCTTATAGTTATTCATTCTTAGGATAGTCTTTTGTTTATTTTCTTTTTACACACAGAACCCAGGCCAAGACAGAGAAATGTGCCTGCTGTGTTCTTTTGTAGTATCTCCTTGTGCACCTGAGCAGATTTTTTTTCCTAACCCACCTTTTTACTATACCTCAGCTTTATATGTGGTCTCAGTTCCAACTCCTCACCTTGATAAAGCCCATAGCCTAATCCCTGTCCCTAACTAGGAATAAAATCTAAAACCCTGGCATACCGAGGCCAACAACCTCCACCTTCCCTACCTTCCCACCAACCTTTGGAAAACTCAGTGTCCACCCTTAGCTTACCATTCTGCTTTTTAGCATTTTTTTTCATGTTTGGCCCCTATAAATTTCCCTCTCATGCAAACTCAGTTAGTTGTACTTTTTTTTTTAAGACTTTATTTATTTATTCATGAGAGACAGAGAGAGGGAGAGGGAGAGGCAGAGACACAGGCAGAGGGAGAAGCAGGCTCCATGCAGAGAGCCTGACGTGGGACTTGATCCCGGGACTCCAGAATCACACCCTGGGCGGAAGGCAGGCACTTAACTGCTGAGCCACCCAAGGATCCCCAGTTAGTTGTACTTTTTAAAAAGGATTTATATATTCCTCCCACCTTGGAGATGGGGAGCCAAAACTCTAAACCTAAAATGCCATACCTCTCAGTTAAAGACGGATAAATTTATCCTGAATCTTAACCAGTTAAAACACATAGGAATAGCATCAATGAATGATTCTCATGTGGTCTTATCCAGGTTAAACTTGAAGGGAATAAAATCTAACCTGACCTATGTCAGCTGAGTGGAATTTATTTATAGCAACATAAAGATAAACATTACATTTTTCTCAATATTTCCCCCTTCCCTTCTCCCCATATAAGCAAGTAGGTTTTGGGGCTCCTTTCTTCAGGAGAGATTCACAGCAGAGTAGAAAAATAGAAAAGACTCCTTTCTTTTTTCTAAAATCCTAAGCTCTGAGAGAAAGGCCTAGACAGTGTCTTCAAGAAACATCAAGAGGAGATTTCCCCCATACTAGAGGGAACCCAAGGGGATGGTGACAAATGAGTCAAAGAACTCTTAGACAAATGTTCATTATATGAAGAGCAGCAGTGCACCACCATCTGACACCCCTGTTTACAATTCATGTATTTCTCCCACAGGTTTCTTCTCTTTTTCCTCCCCTCCTCCACCTCCTCCTTCTTCTCCAGGGCATGTCCCTGACTACTCATGCTATGGCCCAATCAATTCTCTCTTCTGCCAATGGCTACCAAACAAGTGATTAGCCCTGCCTTTGAGAGAAAATGAGCATCACCTTCAGTAACTTTGACTCACTCGTGGAGTACCGGTGACTGGTTAAATGTTTTCTAGGAGGGAAGCAGAGAGGCTATTAAGATGGTGAAGATGCGGGGTCCTGGGTTGCTCAGTTGGCTGGGCATCTGACTCTTGATCTTGAGTGGGGTCATGATCTCAAGGTCATGAGATCAAGCCTCATGTTGGCCTCCACACTGAGCATGGAGCCTGCTTAAGATTCTCTTTCTGTCTCTCCCGCCCCCATCCCATTCACATGATTTCCCTGTAAAATAAATAGATAGATAGATAGATAGATAGATAGATAGATAGATAGATAGATAGATAGATAATAGATAGATAGATAGATAGATAGCAGAGATTAATCTTTTTTTGGCTCAAAATGGAGACCAAGAAGGGTCCTTACCAAAAAAAAAAGAAAAGTAAGAGAGAATTCAAATAACATCGGGTAAGAATATTCTTTAAGCAGAAACCGAACAGAAAGCAAGCACACTGCTTTGAAATAAGGTTTACTGTTACAAAGAGTTAAGAAATATTTTTTTTAGTTAAGAAATATTTTGACAATAGTTAAAACGGATGACATTCTCTGACAAAAGCAATTTTTTTAAGTATTCAATATTGTGGGGAAAATGTAATATACACAAAAAATCAGAAAAACTGGAAAATAAAATTATCGGATTAGTAAATACAGATGTAATTAAATGTTTAGCACATTTCTGCTACTAAAGCAAAACATTTTCATGAAAATGTATATTACTAGCTATTAATATTATGCCCATACATCTTTCTTTACAGATAAATATTAATTCCCTTAATTAATAATTTTCATCCATTACTGCAGAAATCAGAGACTTAACTGTTGTCATTGTTGCTGCTATTCTTTGCTTGTTAGTTTGTTAGGAGGAGCAGGAACCTTACCAAGAATGCTTTGCAAAAAAAAATTTGAAATCATTTGATTTCTAACAGAAAATTTTCCTAGTTTTCTTGCTCCATTGTTGCTATGCCACATGGTGTCTGCCCACTGTAGCTGAACAGTCAATTATGCAGTTTCTAGGCAGAAAAATGCTCACATTGCACGGAAGTGTCTAAGCATCCCATGGTAACTCTGGTAATATGTATTTTCATTGTTCATTTGAACTCGTAAAGGTACAATTCTCCTGCTCTTACATGTTTTCCTATAGCGCCACCCTGCATGGTAAAGCCAAAATTAATGATTTCTCCTCAAAGGCAAAGTTTTACTACAATTTACACAGTTATGTATATTTTTAAATGTATTTTAAACTATTTAAAAAATATTTGTTACATTTCTATATTAGACTTTCTCATTCTTAAAAACCTTAATTTCTTGTGAAATTAAGAAGGAAAGTATGGGTGCTGCAGATGAGGAAGAGGAACAGAGGGAGGAGGACTGTCCTGAATTGGTTCCTATTGAGACGAAGCTAAGAGAGGAGGAGGAAAAGTCTGGTCCCGGCACTATGATCCCGTCACACTTATCACCGGCTATTTAGGTAACTAACCTGATCAGAAAATGCCATAAATGCTGGCATCCTGCGAATTTGGGAGCTGCCGGTGCCTCTTCACCTTAGGCACCGGGGTCTTCTGGCAGACAGCAAATATCTCTGAGGTACTAGGAAGACAACACTTCTGAACTATATTTTGACAGATGAACACAGTTAAAGAGTAGCAGTTATTTTAAATGAATTTGGGGAAGGAAGTGCAGTAGAGAAATCTTTAGCTAACAGCCAAGGCGGAGAGTTCTATGGAAAATGGTTGGACCTTAGAAACAGTTGCCCCTGCTGTTCAGTAAAGGACAATGGCCTTAGGACTACTGAGAATTTGATGCAGAAGGAGAAATTTGAGTACATACTACTAGAGACCATTGGGTTAACAGCTATGGCTGCTGGAGCTTCTATGTGTGGGTTGATGCTGAATTAGGAGTTGATATTTATCTTGATGGCATCATAACTGTTGTGATTTCAAAATATGGATTAAAACAATTAGAAGGGACGCCTGGGTGGCTCAACGGTTGAGCGTCTGCCTTTGACCTAGGGGATGATCGTGGGGACCCAGGATCGAGTCCCACATTAGGCTCCCTGTATGGGACCTGCTTCTCCCTCTGCCTATGTCTCTGCCTCTCTCTCTCTCTCTCTCTCTCTCTGTCTCTCATGACTGGTTGAATAAAATCTTAATTAATAAATAAATAAATAAATAAATAAATAAATAAATAAATAAATAAATAAAACAATTAGAAGAAGAAAAACCTGATGGCCTTATCAATGGAGCTTCTAGGCAAATTGCTTTGGCAGATATCATCATCATTAATAAAACGGTTTCAGAAAAGGATTTAAGCAAATTAAGAATAGCCATTAGAGGGATCCCTGGGTGGTGTAGCGGTTTAGCGCCTACCTTTGGCCCAGGGTGCAATCCTGGAGACCCAGGATCGAATCCCACGTCGGGCTCCCAGTGCATGGAGCCTGCTTCTCCCTCTGCCTCTCTCTCTCTCTCTCTCTCTCTCTCTCTCTCTCTCTGTGTGTGTGACTATCATAAATAAATAAAAATTAAAAAAAAAGAATAGCCATTAGATCAATAAATAGACTAGGAAAAATTTTAGAAACACAAAGATAGAGTTGATCTCTTGAACACATTAGATCTTCATGCCTTTGACAGTCTTTCTAGAACAAGTTTGCAGAAAAAACTTCAGCACGTGCCAACAACACAGCCTCACCTTGATCAGAGCATCATTACGGTGACATTTGAAGTACCAGGAAATCCAAAGGAAGAAAATCTGAATGTATTTATTTAGAATCTTCCATGGGAGAAGAATGTGAGAAACAAGGACGACGACTGCATTGAGGTCCTATGGGGCTAAAGAGGCTGGTATCAAAGACAAATCAAAACAGGCAATTGTCCAGGGATCCTGAGACAACAGTTTATAGCTACTGTAACTGAAACAGAGAAGTAGTGGACAACACATTTCAAAGAAGATCAAGTCTGTCCATAACACTAGAAGCATTTCTTATCCCAGAGATCAGGTGTCAATTTGGGGGTAAGTTTCCTACTGGGTGTATTTAAAGCATCTATTCTATGCATCACTTCTGCTATGAATTCCAGCGTACTTTAAATAGCGTTTATTTTATGGAACACGTAAGATGTAGCAAATAAGTACGCAAAAATTTGACATTCATACAATAAAATATAATGTCTCTGGGGGAAAAAAAGAAGTAAACAGTAGTGGACTGTATCTTATCCTAGCATTCCTAATGGACTGGCAGATTTATAAATATTCTTTACAATTTTTAGAAATACATGCTTCCTCATAGTAAAGTTTTAGGTGTGGCACAGGGCACACTTACCAACTGACCCAAATATCATGAGTTCCTCTGTTAAAGGAAGCCAAAAGGAGATAAATCTAGGTTTGGTAAGTAAATAAATATACATACAAATATATAAAAATTTTAAGATGGAACAATTCACTAAGTTTCTGTTAGAGTCCTAAAAATATCTGGTTATACCTGATTAAGTCAGCTCAGTTTGTTTTTCCAGGTGCTGTTGCTCTACAATGTGGCTATTTATTTCTCAAAGCCTAGAATTAACATTAGTGTTTCCAATGACTAAAGGGAATTGGATACTTGATTAACTATCAGACTTATAATAAATTGACCATTATGTCGGCTGATTTTATAAAATTTATAAAAGATAAAAATGATCCTACGTGAAAGTGATGTAATCCAGCTCCAACCCTCACTTAGTCTCTCATAGCTAAAGTGTGGTGGCTGAAAAAAAAAAAAAAAAAAATCACTCCATTTTGTCCGCTCTGAAACCTGAAGGTAGTGCTGCTTAGAAATATGATTCTCTATAGAATTTACAGGTTGCTAAGAGGATACATAGCTGCAGCAAAATCATTCATCTGTTTTTACTTCCATAGCCTGGGAACACGCCTTATAATTTGCCAAAAGCCCAGGTGCTTCTTATACACTTCCATCAATAAGGGACTTGAAATTACTTGCATTCAAAAAGAAGGGGAGGATCGCCTATAAATTATATCGCAACAACTTTGATTTTTATAAAAGGTGGAGGGAAGGAAAACTAGCAGTACCTGAACAAAAGAAAACGAACAAACTCCTCATACCCATAAGCACATCTATCGTTTGAAAAAGTGTTTAAAATTTTCCTCGAACTCCATGAACTATAACTGTTAACAATAGCCTAGCACAAGATCAACCAGATGGATCTAATGTTGCTAGAACATTAAGAATCTCTGCCTGACCTTGCATCAAGATGTAAAACTGCACTTAGCATGTTTGCTACCATAATACCTCTGTGTCACAGGGTCTACAGGGTCCTGTGGCCCAAGAAGCAGGTCCAGGCCACACACTCACCCGTGTATGCCTATGGCTGCTTCCCTGCTGGCAGCAGACATGAGTAGTTACAACAGAGGCCTATGCCCTATTTAATATCTGCAGAGAATCTGTGCACCAGGTTCACACCCCTGAATCCTCAGCTTTTAGGGTCAATACTCAACTCTGTCATTTGATCCAGGAAAGGGCCCTCTTTTACATTGTACTTGGAGAAAAGAGAAGACGCCGTAAGTACTTGAAATTCCCTACTGCACAGCCCTCAACCCAACAACTGCAAAGATTTCTCATTACTGCTACAAATCCAGGGAATGTGAAATAATCACTCTGTGGGTACTTGAACCAAATGTCATCAAGCGAAGAGTACCTGGGACACCTGTGTTTTCATGACCTGACCCTCACCCCTCATCATGTACAACATACACACTACCCTGCACCACAGCAGTTACAGGATGGCCCCTGCTCCCCAGTGTGTATGTACCCCTGTAAATGACCACGTGGCCCTGAGGGGAAGGCCAGCAGGAAACATTGCTCTAGCTGCAGACCTGAAGGGTCCCTCCTGATTAGAAGCTGGCTTCTGCTTCTACTAAAGGGTTCCCGCTCTGAGAAGTAACTCAGCTGTGGAAGCTGAACGAAAGATCCAGACTTGCTCTCTGGCTGCCTCTTTCAGCTTTCTCCTCATGCATCCTGGGGCTTGGTCTTTGTTTTTATTGTTTAAATCTAGCAGCCCCAAAATAGCTGGGTAGTCCAGCTATTTTGCCTCTCCAATCACGGTGTTCTTTGAGACCAAGGGATGGAGAGCTGTCTGTGGGGCAGGGCCAGGGCTGGCATTCCAGCCTCTAGCGTCAATTCAATCATCGCCGCCTCTCTGTTCTGATACTTGAGCACCTGTATCTCAAACCTCTTATTTCAGGATTTTTCACCCCAAATACGTGCTACTGGGTACCTATTTCTGCAATACCATCTCCTGCTGCCAAGCGTGGCCATCAAACAGGGACATCACTGAGCTTCTTGACAATGCTGGTGCCCTTTTCAATCAGGCATTCTTTATGGGTTTGTTAAAGAAAGAGATCCCTGGGGCAGCCTGGGTGGCTCAGCAGTTTAGCACCGCCTTCGGCCTAGGTGGTGTGATCCTGGGAACCCGGGATTGACTCCTGCATGGGGCTCCCTGCATGGGTTCTGCTTCTCTCTCTGCCTCTCTCTCTCTCTCTCTCTCTGTCTCTCATGAGTAAATGAATAAAATCTTTAAGAAAGAAAGGAAGAAAGAAAGGAAGAAAGGAAAGAAGAAAGAAAGAAAGAAAGAAGAAAGAAAGAAAGAAAGAAAGAAAGAAAGAAAGAAAGAAAGAAAGGGAAGGAAGGAAGGAAGGAAGGAAGGAAGGAAGGAAGGAAGGAAGGAAGGAAGGAAGGAAGGGAGAAATCCCCAGACCTCCCCAATGGATTTATTTTGTGGACCATTTCCGGTTTTTTTCCTTTTTGATCGGGATTGTTAGCTTTGCTTTGCTTACTATATCATTCTGATATAGTTTTCTGAGCCTTGTAATCCCTTCTTTGACTATCTGCTTGGAAGTTCCAGATATTCTAGTCCGCACAACACAGGCCATCCCTTTCTTCAACTTTCCAAGACCCATCTTTGTAGCAGATCAGCAACATCTTCCATGGTCATAGTAAATTTTGTGACCCACAATCGTGACCCCTCCGTTCTGTGACTTTGGAGCCTACCCTCACCCTGCCCCCACCGTACTGCAGTTCCCCAGGAGCAGTCCCTCATCTTCCGACAGGACACTGGGCTACATCCTGACAGTCCTCTGGCATGTAGACCTCTCCTTCCTGCAGCAAGCCTGCCATTTCCCCAGATTGGTTAAGGACTGAGGGATGCTGGGTATCAGCCTGGTAGACACAGGGGACTTAGCAAAGGCTGAGCAGTTTCTTGCCAGGCAGAGGCCTCCTGACCTTATTCCAACACAGGAAGAGCACCAGCCTTTACCTGAAGAAGGGGCAGGCCGTGCCCTGACAGCCCAGCGCTACAGAGATAACGCTGTGCTGACACATGGATGGGACAGAGGTCCTGCCACTCTCCTCTTCCAACTCCAAACACTACCTGTGTCTTTCCTTCACAGAGGCTCTCTTTCTTTCCTTTGAATTCTCCATCACACCTCAGCCCACGGTTGGATGACCGTGGTATGAGATTTGAGGCCACATCAATGGAAACCTGTTTCTGTGAAGATGATCAGGTCCAGTGTGTCATTCAAAGCCCTTGTTTCCTTGTTGATCTTCTGCTTAGATGATCTATCCATTGCAGTAGTGGGGTGTGTATGTTTCCGACTATGACTGTATTATTATCAGTATGTTTCTTTATATTGGGTATAAATTGGTTTATATAATTGGCTGCTCCCACCTGAGGGCCATCAATATTTACAATTGTTAGATCTTCTTGTTGGATAGACACTTTTGTTATGATACAGTGTTCTTCTCATCTATTATTAGTTTTTGGTTTAAAATCTAATTTGTCGGGGATCCCTGGGTGGCTCAGTGGTTTAAAGCCTGCCTTCAGGGGATCCCTGGGTGGCTGGGGATCCCTGGGTGGCTCAGTGGTTTAGCGCCTGCCTTTGGCCCAGGCCGCGATCCTGGAGTCCCAGGATCGAATCCCACGTCAGGCTCCTGGCATGGAGCCTGCTTCTCCCTCCTCCTGTGTCTCTGCCTCTCTCTCTCTCTCTCTCATAAATAAATAAATAAATAAATAAATAAATAAATAAATAAATAAATAAATAAATAAATAAATCTTTAAAAAATAAAATAAAATAAAGCCTGCCTCAGCCCAGAGTATGATCCTGGAGTCCCAGGATTGAGTCCCACATCAGGCTCCCTGCATGGAACCTGCTTCTTTCTCTGCCTGTGTCTCTGCCTCTGTGTGTGTATGTGTCTCTCATGAATAAATAAATAAAATATTTTTAAAAAATAAAAAGTAAATAAAATCTAATTTGTCTTCCATTAGGATTGCTACCCACCTTACTTTGATGTCCATTGGCATGATACAGGGCTCTCTACTCCCTCACTTTCAATGTGCAGGTGTCTTTTGGTCTAAAATGAGTCTCTTGTAGACAACATATCAATGGGTCTTGCTGTTTTATCCAATATGATACACTGTGTCTTTTGATTGGGGCATTTAGACCATTTACACTTACAAGAAATATTGAAAGATATAAATTTAGGGCCATTTTATTAGCTGTAGAGTCACTATTTCTCTATATTGTCTGTTTCCTCCTGGTGTGTGTTACGTTTAAGATCTCTTGTCACTTAAAGGATCCTCCTTAATATTTCTTCCAGGGCTTGGTTATTAAACAAATTCCTTGAATTTCTGTTTCTCTTGAAAGATTTTTATCTCTAGTCCTATTTCAACAACTGCCTTGCTGGAGAAAGTATTCTTGGATGCATATTTTTCTAATTTATCACATCATATATATGTGGGGCAGGGCCAGGGCTGCCAGGATGCCAGTCCTTTTTCTCCTGCCAGGACTTGAGTATAGGACTCCTGCCAGACTAATGTTTCTACCCTTGTAGTTTATGAACCTCTTGTCCCGAGGTGCTTTTGTGATTCTCCCTTTTCTCTAGAGGTGCAAGTTTCTGTGTTATATGTTGAGATGTTGACCTATTTTTCTTGACTTTGGGAGGGGATCTCTGTGCCTCCTGGACTTAATACCTGTTTCCTTCCCCAGATTAGGGAACTTCTCAGCTATCATGTGCTCAAAGATACCTTCCTCTATCCCCTGTCCCCACATTCCTCTTCTTTTGGGATCCCAATTATTCCGACATTGTTTTGCTTTAGGATATGATTTATTATCTTGAATTCTCTCATCATGCTCTTGTAGTTGTCTATCTTTTTCTCAGCTTCATTATTCTCCATCATTTTGTCTTTTCTGTCATAGATTCTCTCTTCTACCTCATTTATCCTAGCAGTTGTAGCCTCCATTTTTATTGCAGCTCATTAATAGCCTTTTAATTTCAACTTGATTAGATTTTGGCTCTTTTTTTTCCCCTAGAGAGGGATTCTCTAGTGTCTTCTATGCTGTTATCAAGCCCAGCTAATCTGTTTATATCATTAATCTGAACTCTAGTACCAATCTTACTAATATCCATTCTTATTAGGTCCCTACCAGTCAAGTAATGCTTCTTATTCTCTTTTTTGAGGTGAGTCTTTGGCCTTGTTGTTTCGGGTCCAGAGAAGAATAGATGAACAAGAGAACAAAATGCTGAAGGGCAACAATCACCCATAAATATCGAGTGCTTCATGAATTTGCATGTTGTCCTTGCACAGGGGTATGCTAATCTTCTCTGTATCATCCAGTTTCTTGACTTTAGGAGGGGCCAAAGCAAGCACCAGGTTGATATTGTGACTCTGGATTCAGTTGTGAGGACCCAGAGAAGGGGAAAGAGATGATCCATTTATTTTTGGGAAATGGATGGTGATTTTACCTGTCCAAGTGGACAATATTTTGGATGCAATTAACATTTCAATTGGTGAACTTCAAGTAAAGGAGAATGCCCTCCCTCACGTTGGTAGGCTTTGTCAAATCGGTTGAAGGCCTGAAAAGAACAAGAGACTGACCTCCCCCAGTAGAGGGAACTCTCCTGCTGATTTGCCTTCAGATTTCATCTGCACACCATTCTTCTCCTGGCCTTTAGTAGGCTGGCCCCTGCTGCAGATGTGGAGTGATGGAGTTGTGGAGTTGATGTGCTCCACAGGCACATGAGTAAATAAATTCCCTTATTATCTCTCTGTCTCCACATCATACTGGTTGTATATTCTCTGGAGAATTCTGACTAAACAGGATGGTAAGGAAGACTTCATGGCAGGTAATTTTCTACCCATCTTTCTTGGGCCACAGGCTATCGGCCTGTGTGATCCACAATACCTGACAGAAGAAGGTGCCAGAACAGAAAGCCTGGAGGCATTATGGCGAGAACCTTAGAATATTGAAAAGGAAGAGATTTCAGGAAGTGAAATGGGAGTTCTGTGGAAATCCCTTAGAAGTCATGAGTGTCAAAACAGAAAAATCACTTGGAACACATACACACATAGACACACATTCACACATGCACACACAGGGTGATCGCATCCCAAAGGCGCTGATTCAGCTGCCTGCCATTTCCTGCACCACAGGGAGGATTGAGGTCTGTAGAGGTACGTGTGAAGCCTCCCGATTCCAGACCTCAGCTGCTCTCTCTCTAGGAGGGCCTGGGCTGACCCTGCTGGTGAGGGTAGCAGGGGGGAGAAGCTGTGCAAGGCTGGAACACGCAGAGGCAGAAGGGAACAGAGAGGGAGGACTTGCCTTTAAACAATGACCAGGAGCTGTTTTGAGGCATTTACCTTGTTACATCACATTCTGAGGTGTAAATATTTATGTTCCCATATTTCATAACCATACACATTTTTGAAACAAACTAAACGTCTAAGGACATCGTGAGGCCTGTATCAAAACCCTTTTCTTCCAGAACCACATGACAGCAAGTGGCCACACTGATGTGCTTCCAGGTTTCCTGATGTCCCCTGAGCCCACACACTTTAGAATGTATTTCCCACAGACCAGGACATTTTCCTGGGTCACCACAGGATCATCTCACTGTAGGTCTCATGGTACCTGAGTGCCACCTCGTCCTCAGCCTCTGCCCCATTTCTTTCAGCAATGTCTGTTATGATCACAGATTGGTGGACTTAGGCATTTTTCATTTCCTGGATGTGCGGAAGATGAGGGTCAGAGTGTTTTATTTACCTTTTGGTTAATTGCTTTAATTTTTAAATGTAGGTAAAGAGATTTAGATTTACAAGGCCACGGTGAGTGTATGTATCCAGAAGTCCTCAAATATATATTTGTAAGCTTTGTTCCTCCCATGTACTCGTCCATCCTTGTGTCATTTCTTGGTGTTAGTTCAGGCTATGTAGTCTCAAGTTGAGAGAAGCAGAAATCTCTTAACATCTTGTATATATTGTACTTCAGTTGGATAGCATATTGCTCATTTTTTACTATGACACACAAGATGACAGCAAACAACCATACAGCTCCATGCTTTTTGATGGCCATGTTTTCCAGCCAGAAACTAACACTGCTATTATCATGCAGTAGGATGAACACATCAACCACTGTCTGGATAGGGTGAAATACAGGCAAGGAGTGATTCCATTTCTACTCTTACAAATATTTAAGAGAAATCCTATGATTCCATTTCCTGTCCACCACTTGCTATAGGTATCTTTCCCGTTTTGTGAGTTTGACGTGTGTGTAAGGATCCTATTGTGCTTTATGTTATTTTGATTACTTTGCATATACTCATGATTTCCAAGATTTATATACACTGTGACTTGTGATACAAATTTGCCCAACTCTTAGGAGAACTATATTTTTATGTGTTGGAGCTCCTTGTATATTCTGGATACCGATCCTTGTTTTGGTTTTTTTTTTTTTTTTTAAGATTTCATTTATTTATTCATGAGAGGCAAGAGAGAGAAAGGCAGAGACATAGGCAGAGAGAGAAGTAGGCTTCGTGCAGGGGGCCCAATGCAGGACTTGATTCCAGGATTCCAGGATCATGTCCTGGGCCAAGGGCAGGCGCTCAACCGCTGAGCCGCCCAGTCGTCCCAATACCGATCATTGTTAAGGGGAAATAATCAACTGTAAGAAGCAGATTTGTTTCTGATGTAAGACTCTATATGCACTGAAGAAGGATACAGAAGAGTCAGTCAGGCATGGGGGGCCTGGGGAAATCATCAAGATTCTCACATGCTTCATTCCCAGATTATTTGTTTGCATCTGGCGTGTCAGGATCCTGACAGATGAATGCTTGAAAGTTGATTTCTAAGCAATCCTTAAATTCTGTGTCCACAGGAAATCTAGCAGAATTACCACTTATATTTACCCCATATAGTGAAAGAGAGCAAAAAAAGAGTCCAGGGCGTGGCTCCAGGTGGAGGAATGGGCGGGGATCCAGTAGGGGCTCCTAGACCTCCAGGCCAATACAGAGAAGTTTGAGGTACTTCCTGTTTGAAGGCCCCTTCCCTAACCACCTGAGTCATGGAGACCTTGGAAGTTGGGCCTACAGGAGGGGCTAGCCGCCAAGGAGAACAGAGCAGGACCAGGAGGGGCCAAGGGTTGCTGAGGAGGGCACAGCATATGGGGCAAAGGATTGCTCAAGACCAGAGGCTGACTTTTTTCCTGTGGCGGGGCTAGGTAAGTTCTCTCAATCTGCTGGACAAGATGAAGTGTGAGCGTGAGGCCAGCAGATAAACCAGCGTATCCTGGCAGTTTGCCTTCAATGGGCAGATAACCCACCTCTTTGACTCAGAGAATGGAGAGTGGACAGTGGTTCAGCCTGCAGGCCAACAGTTTCAGGGCACATTGGACAGTGACCAACTCCCTCATGAAGGTCTCCAATGGAGACTATAAGAGCTGGATGGAACACCCATTGATGCACTGGGATGAGAAGCTGGAGACAACAGGCAACTCAGATTGGAAGATTGGATAGAGTGGTGTTCTCTTGAAATGGGCTTGACCTACCCCACTCAGTGTGTGTGTGTCTGTGTCTGTGTGTGTGTGTGTGTGTGTGTGTGTGTGTGTGTGATTGTGTGTTTTTGTAAGTGATAGAGAGCTAGAGAGAGAGGGATATTGATCCATCCATCGTGAATTCTTCTTGGCCGAATAATGGCCACAGGTCTGTTCTAGCATCCTTCCTTTCCCTTCTCCCCTCCTGGCATCTCTCTCCACTGCACACACCTTTGGTTTTCTCACTGTGGATTTCTTATTGGCCCCTATCCTAAAGGGATCATTCTGTTTCCAGAGATTTTCTTCTTATCTTATTCTTTTCTGAGCAATCATCATCATGATTGTTTTTCATCTCACCTGGTCTATTTCTTGAAATCCTTCAATGCCAACTGAAATGTTAGCTTCTGAACAAGATATCCATCACCATCCATATTTGTCACCTCCTCTTCTGTCCTGGCAGGAGTTATTGTTTATATGGAAACCCTTGCTTCTCCCATTAGCTGTTTGATCTGTATGAGCCCACCCTCTGTCTTCTTTCCTTTCCCAGCACCTGTTACAGTAGCTACCACAAAGTTGGCTACAGGAGGCCCTGTATCATAGCATTACCTGAAGGAGCAGGAGCTAAGGACTCATCCCCTCAGTTTTGGAGCCTTGTCTACAAGGGCTTTCATTATTGTGTTTCCATGTCAGGAGCATCAGCCACAACTCCCATATTAGCCCAAGTCAAGCCACAGCCATCAGACCAATCACCTCAATCCTCCCTGTGCTCCTCACTGGCTCAATCCTCTTTGGAATCTAAGGCAGTGTCCTTTATGCAACAGGTAATATGGACAGAATTGAATGGGAAGTGAAAGGCAGATAGCCTGAGGCAAGCACAGAGAAAGGTGAATAGCCAGGCCTCTCCTTGGCCTATCGTCTGAACCTTCTCACTCTGAAAATGAGACCTTGTGCATACGACCGTATTAGGTTCTCCAAGAAAGAGAATCATCAGGAGCTGCTGCTGTAGATGTTGACGTAGATAATTATTACAGGCGATTGGCTCACGATTATGGAGGTATATGAAGTCTCATTATTCACTGTCTGTGAGCTGGAGAAACAGGAAAGCTGGTGTTGGGGTTCCAGTGCAAACATGAAGGCCTGAGAACAGGGTATCACTGTTGTAAATCTAGGTCCTGGTCCAAAGAACCAAATACCAGGAGTCCTAATGACCAACGTCTGAGGAGGGGGTGGGTAGGATGCCCCAGGCAAACAGAGCAAATTCACCTTTCCTCTGCCTTCTGTTCTGCTCAGGCCCTCGTGGATTGGGTGAGGACAGTCTTCTTTACTCAGTCAACTAATTCAGATGCTAATCTCTTCCAGAAACACTCTCATAGACAAACCCAGAAAGAATGTTTTCCCAGCTATTGGGGCATTCCTTAGCACAATCAAGTTAATATATAAAAGGAAGCAGGACCAAGACCTTACATTGCTTGATAGTAATGTCCTAGGCAAGCTCAGCCTTGAGTTCTGATAGCTCTTCACTGTCAAAGGCCAGTGGGAAAGCACAGGGGCCCTCACCAAGGTTTAGGTCCTATTGATGCTAAATGGATTTAGCAAATTCAGGCTTAGCTCAGACCAGCTTTTCAATTGGGGAGGGACCCACGTGAGGGCATTTGTAGAGGCAGTGGGAACACAAGGCATAGACAACACTCTGGTTGGGGGGAGAGCAGCCTGCTGGCTGCACTTGATATGTCCTAGAGATAAAGGACCTCTCCATGGTGCATACAGGAGAGTCCAGAGTCTGACCCCAAGAAGAGGAGGGGGAAGGCCTTTGCAGACCCAACCAAAGGGCTGGCTTTTAGGGCTACATCCCACACAACTCTGCTTGGGAGGTGGCAGGGAAGAAAGGCCAATGGGGAGACTCTCCCTTTAGGCCTTTAGGAGGCCAGATCTCCATGGAGCCCTGGGATTCCTGGCTCAGCCCCGGTGCTCTTGCCTTCAGCCGGCCTCCTATAGAGCCCAGATCTCAAGCTCATTGAACTGCCCCACCTTGAGCAGACTCAGGAGGTAGATGGGATTGAGCTGCTTTGGAGTTGGATGCTGTATCCTGACCCAGCCAGGAAAGAATGTGGCAGGGCAAGGACAGCTACTGGGATGAGGAGAGGCCAAAGAAAAGGGAAGAATGATCTGTGGCTCCAACCTTCTCCAGGGCTACAAGAACCAGGATCCATGTCCCTGTCTTTGGGTAGGGCTTCCAGCTGTAGGGTGGGCCAGGAGGATCTAAGTAAAGGGAACTAGTCCTGGCTCTAGTCCTGAACCCCATTGTCCAGTGGGTGGCCTGGAGCTGACTCTGTGTTGTGCTAATGAGGGAAAAGTTTAAACAAACACCTATTTCTCTTGTAGAGGCTGAAATTGCTACCAAGGAGGCCCTGACGATATACTCTCCAACATCCACTCTCCCTCCTGGTGGGTGATCTTTCTACCTTCATATCAATCCCTATGGCAAACACAGAATCCTCCAGATCATCCTGATTATGGCAGGAATGGAGCATCTCATTGCCTTCATTTCGGGACATGATGATCTTTCTCTGCACCTTTTCTTAACAATAATACTATTTTCTCTTGGAGCTAATTGTTGGGATTCCTACATTTGCCTTAACTGTTTAAACAAGAATTCTGTACTAAGAGATTATTGTCCAAGGTCTCATTTGATCAGAAATCAGATCCTTGTTAGTATCATGATCCTGTTTTTGCTTAAAAAAAATTACTATAGGACAGTATATAAGAGAGAACCTCAAGGATTCTTTCTTGGGGCACTTAGGTGGCTCAGCGGTTGAGCATCGGTTGAGCTCGGGTGGTAACCCTGGGGTCCTGGGATTGAGTCCTGCTTCAGGCTTCCCATGGGGAGGCCTGCTTCTCTCTGCCTGTGTCTCTGCCTCTCTCTCATGAATAAATAAATAAAAACCTTTAAAAAAAAAAGATTATTTCTCTCTTTTGAGATACAACCTCAAGTCTTTTAAATAAAACAAGATTAGAGAGTGGAGCTAAGGTGGCAGAGTAGCAGGAGGACCCTAGGCTTGCCTCATCCCTCAAACACAACTAGATAAATATCAAATCATTCTGAACACCCAAGAAAGCGATCTGAGAACTGAAGGAACGACCTACACAACTAGAGGGAGAGAAGAGGCCACATGGTGGAAGGTAGCAGTTGTGGAGGTGTGGTTTGGGGGAGAAGAGGACTGCAAGTGTGGCAGGGAAGAGGAAGATCTGGCCATGGAGAGAAGTGGCAGAGAGAGAGAAAGACAGAGGGAGAAGGGAGCACACAGGCGACTGCACAGGGAAAACACTTCTCCAAACCACTGAGCCACCCGGGCTGCCCTCATTTTTAAATTAAATTCAATTAATTAAAATACAGTCTGCAGGAAGTTTCAGAGGTAGAGTTCAGTGATTCATCATGACATAATACCCAGTGCCGGGGATCCCTGGGTGGCTCAGCGGTTTAGCGCCTGCCTTTGGCCCAGGGCGCGATCCTGGAGTCCCGGGATCGAGTCCCACGTCGGGCTCCCAGCATGGAGCCTGCCTCTCCCTCCTCCTGTATCTCTGCCTCTCTCTCTCTCTCTCTATCATGAATAAATAAATAAATAAATCTTTAAAAAAAAATACCTAGTGCCCATCACCCCATGGACCCATCTTTATGCCCACCACTCAGTTACCCCATCCACCACGCCCTTCCCTTCCAGGAACCCCCCCCCCCCGCCTATATTTATAAGTTTCCTATGATTCAGAGTCTCTCGTGGTTTGTCTCCCTTTCTGATTTCATCTTTCTATTTTTGTCACCCTGGAGGGATTATTTTGTCATAATAGAGGATCTATGATTAGATTTTAGTTCTTTTATTTCTCCAGAAAAGGATTCTCTAGTATTTTCTATGCTCTTTTGAAGCCCAGCTAGTCTGTTTACAATCATTAATCTGAACTCTAGTTCTAATATCTTATTTATATACATACCAATTAGGTCCCTACCAGTCAGTACTGCCTCTTGTTCTCTTTTTTGAGGTAAGTTGTTCTTACCTTCAGTGTCTTTCTGGTAATACTATGTACAAGAGAAGAGGGTTGGCGGACTTGGAAAGGAGCAAGGATGGCAGAGTGAGATGTTCCACTGCCAGCCGGCCGTTGGGCACGGGGCGATAAAGCCCCCGGAAGGTGCAGGGCTTCTGGTGGGTTTGAGGAAGAGCATTTTCTTTGGCTTCCAGGTGCTATGGTATTCATCTTGAGAAGAAAACAAAATTCTGAACTCAGGATTTGGCAAGGATTCTCTGTTGTCTCCTGGAGTAGGTAGTCCTCCTTTTATCCAGCCACTTTCCCTATTCTTAAATGTGGATCTCTCTTCTCTATACATTTTACCTCCGTGATTTGGATCAGAAAAGGCTGCTTTTCTTTTTATTCCACTTCTCAGATTCAACCTTGAGAAGCTCCTAGGATGCAATTGTCTTGCTGAGTTCTCCAAGAAGAAAGAAGCAACTGACCTGCTTGTTCTGCTTTTTTTTTTGCCTAATTATAAAGAAATTATTTTGGAAGCTGAAGCTGATGTTAAATTTGAAACAGGTGCTTTTAGATGTTGGTATTTGTGAATTCTTTACCTTTTGTTCCAAACAAGAAGACTAAATAAATAGCAAGTATGGATGACATCAGGTTTTTTTTTTTTTTTTAATGTCTTCTAGTTTCAGCTACTGTCATAAGCACAGTTGAGTCTACAAGGAGTAAATTCCACATGTGCATTCTAATATGAAATGAAAGAGATGGTTAAAAACTACAGATATTAAATATCTAAATCTTGACTCATCCTGTGAAGTACATTTGCTGGAAAAGAACAAAGGTCCAATTTTGCAGTAAAACCTTTGATGTGACAAAGAAGCATAAAGACAAGATAATGTGAGGTTAACAGAATCTCTGTAAAATACACATCTTTACATGTGTAAATCTACATTTTGGACAAGAAGAGGGATTTTTCTCCTAGAAAAGAAAGCTGTTGTTGGCTTCTATCTCAGAAGTCTTTGGAGATTTTTAAATGATTTTTCATTCTTCTAAGGAAGGATCACATTGTACATTTGCTAATTCTATGAATGCATGCTTGGGTTTATTGAAAGGTTGGAAAAGGGAAACAAAACAGCTAGCTTCAAGTCCAGTTGGAACCCTGTTCACCTCCTTCAGATGAGAGAGGCTGCTATATTGCAACTTCATTATAACTTCATTCTGTTTTTAGACTCTTACATATACTTGAGACTTGGGTTTTCCATGCTGCGAAGACAGGAACAAAGGTGGCTTAAGTGGTTTTTCTGCCCAGAAAATATGGCAGATCCTCTAGTATGACCTGCCTTCAACTTTGGGCATGGAAGAATGGGTGTGTGTGTTTTGGGGGGGGGGGGGGTTACCAGAGAAAAAGAAGCAAAAATGCCTTATGCAGCTCCTTCTGACTTTATGGCATTTTATATTCTGTAGCTCCAGTTTTCTAAAAACATAACATTTTTCCTTTGACTCAAGATGGGCACTTGGATGTTTGGTTTATTTTTCCAAGTGAGGTGTAATGTTAGGCCATAAAGGCTGGGACTCAGGTAACTTTCCCCAGTTGGAACTGAACTTTCTCATCAAAGAGTGGACTTCATTTGCAATGTTCCCAAATTTGTGGTTGATTTAGAAGAAATTCAGGGTCTAGAAAAAACCTCGAACAAGAATTTGCCAAGGCAGAGTGCTGAACAGGAGAGGCACTGAATGTAGGAAAGGACACAGAATGTCCAAGTGCTGCACCATGTGGTCTGGTTCGAGGTCTCTGGAATGTAAGGCCACGAGTTCTAGTGGTCTAAAATTGAACAGCAGCTCATCCAAAGGCAGCCTGCACAAAGGCAGGGTTGCGCAGCTGGACCCTACTCTCCTGGGCTCCTTGGTAGCTTCGCCAGCCTGGAGAAAGAACAGGTTTGTCTCAGTGGCTGAGGAAATCCTCAGTTGGTGATCCCGGGGCTGCCCTCTGCCAGCACTCCTACCCGAGCCCAGCCCTCGCCAAGCGGCAGGCACTTGAACCCAGTCATCTCCCCAGCCCTGGGCCCGGCCACCTTCACAAACCTCCTCCCTCCTGAAGCAAATCACTGAGTCAGCCCAGGCCGTGTTACCAATGGTCTGAGCTCAAGGCTAAAGTGAGGCATAGATCGATCTGCTCCCTTGACTCAGGTTCTAATTCTCCCTCTCCTGGCAGGCCTTCAGGGACCTGCTGCGGCATCTGACAGAAGGCAAGGACCTACACTTGACAACTGTAACCTTGGGGAATGCTGCAGGCACAGATCCTTCCTTTCCTGCCCTCCCACCTCCTGGCCAGCAGCACACGGAGTGCTGGGCATGATGATCCCTTCCCCCACCCCATCCATTCCTGGTGCTGCTCAACTGTGAGCACATGCAGGGCCTCAGTTCCCCCATCTCCCAGGTCAGCTCTGCTCAAAGCAGGGGCTGCTCAGTGGCTCAGGATCTGAGGTCCTCGGGAAGCCGGCTGCCAGGCACTACACCAACCTGAGCCAGAATTCCTACCCGTGCACGCAGAACTGGCCCCCTTCTAGTCTTGTCCTCCTCAGTCTCTACAGCTCACCCTTGCTTTCCATGCAAAAACCTGAGCCCCATTCTGGGGGGGACATAGCACTACTCTCTGGCACTTAGAGCTGCTCTGCAGAGGCCTTCCCACTCCCTCTTGCTGGGCTTAGACTCTGGACCCTCTCTTTGGAAGCCCCTGAATGGAGTCCTCTCCCCTTTGAGATATCACAAGGAGCCTGCAGGCTGCTGTCATTCAAAGGTGAATACCGCTTGGGTTGGGTCCTTCCTGTCCCACACCACCCTCTCTGGGCCCAGATTGACTCTCCATAGAGACTCAGGTCTGCCCAGGCCCGGCTTGGTCAATCCTCTTAGTATCCCCAGGCCTTAAATTTTGGGGGGGCCCTCTCTCTTGCCAGGTACCTGAACCATGAGCGTGTGTCAGCACTCAGGGCTGAGCATATCCAGATTATTGCTAACAAGTGATGTGAGACCTCTTTCACTTGGTCTCGTTGCTCTGTGAGAAGGTTCGGCGAGTGAGCAGGTGCAGCCTGGGGATTCCCCTGTCCCTGTCCTCGCCCCAGGCCATGGGTCCCTCCCTTCCCTCCCATTGTGCTGCCGGTACCTGTCCCTTTAAAGGACCCCGACATGGATGCCAAGGAGGATGGCACAGTAGAGGAACAGGAGGAAGATCCAGGTGCTGGGTGCGCTGCCCGAGGCCCCGGATGGGGCCATGTCTTGAGGCCTGCTTTGTGGCACTGAAATGAAAACACAAGAGTGAGAGCCCCAGTCCGGTACCCAGCTTCTCCCAAGAAGCTTCCTCAGTGCCCACAGCCCCAAGGCCATCCTACCAGGCAGACAGTGTCTATCATCCCATTGTGGCAGCTGGGGTGATAAGTCCTGATGTCTGGAGGGAGGGAAGGGACACATCCTGTCCCCTAGGGGCTCCTATAGCCTTAGGGGAAGCAGGGGTGGCCATATAAGTTGTTCCATTGTGACAGGACCAGAAGTGCTGGAGGATGAGGATGCTGACAGCGACCACAGGTGGCACTAACAGACTTCCAGCAATGCCCCAGGTGACGAGAAAAGATCAGCGATTCTCAGAAAAGGGAACAGTAAGAAGACAATCTCTGGAGCCATACTGACACCCCCCTGTTTGAGGTCAGCAGGAAATCTAAGAAATACCAGAGGACTACAGGTGGGTACAGCCAGGAGGTGATTCCAGGAGAGGAGAAGGGAAAGGAAGGATGCTAGAACAGACCTGGGGCCATTATTCCACCAAGAAAAGTCACCATGGATGGATTAATCTCTCTCTCTTCCTCTCTCTCTCTCTCTCTCTCTCTCTCACACACACACACACACACACACACTCACAGACAGACACACTGAGTGGGGTAGGTCAAACCCGTTTCAAGAGAACACCATTCCATCCAATCTTCTGAGTTACCTGTTGTCTCCAGCTTCTCATCCCAGTGGTTCATTATGTATTCCATCCAGCTCTTACAATCTCCATTGGAGACCTTTGTGAGGAAGTTGGTCACATCTCTGTCACTGTCCAATGTTCCCTGAAACTGTCGGCCTGCAGGTTGAAGCACTGTCCACTTTCCATTCTCTGAGTCAAAGAGGTGGGTTATCTGCCCATTGAAGGCAAACTGCCAGGATGCACTGGTGTATCTGCTGGCCCCACGAACACACTTCATCTCACCATGCAGGTCGAGAGAACCTACCCCGCCCCGCCACAGGAAAGAAGTCAGCCTCTGGTCTTAAACAATCTTTTCTTTGCACCTGTGCTTTCCTCTCCTCAGTTCCCCTCCAATCCTCCCAGTCCTATTCTGTTCTCCTTGTCTGCCTGGCTGTTGGGCTGCTCGTGTAGGCCCGACTTCCAAGGTTTCCATGAACACCATAGCTCCCTGGGCCTACCAAACTGCTCCGCTTCCATCCTGGGCCTTTCACACTTACCATTCTTAGGGTAAATCTCTGCTTTGATGTCACGCACTTTCTTTTGGAGCTCTTCCATCAGGTCATTCAGAGTTTCTTTCTGTGTCTCCCTAAACCCTGTATCATTCATCCTCGTCCTCATAGGACCAACAAGTGTGAGCTCCTTGCTCTGACAGTTGTAGGAAAGAAACAGGTTTCTTTTGACATAGCCTCGAACCTCACACCATGGTCGTCCAGCACTGGACTGAGGTTTGACGGAGAATTCACAAAAAAGAGAAGTAGCACCTGTGAAGTAAAAACGCAGGTAGTGGTTGGAGTTGGAAGAGGAGAGTGGCAGGACCTCTGTCCCATCCATGCGTCAGCATAGCATCATCTCTGTAGCGCTGGGCTGTCAAGACATGGCCTGCCCCTGCAAAACCGCATCTTCTTTGATAAGTGAGAGGTCACGATGATGGGTCACAGGATTTACTATAGCTGTGGAGATAGTGACCATCTGCCATTACGATTGACCTGGAAGCTTTAAAAAAAGGTTGTCCTCACTGCACAGTCTCGAATATCAGGAATTGCCAAGGAAGACAGCAGAAGAAGGGATTAAAAGGTTCAGAGACATGCATATGACAGATAACATATGGTAAGAGATACCAAAAACAAAACTAAAAATATATCCACCAACTATACTCACGGACAGGTCTGAAAGACTTTCTATATTAAACTCATAAAGAATGCATGGTGAGACAGGCACCAGCATTGTCAAGGAGCTCAGTTATGGTTGTAGTTGATGGCCAAGCTTGGCAGTAGGAGACGGTTTTGCAGAGATAGATGCCCAGTAGCATGTATTTGGGGAGATAAATCCTGAAATAAGAGATTTGGGATACAGGTGCTCAAGTGTCAGAGCAGGGAGACAGCAATGATTGAAATGACCCTAGAGGGTGGTATGCCAGCCCTGGCCCTGCCCCACAAACTGCTCTCCATCCCTTTGACTCACAGAACACCATGATTGGAGAGGCAAAATAGCTGGACAGCCAACCCAGGGGCCGCTAGATTTAATAAAAACAAAGACCAAGCCCCAGAGGTCATGAGGATGAGGCTGAAGGCAGCTACCCAATAGCAAGTCTGGGTCTTTTGCCCAGGTTTCAGAGCTGAGCCGCTTCTCAGAGCTGGAACCCTTTAGTAGAAGCAGAAGCCAACGTCGATGAGTAGGGACCCTTCAGGTCTGCAGCTAGAGCAATGCTTCCTGCTCACCTTCCCCAAAAAGCCACGTGCTCATTACAGGTCTAGGTACACAGTGGGGAGCAGAGGCCATCCGGACATTCAGAGTGCGACCTAGTGTGTGAGCTGACATCATCGTCGGGGATCCAAGTGTCAATATGGCCTCGTGTAACTGATGTAGTGCAGGGTAATGTGTGTGTTGTACATGGTGAGGGGTGAGGGTCAGGTCATGAAAACACAGGTGTCCCAGGTACTCTTCGCTTGATGTCATTTGATTCAAGTACCCACAGTGATTATTATTTGTAGCAGTAATGAGAAATCTTTGCAGTTGTTGGGTTGAGGGCTGTGCAGTAGGGAATTTCAAGTACAATATTCTTATGGTGTCTTCTCTTTTCTCCAAGTACAATGTAAAAGAGGGCCCTTTCCTGGATCAAATGACAGAGTTGAATATTGACCTTAAAAGCTGAGGATTCAAGGGTGTGAACCTGGTGCACAGATTCTCTGCAGATATTAAATAGGGCATAGGCCTGTTGTAACTACTCATGTCTGCTGCCAGCAGGGAAGCAGCCATAGGCATACACGGGTGAGTGTGTGGCCTGGACCTGCTTCTTGGGCCACAGGACCCTGTAGACCCTGTGACACAGAGGTATTGTAGTAGCAAACATGCTAAGTGCAGTTTTATTTACATCTTGATGCAAGGTCAGGCAGAGACCCCTAGTGATGGCAGCTGGGAATGACATTTAAAAGTTTGCAGGTGGCCAAGTTCAAAAAGTTTGTTGCCTGTGTTTTCTCCTCTAGGATTTTGATGGATTGTCTCACATTTAGATCTTTCATCCATTTTGAGTTTATCTCTGTGTATGTATGGCCACAGTGACTTCTTGCAAGATACATCTATGAAGGCAAGGGAAACAAAAGCAAAAATGAACTATTGGGACTTAAGATAAAAATCTTCTGCACAGCAAAAGAAACAGTCAACAAAACTAAAAGACAACCTACAGAATGGGAGAAGATATTTGCAAATGACGTATCAGATAAAGGGCTAGTTTCCAAGATCTATAAAGAACTTATTAAACTCAACAGCAAAGGAACAATCCAATCATGAAATGGGCAAAAGACGAACAGAAATCTCACAGAGGAAGACATAGACATGGCCAACATGCACATGAGAAAATGCTCTGCATCACTTGCCATCAGGGAAATACAAATCAAAACCACCATGAGATACCACCTCACCCCAGTGAGAATGGGGAAAATCAACAAGACAGGAAACCACAAATGTTGGAGAGGATGTGGAGAAAGGGGAACTCTCCCACTGTTGATGAGAATGTGAACTGGTGCAGCCACTCTGGAAAACTGTGTGGAGGTTCCTCAAAGAGTTAAAAATAGAGCTACCCTACGACCCAGCAATTGCACTGCTGGGGACTTACCCCAAAGATATAGATGCAGTGAAAGACACCTGCACCCCGATGTTTCTAGCAGCAATGTCCAAAATAGCCAAACTGTGGAAGGAGCCTCGGTGTTCATCGACAGATGAATGGATAAAGAAGATGTGGTCTATGTATACAATGGAATATTCCTCAGCCGTTAGAAACAACAAATACCCACCATTTGCTTCGACGTGGATGGAACTGGAGGGTATTATGCTGAGTGAAGTCAATCGGAGGAGAAACACTATATGGTCTCACTCGTTCAGGGAATATAAAAAATAGTGAAAGGGGAAAGGAGAGAAAATGAGTGGGGAAATATCAGAGAGGGTGACAAAACATGAGAGACTCCTAACTCTGGTAAATGAACAAGGGGTAGTGGAAGGGGAGGTGGGCGGGGGGTGGGGTGACTGGGTGTCAGGCACTTGAGGGGGGCACCTGATGGGAAGAGCACTGGGTGTTATACGATATGTTGAAAAATCAAACTCCAATTAAAAAAATTAAAATACAAAAGTTTGCAGCTGGAACGCCTGGGCTGCTCAGCGGTTGAGGGTCCGCTTTCGGCTCAGAGCGGGATCCTGGAGACCCGGAGTCGAGTCCCACATCGGGCTCCCTGCATGGAGCCTGCTTCTCTCTGCTGTGCCTCTGCCCCCTGACTCTCTGCGCTTCACATGAAAAACTAAGTAAAATCTTTAAAAAGTGAAAATACAAGTTGGCAGGTACAGCCCAGGGACCTGCAGCGAGGAGGTCCGCGGTCCTGAGCTGGGACGTGCAGGCTGGCGAGCGGCTGGTGAAGGAGCGCCAGGCGCGGCATATCCCTGGACCCTCTGCCAGAGTCTCCGGGAAGTCTAAGGGCGGCCAGAAGTGGGGATGGGGACTCCCGAGCCCTCGCCGGGGTGGCGCAGAGTCGGGGGGCTGAGTGGGGACCGCGCCCTGCGCCACCGCCCGGTCCTGCCCCCAGCTGGCGGCTCGGGGCTCGGGCTCGGCTCCCCGAGGCGCAGGAGGGGGCCCGGGGCGAGCGCGGACCCTCAGGGCCGGCCCTGCTCCCTCCCCCGGGCCCCGGGCGCCCAGAGCCTGGCCGGACTTGGCCGCCAAAGTCGCCTCTTTCAGGTCCCGGAGGGCGACGAGCGCCCGCGGCCGCCGCCGAGCCCGGGGAGCCTGCGCGGGGTCCCTCGGACGCGCGGCTGCACCCCCCTCCCCTCCCCCACCCTCCTCCCCATCCTCCTCCTCCCACCCCCCGCCCCAAGGTTCCCGAAACCCCGGGACTCACCTGTCGCCTGGCCTGACGCCCCCCCGCGGGGCCAGTACAGCAGGACCAGGAGCCCGAAGGGCACAAAGCGCCGCCGGATGCTGGGGGACGCAGGGAGCGGCTTCCCGGGCCGGCGCACTCCCCAGCCGGGGCTGCGCGGGGCTCGGGGGCCGAGCGGGGCCGGGCTGCCCGCGGGCGCCCCAGGGCTTTGCGCCGGAGCACAGGTCCTGCTCCTTGCAGGCTCCACCGGGACGGACTCGTGCTCAGTGCTAATGACTCTTCCAGCGGTCTCTGCCCTGCGCGCGGAGGCCAGGCTGCCAGGGCAGATTTGAGCGCGGACTGGCGCGTTGCTGCAGGAGCCCATCGATCCGCTGCCCGGGACGTGCTACACGTACAGCGGAGCGCCGCGGTGCCAAGTCCGGGCAGCACACAGGGGAAATGGGCGGGGCCTCAGTCAGGTGACCAGGGCACGGAGATCCGCCGCTCTCTAAAAAAAAGGCTTACAATATTACTCAGCCAAAAGAAAAAAAATTACTCAGCCATTAGAAACGACAAATACCATTTGCTTCGACGTGGGTGGAACTGGAGTGTATTATGCTGAGTGAAGTAAGCCAATCGGAGAAGGACAAACATAGGGTCTCATTCATTTGGGGAAAATAAAAAATAGTGAAAGGGAGTAAAGGGGAAAGGAGAAAAAATGAGTGGGAAATATCAGAAAGGGAGACAGAACATGAGAGACTCCTAACTCTGGGAAAGGAACAAGGGGTGGTGGAAAGGGAGGTGGGCAGGGGATGGGGGTGACTGGGTGATGGGCACTGAGAGGGGCACTTGATGGGATGAGCACTGGGTGTTATTCTATATGTTGGCAAATAGAACACCAATAAAAAAATTTTTTAAATTAAAAAGACAAAGGAAAATGAAAAAAAGGGGGGGGCTTAGAGGAATGACTCACCCTCCTATCTCAACTTTTAATGTTGTTCTGCAGTGAACCTAGAATACCCTGATTCTCTGGCCTTTTATTTTTGATCTTTACGTTTCATTTTCAGGGTGGGCTCTTGGAAGTGATTGTATGTGCACTGGATTATTTTTTAATCTAACTTGTGACTTTCAGTCCTTTAATTGGAGGGTTTTTTAGTACTTTATCTTTATTGTGATCACTAATAAAGTAGGAGTTATCTCAGCCATCATAGTTTTCATGTAACATGCTTTAAAGATTCCCACTCCATGTCTGCATTCCTTTTACTGTACTGAGTTTTGTTTTTTGGGTGTTTTTTTTAAGATTTTACTTATTTGTTCATGAGAGACACAGTGAGAGAGAGGTAGAGACACAGGCTGAGAGAGAAGTAGGCTCCATGCAGGGAGCCAGATGCTGGAGTCCATCCCAGCACTGGATCCCAGGACTCCAGGATCAGGCCCTGGGCCAAAGTCAGGCGCTCAACTGCTGAGCCACCCAGGCGACCCTGGAGCCTCCATTTTATATTCCATCTCATTGAAAGTCTTTTTGAGTACAACTTGATTTGATTTTGGTTCTTTTATTTCCCCAGAAAGGAATTCTCTACTGTCTTCTATGCTCTTTTCAAGCCCAGATAATCTATTTATAATCATTAATCTGAACTCTAGTTTCAACACCTTACAAATATCCATTCTGATTAGGTCCCCTCTGAAAACCTCTGGGGAAGAGTCTGCCAGATTTTGCTGACAAAACTCTTCAGGGACATGGGAGAGGGTGAGATTAAGAGGGGTACAGTTATGGATATGACATATTTACAGAATTCTTCCTTGGGGGGAGCCCCCACCTCCTCCTTAGTTCTCCTCCCCAGGCTCCTCCACTGTCTGGAGTCCTTTGTTTGGTAACTGGCAACCTCTGGCAGCAAGGACAGAAATGGCATCCCAAGGAGAGGAGCAAGACTCATAGCATACATAGCCTTCTGGAGGAGCTTGCCCCAACCTTAAAGGTATTACCACCTAGCTGGCACTGTAAGTGAAGTGTTTTTTCTTTTTTTTTTTTTTTCTTTAAAGGCCGTTGTACCATTCTATCAAGCCAGCTGCTTCAGAATGGTGGGGAACATGCTAAGGCCAGTACGTTCCATGAGCATGGGCCCATCGCCACATTTCTTTTCTTGTCAAGTGAGTTCCTTTATCAGGAGCAACAGGGTATAGAATGCAGTGACGGTGGATAAGGAACTATGTAAGTCCGTGGATGTGACTTTTGGCAAAAGCACTGCATGCAAAGAAGGCAAATCAATATCCACAATAAGTATCTATTTCAAAAAAGATGAATGCTGTGCCTACTAGGCTGGAGGTGGTTGGGTATAATCACCATGCCAGCTGGCAGATCACCCTGGGCAGTGGTGCCATATCGGGGCTCAGCGTGAGTCTTGGCTGCTGGCAGACTGGGTCCTGAGCAGTGGGCACAGCCACATCAGCCTTAGTGAATGGAACTCCATGCATCTAAGCCCATGTATAACATCCATTCCTGCCACCACAACCACTCTGTTCATGAGCACACTGGGCAGTTTGAGGTGCCCGGGGAAACAGGCTGACCGACACCCCCAGAACAGGTCATCCTACCCACTTCATTCTTAAAATCGTTCTCTTCTGAGGCCACACTTTGGTGAGCATTCAAATGGAACATACATATCTTCATGTTTTCAGAGAATACTATCCACAAAACTCTCCCCCAGATTTCCTTTTGGATTTCCAATTTCACCAAATTTCCAATTGGATTTTCCAAGACCCTGGCCATCCACCCAAATGAAATTGGTATATAATTGCACATCTGTCCATTTCTCCTTCCCAGTAAAGTGTACAACCAGGTGTACTGCCTAAAGTTGTACTCGTTGATGAAATTTCCCTTACCCACTGACACTCAGGAATAATCCAGAAAAGGGTTATAATGCTGAGGCCCAACCCCGAGTATCTTACAGAAACATCTGAAAACCAGGCCTGAGTCTTCTCTTCCTCTGTCAACTGATAGTAGGGAACTTCCCATGAGGCCAGAGGTACAGGCTGGGAGAGAGGAGGCAGTGAGGCAGGAGGAGGGACCGTGAGCATTTAGGCAACTTCATCGTGTAACTTGCTTGTACCTGAAGGCCTGATCAGGCCAGACCATGTACGTACTGCTGTGCTTGACCAACTCCATGGCTCTATGACTCAGAAAACACCCACCTCATGATGGGCGGCTCAGGTCTCATGGTGACTAGGTGGCCCACTGTCAAGCTTTCAGGCCCAATAAGGCTTCCTGAAGACCAAGATTTGTTTTTCAAAGGAGAGTAGTTAGTTATGTGTGGTTAATGGCAGGGCCTTGCTCCAAATCCTAAAGGGCCAACGCTGTGACCTACCTAGGGAGGCTGCCAGAGCCTCCAAATACCATGTTGAATTGGAATAACATGTGCATGGTAGCAATGTCAATATCCTGGTTGTGATATTGCACCATAGTGTTTGTAATTTTTTACCTTTGGAAGAAACTTGAAAAAGAATACTGGGACTTCTCAATACTATTTCTAATAACTATATATGAATTTGTCCACATAATGTACAGTTATCTCAAAATCAAAAAATTAATTTATAAACAGTGTGGATGGTTTTGGAAGGAGCAGTAGGTGGAAGCTGGGAGGACATTGACATAAGAGTAGGAGAAAGCCTGCAGAACTTTAGAGAAACTGCCAGAGGAGCCTCATGGCATCTGAGGACGCTGCCAGGAAGGGCTCCAAGGAAAAGTGAAATACTAGGGCTCTTCTACCCACCTCAGAGCCAAGGGGGGTCCAAGACATGGAAATTCATAAGAAAGAGCAGGAGCTCTTATATACCTTGTTATTCATAGATCAAGAGGAAATTCAGTAAGGAAGGGCAAGGGGAAGGCTCAGGAGAACAGAACAGGGTTAGGGCTGTGCATTATAGGCCTGAAAGACATACAGTGAATGCTTTTGTCAAGTCCCTAACACCAAGGACATGCTATCTTCAGCACCTACTGCCTACGAACCAGGCTTTTTTGCCAATTAATTTAATTGATAAATTCAGGTAGAAAGGGTATCCATCTCCTTAAGGAAGCATTTCCAAAGTGTTGAGTGCAGACCATAGGATGTTCTACACAACCATTAAAGAGACAAAATAGACATGTGTGGGACAGGGAAGGATATCCTTGATTCAGCGATGAGTGAACCAAAGTGTTGAATAGCAGGATAGCCCTCTATGCACATATTAAATGGAAAACAAAGTTCTGTGGGATATACACCACATTGGGTAAAGAGGTGGCCCTTGGAGAGGGAGAGAAGAGAGCAATGGGTGAGCAAGGATGAACTTTCTTTGTGTTCCTATTGACTTTTTTTTTTTAGGATTTAATTTATTTACGACAGAGAGAGCACAAATCCGGAGCAGCAGATGGAGAGGGAGAGAAATACTCCCAGCTGAGCAGGGACCACCACTGGGGCTCCATCCCAGGACCATGGCCCAAGTCGAAAGGCAGACACTCAACAGACTGTGCCACACAGATACCCCTCCTGTTGACTTTTCAATAGGCATTTACCTTTTTGGCAGTTGAGAATCCTTTAGAGAAAGGTTCATGACCCTTGCATCCTGTAGGCCAACACAGAAACTACAATCCTGGAGTACCGAACCACCCAGAAACATTTCACCAGACCTCATGTGCCCACTCCAGGGGGGTGTGCCTTTGCCATCAGGAGCCATTACATTTCCAGTCCCTAGTGTCACCAGCTGAGTCCAAACAACCTGTGCTACTCCAAAACATAACTGGGCTGAGTCCCAAGCCCAGAATCCCTCTTTTTTGCCTGCTTCTGCTGCTCTAGGGGTCCCACCAAGTCCCCAAGGAGGAGCAAGAACTTGAAGTCCAAGAGAGGGTAATGGCTTCAGGCCTAGCCTCACACAATGCCTCCTCCCTCTGACACCTAAATGACAATCCTTTTTTGTTGGTTTGTTTAAGTAGGTCCCTACAGCAGGGCTTGAGCTCACAACTCTAAGATCAAGACCCAAGCTGATATCTAGAGGCACATGCTTAACCCACTGAGCCATCCTGGTGCCCCCGGATGATAGCATTCTTGCTATTGCTTCAGCTTGCAAGCATCGCCTTGGGATGCTTCTTTGAAGGCGCAGTCTCTTTTCTCTCACTGAATCCATCATTGTCCTGCAGCACTGCTCCTTGTCTGACCCGGACTGAAAGTTTCTGTATTGGAGAAGGAAGAACGTGATGGGCCAGCTGGGAAGTTAGGGCACCAAGATGGAGAACTTTCCCGCCACTCTCACAACGGACCTCCACGTCACCACCAGAAGACCCATACTCTCCATCCGGGAACCTCCCAGTTGGGAAGTGCCAATCACCTACTCGCCGCCCCGTGCCCCCTGAACACCGCATACCTCACCGTATATGAACTCATACTCCTGCCTTGAGGTGATCCGACACACCTTCTCCCGCACATACTCACCTATCACCATATACCTCACCTTTTGGGGGCACAAGCCAAGACTCCACCCCAACTCAATAAAAGAACATTGCCAATTCTCTCCCAGCGCGACTTCCCTGACTCGGGCCACCTCTCCGAGTCACCTAACCTTGCCCATTAGAGCACTCTCGAACCTACTGCCTGGCTCTGCTGTTTTTTTTTTTAATTTCTCCACCGTTCATTTTGGAAAAAACCTAACAGAAAGGCAGGTCCTTTTCATCATTTCCTAAATCTTGTGAGCCAGAAGCTTAGGGTTTTGCCTCTTTCTTTGTTCAGGCATGTCTGTCTGTCTGTCTGTCCTCTGTCTTCCACACGTGTTTTAGTGAGGCTTGTGTATTAACATGACACTGACCAGGAATGCTATTCCCTCTCAGTTCCTGGAGAGCCTAGCCTACTCCCTACTTTTGACTCTTATCACCCCAAGGTGGCAATCCTTCCTTGCACTGCTCCCCTCAACTCTGGATGTGCTGGAATACAGGGCCTTGATTTAGGACTCCTTCGAATCCTCCCATTCTTCTTCACACCTTCTGTTGCTAAGTCCTGCCTTCTTCACAGAAAGAGAATTTTCCAATAGAATTTTCATATTTTGGACTTGGCCAATTGCATCCTTCTGCCTGTTTATGTTGTTTGGCTGACAATATTTTCTATAAACCAGCTGTTAAGTCCAGAGACCTATGATTTGTTTTAGGTTCAATTTTGGTTTTGCAAATCTACTTTTTTTTTTTTTGTAAGATTTTATTTACTTATTTGTGAGAGACAGAGAGGGAGAGAGAGAGAGAGAGAGGCAGAGACACAGAGAGAGAGAAGCAGGCTCCATGCAGGGAGCCGAAGTGGGATGGATCCTGGGTCTCCAGGGTCATGCCCCAGGCCAAAGGTGGTGCTAAACCACTGGACCACCGGGGCTGCCCTGCAAATCTACTTCTTAGTTGGTGTTGGAAATAAGTATCCCAGTATATTACATCAAATTTGGGGCTGGACCTTCAGGTGGGACCTAGTACACATGAGCACCTGGGGCCTGGAGGCAAAAGATGGTGAGTAGCTATTCAGCTGCTTTGGGATAGACCACATCCACTAGGAAGACCTCAGGGAGCTCTGGAGAAGCAGGAAGCTCAGGACTATCTTCTGTGTTCACTGACAAATTTACATAAGAACAGGTCTACAAAAGAAGCTTTACCTTTGCCTTCTGGATAGTTTTACTTCCCTACCACCTTTCAAATCAGACTTGGTGCTTTATACCTTTTTATGAATTACTGTGCCAACTGAAACAAAGCATCAGAATTACCCTCAAGTTGTGACATTTTTTCAAGATTTGAGAAGTGAATAATATTTTGATGCAATCTCTATTTTAGTGAGCTATGACCGAACAAAATGCCTCATTTTAGGGCATTGCCCAAATTGCCTATATGGAATGAAAAAAAAAACTCAAAGATCTGAATTTACAGAATTTAAGGGAAGGACCCAAATGACCAAGGAACATCACTTACCACTTTTGCTGTATTGCAGGCAATGCAGAATGGTAGTTGTTATCAGAACATGAAATATCACAAAATAGGACTTCAACCTATAAATCCATGTGATAGTCCTGAGAAGCAGAAAGCAGGATGGGATTAACCTACAGTGATTTCAATGGAGGAAGCCCCCATGAGAAAAGAGAATGAAGCCTGGGGGCATCTAGGAGATCTTTCACATCAAAGTAGTTCAGACCCCAAGTGAAGGAGAGGCAGAGTTTGAATGGTGGCATCATTCACCTCCAACCTGTCTAGGGAAAGTACCACAAGGTCTCAGGAGAGTCCTTAAATAAAAGTGGGCCATCAGAGGAGTCCCAGGTCTCCCAGGAAGAGGCCTGTCTTAGTAGGCTCTGTCAGTGGCTGGGAGCAGCCCTAGGGAGAGTGGCCTTGGCTCCTCCACAGCAATGCACTTGAGAGCATAGCCTGGGACCCGTGGTCTAGTGAGCACTCTGTAGTTCTCCAGCCAGCACAGCACAAGCCACATAAACCCTCAGCTTGGGAAAGGATGATGTATTTTTCTAAAATATTAGTATTGTAGGGGAGAAAAAAAAATTTCCCTCTACCCTTTGGAGTTACAGGCTGAGATGCCTGAAATAAGGACAGATTAATGAGAGAAAAAGAAATGTAAATTTATTAATATAGGTATCTCATATACAGATGGGAGAGGCCCAGGGGGAAAAAATAACTCCCAAGGCAGTTTAGAACTGCCTTAAATTCCATCTTCAGAGAGAAAGGGAAGCAGGGATATAGGCCTCTTAGAGGAGAGTGAATAAATGATTTTTAGGAAAGATGACCAGGGCCCTAGAAGGACAGATGGGAGGCGTGAGAGTTTGGGACAAAGCTTGGGTGTAGTGTAGATTTTCAGGACTTGCAGGATCTTCTCCTAAAGGAAAAGCCAGTCCTTCCTAGGATTCTACCTCACAGGTGAAGAAATCAAGGGCAAAGACTTGCCAAGTGCTCATCAAATCAGCAGCCAGAACTGGCTACTCTAAGCTCTTTCAGGAGGATGCCTGTGAAAACACTGACCTTAGCTGCCAGTGGATGTTGCCACCAAAACACCCCTGAGGCTCTTCTGTGACTTGCCTCCCACTTTGCAACCTTATTGGCCTGAACAAAACAAACAGACCCATGTGAGCCCACTGCATGTTCCTGCTGAACTATACTTCTCCACGGTAGAGCTTTCTGCTGGGGGATGATCTAACTGGGAGCATTTCTAACCCTGGATGCCCACTGAATACATTTCATGGGTTTGTGAAAAAAGCCACAAAATTTGGCTTCTTGATGCATCTGAATTGGCAAGGTTCTCCTTTTCAACTCTTTTCTTTCAGATTTTATTTCTTTTTAAAGATTTTATTTATTTATTCATGACAGGCACAGAGAGAGAGGCAGAGACACAGGCAGAGGGAGAAAGAAGCAGGCTCCATGCAGGGAGCCGAATGTGGGACTCGATCCCAGGTCTCCAGGATCACACCCAGGACTGAAGGCAGCGCTAAACTGCTGAGCCACCCGGGCTGCCCTAGATTTTGTTTATTTCTTAGAGAGAGAGAGAGAGAGACCATGAGCAGGGGAGAAGGGGCAGAGGGAGACAGAGAAGCAGGCTCTCTGTTGAGCAGGGAGCCTGATGAGGGGCTCAAAACCAGGACCCCAGGATCATCATCTGAGCCAGAGGCAGACACTCAACTGACTGAGCCCCCAGGTGCCCCTATTCAACTCTCTTCTTTCTAGGAATTACTTGATACCTGACTGATACCTTTAATGACACCCTCTGGGACCCTGAGCAGAAAAACCAACAAGGAAGTCATGCCAGACTTTTGACCTACAGATCTCTGAGCTAATGACTGAGTGCCCTTGAAACAGACGAATGGTAGTAATCTGTCACACAGCAATAGAACACTAGTCACATACCTTTAGGCTGTGAGGAGAGGTGCAACTAGAATCAATTAATGATTAAAATAATTTCCCTTAGACTAAGCTCAGCTCCATACTTTCCAAACCATGTTCACTTTCCGTATCCACATTTTCAAGCAGGTAGCATAGGATATGTAAACATTGCAATGCATACTGTGGCTCTGGACCTTTGTGTGCAACATCCAGGAGTTCCCACAGCCACTGGTCCCACTTTGAAAGACCAGCAATTGGGGCACCTGGCTGGCTCAGTTGGTAGAGCATCTGCCCCTTGGTCTAGGGTAGTGAGTTCAAGCCTCACCTTATTTGTGGAGCCTGCCTAAAAAATGTATTTTTAAATAAATAAAATATATGTTTAAAAAAGAAAGACTAATAATTACTCAATTATATATGAACCTATAAGAAGATAAAAGTGCCTGAGTTTTGCCAGTGTTTTTATCAAAAGCCCTAGCCTCCTGAGACACACAAATGGATATCATATAAAGATATGATATGCTGGATGATATTTCCCCTGGAAGCATTTTACTCATCAAATACTATGAGTATTAGAAATGAAGCCATTCATCTAACAAGTTGCTCTGTTTCCAGCAGCCAAAGGTTTACAGGGGAAACTTGGACCTTAGGCTAAGCCCAACTTGGGGCTTGAAACTGTGCAGGGGGTTACAGGGTGTGGAGGGAGGGTGGGTGTTGCACAGAGCAGGTGGCTTGAGGCGACGGGCGGGGGTGGGGGGGTGGCTCTCGGTCCGGGGCGCCAGGCCCCCTCGGAGCCGGACAGAAGCAAGGGGCCCCGCGGCCCCCCGCGTCACTAGGGGCCCCCCACCCCCGGGGCCCTCCCAGGTGTCCTCGAAGGCTGCTTCGGGCTCCCGCGACCCGCCGGGGACGCCGCGTTTTCGAGCCCTGCACGAGACTGTCAAGGAGGAAGAAAGAACCACGGAAACCGAGAAGCTGCAGGAGAGCACTTCCTTCCGATGAAGGTCTGTGGCGGAGCTGGGCCCGGACCCGAGGCGCCCAGGGCCCCCCGGCCTCTGGCTCCCGGGCCCCCTCCCCCGCCCCGCCTCCTGGGCCCTGCGGACTCCACCCTAAGGCAGTCCGGCCGGCCGCGCTGCTCTCCTGTGACAGTGACACAAATTTATTTGTGGCAGAGGAAAGGTGAGTGTGAGGAGAGTGAGGGAACACTGGGGAGAAGGGTTTGGGTGTGAAAAGGAGTAAAACAAAACAAAACAAAAGACTCTCACTTAAAATGGAGTGAGAAGCCCTGAAGGGAGCACTCTCATGCATACATCATTCCTTGCAGGCTGCAGGACCAGAAGGGGGCAAGGAAGATCATTCTCACCCTAACCAGGGAAGACGCCTTCACAATGGATTTATCTCCTGCTGTGAAGAAAAAGAAGGGAGGTCTCCCCCTGTCTCAGCAACAGCCCACTAACCACCACTTGCAGCCAATGAGAAATCTCCACACCCTCAAACTCTTGCTCTTTTCCAATGAAGCTTTGTTCAAAATAGCCCGCCCCAAATTCCTCCTAAACCCTAATAAAAGCTGACCTTCCCAGCTTTTTTTCAACTTCCCTATGCTTTGCCATACTATGCTTATCCAAACTGCAATTCCTCTCCTATTCCTGAATAAACTTGTTTCACCAACTGGTTTCTCATAAGGTTGATATGGGTGTGTAGTGGGGCAAGTACACCTTGTGTGAGAGAACTTTGGCGAGTTTTGGTGTGTGTGTGTGTATGTGTGTGTGTTTTGTGTTTCCCCGAAGTGTCTTCAGAGATAATTGTATCTCCCCTGAACAGGTCAGCATGGGGTGGAAGAAGGGGAAGGGGTAGTATGTGTCTGTAGAATGAGGAAGTGGGATGCACTGGGCCAGACCATGTATGTAAGAGGAAGTGTCAGGGAAATGTCTATAACAGGAATGTTTCTGGAGATTGCCGTAAAAGTAAGTTGGGATATTTTGTGCGGAAGAATTTCAAAGAAGGTGGGCAGGACTTTGTGTAGAAGGAGTGTGTGTAGAGTGTGAGAAAGCAAAGGTATGAGTGGAGGGGGCAACCAGTGTGTCTTTGCAGAGAGTGCATGTGTGTGTCAGGCAAGCAGGCTTGAGAGTAGGGGAGAAAGGATATGTGGTGAGGGGATGTGTGTGCCCAGTGGTGGAGGGGGTGTTAGGACCTTCTGTACAGAAAGCATGGTGAGGGGTGACTTGTATGTATGTATGTGGAAGGGGATGAGTAACAAACAGGAAGACTATGTGGGGGGATGAGTTTATTTGAAGAGTGTTGGGGAGCAGACTGTATGGAGATGGACAGGTTGGAGGGTGGGCAATAGTGTGAAATGCTGTGATGTCAGGGTGCATGCATGTCTGACAATGGAGGTGTCAATGTGGGAAAGGTAGGCTCATTATGTATGACAATTAGTGCATAAGGAACGCTACTAAAGAGGCATGGACAGTGGTCTGCTCCCTCTGATTTGTCCTGCCTTGATTGTCAACAACCTACAATGGTTTTACCATGAAATTGCAATGGAACCAAAATTGGGGGGGGGGGGACAGCTAAGAAATTGGGTGTGTGGTGACATTCCTTTTTTCCTTTTTGGTTTCATTTTGTGTGTCTGTGAGGTTTTGGGTGGCAGGGAGGGTGGTTGTGGTTTGGCTTGACTCAAGAAACCTCACCCAACCACTGACGTCGCAGTTGCTATGGTTTCCTAGCGTTTGCTCTTATCTTACGCATTAGGTCCCATCCGAGGGAGCGCAGGGAGAGAACGGGTTTGTCCTCCCTCCTAGCGTCGGCTCCTCAGAGAGTCTTGCCTGTTACCTGAGCGATCAGTCCCTTCAATCGTCTCCATCCTAAAACGAGCAGAAGAAACCCACCTCCACCCTCACTAGAAAGTAGAGTGTGTGAGGAGAGGAGAGTGCGGAAATGGGGTGGAGAGGGGCTGGGGGAGGCCAGTAGACAGGAAGTGGGGAGGCAGGGGAGGAAAGAGCCGGGAGAAAGCAGGTGCTGGAAGGGAGGAGGGCGGTCAGAGGTGCCTGCGGGAGCCCTCCACTGCGGGGGCGGGGGCAGCACCCAGCCCCTCGCCGTCTCCCCACCGCTGTTCCCCCACTTTCCTGGGGAGACGTCTTGTTCTCCCTCCCCATCTCCTTCCAATTCCGCTCGCCCTGCTCCCCAGCCCCAGCCCTCGCCCTCTCCACTTTCCCCCTCCTCCCCAGATTTGCGCAGGTCGCCTCCGCGTCCCCCGTCGGTCCTCGGGGCCGCCGCGGCTGGAGAAACCCGAGCGGGACGGGCTGCCCACCCGCCGCCCCCACCCCTTGAACGCCCCCACCCGGGGTCCCTCCACCCTGGCGGGGCGCCGTCGGGGAGCACCAGCCGTGGCCGCGTGGACGGAGAACAGGATTCCGGACCCTGGGCCCCCGCTGGCTGGCGGCTGTGCTGGGCGCACGGGCTGCGGAGGCTCGTTACCCAGCCCTCGGGGCGCCGGGGTGGCTCAGTGCTTGGGCGTCTGCCTCGGGCCCAGGGCGTGATCCCGGGACCCGGCATCCCGTCCCCCATCCGGCTCCCCGCAGCCAGCCTGCTTCTCCCTCTGCCTTGTTTCTGCCTCTCTCCGTGTGCCTCTCATGAATAATAAAATCTTTAAGGAAAACAAACAAACAAACCCAGCGCTGCCGCAGCCCCGCTCCAGGAAATCGCAGAGCGGCTCCCCACGGGCACCCCATCCCCACTCCAGTCCACCCTCCGGGCACCTCAGGGCTGTCCTCCTAGGTCTCCCAAATGTTCTTCTTGGCCGGAAACCAGGCAACTCCCGGGTCCTTAGCATTTATAATATTTGTGTACTTTGCTGCTTAATTTTTAGTAACTGCTAAAGATTAGGTTGGATCAGACATTGTTGTACCCTTTCCTGCACTATTCTCCCAACATAGTTGATGCCTTCCCAAATATTTCTTACATCGACTGTGCTAGAATCAGTGTGTACACTGGGAAAGTCCTCAGTAGGGGCCAGGCATGCTCCTTCGTGTAACTTACAGAAAAATCAGATGGTTCAAGGGAGACATCAGTAAACACTGGGAGAGAGGACACCTCCTCTTCACCCTCCCCAGTCCTGGCTTCCAGAACAATGGTACCTGGTATGACAAGCTCTAGGATTCTGATAACTCCCTTCTTCCCTGTCTTAGTTGGATGATACTGCTCTGAGGAACTACCACAGACTGGGTGGCTTATAAATAACAGAAAACTTTTCCCACAGTTCTGGAGTCTGGGAAGTCCAAATCAAGGCTCTGGCAGGTGTCTGCTGAGGGCTGCTACATGGTTCCTAGTCAGCTATCTTCTACTGTGCCTTCACATTGTAGAAGGATGGAGGGAACTCAGGGTCTTTTTTCCCCTTTACTTAAATTCAATTAATTAAAGTATAGTGTATTACTAGTTCAGAGGTAGAGTTCAGTGATTCATCACTTGCATAACACCCAGTGATCAGTATATCAAGTGCCTTGCTTAATGTCTATCACCCAGTTTACCTCATTCCTCCAACCCCTCCCCTCCAGCAATCTTCAGTTTATTTCCTAATTAAGAAACACCATAAGTCTTATAGTTTGCCTCCCTCTCTGATTTCATCTTGTTTTATTTTTCCCTCCATTCCCCTATGATCCTCTGGTTTTTTTTCTTAAATTCCACATTGAGTGAAATCATGTGATAATTGGCTTCTCTGACTGACTTCTTTCACTTAGCATAATACCCTCTAGTTCCATCACATCCTTGCAAATGGCAGGATTCATTTTTGATGGCTGAGTAATATTCCATTGGTGTATATATACCACCTCTTCTTTAGCCACTCATCAGTCGATGGACATCTGAGCTCTGTCCATAGTTGGCTATTGTGGACATGGCTGCCATAACCATTAGGGTGCAGGTGCCCCTTCGGATCACTACATTTGTATCTTTGGGGTAAATACTCAGTAGTGCAATTGCTAGGTTATAGGGTAGCTCTGTTTTCCAACTTTTTGAGGAACCTCCATACTATTTTCCTGAGTAGCTGCACCACCCTGCATTCCACCAACAGTGGAAGAGGGCTCCCCTCTCTGCATCCTTGCCAACATCTGTCATTTCCTGACTTGTTAATTTTAGCCATTCTGACTACTGCTGTGAGGCAGTATCTCATTGGGGGTTTTGACTTGTAGTTCCCTGATGCTGAGTGATGTTCAACAATTTTTCATGTGTCTATTAGCCATTTGTATGTCTTCTTTGGAGAAATGTTCCGTTCATGTCTTCTGCCCATTTCTTGTTTGGATTATTTGTTCTTTGGGTGTTGCGTTTGGTAAGTGTCTTAGAGATTTTGGATGCTAGCCCTTTATCTGATAAGACTTTGCAAAATATCTTCTCCCATTCCATAGGTAGCCTTTTAATTGTGTTGACTGTTTTCCTTGCTGTGCAAAAGTTTTTTATCCCGATCAAGTCCCAATTGTTCATTTACGCCTCTGTTTCCCTTGGCTTTGGAGATGTGTAGAGCAAGGAGTAGGAGTGGCCGAGGTCATAGAAGTTGCTGCCTGCATTCTCCTCTAGGATTTATTTATTTATTTATTTATTTGTTTAAAAGATTGTATTTATTTATTCATGAGAGACATAAAGAAAGAGAGAGGGATGCAGAGACACAGGCAGAGGGAGAAGCAGGCTCCACGCAGGGAGCCCAACATGGGACTCGATTCCAGGTCTCCAGGATCAGGCCCTGGGCTGAAGGCGGTGCTAAACCACTGAGCCACCAGGGCTGCCTCCTCCTCTAGGATTTAGATGGATTCTGACATTTAGGTCTTTCATCCATTTTGAGTCTATTTTGTGTAGGGTATAAGAAAATGGCTCGGTTTCATTCTTCTGCATGTGGCTGTCCTATTTTCCCAAAGCCATTTGTTGAAGAGACTGTCTTTTTTCCATTGGATATTCTTTCCTACTTCGTCAAAAATTAGTTGACCATAGAGTTGAGAGTCTAGTTCTGGGTTCTCTATTCTGGTTCATTGATCTATGCATCTGTTTTCGTGCCAGTTCCATACTGTCTTGATGATTACAACTTTGTGATCCAGCTTGAAGTCTGGAATTGTGATGCCTTCTGCTTTGGTTTTCTCTGGCAACATTGTTTTGGCTATTTGGGATCTTTGTTGGTTCCATACAAATTTTAGGATTATTTGTTCCAGCTCTGTGAAAAAAGTTGATGGTATTTTGATAGGGATTGCATTGAATATATAGATTGCTCTGGGTAGCATAGACATTTTAACAATATTTCTTCTTCTATTAAGGTGATTATATGATTCTTCTCTTTCATTTTGTAAATGTGGCATACCATACTGATTTATAGATGATGCATCTCTGAAATAAATCCCACTTGATCATGGTGTATGATCCTTTTAATGTATGTCAAATTCAATTTGCTGATATTTTATTGGAGATTTTTTCATCTATGTTCATTAGAGAGATTGGCTTGTAATTTTCTCTTTTTGTAATGTCCCTGTCTTGTTTTGGTATCAGGGTAATGCCTGCCTCATAAAATTATTTGCATGTGTTCTCTCCTTTTCAGTTTTTTGGAATAGTTTGAAAAAGATAGGTATTAAATCTTTGAATGTTTGGTAGAATTCACAACTGAAAGCAATTTGGTCCTGGTCTTTTGTTTGTTGGAAGTGTTTTGATTATTTATTTAATCTCTTTGATCATAATTGGTCTATTCAGATTTTCTAGTGCTTCATGATTCAGTCTTGGAAGAGTGTGTTTCTAGAATTTATCCATTTCTTCTAGATGGTCCAATTTGTTGGCACATAATTCTTTTTAGTAGTCACTTAAAATCCCTTGCATTTCTGTGTTGTAAGTTGTAACTTCTTTTCACTTCTGATTTTAGTTATTTGATCCCTCTATTGGTGAATCTTGCTAAAGTTTTGTCAATTTTGTTTATCTTGTGAAATAAACCATTCTTAGTTTCATTGAAAAAAAAAAAAAAAAAAAAAAACAAAAAAACAAAAAAAAAAAAACAATATTTCTTCTTCCAATCCATGAGCATGGAATGTTTTTCCATTTCTTTGTGTCTTCCTCAATTTCTTTCATGAGTGTTCTATTGTTTTCTGAATATAGATCTTTTTACTTCTTTGATTAGGTTTATTGCCAGGTATCTTATGATTTTTGGTGCAATTGTGAATTAAATCAATTCCTTAATTTCTCGTTCTTTTGTCTCAGTGTATAGAAATGCAAATTGTTTCTGTGCATTCATCTTATAATCTGTCACTTTGCTGAATTCCTGTATGAATTCTAACAATTTTGGGATCCCTGGGTGGCGCAGCGGTTTAGCGCCTGCCTTTGGCCCAGGGCGCGATCCTGGAGACCCGGGATCGAGTCCCACGTCGGGCTCCTGGTGCATGGAGCCTGCTTCTCCCTCTGCCTGTGTCTCTGCCTCTCTCTCTCTCTCTCTTTCTCTCTCTCTCCTCTGTGACTATCATAAATAAATAAAGTTTAAAAAAATGAATTCTAACAATTTTAGTGGTAGAGGCTTTTGGGTTTTCCACATAAAGTATCATGTCATCTGGGAAGAGTGAGATTTTTACTTCTTCTTTGCCGATATGGATGCCTTTTTATTTCTTTTTGTTATCTGATTGCTGAGGCTAGGACTTCTAGTACTATGTTGAACAACTGTGGTGAGAGTGGATATCCCTGTCGTGTTCCTGACCTTAGGGGAAAAGCTCTTAGTTCTTCCCCATTGAGAATTATATTCATTGTGGGCCTTTTGTATATGAATTTTTTATATTGAGGTATGTAACCTCTATCCCTACACTGTGAAGGATTTTAATCAATATAGGAAGCTATGTGGAACTTAAGAAACAAACCAGAGCATCATAGGGGAAGAGAAGAAAAAATAAAAGACAAAAATCATAAAGGGAGACAAACCATGAGGGACTCTTAATCATAGGAAACAAACTGAGGGTTGCTAGAGGGAAGCAGGGTGATGGAATAACTGGATGACATTAAGGAGGGTACGTGATGTAATAAGCACTGGGCATTATATAAGACTGATGAATCACTGACCTCTACCTCTGAAACCAATAATACATTATATGTAAATCAATTGGACTAAAATAAAATTTAGAAAATTAAAAAAATAATTCTATACTTCGTCAAATGCTTTTTCTGCAGCTAGAGGACCAGATGGCTCTTGTCCTTTCTTTCATTAATGTAGTGTATCACATTGATTGATTTGTGGGTGTTGAAACTACCCTTGCAGCCCAGGAATAAATCCCACTTGGTCGTGGTCAATAACCCTTTTAATGTACCATTGGATTCTATTGGCTAGTATCTTGGTGTGAATTTTTGCATCCATGTTCATCAGGGATATTGGTCTGTAATTCTCCTTTTGCTGGGGTCTTTGTCTGGTTTTGGGATCAAGGTAATGCTGACCTCACAGAAAGAGTTTGGATGTTTTTCCTTCCATTTCTATCTTTTGAAATAGCTTCAGAAGAATAGGTATTAATTCTTGACATGTTTGATAGGATTCCCATGAAAATTCCCATCTGGCCCTGGACTCTTGTTTGTTCCATAAGTTTGGATTACTACTTCAAATTCCTTGCTGGTTATGGGCATGTTTGGGTTTTCTATTCTTCCTGTTTCAGTTTTGGTAGTTTATATGTCTCTATGAATGCATCCATTTCTTTCCAGATTGCCTAATTTGTTGACATATAGTTGCTCATAATATGTCTTATAATAGTATTTCTTCTATGTTGGTTGTGATGTCTCCTCTCCTTCATGATTATATTTATTTAGGTTTTTCTCTTTTCTTTTTGAGAAGTCTGGGAAAAGCTTAATGGATCTCATTAATTCCTTCAAAGGATCAGCTCCTACTTTCATTGATCTCTTCTACTGTTCTTTAGTTTCTATTTCATTGAGGTCATTAATTCTTTTCACCTGCTGGGTTTTTAGTCTTTATTCTTTCTCCAGCTCCTTTAGGGTGTAGGTTAGGTTGTGTATTTGAGACTTGTCTTGTTTCTTGAGATATACTTCTATTGCTATTTACTTCCCTCTTGACTGCCCTTGCTGTTTCCCAAAGGTTTTGAAAAGTTGTGTTTTCACTTTCATTTGTTTCTATGAATTTTTAAATTCTTCTTTAATTTCCTGGTTGATCCATTCATTCTTTAGTAGGGTGCTCCTCAATCTTCATGTATTTATGTTCCTTCCAATTTCCTCTTGTGACTGAGTTCAAGTTCTAAAGCATTGTGGACAGAAAATATGCAGGGAATGATTCCAATCTTTTGTACCAATTGAGGCCTGATTTGTGACCCAGTATGTAATCTATTCTGTAATCTATAGTATATAATATATTCTGGAGAATATTCCATGGGCACTTAAGAAGAATTATATTCTGTTGGTTTAGGATGGAATGCTCTGAATATATCTGTGAAGTCCATCTGGTCCAGCATATTATTCAAAGCCCTTGTTTCCTGTTGATCTTAGGTGATCGGTCTATTGCAGGGAGTGAATGTTATTTTTGGGAGATCTCTTCACTTAAAGATACTCTTTAATATCCTTACAAGGTTGGTTTAGAGATCACAAATTCTTTCAGTTTCTGTTTGTCCTGGAAGCTCTTATCTCTCCTTCTATTGTGAATGACAGCCTTGATAAAGTGTTCCTGGATGCGTATTTTTCTCATTTAGTACCCTGAATATACGATGCCAGTCCTTTCTGGCCTGCCAGGTCGCTCTGGATAGATTTGCTGCTGCCTTCGACACTTGTAGGTTAAGGACTTATCCCAAGTTGCTTTAGGATTTTCCTCAATGTTTCTGAAATTTGCAAGCTTTATACTCTTATATGTCAAGGTGGTTGACCTACTTTTATGGATTTTGAGGGAGGGTTCTCTGTGTCCCCTGGACCTGAAAGCCTGTTTCCTTCCCCAGATTAGGGAAGTTCTCAGCTAGAATTTGCTCAAAAACATCTTCTGCCCTCCTCCCTCTTCCTCTTCTTCTGGGATCCCAATTTTTTCTAATATTGTTTTCCTTTATGGGTATACTTATCTCTCAAATTCTCCCCTCCTGATCCAGTAGTTGTTATCTCTCTTTTTCTCGACTTCTTTATTCTCCACCATTTGTCTTCTGTATCACTAATTCTCTCTTCTGCCTCGTTTATCCTAAGAATTAGAGCTTCCATTTTTTATTGCATCTCATTATAGCCTTTTTTATTTCAACCTGATTAGATTTTAGTTCTTTTATTTTTCCAGTAAGGGATTCTCTAGTATCTTCTATGCTTTTGCAAGCCTAGCTAGTATCTTTATAATCATTTTGTTTGTTTTTTGTTTTTTAAAGATTTTATTTATTTATTCAAGAGAGAGATAAAGAAAGGCAGAGACACAGGCAGGGAGAGAGAAGCAGGTTCCATGCAGGGAGCCCAATGTGGGACCCAATTCCGGGATGCCAGGATCACACCCTGAGCCAAAGGCAGATGCTCAACCACTGAACCACCCAGATGTCCCTATAATCGTTTTTGTTGTTGTTTTTAAGATATTACTTATTTGAGAGAGGGGAGGAGAGAGAAAGAGAAAGCAAGCATGCACGAGTGGCGGGAAGGGGCAGAGGGAGAAGCAAGCAGGCTGCTGAGCAGGGAGCCTGATGCAGGGCTCAATTCCAGGACTCTGAGATCATGACCAGAGCTTCGTCACCACAGACACTTAACTTACTGAGCTACCCAGGCATCCTATAATCATTGTTTAGAATTCTAGCTCTGACATCTTACTTACATCCTTATTAATTAAGTCCCTGTCAATGAATACTGCATCTTGTTCTCTTTTTGGGGGTGGGTACTTCCAACTTGTCATTATGTCCAGAGAAGAATAGATGAAAAGGAGGACAAAAATACAGAAATATTTTGGGGGAATATATTAAAAGATTAGGGGGAAATATTCCCTAAACAAATCAGATTAGATAAGAGACTGAAAAAAAAGAAAGAAAAAAGAAAAGAAAATCAAATGGAAAGTGAACAGAACAATGAACTAGATCCTGCATGTATTTTGGTCTGTTTGTTAGAAGAAACTAGATCCCAAAATTGTAAAGAAAGGGAAATTTATGTATATACAAAAGTAAAATGGAATACACTGAAAGGAAGCCAAAAATGAAAAAAAAAAAAATATATATATATATAATGTAATGTAAATGTAAACATGAAAATTAAAAAGATTTTTTAAAAAAGAGTTGATAAAGAAATTAGCTGAAAAGGAAAAAATGTTGAAAGTGAAAGACTAAAAAAAATCATGAGGTAAAACTACAAATTCTATATACTCTTCTCCCCTCCCCCCCCCCACACACACATACAAGCCCTGGAATTTTGCAGCTCCCTGTGATCAGTAAACTTGGCCTTAGCCAGACGCTCTGGCTGACCTGGGGGAGGGGCCTGTTGCACTGACTTTCAGGAGCCTTTACTCAGGTAGATCCGCGCCCTCGCCAGGGCTATAGGCTCAGTGTAAGTGGCTCCAGAATGCTCTGTGGCTGTTTATTGCCTGAAGACATTCAGCCCAATTTGGGGGATGAAATGGCAGCGCCCAGATCTGCTCCAGACCCAGAGCTGAAAGATTGCGCCCCCCACTCCTTCGCGCGCCCTCAGGGAAAAGCAGTCAATCTCTGGGGTCCCCCAGGCCTCTGTCCGCACTCCCATGCTCACCTAGCCTGTGACCCAGCGTTTCTCTCTTAGGTCCCACTTGGAGTCGCCAAACCCTGCAGACTCCTGTAGTGCGCTCCCTTGCGGCTCCTCCTGAGGGGTGAGGGGGGTCTCCCCTTGGTTCCCCCGCCTGCTGGGCCCCTGCTCCGACAGAGAGCTGTCGCCTGATCCCGATGCGATTCTGGTTATGGCAACACAGAGCTGAGGGCCCATTCCTGGGCTCACTGATTGCAGCCGGCCTCCACATCCAATGCTTGGGAACTCCGTTGCACTCAGGCACCTCCGTTCTTTCTGTGACCCTGGGGGTCCTGAGACCACACTGTCCCACCGAAGATTCCGCCCCCAATTCACCACCTGAGTGCCTTTCAGGTAGGGACGGCCCACACCAGAGCAGACGTCTAAAAGTTCCAATTTTGCGCTCTGCTGCCCTAGCATTTCAGGTAACCTGCTGACAGAGGCTCCCTCCCTCTGCAGTTAACATACCACCTCGGATTCACTTCTCTGCACCTTCTACCTTGCAAAAAGTGGTCGCTTTTCTGTTTGTGTAGAATGGCAGCAACTCTTTTCTTAGATCTCCAGTTGAGTTCTCAAGTGTTCAGAATGACTTGATAGCTGTCTAGCTGAATTCCAGGGAGCAGACAAAATTAGCATCCCCTGCTCTTCCGACCTCTTTCTGAGAGCCCCCACGGTCTTTTTCATGAGGGCACTAGTCCCATTCCTGGCCTATCCTCATAGCCTCGCCACTTGCCAAAGGGCCCACCTTCAAATACCATCATTTCGGTGGTTAGGTTCAGGGTGTCAATTTTGAAAGGGGGGACAGACATTGAATCTGTAACACTCCCATCCCAGCTATCGCTTGAATTTTTCTCTCCCCAGCTCTTACTGTCCTCCCTGCAACTTCACAGTCACATCCAGCCAAGTCCCAGTACAAGGTGGAGGGCTCCGCAGGGCTATAGATAAAAGTCTTTCATCTCATTGGGATAGTGGCAGTAACAGGTTCAAACCCTTCATTCTCTAAGAGAAGTAAATGCCATAAAGGTGTGGTCAGATCAGATCCAATCGTGCAAGGAGAAGTGGAGCAAGGATGATCCTGACTGACATTGAGCTGCTGCAGCAAGCCCAGCAAATGACCCCCATGGTCTTCAGGGCCTGCTTCTTGGCATGCCTTTCCCTGGGCCCATACTTTCTCCAGCTCAATGTCAGTCAGGATCATCCTTGCTCAACTTCTCTGGTAACTGAGATGGGTGGCAAGGATATGGTAATTCACTTGGGAAGAGATTTAATGCCTTTCCTAGGTGTAAGTACAAGTGAATGTGTGTGTGTGTGTGTGTGTGTGTGTGTGAATGAGTCACTCACAGATTTCCTGGTAGACTTTCTCAGGGGAATCAATGCCGGCCAAAGGAATTTTCCACCATCCAATCTATCCCATACTACCTCACTGGGGTAGGCAGATCTCGTACCCCATTATCTGATGCATGAGTCACCTGGAATTCCTGAAATCTAAGTGCACAGTTTTGCCACTGGGCCTTTTGCTCATGCTCATCCCCTGCCTAGAATTCTCTTTCTCCATATTACTACCTAGTCAAGTTCTAATAATCCTTCAAGACTCAGCTCAAAAATCACCTTCTATGAACACTTTCCACCTCTTCTAGATAGAAGGGATCACCTATCCTTCTAAACTTTGAAAGCTCTGAGCACAGAAACACTGTCCCATTGTGTCCTAATAGGCTGTCTTCCTTCATGTAGATACCTGAGCTTCCTGCTGATGGGCCCATCCCTCATCCACCTGTGTGTCCCAAAAAATTCTTAGTGGCTGTTCATGCTAGATGATCAGTAAATTTGGAAAGAACGAAATGTTTTCATTAAACTGGAAACACCAGATTCTGGGAATGACATCTTTTTAGGACTCAAGTCTAGATAAGGATTTTCATTTCCTGTTTGCTTTTCAACACTACCATCCACACTCCACCATATGTGACAGGTCTATAAATTGAGTAATCTCAATTCTCTCTTGCGTAATATAACTACATAATGGTTGTTAGGATGGCAACAGTTCCTGTGAAGATGAGAGGGTGGTGGAGAGGTGGGGTCCCTGCTTGTTGGAGATTATATCCTTAAAAAAAGATTTTATGTATTTATTTGAGATAGAGCAGAGAGAGTGAGAAAGCACAAGCAGGGGGAGGGAAAGCACAAGCACTAGAGTTAGAAAGCACAAGCAGGGGGAAGGACAGAGGGAGAGGGAGAAGCAGACTCCCCACTGATCAGGGAGCCTGACTCAGCCCAATCCCAGGACCTTGAGATCATGACCTAAGCTGAAGGCATACTTGAAGCTGCTTCTTTGAATTTGCAATTTAATGTGATATCCTTAACTGACTGAGATCATATCTGATTTTTTTTAAGATTTTATTTATTTATTCATGAGAGACACAGAGAGAGAGAGAGAGAGAGAGAGGCAGAGACACAGGCAGAAGAAGAAGCAGGCCCAATGCATGGAGCCAGATATGAGAATCAATCCCGAGATCACTCCCTGAGACAAACGCTCAACCACTGAGTCACTCAGAAGTCTCAGATGATATCTTTGATTAAAATTAAGGTGCAGTTCTCTGGATGACTAGTCCATTGAGCTTCCAACTCTTGATTTCAGCTCAGGTCACTAACAAAGGGTCATGGGAAGCCTGTTTAAGATTCTCTCCCTCTGCCTCTTAACAAACTCTGCCCCTTAACAAACTGAAGTTTATTAAAATATATACCTCATGTACACAGGGGTGATACCCAGGGAAAAATTAGTAACTCCTGGAGGGGGCTTAAAATGCAGGATTAAGTGGCATATTAATAGGGAAAGGGGAGCAGGGATGTAGGCCTTTTAGGAGAGAGTAGCTGATTTTTTTTGGAAAGATGAATGAGCCCTCAGAATAGATAAGAGGCAAATAGTTTGTGGCAAAGTTGTCCTTGTGTGATGTGTGAACTTCTAGTCTCCACACCTATGATGAGTCAGTCCTCTCTGGATACCAGGAGATTGTTGACATCTGAGTTCCTTTTGGAGTATCTGTCTTTAGACAAACTGGATGTGGAGGTGTGCTCAGAGACAGCCTTTCCCTGCATTAGCTGTTTCTCAAATGCTTCGGCTCAAAATAATCTATATGTCAAAGCAATATATCTGAGGATACCATATTCTACTACCCTTCACACCATACACAAAAATTAACCCAAACTGTGTGTGTGTGTGTATATATGTATATATACATATATATACACATATATGTGTGTGTACACATATATACACATATATGTATATATGTGTGTATATACATATATATATACATATGATAAAACTATAAAAGCATTAGAAGAAAACATAGAAGTAAGTCTTTGTGAACTTGTTTGGAAAAACCTTCTTAAATATACCAATAGCACAAGTAACAACAACAAAAGGTTAATTTGACTTCCTCAAAATTTAAAATATTTGTGCTTCAAAGACACCATCAAGAAAGTAAAAAAGACAACCTACAGGCTGAGAGAAAATAATTGCAAATAGTATATCTGGTAAGGCTGGTATCCAGAATATATAAAGAATTCTTACATGGAATAATACGGAGGTAATAACCCAGTTTAAAAATAGGACAAGGATTGGAGTGTGCATTTCTCCAAAACAGTATACAAATGGACAATAAGCACACGAAAAGTTCCTTAGTATGGTGAGACACCAAGGAAATGAAAATCAAAACCACAAAGAGATATCACTTCACATCTACTAGGATGGCTAGCATCAAGAAGACAAGACACTGATGTGGAGCATGTGGAGGAGGATGTGTGGAGAAATGGGAACCCTCCTTTATGTCCTCAGACTATGGAGATGGAGTCAGTGTGGATGATGGTGTGAGATGAGGGGTACATGTGTGGGGGCATAAGCCTCTGTGCCTGTGACTATGGAGGTTCATGGATGAAGTGTGGAAACCATTACGGATGGAAACCATTATGGATGAGGAGCCGGTAGGGAACATTGCTAGATAGGCATGGATGGTGGTCTGCTCCTTCTGACTTAGTCTTTTCTGTTTTAGAGTTTCCCTTCTGAACACTGTATCCAAACCTGCATAATGATCTACAGTTTTTCCTTGGACAATTCTAGTTCCTTCATCTTTTATATTCTACGGGGTCCATGCCCAATAAACCACTTGCCTCTTAACTATTTCCTATCCCCTTGCTGTTTCTTTTCCTCTTTTTTCTTTTTCTTAACTAGTTGCCCTGGGGATTACAATTAGCGAGTCCACCTAAACCAATCTAGTTCAGAATAACACCAACATTGCGCCATTATTATTTGACTTCCTCCCCCTTTGTGCCATTACTGTTATACAGATTATTTCTCTATACATTTTAAACCCACATACATTTTAAACCAAACAGGTTTATCATTGGTGCTTAGGCAATTGTCTTTTAAATCAGGTAGCGAATTTACAGACATCAAATCATTATGTTGTAAACTGAAATTAATACAATGTTATATGTCGGGTACGTCTCAATTTTTCCAAATATCAATAGAAAATAATTAATTACAAAAAGAGTAAATTTGTAGTGTCTGTCGTCTTTACCATGTAGCTGCCTTCACCAGTGCTGTTTACGTCTTCGTGTGGATTCAAGGTACTGCCTCCAGCTTAGGCTTAGATTTGGGACCTCAAACACATTTACGCAGTGGCTTGTGGAAAATACTGGCCCCTGAAAGAAGCTAATGGAGTCAGTGTCACACATACTCTATTCATGGACCTGCCACTCTAGAAGAACTAGCAGCTGTCACCCTCCCTGCCCACAGGTAGCAAGGTATACACAGAACGGGCTCTACAGGAATCTGTGATCCTTCTGCCAGGACAGGGGGTAGAAACATGTTCTCAGATGGAGGTTATCCAACTTCACTTGCCAGGGGACATTGGATGTAATTACCAGCCCCTTCAGACACACGGACCCTGATTCCTCTGGGCAAACAGCCCCCTTTTCCCAGAGAGAAAATCCTGCACAGTCTATGGGTACTTTCTTTGAAGTTTGTTTGTTGCTGGGTGATTTAGGGAGACCCTGGGCCCTGGGGCCTCAACCCAGACCATCCCAAGGAGTCACTGAAAGTTCTTGGTCTTGTCCTGAGAAAGAAATCAAGGATAGACATGCAACACACACGGGATGAGTGACATAAGCAGGAAAGGCTTTGATTTGGCACCACCATCTTGAGCCTGGCTGGTTTGATTTGGCTTCGGCTTCTTCTCATGAAGTTCGACCAGGCAGGCTTCTTACATTTCTAAGAGTTGCCCCTGACTTCCTCATTGGTGACCTCCAGCTATTTGGTTAAAAATTAACTGCCTACTCTAACATGTTTGATCTGGATAAAAGAAGGCCAGTAATGCAGACCAATTAATAGATATCAGGAAAGCCCTATAATCTGACTCACAATTTATCACCAAATGGATGTGACTTGCATTTTAAATAGCCAGCAGAATGCCAGGCACATAGTGAGAACTTAAATGTGATGGACAGATGATTTTATGGACTGAATTTGTCCCTCCAAAATTCATGTTGAAATCCCCAACATGAAGGTAATAGAATGGGAGTCTTTTGGAAGTAATTGGGATGTGACGGTGGAGCCTCTATAGGCTTTAAGGACACTCAGAATTGCTTGTTGTAGCCTGCCTCTCTCTGCCAGGTGAAGACACAAGGAGAAAACTGCTGTGTGCAAGCTGGGAAGGGGGCCTCACTAGACTCCAGATCTTCTGGCCTTTTGATCTTAGACTCCCCAGCCTCCAGAACTGAGAAATAGATATTTACTTTCTAAGCCACCTGGCACATGCTATTCTGTTATAGCAGCCCAAGCTGGCTAAGATCATTGGATGGAATAGGTGGGACAGCTGTAAAAGTGAGGGGTGAAAATAGGCTTAAAAACATCGGGTCTTTTAATTAAGAGGAACTTTCAAGAGAAAAATGACATGAGAAATTTCAAAGTGACACCAAATCTTTGTTCTTAGACTAATTTTCACACTCCAAAGCCAGAGCCCTAAGACTTTTTCTAATGATGAACTACTTGGCTTTTCTTGGGTCCATAAGTCTTGGCTCCCAGGGGATTTTGGACTTGATTGTCAACTCATCTTTGATGATAGACCAGGTGCTATGTGTCTCCAGCTCCTTCAATTAACCAGTGTGCGCTTGGTGAAAGTGAATCTCTATCAGTTATGAGGGAAGAGATCCAGTAGACAAGGAAGGGGTAGGGTGGGAGAGGGGAGAGGGGAGAAAATGTGGGGAGATGGAGGAGGAGATGGGAAAATCGGAGAGGAGAAGAGGCAGTGGGAAGACAGGAATAGGAAGTTGGCGGCGATGGGGGTGGGAGTGTGTGACGGGTGGAGAGGAAAGGAACTCACTTTATCGTCAACAGTCGCACTCACACTGGAAGGGGTTTTGAGGAGAGTGGTGAACTTTGCTTTGTGATGTCTTTTTTTTTTTTTAATGAGTAATCATATTTTGACCATGTACAAAACTTTCCCTCAGCACACCTTGCTCCTGTCTGATTCCAGCAGAGCCTTCAACCACGTTGATGTGATGACTTTGGGAGGTACCTGCCCCGCAGCCACTTCCTGCCTCTTACTCTCCAAGGGTGTGCTCATCAGGAATGTGGCCAGTATCTTACATTGCCAGTCTTTTGTCATTGCTGCCACTGGCACAAGCCTGGAAGACTGTGAGTATCCTGGGATCTGGGGACCTGGCTCGGAGATAAGAAAGGGGAGGAAGACATGGGGCTTCCCCATGTCTCAGGCAAGTACCAAGCTATCCTTGTGCTTTTTTTTTTTTCCAGGTTCATAATTTATTGTACAAATTGAGTATCACATGATGAGTTGACATTAGCTTCTCCAAGCATGGGAACTTAACACATGAGGTCCAAGTTAAAGTCCATTTATGTTGCTTTCACAGCTGGTGTTTTTTAGACCTTAATTTGAAGTATAAAATCTTCAAAGCAATGCCTCCGTATGTGGCCAATACACAATTCATTCTACCTGTGAGATAAGAGTTGAAATATTTTTGATGCTAGTGAAATGGAATTGGGCATCAGTTTCTGGACCTGCCATGATTTCAATCTTGCAAAAGGTAGCAATTCCACTGGTTGTATCCTTCAACATATGCAGCTAACTTGCAGCCGCTCGGAAGAAGCCGCCTCTATCCTTGTGCTCTTAAGGACAGGGACCCCAGTCTAAGGCACTCTGCCTGTACTGTGCTCCTCCCATAGGGCA